>NC_084795.1:179275463-179989838 GCF_963169125.1 Humulus lupulus | reverse complement strand
AGATGGTGCAATTTTTGGCGAGGCAGGAGGCCTTTGCTGCAGAAATTGCCCTCCAGAGGGTGACTATGGAATGACAACGATAGGAGATAGATGAGCAGGTCCAGAGGATGATCTAGAGGGAGCAGGAAGCAGACTGGAGGCACCAGGAGGCTGTTGTGGCCTTAGAGGCGGCTACCCAGTTTGCCCGAGCTAACGTTGAAGCTGTTGCTCAGGCGGTGAGGGAGGCTCAGGCCAAAGCAGCAGATATGCGAGACAGCAGTAACAGGGAGCCCTGGGGAGGAGTCGAACCCCAAGGATGCTCTCAGAGCCACTTTCCCAGAGACAGGATGAAGAGGCGTAGTCTAAGACTGCCTCCTCCATGACCAAGAAGAATAAAACTTCATCTCGAAGTAAGAGTGTTACCAACTCGAAGGCCCCCCTCCCAGGAGGACAAACGAAACGACACAAGAGAGGAAGGTCAGACATCTGAGAGACATGACAGGAATGGAAACGGTCGCTCAAAGTCTCAAAGTAATCTAGGAGGAAAGGCTCGGGGGCAGGATCGCACTGGCAAGGGCAAGGCGGACCTACCACCCCTACATTCATAGTCTCGCAAGGGAAAGAACCAATGAACAACACCAATATCATGTTCGATAGGCTCGGAAAATATGAACAACCTCAGGATCTGAGGGAGGTCATCAACAGGAGGACCAGCGCTCAAGTGGGGGTACTAGGGACATCTACCCCACTTGGAGCAGCGATCCCACCAGCAGTGCAGACTTAAATAGATGCACTCACCATGGTTGTTCAGGGCCTGACAAAGAAGCCATCCGATATCGAGCTGGCTCATAGAAGTGGGAGTCCCTTCAGTACTTAGATCCAAGCTGCTCAACCACCACCGAAATACAAGACCCCAAAACTTCCAACATACAATGGGAAGGAGGACCTAGTATGACACATTTGGCAATTTGAGGATCAGATGGAGGTACTCGATGTGGAGCATGATTATAGGTGCAGGGTATTCCCTACCACTCTCTCTAACTCAACTCAAGAATGGTATTGGAAATTCAAACTTGGATCCATCACTTTCTGGGAGTAGTTCAGGAAGGAATTTTGCAAGGTCTTCAGTGCCGGACGGATTCAACCAGTTTATGCCAATCAGCTAGCTGACATCAAGCAAGGGAAGGATGAATCCCTGAAGGACTACTTCCAAAGATTCATGAGGGAGGCAAACTGAGCATCCACGGTAGGAGATAAAGGGAAGTTCATTGCCATCTCGGAAGGAATAATTTTTTCATAGTTCCTTGTGGGATAGCATACACAGGAACCCCATTAACACCTTGTAGGAGTTCCTGGATCGAGCAGACAAATACATGAAGCTAGACGAAGCTATCATGAAAGAAGAAAAAAGCATAAACCATCCGATCACTGTCAAGGCAAGCAAGAACGGTGAAAACCCTCCAGGTAGCAATGGAGGCAATGGTAAGAAGAGGAGTACCTCAAGGGCCGAGCAGAGTGGAGAAAAGAAGGCTAAGTCAGCACCAACCGATAAACAGCCTAAGCATCAGCCCTACCAGCCCAGCTTCACCAACTATATTGTTTTGACTACATCAAGGGTTGAGATTTACTTGGCAACATACCAGGAGGTTGTTGGGTTTTATGCCCTTAATAAAACCATATTTCTTATGTAACACGTTATTATTATCAATAAAAGAAGTAGAATTCGTTTTGTTTATTCAATTGCATTGTTCGCTTGTTTTATTACATGTTTATTCAATTAATACAAACATTCATAAAATCCTGAACATATGGATAGTTACAATTATAGTGACTAGGTCACAGTGGATTATAGTTGTAATTATATGTTCAAAAGAACGAGTCCTAGATTAGATCAGTGCATTGGATTTTCACTGATTAGGAAATCTACGATATGATCTACTTACACATTAGGAGTGTGATGTCTTGTCCAAGGCATTGACCAAGTAGATATGATCGGATGTATTTGGTTACATCGGACTAGGATCGATATTGATTATTGATTGATAAATAAGTATCGTTGTTATCTGTTGCGTACATTTAAGCAATAAAAATGTGCAAGTGTACACAGTCACAAAGCAAGTAATAAAGTGATAAGTAAGATCGTCTCCACAGGGATTTTAAACTAAATAATTGCAAAATCAACTAAAGAACAATTTAAAAATAAGATAACAAAATTAAGAACATGATTGGAATATGAATCTGAAATTTAATGGGTATACGTAATTTCAATTAAAATAAAATGAAGAACTCATAAAAAATTAATTCAGAGAAGATCTATGTGAACAATTAGATTTGGATGGCTATTTCCCCTGTATAAATTGCCCAGTTGTTATAGCAATGGTTCAGCAATGGTTCAGCAATCAAGCACAGAGTTAACCGATTTCACAAGAGACCAGTAAACTTTTCCGAAAACCCATTGATATATTTTCACAACTCAATTCAACATATTCCTATATTAAATCAGGTTGCAAAACAGTCATTAAATCACCAAATCTCAGGTTATACAAGGTAGCAAAACATTCCTATTTTACTACTAAGATTTACCTAAAATGGTATTTCTCTTGCATCATTTAAGTGGATTCAGCTAGACAAATTCTTTCCAAAATCAGATCTAGCTAGTTAATTGTTAGTTATGGCCAGTAAACAACAATCATTGAGCATTAATTACACTTAAATGAACAATGGCAAAATTACTAAACTCATGCATTGAATCAATACTTCATCATATAGGGTTCATAGCCACCCAAATCTTAAGGAAATTAGTTCATGTTTGAAATCAAGATTACAAAACCAGCTGAAATGAAATCATCCATAATACTCAGTTCACAAATTAGATAATAAGAAGATACACTACAAAATGAGGAGGGTAGAAGAAAGAGTTAGAAGGATTTTTGTTGTGCTAAATCCTCCTAGCCGTGAGCCTTGTTGACCTTCCTCTTCTGTGTATCCTCCCTGTTTTTCCTCTTTTTTCTCTGTACTTTTCTTTCTCTGATGGTGATGGTAAGAATTAGAAATCTCCAAAAATGGTACTCCTCTCTATTCCGGCTGGGTCCTTTCTTTTAGGGTACTTTCTTTACCCTAATTAGAAAGCCCATTTCCTTCTTTGGTCCCCTCTCTTGCCACCTCAGCCAGCTGACTTATTTCATTAAATTGGATGCCACATAGGCGCTGAGGTAATTACTTAAGTGCAGCTGGCTTTTGTCCACGTCATCTGTCTTCTCCCCAGGATTGCTATGCGTTTGGCCTACAGCATCGAAACAGCAATGCTCCCCTTTCAGTCCCCGTTTTCCTTCTGCTCCCTTGAGTTCCCTTTGGCATTTTTAAGTTTCCTTTCCTAAACAACACAGAACAGAAATTCACATAAAATATTTACAAATAATACATCAAATTACCGACTCTTAATATGGACTCGCTACCTAGAACAAAAGGGTAAAAATTAAACAAATTCACAGTAAACACACTTTCATTACTCTTTTCAACTTAAAAACAAGTTCAAAGATCATAAAAATAACTCTAAATCCTAGAGTTATCATTATCGAATCTAATCAATGTCACAACGTTGACCATAGGTTAAGTTGATCTTAATTCTGAGTGATAATATTCTGCTAATTATATTATTTAAATCTTTTGACTTGTTTGTTACCAGCTTACCCTACGGTCTAGCCCATACTTACATCTTGGAGATTTAGTAATGTAATTGAGTGAGAGTATTATTCATAGATATGAAATCTATAACTTCTGTATGAGAAGTGAAAAGATGATTTCCTTAATTGCTTTGTTCAAAAGGTTAAATGATTGAAATCTCATTTCTGTGATTATGTTCACGGAAATTTCATTTATAAGGAACTTAGTGGGAGTTAAGGATAAAATACTGATGAGGGGTAAAACGGTAATATTCACCCAGCTTGTTAGTAAGTCATCGATAGAGGATTGACTAACTGTAATGGTTATAACAATGGATAATGTATTTATGGTTTGGAAAATACGTTCTATGAATTCAAGAGTTCAATTCCAAGTCTATAGTGGAGTCACGAGGAATTAATAAGGTAGTGAAATTATTCGTAAATAAATTCACGGTAACTTATTGGAGCTTGATTTCATGGATCCATGGTCCCCGCATCACCTTTGAGTAAATCATCTAGAATGTCTCAATTAATTGATTTAATTATCAATTAGGATTTTTTAAAGTTGACTAGGTCAATTTTGGAAAATTTATAGAGATATGAGATTTAGAGAATAAAAGAGAATCTTTGGGTAAATTTATTAATATTGATAAATTGGTGTCAATATAAATAAATAAAAATTAAATCAAGTTTCAAATTATAATTAGTTAATTTGAATAAGGATTTAATTAATTAATTAAAATAAATAAATAAATAAAAGCTTTTGAATTTAGGCCCAATTGGGATTTAAATTCAAAATAAAAGTATTGGGCCCAAGTCCATTTGTGGGAGCCCAAGGATTTTATCTTTTTGTTTATTATTTTAATTAATTCAAAATTTAAATTTAAATAAAGCCCATTAAGTTGTCTATATAAGGAATATGATATCTAGGGTTTTCATAAGCCAGTCTCAGTTGATTCATTGGGTAAGTGAAAACCTGGACAATCTAATCCTTTCTTAGCCACAATCTCTTCTTCTTTTCTAGATCTCTATCTCATGTGTTGAGAACCAGCCCACACTAGTTCTAGGTTGATCAAAGGCTTGGTGAGGAAGATTGTGTTGCTGATCAAGTTCAATATCTTGATAATACTCTACTACAGAAAGGAATCAAGGGTTAGAGAGATTGAAGGAAGGAGTTGTTCCAGTTCCACTGCGTATTCGTAAGTTTCTACATCATTGTGTTTATGTTAATTTACGAATCTAATGTTCATATGTATGTTATGTTATTCTATGTTTCTATTATGTGTTTGGAAAAATAATAGGAAGCATGCATGTAGATTTAAATTCCAAGATCCTACAGAGATACCATACCGAAAAGCCACCACCCTTGCGCTCAAAAGGAAAGAGGGACAAGAGTAAATATCCCCATCAAGGGTAACTATCGAGTTACCTAGGGCATCGCTACTTATCCAAGAGTAAATCCCTCACAAGGGTAACCATCAAGTTACCTAGGGCATTGCTGCTATTCAAGAGTGTAATTGAAGTTACACGGGTTTACAGAGACTTCTATGTTAATCAGTGATGCTGGTGAGCAGTTGCCCCTAGGGTGTTCAGCCTCACTCAAACTTGGCAACTCCTAGTTTCTCTAGGCACTCTCACTGAATGGTCAATATTCATGGCTACTATCCGGGAATAACTTATCAGAGCACTTGCTTGGGTTCTAACCGTTCAATGATTAAGTAAGCATGAGGGCCCCTAGGTCCCATTCATTTTGGTGCCCCTAGGTTTAAACCAACAATCCTCACCTCTTGGCCACTCGTTGCGGTAGTGAACTAGACATAATAAAATTAAACAAGTAGTGTGACGGGGATCAGTGGTCTCGGATATGACGGATATCTACCATTCATATTTTCTTAATCAACACCTACTAGACTAATGTATCTATGCAAACTTTCTATGACAGTGTATATATGTACATGTGTCTCTATACTAACATACAATACAATAGACGTTTCATGTTGTAGCCACACAATAGAAGTTGACTTACTTGGAGTCATTTGCTCTCAGCAAGATTTCACCCTCCAATGTATAGTCTAGTTATGCTTAGCCAATACTGTAATTATCCATACAATATACTTGAATTAATTATGGGACTTCATAATTCATTATTATTATTTTGAGCAGTTTGGTCATTTAAAAAAAATTATTTGTAAGGATTAATGATCCTTATTTGGTTTTAAACCCATTCAAGAATTCATACTAAAAAAATTGAGACTAAATCCTATGTCTCGAGGAGACCTATCCTGTGGTCTCGATACTTAGGCTCGAGTATCGCAATAGTATTTTCCCACAATCCGCTAAAAATCTTATTCTTTAAAAGTATCGCTATTAACCCGTACTTTCAACAAGTCGGTTAAATATATAAAAGATTTTAGCCGATATTATATCTAGAAAATACTAATTAAATTCATCAATTATTTTTAAAGAAAATAACATCTTAATTTTCCTTTTATTTTTCTAAAGGTTTTAATTTCTAAAAACCGTTTTAAGAAAATCGCCTAGTTTTAACTTAATTAGGAGAAACCGTTAATAATTTCTTATCTTGACTAGTTAATTCTCCTAAGTCAATTAATTAAGTTTGCTTACTAGAAAAATAATTTACTTAATTATTTTCTCAAAATATAGGGCTTTTAAACCATCTATTAATTTATCAACTTAATAATAAATTAAATCTTTTATTTTTAGAAAGAATAAAAATTCTTTAATAAAAATAATTCTCACTAATCTCAAGGTGGTATTTTAGGTCAAAATATTTTCAAGACTTACCAAGTTTTTATCTTGCAATATGCAAAAATGTACTTTTATCTTAAGTTCCAAAATCTCATTTTTGCAGTAGTGTGAAAATCTCATTTTTCACATTTTTAACTACATACTTTGTTAGGTCATAACTTGAAATTTACTTTCCTAATTGCTACCAAAATTTATCAATTCCATATTTGGTATGCCATTTAGGTCTTTGTGAAATATTTGGTCAAAAGGAGCATTTTTTATTGGTGAAAATATTTTTCAAACATTGAGGTAAAAATGACATTATTTTCAAGTTCTTATTTTTTCCAAACTTTGGCACTTAATAACTCTCAAACCGTTAATTATTTTGTTACCAAATTTTACATTGGAATACTAAGTTATACCAAGAATATTTCCACCAAATTTTAGAAAAAACTGGGTTCATTTGACCTATACAATGGCTGTCTAAACTTGGTCTTGAATTTATAAATACGAAAAAAACAGTTTTTTTACCCAAACTTTGAAATAGCATAACTCACTCATTTCTAAACGTTTTTTAATATTTAAGAAGCTCAATTTTATGTAATCCATCTCAAAAACATCACAGTACAATTTAATTTTACAAAATAAATATACAGTGCTTGACCCTTTGGAAGTCATAGCTCAAAACTTGTATTTTTGTTTTAGGGTTTTCAACAAAACCCTTAGGAATTTTGGTCCCTATTTTAAAAAATTAACACACAAGCATCATAAAATTTATAAAGCAACTACCATAGCCTTATTACATCACCAATAAGAAACTTTAAGCATTAAATATACAAAATAATGCTTAAAAATAAAACCCATACAATAACAACCATAAAAAGTAAACTTTTTACCTCTTGTTGTTCTTGCTTTAGGTTTTGATGTTTCTACTAGCTTTGAATCCTTCAAAACCTTAACCAACTCCCCCAACAACATATATAGTTAGCTATTGAAAGATCTATGGTTAAAAACTTTACAAAAGTCAAGTTTTTGAAACTTTACCTTAGGGAAACTCTTCCTAGACCAAAGCTTAAGTTTCCAAGCTTTCTTAGTGTTCTTGATGGTTGAAAATGGAGAGAAAACTTGAGAGAGAATTTTTTTAACAAGATGAGAGTGATTTGTGAGAGGGGGGGGGGGGGGGGGGGGGGGGGGGTCGGTTTTGGGGGGTTGGAAGAGTTTAGACTACTCTAAAATATCTAAAACACTTGAGTGTTTTTACTATGACCACTTGATGCCATTAACCCTAATTTAAATGGGGATTAAAAATAAAAAAATTTGGTCCACCCAATTTATTTCCTTCACATGCCCGGCCACTATTTATTTTATTTATGTTATTATTTTTTTTTATTATGGTTTATAAATATTTCCTAAGAAGAAAAATCCAAAATGACTTTCTATAACCTTTTTCACTCATATAAAGTTTTTTTAAAAAAATAAAACTTAGCACATAATAATTAAATTAAATATCTTTCACATTTAATTTAATTAATCACACAATAAAATGTAACCTAATGTCCATTCATGGAATAAAATTCTCCAATTCGGTAAAATTAAGCATTTTAACACAAAACGCCCTAAATTCTCCATTTCCTCTTCCGTTTATTATTTTTTACCAAACTTTAATTTTTATGAATGTAGTTTATGCCCAAAATATATTTGCCATAATTTTTCATTTTATTTTCTGAGATTTTTACCCAATTAGGGTTTTTGTGTTGGTCCAAGACCGAAAGTCTTATCTTGACTTTTAATCACAAAATTCATAATTTGGCTAGCAATAACTCATGGAAATAAATTCCAAACAAATATAATATTATTTAAAATAATATTCTTAACTCGGGGAAAAATCTCGACCCGAGTCATCTAAAGGTACCCGAAACGCAGGGCGTTACAATGGGCACGACACAAACGAGTGCAAAAAGTTGAAGGATGAGATAGAGTTTCTCCTCCGATTAGGAAAAATCTTGAGGTACCGAGTCAAGACCAAAACCCCAAGCAGGAATCCAGAATACCGAAGGCAAAGGAGTCCACCAGTGGAGCCAGCGGCCGTGGACTTCACATTGGATACCATATATGTGTTGGTTTTTATTGATCAAATCAGAGATTATGCGCAGCGGAACAACAATCAAATTGTCAGATTAATCCCATAAGATTTCTAGATCTACTTCTTCACACTCATATATTTATTGAATCAAGGACGAGAATAGAAACATTACCTCAGGTCCTTCCTTGCTGCTATCTTTTCGTATGGCTGAATCCTTGAGATCTCACACCAAGATCTTCCAAAATGTTCTCAGTCACCCAAAGAACGAGTGTGGGCTCGCTATACAAATAATAGGCAATAACTATTTATCAGATATTCTCAACACATGAGATCTGATAAAGTTTGGACCTAGGTTTTGTGAAGAACAATGACCTTTGTTTTTGTCACTGATCTTTTTCTCTGAGAGAATCCTAGATATTTTTCTATCCCTGAAAACTTACGTTCTGTGAAAACTGATATCCAATATATTAAAATATTTGTTATTTTAAACAAATTCAAAATAACTGATCAGTTATTAGATTTTTGTTTAAATAATAATATTTTAATCATATTAAAATATCTCATTATTTATTTAATATTTAAATAACTAAAATTGTGGAATCAAGAGACTCAGTCCATCTCTTATGCGTGTAGCACAGTGCCTGTGCACTGTGCCACACGTGTACCACATGCATGTGCAGGCATGTGATTTTTCCCAATTTTATTATTATTTAAATACCAAAAATCCCAAAAATAAATTAATTCAAAATTAATTATATTTTTGTTAAATCAAATAATTAATTAATTACACATAATTAAACAATAATTATGTTTGATACATAGAAAAATATTTTACTTATCACATAAGTCATTTTTGCCCAATTTTTGTATTTGCCTTTGACTGTGATTGTTTGAGCCATTTTGGGGACCATGGACCTATAACATTAAGCTCCAATAAATTGAAACTAAATAATTAAACTCTTTAATTATAATAGTTAATTTATTAATTCTGATATTACTCCACTATAAATTCATAATTGCACTCTTTATGTTATAGATATACTTTTACAGAAATCTTTTTCTTAAGTCGTCCATTGATATAACCATCTTACAATAGTTCAACCCTCTAATTAATTAGTTCATAAATTAGAATGGAAGAATTACCATTTAACCTTTCTAATTTACTTCTTATTCCTTAAGTACCATTAATTCACTAGTGAATAATTAATCTATAATCTAATTATAGATTTGAGCTCAAAATCATTCAGTTCCAGAATTAACCCTTAAGGGAACTAATATACGATCCGTTAGGAAAGATTAGATTCCGTATTGTTGATACATGTTCCCAGCCATCCATGATATTAAATCTCCAAAACAAAAGTCATTAGCCTCATTCTTTGAAGAGACCTTAACGAATGAATCAAAAGATTTAATAAACATGAACAGGAGTTCATGAACACTCAGGATTAAGGTTGATCTATAAATGATCATCAGTTATGATATGAATTACAAGTCTTTATTGTTAAATGGTTTTTGGATAAAGACTTTAATTCACATCGGTCCATGTCATATATAATCATATTATATAAAGCACCTTTACCAAGATGTCTTTCCACATCAATAATCCGAATCTAGATTATTTGTATCATAATGATACTCAGTAAACCGTACTTACAACTCCAATTAAAGAATTCCATAGCTTTAATTTGTTGTTGTTGACTATTTTTTATTCATTCATGTGATCTTAATTCTCTCGTACTAATACAAGATCACATCCTCAATAATGAATATGGAATTTTTCTGATATTTACAAAATTATTCAAACAATAATTTAACAATCTAAATATAACAATAAGAATTAAACCATTGTATTTATTTATTCACAGAAAAAACAAATGTCTTTACATGCTTTTATGACACACTTCTAACAATATGGGGGGGTCCACATAGCAGGCAACAGTAACAATGCTCGTGAGTGATATTCAAGGACCCTAACATATGAGGTAGGGGAGTCTTCCTAGTGCATGGCAGTCGAGGAGTGGTCTCCAAAAAATCCGAAGTATGAAGGTGAAACTCTCACTTTTACGGGGGATGACGCCAGGCACGTGAGGTACCCCCACAACGACCTTCTGGTCCTTACCATTCAAATCACCAATGCCCAAGTGAAGAGATGCTTGGTGGATACGGGAAGCTCTGTAGATATCATCTACAAATCATCCCTCGAGAAGATGAAGCTCACGGTCAAGGATCTGACACTGTGTTCCCAAGTGATATATGGATTCATGGAGAATGCCTAGCACCAACATGAACTATCAGACTACCTGTCATGGTGGGGGATGCCCCCAAGCACGAGACTATGATGACAGAGTTCCTGGTGGTAGATTGCTCATCGGCTTACAATGTAGTGCTTGGGAGACCCCTCCTGATGGCATTACATGTAACAATGTCTATCTGGCATCTATCTTTGAAGTTCCCCACAAGCGCAGGGCAAGGATTCGTACAGGGTAACCAAAGGGAGGCACAAGAATGCTATAATGCGTCATTGGTCAAGGCAAAGAAAGGACCATGCGTAAACAACATGGTAGTAACCTACTGCGAAAGGAATGAAGGAGTTGAGAGGTTGTCAACATGGAAGTTGACATTGAAAGAAATAATCTACTGGAGCCGGGGGCTCCTTTTAGCGAAGATTTTTCATTATAGCAAGTTTCCCAAAGTGAGGGAAACGACATTGATCCTTGCTTTGGGGATGACTTCATGGGGGTAGGACCAGTCGAAGACCTTGACGAAGTCCTACTAGATGAGGAGGACCCGACTAGAGTAATTAAAATCGAGAAGGAGCTAAAGGTGGAAATTAAAGCACGTTTGGTAGAATTTTTGAAGAAGAACCGAGACGTCTTTGCCTGGTCACATAAGGACATGGTTGGAATTTCTCCATCTGTGATAAGCCATGTCCTCAATGTGGACAAAAACTACCCATCGGTGCAACAAAAGAGGAGACCGCTTGATAAAGACTGATCTCAAGCCTTGAAGGAGGAGGTCGAGCGACTAAAGGAAAATAGTTTTATAAGGAAGGCCTACTACCCAGATTGGGTATCAAACCCCGTGCTGGTCCCAAAACCAAACGGGAAGTGGAGGACATGTGTGGAATTCACAGATTTGAACAAGGCCTACCCTAAAGACTACTTCCCACTACCCAGAATAGACCATCTGGTCAATGCAACTACAAGACATAAAATACTCTCATTCATAGATGCATATTCTGGGTATAATCAAATATGTATGCACCATCCCGACAAGGAACATACCAGCTTCTAGACAGACAGGAATTGTATTGTTATAAGGTAATTCCATTCAGCTTGAAGAACACATGAGCCACCTACTAGCGTTTAATGAATGGCATGTTCCGAGACTTGATCGGCAAAACTATGGAGGTATATGTTGATGACATGTTGGTCAAGTCCAAAGAAGCTGGAGGGCATGTTCAAGACTTGGAGGAATGCTTTGCAATACTTGGAAAGTATCGCATGAAGTTAAATCCTCTCAAGTGCTCATTTGGAGTTGGTTCTAGTAAGTTTCTCAGATACATAGTCAATTCACGTGGAATCGAGGCTAACCCCGAGAAGATCAAAGCATTGATCAACATGAAGTCACCTACCAAAATCAAAGAAGTGTAAAGCTTAACAGGGAGAGTAACTTCTCTCAGTAGGTTCATATCAAAGTCTACGGACAAGTGTGTCCCCTTCTTTAACTTACTGAGGGGCAGCAAGAAGATCCAATGGACCAAGGAATGTGAGAAAGCCTTCCAAGACTTGAAAGAGCATCTCACTCAACCTCCCGTCCTAACGAAGCCAATAGATGGTGAAGTATTATTCATCTATTTGGCAATCATCGAGCATGAAATCAACGCTGCTTTGGTGAAAGGTAGCCTACTGTTTAGTAATTGCCTCTTGAAAGCTGTGCCCATACTTCCAAGCTCACTTGATCTGAGTCCTAACCGATCAACCACTACGACAAGTTCTTCATAAGCTAGAGGCCTCAAGACGGTTACTCAAATGGGCGGTGGAGTTAGGATAGTTTGATATCACTTATCATTCGAGGACGGCGATAAAAGGACAAGCATTGGCGGACTTCATAGTCAAAAGCACCAAACTTGAAGACCCTTCCTACCAATCAGAGAATGGAGATACCAAGAAGGAAGGAGATACTCCCATATGGAAGCTATATGTTGATGGAGCATCCAATGAGCACAACTCAGGCGCAGGAATCATACTGATTACTCCGGAGAATCATCGAATCTACTGCGCTCTCAGATTTGGATTCAACGCTTCAAACAATGAGGCTGAGTACGAGGTATTGCTAGTAGGATTACGCTTATCTCAGGATATGCATGCACAATCCCTGAAGATATTCAATGATTCCCTGAGTGCACGAGGTGCAGAAGACGCCATCCGGGCGAATGTCGAGCTAAGGCCTGTTATGTGTGCGGGGTGGTAGGACATCTCAAGAAAGACTGCCCGACAGTGAAGAAAGGGGAAGTAGGGAAGGTGGAAAGCTTGACTCCAGCTCGGGTGTTCACCCTGACACAGGCAGAGGCCGAGGCTAGTCCCTCGGTAGTGACAGGTCAACTTTCTTGCGCTGGCTCTCCTTTTACTGTATTGATTGACTCTGGTGCTACACATTCATTTGATTCTAGTAAGGTAATTGATAGACTGTGTAGAACTAGTGAGTATTATACTTCAGGATTTGGGACTATTTTGCCTACAGGAGAACTAGTAGTTTCTAGGAGGTGGATTAGAGCACTGCCAGTGATGATTGATGGTAGGGAATTGTCAGTAGACTTGATTGAGTTGGGTATGGAGGACTTAGACATGATTTTAGGCACGGATTGGCTGGTTAGATACGAAGCTACTATTGACTGCAGGAAGAAAATGGTGACCTTTGAGCCGGAGGGCAAGGATCGCTTTGTCTTTGTGGGAGCGGTGCATGGACCCCGCATACCTAGGATTTCAGCACTGAAAGCTAGGGACCTATTACAGGGAGGATGTATAGGTTTCCTAGCTAGTGTGGTAGATGCCACTAGGGTTTTGCCAACAAGACCGAAGGAGACCAGATTGGTTTGCAAGTTCTTGGATGTGTTTCTTGAGGATTTACCTGGATTGCCGCCGCATAGGGAGATTCAGTTTGCTATTGAGTTGGCGCCAGGGACAGAGCCAGTGTCGAGGGCACCATATAGAATGGCACCAGCAGAACTGAAGGAATTGAAGATACAATTACAGGAGCTTCTGGATTTGGGGTTCATCAGGCCTAGCTACTCGCCATGGGGTGCTCCAATTTTGTTTGTGAAGAAGAAGGACGGGACTCTGAGAATGTGTATAGACTATAGGGAATTGAACAAGTTGACTATCAAGAATAAGTATCCTCTACCAAGGATTGACGACTTGTTCGATCAGCTGCAGGGTAAGACGGTGTTCTCAAAGATTGATCTTCGATCTGGCTATCACCAACTGAGGATCAAGGATGAGGACATACCAAAGACGACCTTTCGAACGAGGTATGGGCACTATGAATTTCTGGTCATGTCGTTTGGTTTGACCAATGCCCCAGTAGCCTTCATGAATCTAATGAACAGGATGTTCAAGGACTATCTGGATCAGTTCATTATTGTCTTCATCGACGACATCTTAGTGTACTCCAGATCAGAGGCAGAGCATGAGTTTCATCTACGACAGGTTTTGCAGAGATTGAGGGAGCATCAGTTGTACGCCAAGTTTAAGAAATGTGAATTTTGGCTACCAGAAGTGACATTCCTTGGACATATTGTTGGTGCAGATGGGATTAAGGTGGATCCATCTAAGGTGGAGGCGGTTAGGGATTGGCCAAGGCCAAGGAACACCTTAGAGGTTCGGAGTTTTCTCGGTTTGGTAGGTTACTACAAACGGTTTGTGGAAGGGTTCTCAAAGATCGCTACACCGATGACAGAATTGACACGGAAGAATTTGAAGTTCGTTTAGTCAGAGAAGTGTGAGAACAGCTCTCAGGAGTTGAAGCGATGACTTATCACTGCACCTGTGTTAAGTCTTCCTTCAGAGGGAGGAAAGTTTGTGGTATACTGCGATGCGTCAAGGTTGGGCTTAGGCTGTGTGTTGATGCAGAACGAGAAGGTCATAGCTTATGCATCACGGCAGTTGAAGGAGTATGAGCAGCGGTACCCTACCCATGAAATGGAGTTAGCAGTGGTGGTATTTGCACTGAAGGTTTGGCGACATTATCTGTATGGGGAGAAGTGCGAGATATACATTGATCACAAGAGTTTGAAGTACTTCTTCACACAGAAGGACCTGAACATGAGACAGAGACGTTGGCTAGAGTTGGTAAAGGACTGTGATTATGATATTCTTTACCATCCGGGGAAAGCTAATGTAGTGGCAGATGCGTTGAGCCGGAGGGGCCTAGGTCAGTTGTATAGTTCCACCCAGATCTCGAGAGAGTTAGCTGATGAGATGGCCAGAGCAGGGATATAATTGGTGGTGGGCCGGTTGGCCAATATTACTCTGCAGTCGACCCTGCTAGAATGAATTAAGGAAGGTTAATTGGCAGACGCTCAGTTACAAGAGGTTAGGGAGAATGTCTTAGCGGGAGTAGCTAAGGACTATTCTATTTTTGAGGTTGACTTGCTACGGTATCAGGGACGGATTTGTGTTCCAGCTGATGAGGGGATCAGACGAGGGATATTGGATGAGGCACATACTACACCGTACTCACTTCATCCGGGTACCACGAAGATGTATCAGGATCTACGGACGTTATACTGGTGGCCTGGGATGAAGAAGGATGTGGTGGAGTACGTAGCCAGATGTTTAACCTGTCAGCAGGTGAAGGCTGAGCATTAGCGACCGGCAGGGTTGCTTCAGCCTTTGGGTAATCCCGAGTGGAAATGGGAGGATATTACGATGGATTTTGTGGGAGGTTTACCCAGGACAGTAGGGCTCCATGACTCGGTGTGGGTGATAGTAGACAAATACACCAAGTCAGCTCATTTTCTTCCCGTGAAGATGACATATACTATGGATCAGTATGCAGAGTTGTATGTGAGGGAGATCGTACGTCTCCATAGGGTTCCTAAGTCTATAGTGTCAGACCGGGATCCTATCTTTACCTCCAAGTTTTCGGGTAGTTTGCAGAAGGCCATGGGGACTCAGCTGAAGTTCAGCACGACCTTTCTTCCTCAGACTGATGGACAGTCTGAGAGGACGATTTAGGTATTGGAGGATATGCTTCGAGCGTTTGTGATCGATTTTGAAGGATCATGGAGTAGGTATCTTCCATTGATTGAGTTTTCATACAACAATAGTTACCAATCAACGATTGGAGTGGCTCCCTATGAGATGTTATATGGGAGGAGATGTAGATAACCCATTCACTGGGATGAGATGGGTGAGAGGAAGTATTTGGGGCCGGATATGGTTCAGAAGAAAAATGAAGCTATTGAGAAGATTCGAGCTAGGATGCTTGCCTCACAAAGCAGACAGAAGAGCTACGCTGATCCCAAGCGTACGGACGTGGAGTTCCAGGTTGGGGACCACGTGTTTCTTCGAGTTTCACCACTGCGAGGGGTGAAGAGATTTGGGAAGAAGGGCAAGCTAAGCCCTAGATTCATTGGACCTTTTGAGATCCTTGAAAGAATTTGTCAGGTGGCTTACAGGTTAGCTTTGCCACCGTCGTTATTGGGAGTTCATGACGTGTTCCATATTTTTATGCTCCAGAAGTACGTCTCAGATACGACGCATGTGTTGAAGTATGAAGATCTGGAATTGCAGACAGATCTGTCTTATGAGGAACGACCGGTTCAGATTTTGGATCAGAAGGATAAAGTTCTATGGAATAAGATGATTCCTCTGGTTAAAGTATTATGGAGAAATAGTATGGTCGAGGAGGCGACCTGGGAACTTGAGTCAGCGATGCAGGATTAGTATCCCGAGTTGTTCAGGTAAATTTCGAGGACGAAATTCTCATTAGGAGGGGATAGTTGTAACGACCCAAATTTACTAATAAGGCTTAAGGGCCTTGATTAGGGTGCCGGGAGGGCGTAATTGGATTACGTGTGATTTAAATGATTAAATGCATGCTTATATGATTATTTGGATATATGTGATGCATGACTATGTGTATCAATAATGCATGTAGGCCCTGACTAGGCTATAAGGGTATGTCCATAATTTTGGCCCGTTGATGGCATAAATGTAAATATTTGTGATAAATTGTTGAGACCACATTATTATGTGGATATATTTGTAGCTTGTGACTCAAGGCGATCCTAGTGAGCGGTTTAGCGGAAAAGTCGCGGCGGGGATTTATACCCGGCTCGGGGTGAGTCTGGGGGTAATTCTGGGAATTTAGAAAATATATTGGAGAGTATTTGATGTTGAGGAATATAATTGGTGATTAGATAGGTGTCGGGATGTAAGAGGTAAATATTAGAGATACTCGAGGAATTAGCGGGAATTGGGAACAAATGACCCAAAATGCCCTTGGAAGGATTAAGGGATTATATTTAATGGGAGGGTATTATGATCATTTGGTTTATAAGGGATAAGAGTTATTTCTGCCTTTATCACTTAGTGGATTGTCTAGAATTTAAAGGAAGCTGAAAAGGAAAAGAAAAGAAGAAGGAAAAATAGAAGTCTCTTATCTCTCTCGGTTTAGGATTTCTTCTCCATTTCTTGGGGTCTTTTGGAGCTGTGGTTCAGAGGAGAGCTAGGTCAAAGCTTAGAAATTGGGTTCTTGATAAAGCTTGAGGAATAGTAGAAGTTATTCATCCAATTGAGGTAAGTTTTAAGGTTCTTTTCTTGAATTTCTGGTTTTAGCTGATAACCCGATACTGAGCTAGATACCCAAAATACCCCTTGACTCGCCTCGAGTCGAGTATTGGGTCCCATTGTGACATTCCCGCTAACTTTCTCCCTAGGAACATCTCATGCTGAGTAATCCAAATAAACCCACATAATAATGTGGTCTCTCACATATATCAAATATATGCACATATATACAATTATGCCCATAACAGGCCAAATTACGAAAATTTCCCTTCTAATAAGAAACAGGCCCACATGCATATTTAATATTTCTAAACATGCATCACTAGTTATATTATCATATAACTCATGTAATCACACAATCATACACAAATATATCATATAAGCATATAATTCCATAAATTGTCATCCTGGCCCCCTAATCAAGGCCCTAAAGCCTTATTAGGTAATTTGGGACGTTACACTGAACGTCACTGAATAAACAGAAGTGCCATTTGCACTTAACTAACTGTATTGATCGCTGAGATTGAATTACATGTTGGAATGAGCTGATTATCATTGCCTAGCTTATTGCTTATGTTCTGTTGTTATTGAATTGATCGATTTAAGTTTACTATTTATGTATTGTTGTTCAGTTGTGATTGTGAATTAAGCTTCTTGTTGAGCCTTAGCTCACGGGTGCTATGTGGTGCAGATAAGGGAAAGGGAAAGGGAAAGCTAGACCAGTTGTGAGTTGGAGAGCTCTAGGGGCGGTGTGTACATTTGCAACTACTCGACTGCCACGGCCGAGGGATCAACGGGGACTAGAGCCAAACTTGATTTTGCTGCTTAGGCTGGCTTTAATTGTAATCATTTTGAGAGTTGTAAATGCCTTATAAACACCTATTTTTTGGGATCCCATGTACAGACTCAACTTTTTTATTTTATTTTATGAAAACAACTATTTCTATGATCAAAATCTTTTAACCCTAATTCATTAATTAACCTTAGTAACACGTTTATGTCCAAATGACTTCCTTAGCAAGTCCAGCAGTATTTAAAACACACACTGTAATGGTCTTGGCTATCCAGGGCATTACAATACTGTGGTCCCTTCCACTCAGAATGATGAATACCTCGTAAAATCCTTCTAGTAAGACTTTCTTGTTTATTGTAATGAATCAAGGAGGTCACCTCTATTTGTAATGCCCCAAAATCCCTAATGAAGTTTAATGGTTTGATTAGTAGGCCGGGAGGGCCATAATTGATTTATTATGCCATTAATTAATTATGTGCATGTTTATGTGAATTATGTTATAATATGATGTTAAATGCATGCATGTGGGTCCATATTTCATCATGGGGGCATTTTGGTAATTTGGCCCGTTGAGGGCGCAATTGAATATTTTCATGCATGTTGGTGAATCATTGATGAGACCACATTATAATGTGGATTTGTTCGAGTCATTTGGCATGAGACGATCTTTGAGCGCAAGTTAGCGGTTTGGCCATAACGGGATTAAGTTCGGGGCTCGGGGTGAGTCTCGGGGTAATTTGGTGATTAGAGCATTGCCGGGAATCAAAGGGTAACGAGATATGATTTATTGGTATTTGAGAATTTTGGGAATAACGGGAATTGGAGAGCGTTAATTATGATTAATGAAATAGGCGAGAAATGACAGTTTTACCCTTGGGAGCCTTTAAAGGATTTTAAATAGCCGAGGGGCAATTTAGTCTTTTCACCCTAAGATATGTATAAGCCATTGAAGGCTATAGAACCTTGCCAAAACAGAGTCCCATTTTCTCTTCTCCCATACATCATTTCCTTATCTTTTTCCTTTGGATTTTTGAGCTTCTTTTGAGGATTCAAGCTAGGGAAGTGGACCTTGAGGGCTTAGGATTGTGTTCCACCATTGAAGAGGATTCTAAACTGAGCTTGAGGTAATGTTCTAGCCATTAAAACTCTGGTTTGCTTTGTTTTCGTTTTGGATTTCAGCTTGGATTTCAGCTTGGATTTCTAGGTTGGATAATGGGAATTGATGGGAGTTTTTGGCTAGGGTTACTTGGGTTATGATGCCTAGGACATGTGTAGATGGTTTTTGGGTTCATTTGGGAGTTTAAATGAGGATTGGAAGCTGGTTTTTCAGGTTGAAAATGGTGGTGTCAAAGGATGGGAAAACCAAGGTTAAAAACCCTGGTTGTAGCGCTACAGCGCCCATCACTGGGTGCTACAGCGCTAGCCAGGCGCCTTTCTACTCTACCAATAGCGATGGGGTGCTAGGGGGGTTGTAATGACCCAAATTTACTAATAAGGCTTAAGGGCCTTTATTAGGGTGCCGGGAGGGCGTAATTGGATTACGTGTGATTTAAATGATTAAATGCATGCTTATATGATTATTTGGATATATGTGATGCATGACTATGTGTACTAGTAATGCATGTAGGCCCTGACTAGGCTATAAGGGTATGTTTGTAATTTTGGCCCATTGAGGGCATAAATGTAAATATTTGTGATAAATTGTTGAGACCACATTATTATGTGGATATATTTGTAGCTTGTGACTCAAGGCGATCCTAGTGAGCGATTTAGCGAAAAAGTCACAGCAGGGATTTATACCCGGCTCGGTGTGAGTCTGGGGGTAATTCTGGGAATTTAGAAAATATATTGGAGATTATTTGATATTAAGGAAGATAATTGGTGATTAGTTAGGTGTTGGGATGTAAGCGGTAAATATTAGAGATACTCGAGGAATTAGCGGGAATTGGGAACAAATGACCCAAAATTCCCTTGGAAGGATTAAGGGCCTAGATTTAATGGGAGGGTATTATGGTCATTTGGTTTATAAGGGATAAGAGTTATTTCTGCCTTTATCACTTAGTGGATTGTCTAGAATTTAAAGGAAGCTGAAAAGGAAAAGAAAAGAAGAAGGAAAAGGAAAGAAGGAAAAATAGAAGTCTCTTCTCTCTCTCGGTTTAGGATTTCTTCTCCATTTCTTGGGGCCTTTTGGAGCTGTGGTTCAGAGGAGGGCTAGGTCAAAGCTTAGCAATTGGGTTCTTAATAAAGCTTGAGGAATAGCAGAAGTTAGTCATCCAATTGAGGTAAGTTTTAAGGTTCTTTTCTTGAATTTCTGGTTTTAGCTAAAATGGTTTTCTAAACTTGAGTTTTGGATGGAATCAAGGGGGATAAGCTTGAGGAAGTGAAGGGCTTGAGGTTGAAAGGATACTAGTGATAACCTACATTGAAATTATCCATTGAAGGTATGAAATTCTAGCTTTAAAGTTCTGAAGTTTCTGTTGTCTTCTGTTGAGTTTTTGAGCTTCAAGCTCAATCGTGGTGGTTTCTTAATTTTGGGATGCATGTGCTTAAGTTTTGTATGGTTGGGTCATATGGGGTGAGTTATAGATGATGGTAGGCTTGTTTCGATGTTTGGAAGGATTTGTAGAGGTTTGGCTCGGGGAAAATCGAAGAAAGAAAAAACAGGGTTTGGCTGTGCTGTGACTAGCGCTGTAGCGCTAGCATTTGGGCACTACAGCGCTAGGCCTTGTGGTCAGAGAGCTTTTTGGCTCTGTTTGTAGCGCTATAGCGCCCTCTTTATGGCACTGTAGCGCTACCCTGTTTCCAGAAGGGGGTTTTTGGGATATTTCTTAGGGGTCGTTTGGTATGAGGAGTTTACAGTTTTCATATTACTAGGAAAGTTGAAAAGGGTAAACTGATAGTCTGGAAACTTACATCATTGTGTTTGGTTGTGCACTGTAATCTTATCTATGATTCCTATGAATATCACTTTCTGTGTTTGGTTGTGCATAGGAATCTCTTAAGATTTCATATTTTCATAAAATTAATATAATAATATATTTCATCAAAATAATTTATAAACAATTTTACTCATGAAATATTTTTTAACAGAATTTAAAAAAATACATCTATTGAATACTAGAATCAAGTATAATTTTTAAAATTACAAAAATACCCTTATTTTATTTTAAATAATATTTCATTTGTTATTTTAAACTTAAGTAATGATATAAAGGCTTTACAAATCAATTTCTTTAAATAAACAAATATTATTTATCATTTTATAGTTTGATAATTGTATATTTATTTATTTTTCTTCATATTTTCATAAAATTAATATAATAATATATTTCATCAAAATAATTTATAAAAAAATTTACTCATGAAATATTTTTTAACAGAATTAAAAAAATACATTTATTGAATACTAGAATTAAGTATAATTTTTAAAATTACAAAAATACCCTTATTTTATTTTTAATAATATTTCATTTGTTATTTTAAACTAAAGTAATGATATAAAGGCTTTACAAATCAATTTCTTTAAATAAACAATATTATTTATCATTTTATAGTTTGATATATGTATATTTGTTTTTATATTATAAGCTTCAAAAATAAAATAAGTCATTAACTAAAAAATTATTGGTTTAAGATTTTTTTTTTTTTAAAATAATAATTTTGAAGTGTTTCACATTCCTGGGTATCTGAAAACCACTTGTCAGATGAGTTTCACTTGAACCTAATCAGGAAATGTTAAAACCCCTGGAGTACAGATTCCCAAGTTAGAAAAACTCAAACTCAGTACTAAACATAGGAAAGTGTTCAGATTCTCATTCCCGTGTCCAGATTCCTGCATACCAAACGGCCCCTTAGGGTTTTTGCCCGGGGGCTCGGGGTTTGATTCCACCACCCCGTTTGGTGGAATTAGGGCTTCCCGAGGGCTCGGGATTGGTCCTGAGGCTAGATTTTGGAATTGAAGCTTGGTGATGATTCTGATCTATGGCTGTGACTAGGTGTACGCTAGGGCTCGGAAGGGATCGTGCATGAGGGTCGGTTTCACTGATCAAAGCTAACGGAATCGAAGGTAAGAAAACTGCACCCAATTATGTGTTAATGATGGGACTAAGAGCTCCCTATATATGTATGATTTCGTAGATGGTATTATGCCATGGGACATATGATAAACGACCTAAGAGTGCCGGAATCAATATTTGCGCACGGGACGCAGCTTGGCCACTGGTTGCTGAGGACAGCTTAATATTCACTGAGCTCGGTTTAAGCGGGCCGGAGTCAGTGTGATAAACAAGGGTGCGACCTAAGGGCGTCGACCCTGGTTAATATATGAATTGGTTATTGATGATATTTGATGAACTTGGTATGTTGAATGCCTGATTATGTAATTATTATGGATTGTTGAGTATATGGCTAAGCTTTATGAGTTGTCTGATTGTTGATTTGTAAATTGGTTGTTTAATGAATGTACTCTGTTATTTGGTTTCTTGCTGGGCCTTGGTTCATGGGTGCTACATGGTGCAGGTAAAGGCAAGGGTAAAGTAGACCAGTCCTGAGTGGGAGAGCGTTGAGGCTGAATGTACATAGTCAGCTGATCGGCCGCCACGACTGAGGAGTGATACAAGACGGGAAAAGCCTAAATGTCTGTTTTGCCCTTAGAGTGGCTAATAGTTGTACTTTTATCCTGAAATTTTGTAAACTGTCTTTCAACGTTATTACTTTTGGGATCCCATGTATAGAAAAATGTTTGATTATATGAAATGTAACTTTTGTGACTGAAATCTTTTAACCCTAGTTCAATTATAATCTCAGTAACACATTTCTAACTAAATGACTTGATTAGCAAGTCTTGCACCTTTATAAACACACAGTGTAACGGTATTGGCTATCCAGGGCGTTACAGGGGTAGCGCTACAGCGCTACCCTACTTTTCCATATTATTGTTTTGGGCATTTTTAAGGGTTTTTGGCTCGAGGTTTCAATTCCTAAGGCTCGGGATCGAATCTACTCACCGTTTGGGTACAATTCGGGGTCCCGGTTGTGAGGTTTAGGTCAAGACCCTTTTATTGTTGATTTTCATTAATGGAGGTTGGTTATGACTAGGTAATCGCTAAGGAATCAAAAGGTCGATCGTTCTCAAGGGTCGTTCTTTTACTATTTCTCGCTCAAACCAGAGGTAAGAAAACTGTACCCCATATGTGACAGGCATGGTTATTCATGAGGCATGTTGAATGTTTAAATGTGGACATTGATTGCATATCAAATGCTTAGCAAATCTTGCTTACTTGTGAATGGCACTGACTTATTAGTCAGAATCGGCAATGATGTCAAAACTGACTGTGAAGCTGGACTTACTAGTCAAGTTCAGCAGTAGTACTGAGCACTGGTCGTATGTTATTGACCTACGAGTCAGGAGCAGCATAAGCGTCATGAACGCAGAGCCAAAAAGATTAGATCTAATCGACATCAGCATTGAATGACTCACCATGAGCATTAATGCCGGACCGACCCCAAGTTCGATGAAAACTAAAAGCACTTGTCTAGTTCTATGACTAGTCACTCAAAGCCAGGGCCAGAAGGCCCAGGTGGATGCATCGTCACATGGCTAAGGGTACGGAACCCACACTAGTGACTCCATGGTCACTCATTTGGTTTACATTAGTGACTTGTTCATTAGTCACTTATCTAGTTTAAGCTAGTGACTCGGTCACTCATTTGTGAAGGGTGCGGAACCCACATTAGTGACTTACACATCTGTCACTCATCTGTTTAGGGCTATAAGTCCTGTATGATTATCATGATCATCATTTGATATTATATACATGCAGTAATGAGTTTTCTTGCTGAGCCTTGGCTCACAGGTGCTATGTGGTATAGGTAAAGGGAAAGAAAAACTCACCCAGCCTTGAGTGGAGAGCTTAGGTGGTGATGTGTACATATGTGTCCGCTTGACCACCACGACCAAGAAGTTTCTCGGATGAACTAGGGGGTTAATCCTATTTTTGCTGCTGAGGTCGGCGGGTTGTAATTTTTACACTGTAATGACCATTTTGTATTGTAAATAACTTGTAAACACTTCTGTAGGCCCATGAACAATTTTATGTTTTAAATAAAATATATATTTTCCTTTTGATTGTTTTTCCACCTTAACCTATTAATAACACCTAGATGCACGTTTATAACCAAAGAACTCGATTAGCGAGTTAAGCACGGTTCAAAGCTCACAGTAACGGTCTTGGAGTAACCAGGGCGTTACAACTTGGTATTAGAGCGTGCCAATGTTTAGGGCTCCTATAGACTGGCTAGGCATGCACACTCACCACTGAAGACAAGCTCGACTCATGGTTTGGTAACTATTTATGTAGTTATATATTTAACTGCTTAAATATAGTTTAAATGCTTTACCTGTCTACATGAAATACCTTGATAAGGCTGTGCCTTGACTACTACATCATCAGCAAGAACGTGCTTATTAGTACTGATATTGCTGGAACATGCTTATTAGTATTGTTCATTGTGAATTATTATTTGATACATGTTAAATGTTAAATGCTATGATCATGTATCCATCTGTATATTTGTATAACTGTGGAATTTGGTAATTATATGCTTGTTCTTGGACTGTGAGACAGCAAGAGGTTTAGTTATCACTGCCTAACTGGCCGTATTGACTACCACAACAAGGTTTAAGTTGTAAGAATGATTCCAAGACAGACAGATTCATTAGTTGGCCAGGAAGATCAAGGCCAGAATAACAAGCAGGGTAAGGAGAATGACCAGAGTCAGATTCCACAGCCAGCTCCTGAGAACTGGTAGCAATTGTTTAATGACATGCGGGCCACGGTATTGAGGCAGGGAGAAGAACTTCGCCTTCTGAGACAACAACAGATTCCTGCAGCAACCAATGTACCTGAGGCACCCCGTGCATCGGTGCCAACAGTTGAGCAACTGCCAGAGGTTGGAAATAAATGGGAGCCTCTTTATGAAAGGTTCAGGAAGCAGAAACCTCCAGTGTTTGAAGGCTGTGCAGATCCTGCTAAAGCTGAGCAGTGGACTAGCATGATTACCGCCATCCTTGACTTTATGAGGGTGACTGGTAATGAGAGGGTGGCCTGTGCCATGTATATGTTTTGGGAGAATGCCCGAATTTGGTGGGAGGTTATATCCCAGACCAGAAACATCAATGCCCTGAGTTGGGAAGAGTTTCAGACTCTGTTCAACGAGAAATACTATAATGATGCCATCAGATCTGCAAAAGCTGAGGAGTTTATCAGATTACTTCAGAGAAGTTTATTAGTGGCTGAGTATGCCCTGATGTTTGATTGATTGGCAAAGTTTGCCGTGGAGCTGGTGCCCACTGACGAGACTAGAAGGGAGAGGTTTCTCCAGGGGCTACAGCCTAGACTAGCCTGGGACGTTCATATTACCACTGTGGCTGGGGTTACTACCTATGCGCAGGTGGTTGAGAAGGCACTCACAGTTGAGAGTGCAGAGAACAAGATCTGGTGAGACAATGCAGCCAGAAAGGAGTTCAGGAGGACAGGTTCTCCATTTGTGGGTTCTGGTAGGGGTGGAGGCCCTAGTGATCAGAATATGAAGGTTCCTAATACCTTCTAGCTCCAGGTCCTAATAGGCGACCCCGTGGTATTTCAATGGGCTACCTACCCCAGAAAAAACTCCTTCACGAGAGGTGAGAATAAACCTCAAGAAGGACCCTCATAATAAGTCTAGATCGACCAAGTTGCCTAGCCAAAAAGCGTTTCAAAAGATAAGCTTGCAAAAGGCTCCACAAGGGTGACCTCCCAACAAGGCCACCTAACCATGAAAAAGACCCCTTCAAGAGGCGGATGGAAACCTCAAAGAAGGACCCTCATAATAAGTCTAGATTGGTTAAACCGTCTAGCTAAAAAGGGTCTCAAATGAGAAACTTGCAAAAATAGAGCACTCTACTCAGCAACTTTTTCAGCGACATACTCGCCAAAAGGGGACAGGTTGATGACGAGATTGAGTCTCTAAATGGCATGCAATATGCGCTCGATGATGTTGTTCTCGAAATCCACCAGATTGGCTTCAAGCGTGCCTATTCTCTCATTCAAAGACCTGATGGTGGCCTCAAGTCTCTCTTAGAAGACAAAGTAGCCTTAACCACCATAACATCCTTCTTACGGATGGCTTCAACAAGCTGGCCCTCTAAGTAGCTAACCTTTGTAGACAGTCGCTCATTTTCTGCCTTAACCAAGGTAAGATCACTCATAGTAACTTGGAGCTTAGACTGCAGGCACTGTGCCGAAGAGGTACTGGAAGTCGCAAGGCTATGTCCCATGGCAGAAGCCTAAATAAGAAACAAATAAAGAGAAGGTTAGCGTAAAGATGAAACAACAGCAACACAAGAAAAAAAAATGAAAAACAAGATCTCAATATTTGCCTAAGTGGAGGCCCTCTAGAACACGTCGCGCGAATGAGTAGTAGGCAAGTCATAAATGGACCTTCATTCAGCTTCAAGGATTTTCCCCACTTGATGGAGCATGGACTCTCCTTACTGGGCTGCCCAATGATGCACCCATGGAGATTCATTGGATGCATGAAGGGCTGGAACGAATGGGGTTGTGGAAGCATATTTAGATCGAGGGGGAGAATGGGAGGTCCCTAATCTGCCAACAGATGCATGATGAGTAGGGGCGTAAGGGGTGACCTCTCTAGGATGGTAAGTACCTAAAGACTCACACCTCGAGGGAAACCCTGCAGAAATGAAACTCACTATCAAAGGATAGCAGGACGAAATGCCTCTTCAGGAAAAACAAAGATGGAGGGGGAGGTACAAAGCCAAAGTCGCCTTCTTCCCCCGATAGGGCGATCTGCGAGGTAGCATCATCTTTAACCTCCACGCCCTTACCATTTTCTGCCCCCGCGCCTGTGTTGCCTTTAGACCTCAGACCTAAGTAATCTTTGGTCTCAACCTCAACGTCATCCTCGGTATCCATCACATCGCCTTCAGAATAGTAGTAGTCTTCATCTTCCTCATCGTTGTCCTCATACTCAAGTTTGGGCTCATCGTTGCAGGCGTGATAGAGCACAAGGCAACATGATGATCAGGAGCCAGTAGTCTGTAGAAATGAAGTGTTGCTTCAGTGATGAGATCACTTCCATGCTTGTTGGCAACCAACTCAAATACAATATTTGACACACGCCGAGAGGCGATAGGCCCTAACCCGGGTTTGATGACTCCCTTGGGACATGATGAAAAATAGTTAGAAAAAATAATATTATCAAGAATAATAATAATATTATCAATAAGTGATGGAAGGAAAGGACGAACTTACTTGACAAGTTAAGTGTGTGTGCTGCATAGAGACAGTCAGTAAAAGAGAAGTCGCTCTTCCATGCATCTCTATTCGAAATAGAGCCCTCCACAATGGCAAGCATGGAAAGAGCCTTCTAGAGGTGATGCCACTCCTTTTGTAATGTCCTCCTAATCTTGGACCGTTACACTGTGTAATTTAAATAGTGCTTAACTCGATAAATGAGTCATTTGGACTTAAACCGTGTATGAAAACTAACCACAGGCTTAGGTACTAAAAATTTTGGTCAAAAGTCAACCATTTCATTAAAAGAGTTCGACCTCAATACATGGGATCCCAAAATGGTTTAAAATAGTTACAAACCCAAAAAAGTATACAAAAAGCTGACCTAGGAGGCAAAATTAGGGTCCAACCCTAGTTCCAACTATTGACCTCGGTTGTGGCAGACAAGCAGACCACATATGTACACTCTGCCCCTGAAGCTCTCCAACTCATGGCTGGTCCAGCTTTTTCTTTCCTTTACCTGCACCATTTAGCACCCGTTAGTCGAGGCTCAACAAGAAAACATAATCATGCTTTTAAGGAGTACATTATCGGATCACAGATTCATAATTAGCATGCCTAACAGTAATAACCCTACTCATGTATGCAATCAATCCAGATAAGTGACTATAGAGTCACACCAGAGCCTATTGCCCAATTTCTCATATAACCAACCTTAGAGCTGGTCAAACAAGTCTAATGCTTAACATTCCAAACGACCATAGGGCGTTCAAGTGTGTATCTCGCTTCTGGGTTGACTTAACCCTATCGGCCAACATCTAGCACGCTTTGCCGCCCTCGACTCCTAAGCCGAGCCTTTAAACCCTTGACTTGTAAGCCAAGTCCCTTAACCTTTGACTGATAAGTCGAGTCTTTTAACTCTCGACTGATAAGTCAAGTCTTTTAACTTTCGACTGATAAGTCGAGTCCTTAACCTTCGACTGATAAGTCGAGTATGTAGCCTTCTACTAATAAGTCAAGTCTTTTAACCTTCGACTAATAAGTCGAGTCTTTAAACTTCGACTGATAAGTCGAGTCTTTAACCTTCGACTGATAAGTCGAGTCTTTAACCTTCGACTGATAATTTGAGTCTTTTAAAATAGATATGTTCTTGACTATTAAGCCAAGCTCTTCATTAGATAACGCAGATGAATCCTCGGCTTATAAGCTGAGCTTCCCAATCAGATATACAGACAAGCAATTAATACATAACACAGGTAAGCACAACACATTTAACATGTTTAATAAAACATTCTTAGCATAGTAATAATCCTGTACTATAACCGGGTCAAGCCCTAAATACAGATCGGGTGCAGTTTTCTTACCTCTGGTCCAAGCATGAGTTAGTTAACCACGACCCCTGAGCACGATCCTGTTCCGAGCCCTAGTGGTACCCTAGTCACAACCATAATAAATGATATCTATCAATATCGAGTAAATAAAGACTTCCGGACAAAGTCCTAGTCTCCGAGACCTTGAATTCTACTAAATCGGGTAGTAGAATCCTTCCCAAGCCCTTAGGTTTGAGTTCCTACCACCCAAAACCCTGTTAAGTGATATCGATTAGGCTTATATAGGTTGTCTTGTTAGTTAGCTTCTCATCTTGTATTAGCCTTAGTTTGTTATGTGTAACTGCCTTTCTTGTACTCTTTTCTGTTTTGGCTGCTTATATTGTAATCTTTGAGACCCTCTCCTTATAAATAAAGGTCTCAAGCTCTCTATCTCTCATTGAGATCATTTGAGCCTTTTCATCTCTTTAAACTCTCTGAACGCTTTCTAATATTTACATGGTATCAAGCCAAACGGTCTTCCCTATCAATTTCTTCTACACATTTTTTTTTTCTAAGCTTCAACAATAACAACTACTCAGACTGGAGATTCTTCTTCTTCTACTCCTAATCCCCTTCCTACTATAGCCACGCTGCCGACTCAAACCCTCTCTCTTCAGCAGCAACAATTCCTGGCTCTTTCTCAAGCCTTGAATCATGCTCTTCACATCAAAATGGATCGCAACAATTACAATCTTTGGAGTGCGCAAATGGAAAATGTGATTCTTGCAAATGGAATCGAAGATTATCTTGATGGATCCGTTGTTGCCCCTGCTCAGAACGTTGCGTCTTTGGTTTCAATCCAAAATTTGTATCTTGGCATCGTAAAGATCGACTCATACTCAGTTGGATATACTCCTCTTTCTCCAGAACTTATGTCCCAGATAGTTGGGCACAACACCAGTGCTTCTGCCTGGTTTGCACTTCGTCAACTGTATTCCTCTACTTCGCATGCTCAGATTATGCAGCTGCGTCTTCAATTGCAAACTATCAAGAAAGGTGGCACTGCCATGATTGACTACATCTTTAAGGTCAAAGCTCTTTGCGATCATCTTGTAGCTTGTTCAAAAAAGGTCTCTGAACATGATCAGGTATTATACCTTCTTGCTGATCTTGGTGCAGAGTATAATTCATTTGTTGTTTCCATAACATCGAAATCCAAGGGTGTTACTTTTGAGTATGCTTCGAGTCTTTTGCTGGCTCATGAATCAAGAATTGAACAGCAAACCTCTCTTGATGAGTCTACTGCAATCTCAGCCAATGCGGCGTTTCGACAAAATCAATCTCAACGCTCTCACCCTTGGAACAAGTCCGGCGTTGGTCGTGGAAGTAACTTCAATAATGCTAATACTGGCACTTCCCCCAATTCCACCAGAGGCAACCCTTCAAGAAACAACAATTAAGCTCCAAGAATTGTCTGTTAATTGTGTATGCGACCAGGCCATGGGGAATTTCAATGCTATCGAAGATTTGATCCAAATCTCCTTTCCCCAAATTTGGCGTCTTCTGGTCAGAACCCTTCCACATCTGCCATGGTGGCCTCTGCTAGCACAGTTGTTGATGACACATGGCTCCTAGACTCTGGTGCCTCTCATCACCTAACTCCTCATCCAACCACTCTTGATCAGATCAATCATTACACTGGTCATGATTCGGTAACAGTAGGTAATGGTCACTCTCTTTCTATTAATTTTGTTGGTTCATCTAATCTTCTTGCTTCCGCTCACTCTTCCCAATTACGAAATGTTTATCATGTTCCTAAATTTCCCACTAACCTCATGTCCGTTTCCAAAAAAAATTTGGACAACAATGTTTTCATTGAATTCTATTCCACTTTCTATCACATAAAGGATCTCCACTCGAAGAAACTCATTCACAAAGGTTCACTTGAGCGTGGGCTATACACCTTTCAAGTTGCTTCTCTACTCAACTCCAATTTATCCTCATCAAACTCGTGTGCCTACATCACTTCTCCTATTCGAGCAGTTGTTGTTTTACTTTTCCAGTTCTTTTTCATACTGTAATTCAGACCCCTGCTGCTATTTGGCATGCTAGGCTTGGTCATGTCAATGCTGAAATAGTAAATGTTGATGGTGAGAACTTGTCAACAATATAGGATTGAAAAACTTAAAGTGTATTGCAAAAAATAGGTAGAAAGAACTTCAAGAGGGAAAGTGTAGAACCACCAAGGAGTAAAAAGTCGTATATTGCTTAATTGCCTGAGTATACAAAGAATTTTCCAACCCCTTAGTTTGAGGGGTCGAAGCCTATATAGACGGGTTCTAATGGCCCCTGAGGGACAAGATTATACGAAGGTACATTGTCAAGGTAGTGGTGCAGGACGTAGTGCTACAGAGAGTCGTGGTGTCGGCTCTGGTACATGGTCAGGGGTATGCAGAACATGCCACCACTTCTCGTACTAATTCGTGTCACCACTACTTGTTGGATACGGATGCCAGAATCACGTATTTGCCACCTTTATAGTCGTATATCTCGTACTCGTACGTGTGCCTTGTACTAGATGTTCCTTATTTCATTTCCAAGAAATAAATTCCCTCCAAGCTTCCTTATATTTTGCTTAGTGTTGGAGAACATCGTGGGATCTTCATTAACGTAGAATAGATTTCCTTTATGCGGTTTCCATGTTGAGGAACTTTCGGGAAATAGGCCTTACGTAGTGAGGCCCTGCTGCGCATCGGTCTCGCAGCATGTGGTTTGGAGAACCGAGCCTTGCTTGTGTTTGATGCGCATCTCAGCATCTAGGTACGTGGTTCTGGCGTCAAGGAGTATCAGCACATGCAGCGCCTCACATAGCGAGGCGCCTCTCTTCACACGGGCCTCGTGTCGAGACGAATAAGGCTTTAAGCCTCGTGCCGAGGAGCCTCGCCACCTGGTGCCTCCTGTTAGAGAATATATATTATTGCTCAATGGAAATATGGAAAAACAAATATACAACTCTATGCAAAAAAAATACAATAGACAAGGTAATTGATTAAATAAATATTACAACTCAATTACTCAAAATACAAGTAAATAAAAATAAGAGAAGGAAGAGAATTATAAGAACTATAACCCTAAAACAAAAGATACCAATAAATATGTAAATAGGAATAAGTAAAGAGAATTACACACTCAATACACTAATAATACAAGAAGAACAACAGAATGAAAGGATCAATGGAAAACAAACTCTCACACAACCAAAATGTAGAGTAGCGGGGATCACCAACTTGAACAAGGTTCAAAAACTTTGTCCAAAAGCTTATTTCCCTCTATTCTCTAAGCACTAAGGGATCTCTCTAGGAAATAGCTCTCTGGAATTATCAAGTCTCTATGGTGTATTTTCCAGCCAAGTGCTTTGTGGATGGACAATGGTGTGTCTTACAAGTGAGCATTAGGCTCCTATTTATAGAGTTTGAGATACCCCTTTGAATTTCAAATTCCACCAACCCCCATGACTGTTACCAATGTTTAATTGGATGTTTATGGAATTAAAATGGAGATTTGGGAGTTATTTGGGATGTTAGAACCATTTAATTTGGAAAAAACTGAAAAACCATATAGGTTGTTAGCCTCACTGGCCGCGGCCAGGACTTTTTAGTGGCCGCGGCCACTATCTTCTATTCCCCAGACCGCGGCCACAGGCCATTTTCAGCACAAAAAAGTCATTTTTCCAAAATGTTCCAAAACGTCACAAATCCTTTCCCACATGATTTTGTAACCTCCAAACACCTATTGAGAGTTAAAAACATGTCTCCAACAGCCATATTTCATCATGGCTTTGTGAAATCCAATCTCAAATGTGTAACATATAATATACACATTATTGGGTAATATTTGGGAGTTACAAATTTGTAACTGATTTTCTAACTCCAAAATATGTTACATTTGGGCACACACATATGTCTAATTTCTGTGACTCTCAATAATATGTTACAAGGTGTGACAAATCACATTTGTCACATTATTTAATTTAACATTATATTATATGAAATAATATAACACCTCCTTCATTTACTCAGCCTCGCATAGCGAGGCGCCTTTCTTCACACGGGCCTCACGTCGAGGCGAATGAGGCTTTAAGCCTCGCGCCGAGGAGCCTCGATCTTGAGGCATCCAAGAGTGCCAAAATTAGAGTAGTGAGTTAAGCCTCGCTATGCGAGGCTCTTGCCTACCAAGGGGCGCGTCAAGTGGCCGCAGGGGAGTATGTGCGCATGCCTAAGGTGAGTTGGGCCTTGCATAGTAAGGCCCTCCCCCCTTTGACGCTCATGCCCATATGCGCCTTCATCGACTGACCTCCACTCAAAGAAACTCCTTCACAAAGGTTCACTTGAGCGTGGGCTATACACCTTTCAAGTTGCTTCTCTACTCAACTCCAATTTATCCTCATCAAACTCGTGTGCCTACACCACTTCTCCTATTCGAGCAGTTGTTGCTTTTACTTTCCAGTTCCTTTTCATACTGTAATTCAGACTTCTGCTGCTATTTGACATGCTAAGCTCGGTCATGTCAATGATGAAATAGTAAATATTGTTCTTACTTGTTGTAATCAATCATTTTCATATAATAAAAATCATATTTGTTTCTCCCGTCAACTTGCTAAAAGCCATAGACTGCCTTTCAATCTTTCTTCTTCCCATGCTACTGCACCTTTACAGCTTGTTGACACTGATATTTGGGGTCCATCCTGTAACGACCCAAATTTGCTAATAAGGCTTAGGGCCTTGATTAGTGTGCCTGGAGGGCAATAAATGAATTATTGTTATAATATGTGAATTTATGTGAATATGTGATAGAGATGCATGTTTAGTCGAATTAAATATGCATGTGGGCCCCGTTTGGATATTAGGGGCATGTTTGTGATTTTAGCCCATTGAGGGCATAAATGTGATATGTTTGTGATTTTAGCCCGTTGAGGGCATAAATGTGATATGTTTGTGATATATCTGTGTAGCACGATCCGAGATAGTCCTAGGGAGCCGTTAGTCAAAAAGTCACAACGGGGTTAAGAATCCAACCCGGGGCGGGTCGAGGGGTATTACGGGTATCAGATGTATTATGGGGTTTTCGGGTTTTGGAAATAAATATTCGGAGATATATTTGAGGTTAGAATGCCTAGGAGGGAATATTGGGGAAATTTACCATTTTGCCCTCAGGGACGTTTTTGGTACCCCGAGCCTTGAGGTAACCTTAGACACTAAGTTTAATAAAACAAAACATTAGAAGTTTTCAGAACACTAAGACTCGACCCAAACCTTTCCTTCCTCTCTCTTATTTTCTCTCAACCATGCCAAGGGGAAGCTTTGCAAATTAAGCTGGGATTTGAGCTTTAAGCTTGGAGAATTGCCCAGCATCACTTTGAGGTGCAATCAAGCAAAGGTAAGCTCTTAAGTTGATGAGTTATATTGAATTTATGCTGATGTTTCAGGGTATGCATGTGAACTAAGTTTAAATTTCCACTTGAATAATTGGCTGAGTTTTGGGGCTAGTCTTTATTGGGTTTTGATGCTGAGACTGGGTTAGAACCTCTGTGATAATTACTTTGGAATGTTGGCTTGCTTCTGGGGATAATTGGACTGGTTTTTTATGTGAAAATGGTGAATTTTTTTGGGCTCGAGGGATCAGGCCGCGACGTTGTTCTTGCTGAGCCGCGACCCCTTAGAACTTGGGGCGCCTGGAAATGAAGGTGCGCCGCGGCGCCCTTCAGGAAGGGCTGCGACGCGTGTGGGCTATGTTGAGGCAAGGCCTCGGGTTGAGCTGGGGGTCGCGGCATGAGTCCCTAGGGCCGCGACACTTAATGTATTTTTGGGTTTTTAAGAGGTTTTAGGCTCGGGAATTCACTAGTTAAGGCTCGGGATGGATTTTATCACCCGGATTGATAGAATTCAATGTCCTGGAGATTAGAATTATGGCTTGAAGTTACTTAGTGGATTAGAACTTGATGGATGGAATTGCTAATGCGTTGTGACTAGGTTTTCAGCGAGGCTCGGACTAGGGAACTGTGCTCGGGACATTGGTGCTTAGAAAGCTTAGGACACATGTAAGAAAACTACTGTTCCCATAGAGCTTGTGTTGCAGGGCTCGACCCTATATGATTGTGTTGCGGGGCATGGCCCTTTGACTGAATTTATGTGTGTTTTAATATCTATTTAGTATATTATGTGTATATATTAATGATGGAACGACGATGGCCGGGAACGGCGAAGGCAAAGGGCCGGGTGCAGCGTTTAGCACGCGGAGTGCGAGTTGCCAGGGTGAGACCCCAAAGGATACCTAGGATATCCTTACGGTTTAGAAGGTGAACCCAGGGCCTGGTAAAGCGCCTGGGATGGCATGGCCGTACTGTATGACCTGGTGTTGGCTTGATTTTATATTAAGTGTTTGGTATGCATTTATTATCTGCTTTTGAGGGTTTTCTTGCTGGGCTTCAGCTCACGGGTGCTCTATGGTGCAGGTAAAGGCAAAGGGAGAGTCGATCAACCCTGAGTATGGCGAGCGAGACGAGCGGCGCGTACATGTCCGGTCTGCCTGGCTGCCTTGGCCAGGGGTGTTTTTGGGAGATGTTTGTACAAAACCTGAATTTTGTCGTTTAGTCGACTCTAACTAAATTTTGAGTTGTAAATATTTCTAAACAATGATTTTGGGATCCCAAATGCTATATGTCTTATAATTTTCAATGAAAGGTTTATTTTCAAGTTTATGACTCTGATTATGATTTAATTACACTTTTGGTTTAAAACCTCGAATAGCGAGTTAGTTGCACTTTTAAACTCACTTAGTAACGGCTCTAAGGCAGTAGGGCGTTACACATCCCCTATTATTTCTTTTGATGGTTCTCGATATTTCTTGCTATTTATCGATGATTACTCTCGATTCACATGGCTATATGCCTTACAAAATAAAGATCAAGCTTTACCAATGTTTAAACAGTTCAAGCTCTTAGTAGAAAAATAATTTGATACTTCCTTAAAAGAGCTGAAATCTGATAGTGGAGGTGAATTTAAAGCCTTTCTACCTTATCTTACTGCTAATATCATTAATCACGGATTCTCATTCCCCCATAATTCTGCTTAAAATGGCAGGGTAGAGCACAAGCATAGACACATTGTAGAAACAGGTCTTGCTCTTTTGGCTCATGCCTCCCTCCCACTTCACTTCTGGCTTTATGCTTTTCGTGTTGCAGCTTACATCATAAATCGACTCCCCACAAAACTTCTCAACAACCACTCTCCTTTTCAAATCTTATATCACAAAACCCCATATTAATCTCTCTTTCGAACCTTTGGGTGTCTTTGTTTTCCTTGTTGAGACCATACAACAAGCATAAGTTACAATATCACTCCTCTCCTTGCCTCTTTCTTGGTTACAGTACCTCCCATATCCCATAAATGATACTTATGCTTTGATTCTTCTACAAAAAGGATCTATATCACTCGGCATGTTGTGTTTGATGAACACACATTCCCATCTTTTCCTTCCTCTGTCCCTCCATCTTCATTTACTTCTACATCTCACTCTCTTCTTCCTTCAGCTATCATTTCTTTTCCTTCTGACATCTCACACTCTTCTCCTACTACTCCTCCAGCTTCATCCTCCAACACCCCTTCCCCATCGCCTTCCTCTTCCTCTCTACACCCAACCCCACCAGTCCATTTTCCTTCTCCTTCCATTGAACCAACAGTTGTTACTGACTAGCCTCTTAAGGCACCTTCTAGTTCTCCATTGCAGGTACCTATTGTTCCCTTGTGCAGGAACCATTGACCACCAATGCTCACCCAATGACCACTAGATCAAAGAGTGGCATTACCAAGCCTAAGGTCTATGCTGCTTCAAAGAATACAGACCCTAATCTGCCTCCAAAAATATCTAGGCAGGCTTTATCTATACCACATTGGAAGGCTGCCATGGAACATGAATGGAAAGCTCTTCAAGCTAACTCCACTTGGAAATTGGTTCCCTGTCCTCCAAGTTCACCCATTATTGATTGTAAATGGATTTTCAAAGTCAAATTCAATGCAGATGGGTCTATAGAAAGGCACAAAGCTTGCCTTGTGGCTCGTGGCTTCACTCAAACAACAGGCATAGACTACTTCGATACTTTTTCACATGTTGTGAAACCAAGTACAATTCGAGTTGTTCTAACTCTAGCTCTATCCAAGGGTTGGTAGCTTCGACAGATTGATGTGCACAACACTTTTCTCAATGGAGATCTTACTGAGACAATGTATATGTCTCAACCTCCTGGATTTCGGGATCATCATTATCTTTCACATGTTTGCCTACTCACCAAAGCTCTGTACGACCTAAAACAAACTCCTAGAGCTTGGTTTTCCAAACTCAGTATGGCCCTACTTCAATGGGGATTTCAATGTTCACTAGCTGACCCTTCTCTCTTTGTGCTACATCGACCTACATTTTGTCTCTTCATTCTTGTGTACGTAGATTACATAATTATTACAGGCAGTGATTCAAGCAAACTGGAGCTTCTCATTTCCACACTACATCAACAGTTCGCCATACGAGATTTGGGTCAATTACATTATTTCCTTGGTGTTGAGGTCACTTCCTCCACTAGTCAGCTATACCTTTGTCAACAAAAGTATGTCAATGACATCCTCTCTCAGCTCGATATGACAAAAACAAAACCAACACCTACCCCTGGCGTTGTTGGCAAGCCTCTCTCCAAGAATGATGGCGTTATTTTGGATGATCCTATAGAGTACAAGAGAGTTGTTGGCTTTATCCAATATGTCACTATGACACGCCCGGACATTGCATTTGTCGTGAATCGTGCTTGTCAGTTCATGCCCTCCCCAACATCTCACTGGCAAGCTGCCAAACGTATCCTTCGATACCTAGTTGCAACTAAAATGCATGGAATCACCATTACAGCTACATCCACCTTACACTTAGCCACTTTCACTGATGCGGATTAGGCTTCTAGCCCTGATGATTGCCGAAGCACCAGTGGCTACTGTCTTCTTAGGAGACAACTCGGTTTCCTGGTCTTCAGCTAAACAAAAGGTTGTATCTCGCAACAATACCGAATTTGAATATCACGCTTTAGCCAATGTTGTAGCCGAGCTCACCTAGTACAAGCATTTGTTTGCGAATCTCAAGTTACAAATCAACTGCACACCCATTTTGTGGTGTGATAACATCTCTGCCACTCAACTTGTTTCGAATCACATTTGTCATGCCCGTACGAAACACATCGAAATTAACTTTCATTTTATATAGGATATGGTCAATAAGAAGGAAGTTTCAGTTCAATATGTCCTATCCGAGTACCAAGTAGCAGATATACTCACCAAGCATCTCCTTGTAGCTCGATTCAACACTCTCTACAGCAAATTGGCAGTCCTCTCCAGCCCTCTCAAGTTGAGGGGGGATGTTAAGTGATATCAAGATTAGGAATATATAGGTTGTCTTGTTATTTAGCTTCTCATCTTGTATTAGCCTTAGTTTGTCATGTGTAACTGTTTCGATTCCTTTCTTGTACTCTTTTCTATTTTGGATGCTTCTATTATAATCCTTGAGACCCTCTCCTTATAAATAAAGGTCTCAAGCTCTCTATCTCTCATTGAGATCATTTGACCTTTTTCATCTCTTTAAACTCTCTGGACACTTTCTAATCTTTACAAACCCAACTTGGCCAAAATTTCCATTTTGAGTCGCGACTCTCCACAAGTCAGAGAGTCCAGCCTCTCCTTTCTCTGGACACGGGCGGCGACGCAGCCCAGCAGGCGCCGCGACGCGATGGCGGTTCAGGGAGCCGCCCAGGCTCTTGGGTTCATGAGGGTCGCGATGTGACCCCGTGAACCCAGTTTTCTCCGAGCCAATTCCTCCAAAACTCATCCCAAAACAGTACCAAACCCATAATTCAATCTCAAAACATCATTAGTACATCCCAGGTAGCAAAACCCAACTTACAAACGGATCAAAAACTCACCAAAACCATAAAATTCACTCAAGCTTAAGAAACTTAAAAAAAAAAAAAAAACTCAGAAGTTTAGGAGCTCAAATTACCTCTGATAAATCTGTTAGCTAAATTCCCAGGCTATCAAGCTTCTAATCTTCCCTAGAATCGTTATGACTCTAACCTTACTTGAATACGAGCTCTAAAACTCGAGCTTCCTTCGAAAACGCAAACGAGCGTGAAAAGTGAACATGAGAGAGAGAACGAGAGTGAGACTTGAGTGTTTTTCTAAGTTAATGAACTCGTTGAACACTTATATACGAACAATCCCAAATGACCAAAATACCCCTACTCAACCTGATTCTCTCTCAACACCCCATAAGGGCAAAAATGTCATTTTCACTCTCTAATCTCGCTCTATACCCAAATTTCCTCAAATAATTATGCTAAACCTAGAATATTGCTATTTCTCTCAAAATACAACTCATGCTACAATGAGTCCCGGTGACTCCAGATCACCTAAAACATCCATTGGCTCGCCCCAAGCCGAGTATTTCTCCCCGTTGTGACTAAATCACTACTTGCTCCCTAAGATCGTCTCGTGCCGAATAAATAACAAAATATCCACATAATAATGTGGTCTCAATCAATATACACACATGTATATACAAATATGCCTTCAACAAGCCAAATTACGAAAATGCCCTTCTGATACACCTAAACATGTCAATATATAGTCATATTATAATATAACTCACATAATTCATATAATCATACATAATCAACTATATAATAATACAACACATGCAATTCACATAATCACATCAATATCCAATTAATTCACATAAATATTCCAATATTTCCCGCCCGGACTCCTAATCAAGATACTAAGCTTTATTAGGAATTTTAGGACATTACACATTTCCCAAAAATAAAACTAATGTAACTTTAAAAATAATATAAATATACCAATATACCTGTAAAATTAAAATCATATTTTCTTAACCCACTCCTTTCCCAAAAATAAAATTAGTGTAACTTTTGTATCTACCACTATTCCTCTTAAATCGGATGGTGCTAATTTAAATGCTTCATTAAACTGTAAATTATATATGATATAGAGAATGTATTATATTATCCCATAGAATACTCCAAAACTATGCCTGGGAAAATGTATAAATAGAATATTAAAGAATATTCTTATACTATCCGAATCGGTTATTGAAAACTAAATTGCTTTAGAAAGAAACGTACCAACCTTATCAACCTTAATACATTCCTAGTTTCTCTGCTCTTTTTTCTATCTTCAGCAACTCCAACCTAAACAAGCCCTTGTCCATTTTATATATCTCCATTTGCTATCATCAAAACGAGCTCACCAACATGAATAGCTTCTTTTGTTTAAGGCATTCTTATGTGTGAAGTTGTGAATCTTCATGTAACTGCTTACTGGTAAGTAAACCCACGCAAGAGGTGACTTAAGTCACCACTTGAGAGCTTGAAAGCCTCATAAGTATTACTTATGAGTTATGTTATTACCATAAAGATATATTTCTATGTGAAATTAGATTCCATTAGCACATTAAACAGAATAAAACAATTGCTCTCTTTGAGGATTGATTTCTTACAGAATTTTGAGCTCTCTTAAGTTTTCAAGAAAGGTTTCTCCAACCGAAGAACCAGACTTAACAAATACAGCAGGATAGCCAATAGGAGCATCTACACTGGCTTCATAACCTTGTCTTGTAAATATTTCTCTAGTCCATATATGCTGCCAAGTACAGGTTTCTCCAATTGGAAAATATGCTTTGACACTATTCTTTCCTTTGTCTAAAACAGGTACCACAAGAATCTCAGTGCCGATCAAGAATTGCTGGTAAGTCAAGCTATGCACATGTTCATCATTTTGGTAGTGAAGTAATAGGTGGCGTACCACAGGGAGACCCTTTAAAGATGCTTCCTGCAGAAAGAGTGGAATATGAATATTTGCTAGATGTCACTCAAAGGTAATAGATTCTTTTACTGCGCATTGAATTTGATATTACCTTTACAAGTTGGATTCTGTAGAACTTCCATGCTTTGTAAACTTTAGCAAAACGCGCAAAGTGTGATAAAGTTCGATAGTTCGAGTAGAATTGGCTGTTGCATGATGGTTTGTTTCCCTGGTTGCAGAAAAATTTTAGATCAGAAACTGGTTAGAATTTGAGTCTCATGGTTGTCAAGCATTTGAAGTTTCCACTTAATAATGGTAGTAATAAGAATATATTTATTAAGGTATAACATACTTCATGTGTCCGGAAAACAGTTGTGAAAGCATTTAGCTCCATCCATCGAAATAGCAACTCTTCACTTCTCCGATATGTGACAAAAGGAAAGTTTACAGCACAGTACCCTCCAATATCACTGTGGTTGAAAGCATAGCCAGAAATCCCACTGCTGAGAAGACCAACAACAGAACTCTTTATCCCGTCGTTGGTCTGCCAACTTACCATCTGATCCCCTTCCCAAAACAGCATGCTCCATTTTGGACTATTTCTGAAGCCAGCTCTCATGAAAAAGACCAATGCTTCTTCCGGATCTTCTTTCTCCTTACCCACACGGTTACTTTTCCATTCTTCTACAAACTCTCTGTTTATCTGGGCCCATAGTTCTGGATATCTGTTATGCGCAGATATGGGATCTTCTCCTGAAATGATTAATGATTATTAGTACCAACACACTTCCATAGTAATTATTATACACATCAAGAAATATAAATTATTCTAGTAATTAATGGAATCAACTTTGTTTGATAAGTCTACTAGAAGGAACTTTAAAGTAGGGTGGAAGATGAGACAAGTTAATAAGCTAATAGATATTGATTTCTTAGAGGCTTCAACAGATTAGGGAATGGCCTCACACGAGTTAGGTTTTGGGATCATCATAATATAACGATTTGACAGATTAAAAGTTAAACCTGAATAAAGGGTGCAATCGACCGGTAAGCCTTCACCAAAGTCAGCCATCCATCCTCCAACACCATCATCCACCATGTCTTGTAGAATATGCTTGAACCAACTTGCCGTGTCTGGGTGAGTCAAATCCAACATTCCAACATCAAAAGCTGTATTAGGGACCATGTAAGGTTCACCATTTTTGTCTTTTACAAGTATGTCCAGCTTTTTTGCTTGCTCAAAGAGGTTTCTCCTTTTGTTTGGCTTGTCATGAGTCTGTTAAATCAAGTAGAAGCCTTACTTAACATCATGAACTGTTAAAATTTTCCAAGGGCCAAGGGCACTTTTTGTAAAAGAAAAAGGTCCATTATTAGTTTACCCTTCATATGTTTATGCAGGGCAGTCTTCTTAGCAACCGGTTATAAATTTAAATTTGTTGAGAAGTAATAGAAAAAATCAGAATAGAAGAACGATACCGGAGCTAGACAAGGGTTGCAGTATGTCATCACTTTGATGTGCTTAGCACTAAGATCATTGAGTAGTTCTTGCCATCCAGAGTACCTTGTTGCATCCACTTCCCAATTCCACCATAGTTGGGATCCAATGATTGTCTCCCTCTGGCCCACCCAATCCTACATATTAGTAGTTAAGGGTAAGATACATTCACATAGAAATATTAAAGTTTTCAATGTTCCTTTTAAAGCTTTTTTAATAGAGCAATTAAACAAATAATTTAAAATTTACACATATTTCATATATGCAATTGCTGATAGGCTAAATATATGAGCAGAACAGCATAAGACAAATCTATCAGTAAACTTGATTTAGGAGCTTGCATTACCTGCAACCAGAATGCTGAAATCGGAACATCATATTCTCTGAGTTGATCCCAAACTCGGCGCACCATTTCTGTGCCGCCCTGCATTCCAACAACAGCTCCAGATATTATCCACTCAGGAAGCTGAGGAGGTCTTCCAATGGTTCCAGTGAAGCTTTCAATGAGCTCTAAAGGAGTGTTACCATGCAATATCCGTCCTTGTACTGAATTCCCATGTATCTGCAAGCTCCAGCACACACAAAATTAAAATTGCAAGGTTAAGATCTTGGATAAGCATTAAGCCATCATGTACTAATTACTAAGAAAAAACCAACCCTTCCCTTAAATACGTACATAATACATAATGAGATCACTATCAAGTAAATATTATTCGTCATAATTCAAAACCCAGCTTTCTTTATATTTTTTCATTAAAATGCTTATTCTATCAACTGCTCTTGACTCTAAAATGTGTGTGACAAAAGTGGAAGTAAAATGTTTTCCTTATATTACCTGTATCTGAACTTTGTCTGGCTTTGTCAGATCAAATATAGAATACTCATATCCTTCAAGGTAAAGGGACCTCATTTTTGAAGTCATATAGAATGGAGAGGGAGCATAAGTGGTTGACCAGTCTCCTCCCGCCCTGCAAATGTGAAGAAAACGTATTAAAATCAAAACTCTATTATGTAAGTAACCGATCAAAATCCGATGTTTATCAGAAGGGTTGATAGTATTGGTTTCCCTTGGAATTTGCAATCAACTAAGTATGAAAAATAGCCTAATAAGTTTATCACAGTTACAAATTAAATTAAATTCAAGTACCTAATTAGAAAAATATAAAATTAATTCAAGAACAACTATGCCAATCCATGCTTGTAAGAACTAATCTTTGATGTTTACCTGTAACTGATCAAATTAGCTGCAAAAGTAATGGGCTGATCTCCTCTCCCAATACCTTGTTCTTGAACTAAAATGGGGACCCTTTTCCCTTTAAAATTCATGAGAGAGAACTGCTCTCCGAACCCATAAAATCTCTCACTGCTTTCACTCGAATAGGTAAAGAAAACCCTGTTCAACTCTTTGGTTTCTTTGGCCTTTATTTCCTCCAATTCTTCCTCTGATGAGGATCCAACCATGACAATCTTTCTTGGCTTGAAAAATGACCAGTATAACCCAATCTTCAATCTTCTAAAATGGCCCAGTCTTCTACTAAAACCCTTGTATCTTCTTTCAATACTTGGAGAAGAAGAAGAAGAAGCTACTGACTGAAACTCAAAGTTTGCTTCTCCAAGTTTCACTTGAAACCCAATTTGATCGTCATTTTTCTGATCAAACAAAACCCAATACTTTGCACAAATAGTCGGTCCTTTAGGATCAAAATCCAAGTTTTCATAAATACCGGTCTTCTTTTTCTTGTTCATACTGAAAACCCATCCCGAAACTATCAAAACTGGAAATTGGTTATCTTTCTCGAGGTGAAATCCCGAATACCCAGATGGAAAATTATGATCTTGACCAGCTAAATGTAGATAATCCTCAAATCGATTGATCACCTGGATATTTTGTACGGTCTGGTGATTACACACCAAGTGAACATCAGTATCTTTGATAAGAAAAGATCCCCTGCTTTCTTCAACCTCTGTATCCACCATTGCTCCAGAGACAAAAGCTCGACCTGGGATGGTCGACCATATGGGCTTCGTGGGCTGAGACTGATGGAATATCGAGAAAGACCCACCATTGTTGGAGCTCCAACGGAGCTGAAAATCCTTCCCGATTGAGTAAACATGGTCAGAAGGAAGAGATAAGGAAGTGAAGAATAAGCTTCCATGGATGAAAGGGAGAGAAGCTAAGGAAGAAGGGAAAGGATTGTTTAAGTGTTTGTGGTGTCTTTTGGTGATCTTGAATGTACTAGACATGATTGGAATTCTCAGAGAACGATGATAGTAGTGCATGCAATGCAAATGAATCAAAAAAGAAAGAAAGTTTTAAAATTAGTGTAATTATTATTTCTTTTAAAGAAAAAAATTCAAGAATTTAGGTTGGTTTTTCTAGAACGTGATTGGTTAGAAGAGCAAGAAATAAAATATTTTGCTTTGACGCTTTGTTTAGACACTTCACACTTGTTATGCTCTTTCAACGATTATTCACCTTTGACCCAAAACATTTTTAAAAATAAAAATATATAGAGGTAATTAATTCTTTAAATATGTTATTGGGTTTTATAAACTACTGTATATAATAGTATATACAGGTTGAAACTTATTTAATTTTAAAATTGTAAATATTATTTATAATTTTAATAAAAATTAGTTAACTCTATATTTTAATATATATATAATAAAATAAATTATAGTTTTATAGAATATATAAATATTTTTAATGAATAATTTCTATATATGTAGCATGACTATATGATATATATATATAATACAATAATATTTAAAAATAAATTATTAATAGAAATAAAATAAGAATAGAAAAAATCATAGTATAGATAGTAGTATATATGCATCAATTACTTTTAATTTCTAATATATCTTGCAATATCTTTTGGTGAATTTGATGAAGAAAAATAGCTTCAGTCACTTGATAAAAAATAAACTATCACACAAATTTATAAGATAAAATATATATATATATGTCTTTATTATTTTTAAATAAATATGATTTAATTATTTAAATTATCATAAAATATCTTTAAAATATCATATTTTAATTAATTAATTGATTTATTTTTGTTTAAGTTTATGTTTATTCTAGTTTTTTAATTTGGCAATACCAACAAAAGATTATATATTATATGTTTAATATAATATTAAGTTTAATTAAATTTTATTTAAGTTGTAAAATATATGGTTTTATTATTTTTAAATAATTATCATTGTAAAATATCTCAAAATATTCTATTTTAATTTGCTTAATTATGTATTTATTTAATTTTATTTAAATTTAAGTCATGTTTACAATTTAATGTTAAATATAAGAATATTCTGTTAAAGTTAACGTAGAAAAATAAAAATACCGTTAAAACCAATAATTTTTGTTATCTATGCACTTTTTATATAGAAGAGATATATAAAATATTATATTATAATTTTTTTTAGAGTAAATGGCGGCTAAAATACCCAATATTTTCAAAAAGTTACACTTTTATACTTAATATTTTTTTTGTAGTAAATATACCCAATGTCTTCAAAATGTTGCAATTTTATACCCAATTTTTTTTTGCGGTAAATGTACACAATTTTTTTTAAAATATTGTACTTTTATACATATTTTTTATTATTTTGATAAATAATAAGAAAGTGAAGGAAAAATATAGGATTTTAATTATTTTTTAAATTTTAAATTATTTTATTTTTCTTATTATTTCTCAAAATAACTATTTTAAATTAATAGTAGTAAATATTTTATTAAAATTAATAAAAATAATTAAAAACTTATATATTTTTATCAATTTAAAATATAAGTTTTTTTTTTAAAAAAGTAATATAAAAATATAAGTTTTAATTATTTTGATTAATTTTACTAATTTTAATTTTTTTATTATTTTGAAAGTGAAAATAATTTAAAATTTTAAAAATAACTAAAATCTTATATCTTTCCTTCAATTTCTTATTATTTCTCAAAATAATTTTAAAAAATAAGTATAAAAGTGTAAAATTTAAAAGCATTAAGTATATTTACAGCCAAAAAAAGTTTGGATTATAAAAATGTAGCATTTTGAAGACGAGTATATTTACCATAAAAAAAAATTAGGTATAAAAATATTAAGTATTTTAACCGTGATTTACTCATTTTTTTTAACATGTGATTATTTCGAAATATAAACAACTTGGTCACGTGTTAAACATACCTATTCATTGATTTTTTTAAAGACGTGCTTTTTTTTATACTAGATACAAGCAACGTACAATATGCATGTTTGCTTAGTTTTATTTATAGAATTTATTAATTATTTTTATTAAATTTATATCAATGTCATATAAATTTTAAATAAATATTATATTTTAATTAAATAATTTATTTATTTTTGTTTAAGTTTATATTTGTTCTAGTTTTTGAATTTGGGAAGGACAAGAAGAGATCGTATATTATATGTTTACTGTAATACTAAATATTATGCGTGAAATTTAAATTTAAGTTTCTTGCTACTTTTAAAAAAAAAAAAATTGTTGCTAATTCACAGTAGATTATATTATATATTTAATATGATCTTATTCTAATAAGTGGGTTTAAGTTTAATTAAATTATATTTAAGTTATAAAACATATGATCTTATTATTTTTAAATAATTATCATTGTAAAATATCTCAAAAATATCATATTTTAATTTGTTTAATTAATTATTATTTTTAAATAATTATTATTGTATAATATCTCAAAAATATCTTATTTTAATTTTTAATTTTATTTTATTTAAATTTAAGTATTTACAAACTACCGTTAAATATAAGAATATTCTGTTAAATATAAGAATATTCCGTTAAAGTTAACCTTAAAAAAATAAAAAACCGTTAAAACCAATAATTTTTGTTATCTACACACTTATTATATAGAAGAGATATATATTATGGATGTTTATGTTTATGTATTTTAATTAGAGTAGCACGTGTATTTGTTTTGATACATGTAATTACGTTTCTTATTCCCCTTTTTTTTTCTTAAAATACACTTCTCACGTTAAGAAATTATGGAAATGGTTCTCGAATAATTAAAGAGAAATTATAATAAATAATCCAAAATATTACCATTAAGAAGTTAATGTCATCCTTTAAAAACTGTAGAGAAATAATCTTTTTACATTATTGATTATCTGAATTGTTATTTTTTTATCATTTTTTAAATTTATTTAGGAGCGTATAACTTTAATATAATTGTATATGTATATTAGTTTTGTTTAATTAATTTTTATTTTAAAGTTATATTGATTTTTTAAGTTTTTTATGAGTTGTTGTTTTATTATTTTCCAACTAGTGTATATGTTTTTTGTGGCATGATTTATATATATATATATATTTATGATAGTTAGTTTCTATTTTATTATATGTAATAGTAGTATATAATTTTGTATCATAGTATATACATTTTATTGGTAATATATAATTTTATTAGCATAATATATATATTTTTAATAATAATTTTATAAATTTTATTAGTATATTATTTTTGAATTCGTTATATATATTTTGTGGCATGTTATATCATTGAACAATCTATAAAAAACGGGAAAAAATTAAAATAACTTTAAAATAAAAACTAAATAAACAAAAATAATATATATATACCATAATATTAAAATATTTAGAATAAAATAGTAATTTAATGCATGATATATTTGGTAATATATAATATTAAAAAAATATTTAAATTATTTTATTAAAAATATAAACATTTACTTACTTGTACACATCATTAATATCATTACACATCATTAATGTCATTTTGCACTAAACCAGCCCTTCATTTATAATAAAGGAACAGTGTCCGTTTCTGAATTTTGAGATTTGAAACAGTCGCTCAATGCTCAGTTTCAGCCAAGAAAGAAACAACTAAAAAGTAACAACATGTGCCATGTATTATTACTATTATTAGGGTAGAAATTGTGTTACAGTAACAATAATGAATCGGGACCTTTTTTTATTCCTGGAAATGTATCGGGATATTTTCTTATTAATGGAAATGTATCGGGATGTTATTCAAGAGCTGTTCCGAGTAGAAGAAAATCCAAACTGTATCTTCCCTTTCCTTTCCCATATTATTGGATCAATGTAAAATTGTTATATTTAATATAACATGGATCAATCGCATTTCATTTTCTTGGAGTCGAAATAAATCGAAAAATGAAAAATGAAAAATATATTCAACTTTATTAATGCCTCCTTGAGAAGAAAACATTAGCAAAATTTACAATTAGTACTCTTTTTCTTTTATCTTAATTACAATAATAATTTGAGTTATTTTATTTACAATTATACATTTGTTTTATAACATTTTTAAATTTATTTCCATTTTTTTTCTCCCCTGCAATACCTTTTTCCGTTTTTTTTTTCTCTCTATTTCTTATTAACTTAAATTCTTTTTTCGACACACTGTTAGTTGGTTGGGCTCAAAAATAGTACCATCGCGACTTAATCTTCAAGGTGGTCATTTTAATATGTGGGAAGTAAATGTTTTTTTTGCTGTCACCGAAGACGATGACCAAAATAAAAAGTAACATTTTAGTTTTTTTTATATTTTGTTAACTAAAAAATAACTAAATTTTAAACTTAAACAAAATTTAATATACCGAAACTTGTATTTTTATTTCAAGTAACTTTTTTAAAGGAGAATTCTTAGAATTTTGTTTGATAACTTTTAAATAGAACACTCTTTTTGTAACTCATTAAGTTTGTTGGTTACTTTAAATTTATGGCATACCAAAAAATTAGTCATATATCAAAAGGTAGCCAATTTATTTACATCTTAAATGATTTTAAAAACAATGAAATTATAATTTTTAAAAGTAACTATGCATTACACTAAATAGATCATTTTCTAACAAGCTTTAATGGTAACTTGGAATTATAAGAGTAACTTTTTATAATATATGACAACTAATTAGTTTTTAAAATAGACTTGAAGGTAACATAAAATATCTTAAATAATAAGAGAGGTAAATTACATGAGTAACTAAAAAAGTTTATTAAAAGTTACTATGTAGTATACTAAATTAATTTTTATTAATAAACTATATGGTAACGTATTATACTATATGACAACTCATTAGTTTCTGAAATAAGCTTAAATGTTACCAAAATATATTTTAAATAATAAGATATCATAATATAACATGAAAATAATTAATTGGTATATTAAGATGTCTACAAATGAGTTTTAGAGGTAACCAAAATGTATTGAAATAATATGATCTAAAAATAAACCTTTTAACAAAAAAAAATGACTAATTTGTATCTTATCCGTATAATAAGCAACTAAAATGTAATTTTTTACAATCTATAAAAAATAAAAAATTTTGGGAAGCAGGATTTCTAATTTTTTTTCTTCAAAATTTGGTATGTTATGCTGACATACGTGACACCAGTATTTGTATAAATAATTTGGTTGAATGTATTTTTATAAATATTTTAGATTTTATGTATATAATTGTAAAATTCTCAAAACATTAAGGATGAAATAAAGAAGGGAATTTCATTTGAGCTCTTTCTATTTTAGTTTTATACAGGCTCGTCTCTAGCCATTGTAAGGCCTTCGGTGAGGTGAGCTTCGAAATGTGAATTTTTCGCAACAAAAAATTGATTTTTTTTACTAAAATATTTACTTAAAATACATCATGATAAAACAACATAATATTATAAATTAATAAAAAAAATTGACCTATAAAAAATTATTTTTTCTGGCGTTTCCACGACTTAATTATTTTTTAAAAAAATTACTTCTTATAAATGATTAGTTTATCTCTGAACAAAAAAAAAATAGATAGTTATGTGTTAAAAAACAAAAATAAATTGTATCTACACTTTAAATAATTTATACAATAGTATTTTATATGGTTTAGTGGAATGGTACTGAAATAAAATAAGAATAGTAATGGAAATTGTATTATTATGTTTGATTTACTTTGAACATTAAAAGTTTATAATATACATATAAATATAACTATATATCATATTCAATTACTTTATCTTCTTGTAATTAAGTGGCTTATTTAATTTGAATTTTGTAATACATATTTTTTAATTTATGACATGATTACTTTTTCCAAGAAATTATTATATAGAATTTTATTTGTATAATACGAAATTCAGTTACGCAATTTATTATGTTTTGAAAGATGATAATATTAATTGTATGGGTGACATATATAATATATATTATATTTACGATTAAAATATTGTAATAAATAGGTAAATGAGATTTTTTTCGCATTAGGGACATTCATTTATTTATATTTTAAAAACTTGTGGGCCCACATGAAATAGTTTATTAAGGAAGAAATTACATTTTATGATGAAAATTTAATAGAGTGTGCAAAAATATGGTTTTTTTTTTCAAAAAAATATTAATTTATGGCTTTTTTTAAGTTATGTGTTTATTTTTTCATATTTTTGTATAAAAGATGGTTCATGTCATAGTTTTACTCTTAATCAAGTTTTATTAATTTGGAAGGGTATGTTTGTAATTTAATTATTATGTTTTTAGCTTATTTGTTTTTTTTATATTATTTTTATATTAAATATTTCTTTGATTGTTTTGCAACTTTTTTTAATATGAATTGTGTTTAATTTTTTTTTATTTATAATAAACATTTTTTCTTTTTTTTTTAGATTGTAAGTTTCTTTTTTCAAACCCTAGGTAATGTAGCCAGTTACTTAATTGATCTTTGACAGTTATGTAAAAAAAAATCCTAGAACTAGGTTAAATAATATGTACCAGGAGAGGTAACCAGTTATCCTGAAAGGAGTAACTTTCTGCCATAAAAGGGGTAACCAATTACCATAAGAGGGGTGACGGATTACTCATATTAAATATGAAAAGAAACATCAAATTTGAAGGGAAAAAAGGCAGAACGCTTCATTAAAAAAGGAAGAAGAAGTAACTGTGATTTTAGTAACATAGGTGTTATCCCCATTTCCTGCTAGGCGCCCGGGTCCACGCTTCAGGCCCATGGGCTGGCCAAATGAGTTTGGGCCCAGCTCGGCCCCGTTTGGCAAGAAGTATAATAGATGTTGACAGCCCAATTATGGGCGAGGCCCGAAAGGCGTCCGGGACGGTCATCCGGGAGATGGTATGTTTGGCTTCCGGATAACAGTCGGGATCGATGTGGATGATCCCGAAGCCTGGTAAACGGTCTGGGCTCCTGGCAAATGATCCATGCCTATGGTAAACGGTACGAGACCTCGACGAACGGAGAGGGACAGGGGTAAACGAACCCGGGTCGGTTCTCCAAGGTTGGCAGGATAAAGCATCCGTGACCCTGACTTCGTCCCATGAAGCGTGGGAGTTGTCCCCACATTTCACCTGCAGAAAAGGCCTCCTCGGGATTGTACGCCGTTGGTTCAGACCTGCGCCGCCACTACTCTGACCGATCTTGTCCCCTGAATCTGCCTCGTAACTCGGGATGCCCAGACCAAAGCTCCAATTTGTCACATGATAGATATGGTTTGGGCTGGCCCAGTGGGCTTAGATTAATGTATTTCTCTTATGTTTTAATCCTTTGTATTGGGCTTCCGATAGAGAAGCCAGCAGTATTTATACCTTTATTGGGCCCGAGTCAGCCCGGCCCAAGCCCAGTGCACCTGTGAACCCATAAATACATGTAACAGAGCACTGGAGAAAGGATCTCTCTTTATCGTGTATACAGTTACTCTGCTGAAACTGATAAAAAACTCCATTGTTATAGATTCTCTAAGCTCTAATACAACTATCTTGTGGACTAAGGCTCATTAACGCCCCAACCACGTAAAAATCTGGCTTACAACTTCTAAACCCTTCCTCTTTAGTCTCTCTTATCTTTTACTATTGTAGTTTTCGAAAAACTCAGTAAACATTTTGGTGCTTTCATTGAGAGTCTGAGAAAGCTAGTGTTGACATCAAACCTCTACAACAATGGTGAACACAAGACACACCACTTTCGACCCTACTAACCCAGAACAGGGCAATGGAGAGCCACTGCCCACCCAACCTCTTCCTCAAAGTCCACCTAAGGACTCTCCCCATCAAATGTCCCAGCCTGGCGAGTCGCAGAACTATGAAGGTGGAGAGGAGTACAAGGAGGACTACTACGAGGAAGAGGAGGAGAATGAGGGGGAATACCACGACGAAGCTGAGGATCCTGAGATCCCAGGAGTGGACCCCAACCAGGAGGATCCAGAGGTGACTAGACTGAGGTAGCAGGTCCTGGACCAAGAAGCCAGGATTGCTGAGCAGGCGGAGGCTTCTTGGCGGATGCAAGAGTCCCTCTAAGCCTTGCAGGCTTTCTTGGCCGCCCAGGGTCCGGCGACCAATCCCCCAGCTGGCTTGCCTCCGGGAGCGCAATTTCCCGCTTCGCAGGCCGGAACCGGCGCCCCTGAGGATGCGAGGTCGACCCTTCCTCCGGGACAGGCTCCTAAGCAAGGCCCAGGAAACCCGGACTAAGAGAAAAAGAGAGCCGGGGCAAGCACCAAGAGGAAAAACCCTCCCATCAAGAGAGCCGGGACCTGTCCCCCGCCGCCCCCTAGGAAAGAGAAGGTGCGCCCCATCCCAGGACAAGGCCACCCGACCAATCCGCAAGGGACACGAACACAGGGTACTAGGCCCCAGCATGCCCCAGGGCAAGCCGGACGGGAGAGGTCTTTACATCCCAACGCTTCAGTGAACAAAAGCCGCTGGGAGCGCCCACGTAACGATGAGCATCATGCCCTCAGCTCTGGGGACGATACGTCTCGGGTGGACCTGCGCGATGGGCTGAATGTTCGGAAGGAACGGGCCCGCAAGGAAAAGATCCGCCCCCGAGATGGCAACCTTAGGAACAACATCAACGACATGAGGAACGAGAGGGTTCCCCTAGAAGATGGCATGGCCAGGCAGCTCATGGAGCAGTTGGCCGCCTTGAAAAAGGTCACAGACCGCTTGGTACCCAAACAGAAAGGAGCGGACACCGATTCCAATGAGGAGGACAAAGAGCCCTGTGTGAGGCACATTCTGGGCGCTCTACTCCCCAAGGGATTCAAGATGCCGAGCTTGACTACCACCGGGAACACTGACCCCAGGGATCATCTGTCCTGGTATAACTGACTAATGATCGTGGCCCATGTTAGTGACGACGGCAAGTGCCTCTGTTTCTCGATCACTCTAGGCGGACCCGCAGAAGAATGGTGGAAGAGACTCAAGCCAGGATCCATCCAATCATGGTCAGGACTACAGTTGGCATTTTGCAAACAGTTTGTGGCCGCCATGAGAATGGACATGAAAATCAGTGCCCCCGCCAACATTAAAAAGCTCCCCGCGGAGACACTAAGAGCCTACATCCAGCGTTTCACCGAAGAGGCCTCCAAGACCAAGGTGGACGATGGGCAACGCCTGGTGGCGTTGCAGTTTGGAATCCGAGCCGGGTCTCCCCTCTGGGATGATATGCAGCGTAGTAAGGCGGCTACCCTAGAGGAGTTCATAAGGAGGGCCCAAGGATTCATCAACTGGGAAGAGGCCCAAATTCAGGCGTTCGGATGACAGCTGGCACCTCAGCCCAATGGCCAAACGTTTTCGGGATATGGGGTGCAGTTTTCGCGCGCAGCAATACGTCACTCCCCCACTTGCCCCAGGATCGGCAGCCGCGCCCGGGATGACCTTCACCATGCCCATGGTGTACGGTTCTGCCTCTTCAGGATACGCCCCGGTCCAGTCCGCCCCTTTTTCTGGATATGGAGCTGTACCGGTCGGGTACAGCGCTGCCCTCGTCGGAGCACAGCCGTCCCAGGCCGGGGGGGGGGGGGGGCTGAGGCGAGTGTAAACCCCTCCCAGGGGAAGAGATCCGGCAAGGGCCAAAACTGGTCTGAGCCGGCTAAGAAAGGCAAGAGGGGCTATGAGCCGCAGTATTCGGAGTACACCAACTTGGTGAACACCAGGGAGAACATCTTTCTGGCCACGGAAAGGGCAGTTCATTATCGGAAGCCTACCCCCATGTTTAAAGGAGGAAGGAATCCAAGAGATACCAGCAAACGGTGCGCTTACCATAAGGTTGTGGGCCACACGACTGAAGAGTGCCGATAGCTCAAGGATGAGATCGAGAATTTGATCAAGTTGGGGCATCTCCACCAGTGGGTCAGTATGTGTTTACCGAGTTTTTCGGAAACGAATACAAACAGAATAATAAAAAGATAAGGACTGTAGAAGTGCTGAAATATAACTAAAGAAACAGTGTTTTTACGTGGTTCAGGCGTTAACAAGCCCTAGTCCACGAGTCGATGTTATTATACTTGGAAAGGACTACAGTAAGATGGCTGGTGTACAAGAACTTCACACACTCACAGTGTTTCTCTCGGGTTCTCTTGAAGAAGATGAAGCTAGAGAGATTTTTGTAGAGTTTTTGCTATGTGATCTCTTGGCCCTCCCCCTTCTTGTAAAATGAAGGGGTCTTTATAGCTAGGGTTTTGGATTAGGGTTTTTCTCTACGTACATGAGTCTTAATTACTCCAGCCATAAATAGGGAATACAATTACTGTAGTAGCATGGCTACAAAACTCTATGTGGGTATATTTACATGAAAGTATGGGGAACACACAAAGTCAGCCGCCTTTTCCAAGTTGTCAGCGAAACAGTAGGCGAAAAGGTACCCTTAGGCGTGCTGGGATGTGTGCGGCTTTGACCTGTCGGGCGTGTCAGGCGGGATCCTGTGTCAGGTGGATATCATTCCAAATATGCCTCCTCCATGACTCGACCGCTTGGTATTGTTCCGTGCGAGGCACGGAACCGTTTCCGCGAAGAACACTCGAAGAGCTTCTCCTGGAAGGAGCTTCCCCGAAGGATACCCCTTCGGGAGTCCGAGAGGGTTGACGAGTTTCCGTGTCGTGTTTGCTTGGAAGAGTAATCTGGAGACTAAACAGGAGAGGCGAAGCCTTTCTGTCCATCCGCGAGCTCTGGTCACCTACCGTGAAAGACATCGATAATTCTGCTTCCCCGAGGACATCAATCTAAACGCTATACGGAAATCTGGATAACATTTACCCCCCAAGGTCACAGAGCTTTGAGAGATCCGAGAGCTTGTACAGTCCTCCGGGTATTTCGGTCTCTTAGATTAGGCGAGGGGCCACCTTCTGTGTTCCCGGAAGGGTTCCTTTTTCCCGCCTGAGTGTTAGTATGAAAAAGAAAGGGAATTTCTTCTGTTTGAACTCAAGTACTCAAGTGCGGCAAGGACCACGTGTCATGCTGGGAATGGTTCTGCGACCAAGACGTGTGCGTGAGGCGACTGGTTGAGTATGCGTGCGTCAGTCATCTGAGTAATGATTTGACGATTTTTAATGGTACTCCGGGCCCGAGGTGGTGTAATGATGGGAAATAAATACTTTATTCCCATCCGAGGAGTCATAAATAGGATCGTCGCTTCATCTCCAGCCGTTGGATCTGATGCACACAGAATGGGAAGATCGGGACCGTTCATTTGAGGAATTCGAAACGACTTCTTCCCTGCTATAAAAACGAGGGAAAGGACCTTTCTTCCTCTTTACGCTTTCAAATTCTCTATCTTTCGGATTTTCAGATTTCCAAACCTTCGAACTCTCAGGCTTCCCAGCTTCCGTTCCTCCGAACTTGCCACTTCTTTTGGTAAGGATCTGGAAACTTTTCTTTTGATTTGGCAGTGGGTTTATTTGCTGAAGTTCCTGGTTTGAATCGCCGTTCGTCTTTGCAGCTTTTACTTCTCGCGATCGTGCTGTGCAGTGATCCAGTTACTCCTTCAACCTCCAACTACCCGAATATCAGTAAGTATTTCTACTTTGCTCTTTCCTCCCAAACCTTAGGTTGTTGGTAGTTGTTAGAGTAGAGGTTTCTGCCATTATCGCTTATGTGCATGCGTGAATAGGGCTTTGGTAGGCATGTGATTGATGTGAGTCGATAAGTAGCCTTTTTTGCATGCTTTGACGATTTGCGTTTGGAAAGTCGTTCCTTGTTTTGCTGTTTTAGGGCATAAGCATGAACGCCTTTAGGGTGTCTTTCTCTGGAAGAACACTTCTTTTGGTGGGCTTAGGCTCGGAGTCTGAGTCTGGTTCCTTGCTGCCCTTCGGGTGGCATGGTGCCAATCCCTCGGTAAGCTCGGTGGGAGCCTCTCCAAGCAGTTTTCGGGGAGGGTCTCCCCGACGCCTTTGATACCACTAGGGTATGACAAGGGTGCTGACTGCTTAGAGTGTTTTCTTCTTTCTTTCTTTTGTCCAGTGACGAACATCTCAAAGGAACAACTCCTTGCTGTGGGGGAGGCTGATTCTGCCCAGGAGAAGGGTTCCCCTGTCGCTGGTGCAAAGGGGAAAGGAAAGGCGAAAGTGGTCGCGGCTAGCCCACCGACTTCCAATAGTTCCATCTGGGAGATGGACCAAAAGCCGAACCTTTTAAGGAATTATGGCATGCTGGAGCTGTATTCCTCCGAGGCAGGCCTGAAGAACATCCCAGGTCTGATGTGGCACCGTCTGTCGGTGCTGGGCGAGTCGGCTAGCTAGAGTCACGAGGGCTTTGGTGCCTGGAGCTGGGCACACATAGTGTGTGGGGCGCACTTGCCCCTAAGGAGTTACTTTGCCAATTTCTGTGTGAAGGCGGGGATTGCCCCCTTCCAGTTGATTCCTCCCAGCTACAAGCTCCTAGCGGGGTGGTTCATCTTTTGCAAGTCCCGGAAACTGGAAGCTCCTACCCCGGAGGAGGTGCTGTACTTCTACGGGTTGAAGTCTCAGCCTATGAGGGGTCATTCAGACAAGGTGGGGTTTTACAGGCTGGAAAGGCACCCGGACGTGACGTGCCCCACCTGTCATACCGCGAGGGTTCCAGACCTCCGGGAGTACTGGTTCCTGACGACTGGCTTTCCGCTGAAGAGGGTGCCAGCCCTATCTTTGGACTTCAAAATCCCTGGTAAGTGCTCCTTCCTCTCCTTTTCAACTTTGTTCTTTTGCGTTTGATTTTCCTTTTGGTAGGATCTCTAACGCTCGTATTTGAATTTTGCAGAAGTCGTTCCGCGGACACCTCGCTGCGCGGAGATGATAAGGAGGTCCAAGTTCTACGAAGGGCTTTCTGAGGAAGAGTTGAAAGTGGAGGGACTTGTGACCTCCGAATCGTTGAGGGAGTATGGGCTACTCGCCTCTTTCCAAAACATCGAGCCAGTGAGTGGCAGGGGGCAAAGTCAGGTGTCAGCTGACATCCGGGAGCAGATTGCCCTGGAGCTGTCCAAGGTGATCACCCAAGCAGCCCGGGACGAAAATACTTTATCTCCTAGTTGGGCGGAGAGGTTCCCCGACCCCCAGCCGGAGGAAGAGGAGATCGAGGCTCGCCACGCCGCGGCTTACCCTAACGAAGGGGCTCCGGGGGCTAGTACCTCCGGGAGAGGTAAGACTAGTTTTCGATTGATCCACACCCCCAGCCTGTCTGAGGTTTCCCGGACCTCTCAGATGGGGTTTGATCCCCGTTTCCTTAGGCTAGATCCGCGTAGGATACCCTTCGACAGATATTGCGATAGGGTAGATGAGCTCCTCGGGTGTCTGAGTGACGGTAGTCTGCCAGAAGGTGTCATCATGGTTGACCCTTCTTCCCTCAGCATGTCATTCCCGGACTTCAAGGAGTATGGGAGCTTCCTGGAGCAGGAAGCGGTGTTTTGTTTTGCTCGGGGAAGGCCATCCACGTTTCTCGTGCATGGTCGTCCCTTTCAAACTTTCTTTTTCTTGTTTCTTGTTCCCTGCTGGCGGGCTTGCTTGTGCTTTTATGTTGTTGATTGTCTTGTCTTCCGCTTATCTTCTTTCTCATTGCTTGTTGGTTCGTTAACCTTGCTTTGTACGTTTCTTGCAGAGTATCCAGAAGCCAAGATGTTGGGGAGGGTTACTTTGCTCATTAAGAAGGCTGCCACCAGCCAAGACCCGTCCACGGGGAAAGGACGGAAGACCAAGGCTGGTAGGGGAGGTAAAGCTGCCTCCCCCAAGAAGACAAGTGGCGAGGCGCAAGCGTCTCCGGGGGTAGAGAAGTCTCCTGCTGACGGGCCTTCCGAGACTATGATGGTCTCGAGTAGCAGCAGCGACGGGGAAGGGCTTGTGTTCCCCGTGAAGACAACTGGGGTGAGCAAGCGTCCCGGAGAAGATGCTGAGGGCGCTAAGAAGAAACGCCTTAGACACTCTTCTCCTGGTCGAAGGCAACAACAACAGCAACGACAGCAACCACAACTACAACAACAGCAGCAACAAGAACAACAGAGACAATCACCAACATCACAGCAGCAGCAACAACAACATCCAAACCAGCAGCAGCAACAAGGGCAATTACTTCCGCTGCCGCAGCAGCAAAAGCAACAGACCGGGGCCTTAATACCCCGTCTGCCTCCTCCTCCAGCCCAAAGGGGGTCCACCCTTCCGGGGTCTCCTTCTTCTCAGACAACCAACCTTCCTCTGCCTGGCCTGAAGTTCCACTTCCCGCGGAAGCCAACCAGTTTCCCCGCTGCCCTCCTGGAGGGTGTAAGACGGGCCGATAGTTTTTTGAAGAGGCGGTTAGAGGCGGAGAAGGCTGTTACTCAGGGAAGGGCAGATAACTTGTCTGCCGTGAAGAGAGCTGAGCTGGCCGAGGGGGTGAGATCCCTTCACCCGGCCGGAGCGGTTTTGGATGGTCCAGCCTTGGAGAAGAGGCTGGTGTCTAGGCTCGGACGTGCATTGGCGCCGTTCGGAGCTGAGATGATGGAGGACATGGCCCTGAGCTTGTGCGAGCTCAATTCTGAGAAATGGGCCATCAGTAGCAGTAAGGATCCGCTGTTGCTGACACACGCTGTGAAGCAGCAACTGTCCGGGGTAAGCCGTCAGTTGTTTTTTGGGATCATCTGTCTTTTGGTCCGGCTTTAGCTCATTCTGTTGTCTTTCCTTGCAGGCCTCTATGATCGCGGAACGCTCGTTCCGGGAGGTTGGTGCAGTTCTGGTTCAGCTGGAGGAGAGCCAGCTGGCTCGCCAGGCCTTGGAGGCGGAGAAGCAGAAACTGACCCAACAGGCCTTGGAGGCTTCGGAGAAGATTGATCAGGCCCGGCGCACGGCTGAGGAAGAGGCGGACAAGAAATATCTTGCCAAATATCAAGAGTACCGGGCTAAGGCAGAGAATGAGTTTAGACAGCGGTCGGATGGGATGAAGGCCGAAAACTCCAAGCTCCGGGAAGAGCTGTCCCAAGCCAGGGTGGAGAAGGATACCTTGGAAGCCCGCTTGCAAGCGAAAAATGATCTCGTCCTTAAGCAGCAAGGGGAATATTCCACTCTTCAGAATAAGCTGCACGAGGAGGAGCAACTTCACAAGAGGAGCAGGGATCTCGTGTCTATGCTGGAGTTGGGGATCGCCGAGAAGGATAAAGAGATCGGAGCCTTGCAATTTACTGCCAGGGGGCATGTGACTGAGAAGCAATCCGTGCTGAACCAAAACAAGGAGCAGCGCAAGGAGATTGATTCTCTTAAGGGAGAGCGGGATGCCTCCAAGGCCGAAATGGAAAAATTGAGGGCTCAACTAACTGTCGCGGAGGCACAGCTGGCAACCTCCGAGGCGGAGCGCTTGAAGGAGAAGGAGGATGCTGAGGTGATACTGAACAGGACGATTAATATATCGCATGTGGTCCTCATGCATCAACTCTGGAAAGTGAACCCGGAGGTATTAGGCTATCTGGGAGATGATGCCGAAGCCATGAGGGAGAAGCTACTCGTGTGGGATCAAGGCCCAGAGGCGTATGTCCAAACTTACAACATTGACGAACGTGCTGGAGCCCCTGAGGTGGGAGATCCCGGAGAGGCGGGGACCTCTGAACCTTCCCATGACAAAGTTCCGCCTTCCAATGAACCGACTCCGCCAGCCTCAGTTGAAGCCGATGCCCCCGAAGCCGCGGTCGTGGAAGCTGCAGTTACCCCCAATGCTTGAAGGGGTTTTATCTTTAATTATTTTTCATTTTGAGTTTTTCATTGCGGACATATTTGCCATAATTATAGCATTCTCCTTTCTTTTCTGCCGAGTTCTTTTATTTATCTTTGCGCTTAGGGTAGACTTTTATACGGTAGAAACTGTTGTAGGGGCGTATGAGGTTTTGGTTCCAACGGCCAAAACCTATGCACTTCCCACTTGAAGCTCTAACGGATGATGTCTTTTCCCACGTAGTTTCTAGGTTACGAAGGTTTCCTGGTTCCAACGGCCAGGCTCCTTTCACCGTATTTTAGCTTTCCTAAGGCAAATAGCCAATCCCGGGACTTGTAGTTATACTGTTCGCTGGGATTGCTAAGGTGAGCCGTTCCATGGTTTGGAACGGGAGTTCTTTTGGTGAGCGTCGCTAGACTTAAGGTTAGATCTTTGCGAAGCAAAACTAACTGTTGTTGTGAACCTCATGGTGGCTGACTTCAGGGACCTGGCATGGAGCCCTGCGAGGCAAGGCTCATTGCTGTCGGGGAAATCGCCACGCCCACCAGGTGTGATCCCGGAGCAGGGGCTTTGCGAAGCAAGGCCTGCTGTGAGTGGGGGATCGATCATGTCTGCTCCTGGAGCTGAAACTTGCAATGGTCGAGGAGCTCGCCATGCATTATTTTGTGAGATCCGGAGCTGGAGCCTGCGAAGCAAGGCTTACAACGGTCGCGGATCTTGCCATCTTTCGCCTTGCGGGACCCGAAGCTGGAGCTTGCGAAGCAAAGCTCTACAGCGATCGCGGATCTTGCCATCTTTCGCCTTGCGGGACCCGGAGCTGGAGCTTGCGAAGCAAAGCTCTACAGCGATCGCGGATCTTGCCATCTTTCGCCTTGCGGGACCCGGAGCTGGAGCTTGCGAAGCAAAGCTCTACAGCGATCGCGGAGTATTCTGCAAAGGTCTCGTCAGGGAGTTGGGGGTGTTTCGGCGTAGCTCTATGAACGTGCCTCAACCCCCAGTCCTGTCCATCGCTGGGCTACACATGAGATAATTTTCATGATACATAATGGCAGGCATTTCCATGGCAATTTTCACATAAGCACACAATGCACATATGACACGTAATGCAAGCATGTTCATGGCAACAAATAAACCTAAGCTTAACAATTTAAACATTTCAAACAATTTAAAAAATTTCAAACATAATGCTAGCACCTAAGTGGTGTTCTGTGTACGTTTTGTTCAAGGGGCGTATGGCTATGCCTTAGCCATGTATACCCCCCCAAGTGAGTGTGGGGTCCGGACGTCTCCGGACCGCGTGGTCACTTGTTAAAACGCAGCTTTGAACATAGGGATGAAAAGTGCAGTAAAAGCGGAGTGAATCTCTCCGTGTTTCATTAAATTAGCCTGCTAGGCGCGAGTTTTACAACAGGGAGGATTATTTCCACATTTTTCACTTTTGCTAATTTCACCAAGGACTTCCGACTAGATGGTCCGGGGCCTAGTGGTAGTAACGGCGGAGGTGCTCCGCGTTCCAGGCGCGCGGGACTTTAGATCCGTCGAGTCTCTTTAAGTGATACGTCCCGTGGCCCACTTTTTCTTGGACTTCGTAGGGGCCTTCCCAGTTGGGTCCGAGGACCCCCACTCCCGGATCCTGCGTAGCAGGAAATACTCTCCGTAGGACAAGATCCCCAACTTCGAATGTACGGCTCTTGACTCTCGTGTTAAAGTGTCGGGCTATCTTGCCTTGGTACATTTTTAGTTGGACCTGCGACTGCTCCCGGAGCTCTTCGATCATGTCCAAGGACTCCTGGAGAAGGGCATGGTTTCGGGTAGGGTCGTAGGTATCTTGCCTGTGAGAGGGGATCATAGTTTCTACTGGGATGACGGCCTCGCAACCGAAGGTCATGGAATAAGGCGTGTGCCCCGTCGAAGTTCTCTCTGTTGTGCGATAGGCCCAAAGTACTCGCGGAAGTTCTTCCGGCCAGTGAGCCTTGCAGGCTTGGAGTTTTTTCTTCAACGTGGTATTTAATATTTTGTTTACAGCCTCCACTTGCCCATTAGCCTGGGGTCTGGCGACTGCGGAAAAGCTTTTGATAATTCCATGCGAAGCACAGAAGTTCGTGAAGTGTTCACTGTCAAATTGCTTTCCGTTGTCGGAGACAATTTTTCGTGGAAGCCCAAAACGACACACTATATTCCTGATGACAAAGTCCAGTGCTTTTTTAGATGTGACCGTGTTCATAGGTTCAGCTTCAGCCCATTTGGTGAAGTAGTCTACCGCGACTATGGCATACTTCACTCCACCCTTTCCAGTTGGGAGGGAACCTACTAGGTCAATGCCCCAAACGGCGAACGGCCAGGGGCTGGTCATTAGGGTAATTTCTGTAGGCGGCGCTCGCGGAACCTTGGCGTACCTCTGGCACTGCTCACATTTCCTGACATAATCCACACAATCCTTCTTCATGGTGGGCCAGAAGTATCCTTGTCGAAGGATCTTTTTGGAGAGGCTCAGCCCGGAGGTATGATCGCCACAGAAGCCTCCGTGAACCTCATGGATGATGGTGCTGACTTCGGTTCCGGCAACACACCTAAGGAAGGGTATGGACAACCCCCTGCGGTAAAGCTTTCCATCCATAACCACGTATCGGGGAGCTTGATATTGGAGCTTCCTTGCGTCAGCTTTATCAGTGGGGAGCTCTCCGGTGGTGAGAAATCTGAGGATGGGTCCTATCCAGGAGTGGGAATGGTCGATGATGGCGTTTATCCTTCGTGTCTCAGTACTGGGGGCTTCTAAGTGCCCGATGGGGACTAAGCCATACTGTTCAATCTCCGGGTCCGTTGCAAGCTTGGCCAGCGTGTCCGCGAGTGAGTTCTGGTCCCGGGGGACCTGGCGGATTTGGTAGCCTTTGAAATGCTGCAGTAGGTCGCGGGAGAGAGACACGTAGGCAGCCATTCTTTCGCCTTTCGTCTGGTATTCCCCGGATATTTGGTTTACTACAAGTAGGGAGTCGCTGTATACTTCGATTTTTTGGGCTCCGACTTCTCTGGCCAGTCGTAATCCAGCTAACATGGCTTCGTGTTCTACCTCGTTGTTGGATGCTGGGAACGCGAAACGGATGGCGCTCTGGAGCTGATGCCCTTGGGGAGATATTAGGATGACCCCTGCTCCAGCTCCTTTTTCATTTGAGGCTCCGTCTACATAGACCTTCCATGTGGGAAGTTCCGGGACAGGATCTTCCGGGAGGTCATTCATTCCCGAGCATTCCACAATAAAGTCCGCGAGAGCTTGACCTTTTATGGAAACACGTGGTTGGTAGTGGACGTCTAACTGGCTTAGTTCCATGGCCCACTTAAGCAATCTGCCAGAAGACTCGGGCTTCTGCAAGACTTGTCGGAGAGGGTGGTTGGTGAGTACTTTGATGGTGTGCGCCTGGAAATATGGCCTCAGCTTCCGTGAAGCAATTAGCAAGCAGAGGGAGAGTTTCTCGATCATTGAATATCTGGACTCGGCGTCCAATAACCTCTTGCTTACGTAATACACAGGGAGCTGGATACGGCCATCTTCCCGGACGAGAGCGGCACTCACTGCGTGCTTAGTCACCGCTAAGTATAAGAACAACGCCTCTCCTTCGACAGGTTTGGACAGAATGGGAGCTCGGGTTAAATGTTCTTTGAGGTGTTGGAAGGCTGCTTCGCATTCGGGGGTCCACTCGAACTTCTTGTTTCCTCGCAACACATTGAAGAAGGGGATACACTTGTCAGTGGCCTTGGATACGAAGCGGCTGAGAGCAGCTATCCTTCCGGTAACGCTCTGGACATCCTTATGTTTCCGGGGGGAAGGCATATCTATGAACGCCTTTATTTTCTCAGGGTTGGCTTCCACTCCGCGGGAGCTGACAATGAAACCGAGGAACTTCCCAGACGAAACCCTGAAAGTACATTTCTTTGGATTCAGTTTCATCCCGTACTTTCGGATCACGGCGAAAGCTTCCTCAAGGTCGTCACTGTGGTCCCCGGAGGTCTTGGACTTTACCAACATGTCGTCCACGTACACCTCCATGTTCCTCCCCAGTTGGTCCTTGAACATTCTGTTTACTAGACGCTGGTACGTCGCCCCAGCATTCTTCAAACCGAAAGGCATGACCACGTAACAGTAGACACCCTTGTCCGTGAGGAAGCTGGTGTGTTCCTGGTCCGCGACATGCATCTTGATCTGGTTGTATCCGGAGTACGCATCCATGAAGGATAAGAGTTCGTACCCGGAAGTAGCGTCTACCATCTGATCGATTCGCGGAAGAGGGAAACAATCTTTCGGGCAGGCCTTGTTTAGGTCCGTGAAGTCAATGCACATTCTCCAGGACCCATCGGGTTTCGGGACCAGAACTGGGTTGGCCAACCACACGGGATAGTGCGACTCCTGGAGAAAGCCTATGGACATCAATTTGTCCACTTCAGCTTTGACGGCTTCGGCCCTCACTGGGTCTAACGGCCTCCTCTTTTGGCGAATTGGAGTTGCAGATGGGTCTATGTTGAGTGCGTGGCACGCAACATTAGGATTAATCCCCGTCATATCAGCGTGGCACCATGCCAGGATATCCTGATTATCCTTCACAGTGGCCACGATCTTATCTCGAATGGCCGACGGCAGGTTTTTCCCCACCTGAATGACTTTGGTGGGTTCTCCCGGGTTGAGGATCACCTCTTCGACTTCCTCCCTCGGCTCTATTGCTTTCTCGATTCCCACTCTTGGGTCGAGTTCGTCAAAGTATGCCTCCTGAGCACCCCCAGTTTCTGGTAATTCTTCCGCCAAAGGAATGGCAGCAAACGTCTCCTGGACCGTGTAGACGGATCGGACGGAGACGTTATAACAGCTCCGTGCACTTCGTTGGTCTCCTCGGAGGGTGCCAATACGCCCATCGTTGCATGGAAACTTCAAACATAAGTGGCGTATCGAGGTTATGGCCCCACAATCGATTAGGACCGGTCGGCCTAAGATGGCATTATACGCCGTGGGGCAGTCGACCACCACGAATGTGCTATGCTTGAAGGCACAAGCGTCGCTTTCTCCTCTGAGGGTGACTGGAAGTTGAATTTTACCTAATGGCATGAGTGCGTCCCCATTGAACCCTTGAAGCTGGATGGGGCATGGGGCCAGGTCTGTCTCGGTTAATCCGATCGCGTGGAAAGCCGCTTTGAAGAGGATGTTTACGGAGCTTCCGTTATCGACCAAGATCCGTGAGACCTTCTTATTGGCAATCTGGGCTTCCACCACAAGGGGATCGTTGTGGGGGAAGTGCACATGTCGAGCATCGTCCTCCGTGAAGGTGATGGGAAGATCCATCATTCGGGGACGTTGAGCAGGTGATTGAACCAAGGCGCACATCTCCCCGGTGTGTTCTAACTCCCTCAAGTACCTCTTCTGGGAGTTGCGGGTGCTTCCGGCAAGGTGCGGTCCTCCGGAAATGGTGGCTACGTGTCCGTCAACGGGTGGCGGAGCAAGGCCGGGCGGATATGGGTTGCCAGGCCCTGGAGCCAACAAGGCAATGGGTGCCGGAGCGGCTGGAGCAGGAAGCGCTGGGAACTGAGACCCGGGAGCTTGGGGGTGACCGGCTCCAGGAGCGCTAGCGGTCCCCCTCTGTCCCGGGGAATATGCAGCTCCGTGAACTACCCCCTGTCCGGGATAGATAATGGGTATCCTCACCCACTGACCGAGGTGTCCCGCTCTTGCAAGGGACTCGATCTCAACCTTCAGCTGAAGGCACTCGTTCGTGGTGTGCCCCACGTCTCCGTGGAACTCACACCTTTTATTGGAGTCTCGCGGACGCCTTCCTCCGTGAGACACTTTCGGGGGCTTCCTGTAGTTGACCATATTACAGGTCGCCCGATAGACATTCTCTCGCGAGTCTATCAAACTGGTATATTCCGTGAACTTGGGCTCATAGTCCTTCCGGGGCTTCTTTGAATGGTCTCCCCGGTTGGAGTTTCTTCCGCTTTGTTTGCTCCGCGATTGGCTCAAATTTCGTTCTGGGGCTTCCGCTTGCGGCTGCGGCATGCCAGGAGCGATACTACATCCGGTTTGTACAGCTCCGTACCCAGAGAAATGGGTTTGACTCGGCGTCTAAGCAGACGCGGAAGGCCCATACACACTTGGAGTGAATTGGGCTCCTGGAAGTGTGAGGGCTGGTGCGGGAGCTTGCGAAGCAAAGCTCGGCGCAGTCACGGAAGGCGTTGGAGCTGGGGGAACTCCAAAGGCCTGCTGGTAGGCATCCTCAAGGTTGATGATTCCCTGAGCTTTTGACATGAATTCGGACAGCGTTTCTGCCCGTCTCCTTTGCATTTCCCCCCATAGCAGGGAGCCGACAGTAAGGCCCGATTGAAGGGCGATCAGCTTCATGTCGTCGCTGACCTTGGTCTTTGCAGCAGCTTCCATCATTCTCTGAATGAAAGCTTTGAGGTTCTCATTGGGCTGCTGCTTGATGTTGGTTAAGGAACCAACCTCCATGTCGTGGTCGCGGGCAGCAATGAACTGCCTCCTAAACGCGGACTGTAGCTCCTTCCAACTGTGGATTGATTCGGGAGCTAATCTTTTCCACCAGTCCTCCGCGGACTTGGTAAGGGTGAGTGAGAAGCACATGCATTTGGCGTCCTCACTGACACGCGCCACTTGCATCATTTTGTTGTATTTAGCTAGGTGGGTACGCGGGTCTGTCCTCCCATCATATAATTCTATGTGAGGCATTTTGAAGTTATCCGGGAGGGAGGTTTCCGCGATCCTCCGAATACATGGTTCCGGGTCTTCCTCCTCAGAGTCTGACAGGGCCCCACTTTGCTTCCGGACCAGCTTGGTCAAGGCAGCAATCTGTTCCTCGAGCCTCTTCGTATCACTCTCCGGGAGGTCACGTCCCCGGAGCTTGTCATTAATATGATTTCGGAGGTCATCTCCGCGAGGCCGGGCCTTTTCTCCTTTGGCCTTTTCATACTTGGCCTCCAACCTTCTTCTTAGGTCCACCGTGGACCAGCTATCTTCGGAGTGCGAGTTCGCAGCCCGACCGTCCTGGTTGACGGAATCACTGGGGCGGTTGTTCCTTCCCCTAGGCCTGGGTGCCTTAGCACTGGGCCCTTTAGGCACGGAGTGCCCCCTTGGGGCTGAAGGACGTCTGGGCTTAGGAGCGCCAGAGACCTTCTGCGCGCGGGGGGGGGGGGGGGGCAGTCGGCCTGGTGATTCACGCCTTTAGGAGGTGCAGGGGCGTCAGCGCGTACAGGCTCTCCAACTTTTTATTTGCCCTTGTTAGGGGCGTCTTTGGATGGTCCAGCAGCGGCTGGATCCGGCATAGCGCATCAGCACCACCTAAAACAGAGGCGTCCTCGTCCGAGTCGCCTAGGTCTCCGAACTTGCTTTGGAGGCGCTCCATCATGCGCTGCATTTTTTCGGAGAGGCGCTCCTGCTCAGCAAGCTTGGCTTTGGTGACCTCCAGTTCTCCGGCTACTTGGACCAATTCTGGGTCCTTCTCATAGTAGCAGCCGTCCTTGTAATAACCGTCTTGTACATACTCTTCTTCGTCTTCTAAGTATGTTGTATCTTCAGTACTGACCCAATCCTGGCGGGATGTTGGGTCTTCACCTTGGTAGTCCAAGGGTTCGTTTTGCACCGCATCTTCCATCACAGTATCGGGGTTGACCCTAGAATTTTTGTCAACCGCGGATTTTCTCGTAGTCACCATCTCTTTAGCACGAAGTGAATACAAAAAACGTACACAGAAAAAGAGCTGACTAACAACTTCCTACAGCTCTCAATGAAAGCACCAAAATGTTTACCGAGTTTTTCGGAAACGAATACAAACAGAATAATAAAAAGATAAGGACTGTAGAAGTGCTGAAATATAACTAAAGAAACAGTGTTTTTACGTGGTTCAGGCGTTAACAAGCCCTAGTCCACGAGTCGATGTTATTATACTTGGAAAGGACTACAGTAAGATGGCTGGTGTACAAGAACTTCACACACTCACAGTGTTTCTCTCGGGTTCTCTTGAAGAAGATGAAGCTAGAGAGATTTTTGTAGAGTTTTTGCTATGTGATCTCTTGGCCCTCCCCCTTCTTGTAAAATGAAGGGGTCTTTATAGCTAGGGTTTTGGATTAGGGTTTTTCTCTACGTACATGAGTCTTAATTACTCCAGCCATAAATAGGGAATACAATTACTGTAGTAGCATGGCTACAAAACTCTATGTGGGTATATTTACATGAAAGTATGGGGAACACACAAAGTCAGCCGCCTTTTCCAAGTTGTCAGCGGAACAGTAGGCGAAAAGGTACCCTTAAGCGTGCTGGGATGTGTGCGGCTTTGACCTGTCGGGCGTGTCAGGCGGGATCCTGTGTCAGGTGGATATCATTCCAAATATGCCTCCTCCATGACTCGACTGCTTGGTATTGTTCCGTGCGAGGCACGAAACCGTTTCCGCGAAGAACACTCGAAGAGCTTCTCCTGGAAGGAGCTTCCCCGAAGGATACCCCTTCGGGAGTCCGAGAGGGTTGACGAGTTTCCGTGTCGTGTTTGCTTGGAAGAGTAATCCGGAGACTAAACAGGAGAGGCGAAGCCTTTCTGTCCATCCGCGAGCTCTGGTCACCTATCGTGAAAGACATCGATAATTCTGCTTCCCCGAGGACATCAATCTAAACGCTATCCGGAAATCTGGATAACAGTATGCCCATGGGAGTCCCGGGCCTATATGCAGTCCCCGGACAATCCACGGTCCCAGGTGCACCTGGAGCATATCCCCTTCAGGGAGGATATGCAAAGGGTCTGGCAGCACAGGCCCCTCAAGGGGTCCTCGCTCTGCAAGCACCCGGACCTGGATGGCCATGTGGCCACCATCTCGGGCGGGCCTCATCTAGGAGGGTCGTCCAAGAATGATAAAAAATGCTACATTAGTGAACTCGACCACGATCAGGAGGTGTGCGCTCTGGTCTAGGCCCCGACTTAGCGCCCGAGGCTGATGAACCTCCCTATCACCTTCACGGAAGACGACGCCCGTAACGTTCATTTCCTGCATCATGACCCTCTGGCCATAGACACCCAGATCGCTAATAAACTGGTGTCCTGGGTGCTGGTGGATGACGGAAGCTCTGTCAATATTCTATTCAAGCCCGCCTTTGCCGCGATTGGCTTAACCGAAGCGGATCTGGCATCATGCCCAACCCAGATCTACGGCTTCAATGGGGACGCGATACTCCCTATGGGAAAAATCCAGTTGCCCGTAACATTGGGAAGAGAGTTCCAGCGCTCGTTCAAGTTCTGCACGTTCATAGTAATGGACTGCCCCACTGCTTACAATGTCATTTTCGGTTGGCCCGCATTGGTCGAGTTCAGGGCTATCACCTCCATCTGTCATCTTTGCATGAAGTTCCCTTGCGATAACGGAGGGGTGGGAACAGTCTGAGGAGATCAGAAGAGCGCCCGAAAATGTTACCACGTGTCTGCCCGGCCAATCTACATGGTCCGGGAGGAACCCTTTGATGGAGTCGTCGGCCCGGTTCCACCTCCTCCAGCTGGAAGAATTGTTCGGGAGGAGGATGAGTTGGACCCGAGGATAGGAGACGACCGCGTCCTGAAGCCCATGGACGAGATTGAGGAGGTGTGCATTAGTGACACCGACTCAACCAGGGTAATCCAAGTCGGGAAAAATTTGCCAGCAGAGGTCCGGGCCGCCATCGTCACCCAGGTAAAGGAGAACCAGGATATCCTAGCATGGTCTCATTCGGATATGACAGGGATCGACTGTAACATCATCTGCCATGCCTTGAACATCGATAAAGATGCGACCTCGGTCCGGCAAAAATGAAGACCCTTGGGAACGGAGAGGGCTAAGGCCCTCAAGCTGGAGATCGAAAAGCTGTCGTCGATCAACTTCATCCGCGAAGCTATATACCTCGTATGGCTAGCCAACCCAGTTCTGGTACCAAAGCCGAACGGGACCTGGAGGACATGCATCAATTTCACAGATCTCAACAAGGCTTGCCCTAAAGATTGTTTCCTGCTTCCCCGGATCGATCAGATGGTGGATGCGACGTCCGGATACGAGACCTTGAGTTTCATGGACGCTTACTCCGGCTACAATCAGATCTCTATGCATGTAGCAGACTAGGAGCTTACCAGTTTCCAAACCGACAAAGGGGTATACTGCTACATCGTCATGCCTTTTGAGCTAAAAAATGCCTGAGCCACCTATCAGAGGCTCGTCAACCGAATGTTCAGGGCCCAGCTGAGGCGGAACATGGAAGTCTACATTGACGACATGCTAGTCAAATCCAAAACCTCCAGGAAACATTCTAATGACCTGGCTGAAGCCTTCGCGGTCATCCGAAAGTATGGGATGAAACTGAATCCCAAAAAATGCACTTTCGGTGTGGCTTCTGGGAAGTTCCTGGGATTCATAGTGAGTTTCCGGGGAATAGAAGCCAATCCGGACAAGATCAAGGCACTGATTGAAATGCCCTCTCCCCGGAAACATAAAGACGTCCAGAGTCTGACCGGGCGGGTAGCCGCCTTAAGCCATTTCGTCTCAAAGGCCACGGACAAGTGCATCCCGTTCTTCAATATTCTTCAGGGAAGCCAACGTTTCGAATGGTCAGTCGAGTGCGAAGAAGATTTTCAAAAGTTGAAAGAGCACCTAGCCCAAGCACCGATATTGGAAAAACCAGTGGATGGGGAGCCTCTATACCTCTATTTGGTCGTGACCGAACACGCGATCAGCGCCGCACTAGTGCGAGAGGACGAGAAAACCCAACTCCCAGTGTACTACGTGAGCAAGAGGTTATTGGGGGCGGAGTCAAGGTATCCGTTGATTGAAAAGTTGACATTTTGTCTGCTGGTGACGTCCCGGAAACTCCGGCCTTATTTCCAGGCCCACGCCATAAAAGTTCTGACCAACCACCCTTTGCGGCAAATGTTGCAGAAACCCGAGTCATCAGGAAGACTCTTGAAGTGGGCTATGGAACTGAGTCAATTTGATATAGCTTACGTTTCTAGAATCTCAGTCAAGGGGCAAGCCCTAGCCGACTTCATCGTGGAATGCTCCAGGATCACCGAAGGGGACGATCCCGCAGAGCCCGCGGCGCCCGTGTGGAAGGTTTTCATGGACGGAGCCTCGAATGAAAATGGAGCAGGGGCCGGAATCATCCTAGTGTCGCCGCAAGGGCACCAGTTGCAAAATGCCCTGCGCTTCCACTTTAAGGCATCGAACAACGAGGCTAAGAACGAGCCCATGCTGGCCGGGTTGCGTTTGGCCCGGGAAGTGGGGGCTGCGAACCTGGAGATTCCCAACTGGTTGTCAAGAAAGTCTCGGGAGAATACCAAACCAAAGGGGAAAAGATGGCGGCTTACGTGACTCAGACAAGAGAAATGCTGCAAACATTCAAGAGGCACTCTATCCGCCAGATCCCCAGAGAACAAAATGTGTTTGCAGATACACTAGCAAAATTGGCCACCGATGCCAAGGCGGTGCTGTCTGGACTGGTCCCCGTCAACCATCTCCCCATCCCAAGCATTCGAGTCTCCGGGATCAACGCCATTGACCACTCCACATCCTGGATGGGACCCCTTGTCCACTATTTGACAACCGGCGGGTTGCCAGCGGACAGGGCCGCAGCCAGGAAGCTTCAGTACCAGGTCCATAGATACGTCATGATGGATGGAAAGCTCTACCGCAGAGGGTTATCCATCCCATACCTTAGATGCGTATCCGGGACCAAACTGAACGCAATCATGCACGAAGTGCACGGAGGCTTATGCGGAGACCATACAGCCGGACTCAGTCTGTCCAAAAAGATTCTGCGCCAAGGATATTTCTGGCCAACCATGAAGAAAGACTGTATTGATTACGTCCGCAAGTGCGAGCAGTGCCAAAGTTACGCGAAGGTCCCGCGAGCCCCTCCAACAAAAATAACTCTGATGACGAGCCCCTGGCCTTTCGCAGTGTGGGGAATCGATCTGGTAGGATCGCTCCCAATCGGGAAGGGAGGGGTGAAATACGCCATCGTGGCCGTCGACTACTATACCAAGGGGGCCGAAGCGGAACCCATGAGTACAATCACCTCGAAGAAGGCCCTGGATTTTGTCATCAACAACATTGTGTGTCGGTACGAGCTCCCCTACAAGATTGTATCTGACAACGGAAAGCAGTTCGACAACACCCACTTCACGAATTTCTGTGAAAGACATGGTACCGTCAAAAGCTTCTCTGCAGTCGCTAGGCCTCAAGCGAACGGACAAGCAGAGGCCGTCAACAAAATCTTGAAAGGAACATTAAAGATAAAGCTCCAAGCCTGCAAGAGCAAGTGGCCCGAAGAGTTGCCCCACGTGTTATGGGCTTACCGGACCACTGAAAGGATGTCTACCGGGCACACTCCTTACTCCATGGTGTACAAGTGCGAAGTCGTCATCCCCGTTGAAACGACCATCCCATCCCACAGAAGAGACACGTACGATCCCGCCCAGAACCACGCCTTACTCCAGGAGTCCTTGGATCTCATCGAGGAGAACCGGGAAGAGTCACGAGTTCAGCTGAAGATGTACCAAGGCAAGATCGCTCGGCATTTTAACTCGAAAGTAAAAAGCCAGAGGTTCGAAATCGGCGATTTGGTCCTGCGAAGAGTCTTCCCTGCAACCCAAGATCCCGGAGTAGGGGTTTTGGGCCTGAATTGGGAAGGGTCATACGAAATCCAGCACGACGTGTGCCCGGAACATACCGGTTAAAACGGCTCGATGGCACGGAAGTCCCAAGAGCCTGGAACGCGGAGCATCTCCGTAAGTACTATCAGTAGTCAGGAGAGCATGTTCCAGTTTTATATTTTCATTGTAAACAATGTACGCCTCAGGGTGATTCCTTAAATAATAAAAATGGCGTGTACAAAACGTCATAAAGAAATATTATCAGACAATGAAAATTCCAATCTGCTTCCCTAATCAAGTGACCCAAGACCAGTCTTCGCTCACTTGGGGGGGTATCTCTGGTATGAACAAATACCACGTGGGACACAAGGCTCAGGCCCAGTCTCGACCCAGACCGGCAAGGTCTGGGGGATACAAACCCTGTTGGAGGCTCAGGCCTGGTCTTGCCCTAGACAAACGCTGTCCGGGGGTATGATAAAAAGGACCAAGGCTCAGGCCTGGTCCCGCCCCGGACAAACGCTGTCCGGGGGTATGATAAAAAGGATCAAGGCTCAGGCTTGGTCTCGCCCCAGACAAACGCTGTCCGGGGGTATGATAAAAAGGACCAAGGCTCAGGCCTAGTCCCGCCCCAAACAAACACTTTCTGGGGGTATGATAAAAAGGACCAAGGCTCAGGCATGGTCCCGCCCTGGACAAATGCTGTCCGGGGGTATGATAAAAGGACCAAGGCTTAGGCCTGGTCCCGCCCCGGACAAACGCTATCCGGGGGTATGATAAAAAGGACCAAGGCTCAGGCATGGTCCCGCCTCGGACGAACGCTGTCCGGGGGGTAAAAATATCCAGTAGGACGTATGGGCTAGCCTGTATCCTAACTGTTGGTCGACCATGCACAACCCCAAACAACCGAGTGCCCATCCGCGTAGCTTCCACAATAGCTCATGACTATTAAGGCGCGAGTCCCAGGCGTAAGTTGTGTAAAATTTGTATTATAAACAGCACAGGCTATGGGAACCTAGTCTAGGTTTCAAAATAAGCTAATCGACTAAACCCCGATGGTCCAGACCGTCAGGTTTTCAAAGTTGGGGACTGGACGAGTAGATTCAGTGATAATTATCAACTCCCTAATGGCCCAGGGTGTTGGATCCCGAGCAACAAGATTAAAGTGAGTTGATAAATTAAAGTCAGGAATAATCTAGTCCAAGCCGTTGGAACCGGGACCAAACACTCGGCTCATTCATGCACGGTGGTGAAACACTTAGTGAAAGCTTAGCGGGTGGAAACGGGAAAGCAATAAGCAAAAAATAAAGTGAATAAAACACCAAAAATTGTCTTGGACGCATGGGCGTCTGTAAAAATATTGCAAAATTATAAACAAAAAGAAGATCCGGGTCTAGGCTTCGCCAGGTCCTGATGCCTCCGGGATGGCTCCATCTGCCTCTTCGTCATCCAGGGGCTCTGCGTCAGCTTTCTCCTTGGCCTCAAATTCGGCTCTCTTTACGGCAGGGTTAGGATAGACCAGTTGGTTCATGTTCTTGTCCTGGACCCAGGCCATATAGATGGCCTCATCGAAGGTGACGCCTAGCAAGTCATTCGCCTGCTCTTTTTCGCGACGGGTCTCCTCGTGCGCCTTCACCTCCTTGTGAAGCAAGCCGTCCAGCTCATGGATCCGGGCCTCCAGACCTTTGACCCTCTCCCGGTCCTGGATGGACTAAGTCACAGCCGCCTCCTACAAAGCCTTTACTCGGAGAAGCTCCGCCTCCAGATTGGCCATCCGCTCACTAGCCTTGGTTTCTTTCCGGGATAGAGCCTCTTCAAGCTGAAACTTGACCCGGTCAAACTCCGCGCAGTCCGCTTTGGCCTGAGCAACTGCTTTGGCCAGGGATGCTTTGGCCTGGGTTGTCTCCCTGGCAAGGCCTCCTTGGCGGCTTCTCTTTGATTCACGACCACCTCCAGCTCCAGCTGGAGCGTCTCCATCTTCATGGCAGCCTCGGCCACCAGGTTTGCATTCCGATGGGATAATAGAGCATCCTGGAACAAAGCAAAGTTAGAATAGTCCTTACTGAACAAGTAAAAGGAGAAAGGGAAGATGCAAAGAAAACTTACAACGGTGGCTTGGTGGCAGAGAGCTTGGGAAATGAACAGCATGTCCTGGTTGGCGATGGTGGCATATCGCTTAAGTTGGAGATTGGACATGGTGTTCCCCACTTGATCCAGCAGATTCGCCGTGAACGGGGCCATGTCCTGCCCCAGCTTGGGGCGGAAACCTGTCTCGACAACCAACCAATCCATGACTGGCTGAGGGGCACTGAAGGCCGCCAGGCGATCAGCAAATTCAACCTGACGATGAATCGCAGGGCCTTGTAAACCTCCTCCCTCCTTTCCCGGCCACTCTCCCAGGTCCGGGAAATGAGTTTGGGCTGCTTGTCCCGCAAGACGGCCTCCCCCTCCTCAGGTAAGGCAGGGTGGACGGGAAGAGTCGGTGCAACCAGAAGGTCTTTAGTGGCAAGGTGACTCTCCCCGAACGACTCCCCAGCTGAACCAGCCCGCCTTTTCCGGGCCCTCTTGGTTCTTGGTTCTGCCTCCTCCACTCCCAAGTCTGCGGCTCTTTTCCCGGAGCTCTGGCTTGCCGCTGGTTCCAGCTCCAGGTTAATCACCAGGGGATGAGTGGGGAAGGTCGGGGATAGTGGCCGGATCGACGACCGTGATCGGAACCGCTTCCAAGGCCGCCTTCCTGGGTTGAAGCTCCGGCCCTGGCGTCTCCTTAGACGTTTTCTTGGCAGCCTTCCTGGCCATGGCCCTCGCCTTGGCCACCTGGGTCTCGAGGAGTTGCTTCATCTAGTCCACGGGGTTGGACATATCGGAGTCTTCTGAAATAAACACAAATAAAAAAGAGTTAGTACAATTAACAAGCAAACAAGGAAGTCAAGACTAAGAATTACCCGGGACAAACCCTTATTTAGGCCCCGGACCTGACTCAATTCATCTAACGTGAAAGGGTAGACTCAATCCCCCATGTCATCTGGGTGTAGAAAGTTCCCGTATTGGAGAAACCCAGACAAGTACATGAGGACTTCTGAGCCTACGGGAATGGGAGACGAAGGTCTCATTTCCCCGTCAGCCCCGAACACGGGGCCTCGGTGTGCTAGCCTATCCCTAGCTAAGTCCCCAACTTGGGGAGCATAAGTCAAAATCATAGGTGAGTTACCTCACCCTAATACGCTAGCCCCGGGGGTCCCCGTATTCGGCTGTCCCTCGTCGAAGAGGGCTTCCAACTCCTCGGAGGTGGCCGCCTCCCTCAGCTGAGCTTGGTCCCTCTTTCGCTTGGCTGCGTCCGCCAGCGCCGCAGTCTCTACGGCCCTGATGTGTTCTAGGACCAGCTCCTCCCTCAGCGCGGGGTCTTTCTCGCATTGTACCCCTTGGAGGCTTGGGGCATGGATCGTTTGGTGGGCTGCGAGCATTCCGATCACTCGGAGGTTGTCAGTGTTGACATAGCCCCCCACGTCCAGATCCTCCACGCTTAGCTCGGAGTAAAGCTTCTTCCGATTCAGGATGAATTGGGTGAGGGGAGTCTAGGCAAAGGTTCCTGCCACCCGAGATGATGTGGTGAGAATAAAAGAAAAAGAGGAAGAAAAGAGGACAAAGACAAGAAAAAGGGACGGGAAACCACTTACCCACTCGCTGGAAGTCCAGCATCAGTGTGGGGTTCTTCTCTATGAGGAACTTGGACGTCATGAACATGTAGTTTCGGACGTCCGGGGGATGCTTCCAGGTGCTGGTAGGAGCAGGGTAGTTGCCCCGCGGTTTGAGCCTGTAGAAGCCGTCTAGGGTCTTGTCCTTGACGTTGACCTGAGGCTCTATCTTGTAGAAGTACAAGATTTCTGCGGGGGTCGGCTCTGGGATCTCCCTCGCGAAGTAGAAGACGCACCATCCCACAAGCAATCGGTATGCTTGGGACAGAATCTGGAAGGGCGCGATCCCCATGAGCGTTAGGAACCGCACGAAGTAATCGTGGAGCGGGTGCGTAGCCCCCGCACTAATGTGGCCTACGCTCCAGGCCCTGAACCCGTTCATGGAGGTGTGGGCCCTCTCCTCTTTCCTGGCCAGGCAGTTATGGAACAGTCTGGGAGTCGACTCCACGCCCAAGTGCTTCTCCAGGGCGTATAGCATCAGATAGTTTCGGAACAACTTCGGCACCACATCCATCTCCCACCTGTTGCCTTTGGGGGTCCTGGACCCGAGAAGAGTGAAATGGGCCTTGTTAACTTCCTCCTCCGAATGAAGGGTGATGCCTGATGTCATGGCTGTGATCTGGGAGCAAAACAGAAATAAACCAAGCAGTCAGTACCAAACCCAAGAAGGTTAGTTAAGGTACGAGGGCTCTCCTATGAACTGCTTGGAGGAGTCCACTCTGGATCAGGTCCGGGATCACCAGGGATCCGCAAGATCCTAATCGGGAACGAAAAATAGGCTACTCCTAAGCCGGCCCATCGCTGCTTGTCCGGGAATCACCCGGACCCGAAAAGGGCCCAGAGCGGCCCGGACCAGGCTGTCTCCCTAACACTAATTCTAAACGCAAGCAAGGTCTAGCAGCCTAAGTAGATAAGCAAAATGATAGGAAATCTGTGTTTGTGTACATATAAAGGCGCAAAGGAAAAAGGTAGGGAAACTTACTGTAAGTTGCTGGTTGTGAAAAATGGTGGTTGTCCGGTGGCAAGGACGGCAGAATCTCAGTCTTGAACTGGTGGAGACGATTCAGCAACTCGTCGAGAGGGCAGGCTGGTGGCATTTGCTTGAGCAAGGGTGCAGATATCAGAACCGTTGGAAAAAGGCGACGGCGCAGGTGGAGCAGACGGTGGAAGATATCATCGGCAAGCTCAGTCATAAACAAATCCTTCGAATTCTTTGATCGGCTCGAGAGTGTAAAGGTTTCAAATGAAAGCCTGGGGGGTATTTATAAGAGCCCATGTGCTGATTTTTGATCTAACGGTTGGGATCGGTCCCCCCATCGGACGGTCCAGGATCGTGCAGAGGCATTAATGGATCCACTCGAGTGCTGGACCACTCCGATTCGCGCCACTTCGATCCAACATCCCAGAGAGAGAGGCCCTTCAAAGGTCGCCCCATCCTACGGTCCTCCTTGTCGCAGAAGTAATAATGGAAAGCGCCTGTGCATATGGGACGCTTCGTGATCCGAGCTGACATAGTAGCCTTAGCCTAGTGACCCTTGAGGTGGTTGTTGACCTTTCAGGATAAAGTGCCATCGATGCAACGGTTGCTAGGAGACACGTGTACCCCTTGTCATAACCGGGGCATTGGTAAACGAACCCGGACCCTGGTAAATGGTCCGGGTTCCACAGTCATCCGGCACGCGGTGCCCCTTGCTGCAGACCAATTGCTCTGAGAAGGAACCGGGAAGAACGCCAATAGGATCCGAGATTGAGACAAGCCTCCATCGCGCAGGCCCGGATGAAGGCTTGGGGGGTAAATGTTATCCCCGTTTCCTGCCAGGCATTGTTTAAATTTTAAAGAGTCGCGATTTAAATTTTAAGTCTTGTGGTTTAAATTTTAAATACTAGTGATTTAAATTTTAAAGAGTTATGGTTTAGATTTTTAAGGATTATAGTTTATATTTTATACGATCGTGGTTTAGATTTTAAGCCTAGTGGTTTAACTTTTAAACATTGTGGTTTAAATTTTAAAAAGTCGTGGTTAAAATTTTAAGCCTTGTATTTTAAAATTTTAAGTCTTGTGGTTTAAATTTTAAGCTTTCTAGTTTAAATTTTAAAGAATCGTTGTTTAAATTTAAAGAATCGTGGTTTAAATTTAAAGACCAGTGACTTAAATTTTAAAGAGTCATGATTTAGATTTTAAATGATCACGATTTATATTTTATATGACAGTGGTTTAGATTTTAAGCCTAATAGTATAACTTTTAAGCCTTGTGGTTTAAAATTTTAAGCATTGTGGTTTAAATTTTAAGTTTTATGGTTTATATTTTAAAGAGTCATGGTTTAAATTTTATAGACTAGTAGTTTAAAATTTAAAGAGTCGTGATTTAAATTTTAAATGATCATGGTTTATGTTTTATATAGTCGTGGTTTATATTTTAAGCTAAGTAATTTAACTTTTAAGCATCGTGGTTTAAATTTTAAAGAGTTGTGGTTTAAATTCAAGCATTGTCGTTTAAATTTTAAAAAATTATTATTTATATTTTAAGTCTTGTGGTTTAAATTTTAAAGAGACGTTGTTTAAATTTTAAGCCTTGTGATGGTTTAAATTATAAAGACTAATAGTTTAAATTTTAAAGAATCATAACTTAAATTTTAAAAGATTATGATTTATATTTTATATAGTCGTAGTTTAGATTTTAAGTCTAGTGGTTTAACTTTAAGCCTTATGGTTTAAATTTTTACAAGTCGCGGTTTAAATTTTAAAGTTTGTGGTTTAAATTTTAAAAAGTGATGATTTATATTTTAAGCTTTGTGGTTTACATTTTGAAAAGTTGTGGTTTAGATTTTAAGCCTTGAGGTTAAAATTTTAAAGGACCGTGATTTAGATTTTATGTCTTGATGTTTATATTTTAAATGATTGTTGTTTACATTTTAAGCCTTAATTTTTACATTTTAAAGAATAATTTTTCATAAATTGAATATATTCCTATAAATATAGTTGTCACACATATATATGACACACTACAATTAGAATGAATTTCCAATTTAACTATAATATGACACATATAATACATATTACAACAACACTTAGAACCATGTGCTCAAATAAGGGTAATTTGGGAAGTCTCATAATAATAATGGGTAAAGTTTAACTAAATATATTTAGTATCTAATTTTAGTTAACTACTTCTAAAAAAAAATTGGTAGTTCTCAACTTTTTCCATATAAATTAAAAAATATATAATTTCCTTACTTTTACACATTGGAGTTATAAAACCCATATTTTTAGAAAATTTCCTTTATTAAAACAAACAACACGTAGCATAAATTCTCTCTCTGCATAAATTGTTGGTAGAATATCATCATTTCATATGAAAAAAAAAAAAATGGGCCTTGCTTTGGGCGATGACCCCGTTCACCCCACCCCAGAGGCGACACTGATTTTATAGCACTTTATACCTGAATAAATATATATATATATATATGAGGGGATTATGTGTTTTCTATAATAATAATAATAATAACCTAAACTTAAATTTGGTAATCAATTTTTAAAATATGATTTACTTACTTTTAGGTCTATTTAGATTTTGGATTTTAGTAAGGAAAAATTTTATAAGTGAAAAAGTGGAAGAAAATGTTTTCCACAAATTTAATTAGAGACTTCTTTTAATATATTTTTTTTTATAGATATTTAGTATTGTTGTAAATTTTGAAAAATTATACTACATTTAAGTTTTAATTTTTCTAGAAAAAGAATTCTTAATTTATTGATTCAATCAAAATATGAAAAAATGGAATCCTTTAAATTTTATATTTTTCCCTCTTAAAATCCAAAGTCCGAACAAGACCTTATATTTTAGAAATTAATAAATTTTAATCATTTATAGATATTTAAATAAAATAAAATACAACTATAAAAAAATCTAAATAAAAAAAAGAAACTACACAAAATAGTCATAGATATAACCTAGTGGTACTATATTTCTCACAAAGAGTTGGTCTCGAGTTGGAATCCTCCTCCTCATGTCAAAAAATAAAAAAACACAAATTATTAATTTTATACCCCTCTTAATATTTCTCACAAAACTATCATCTAGTAAGTAAAACTAACTTAATTATCCCTAAAATATAACATTACAAAACACCAAGGAAGTTCATTTATCTCTCAAATTCTCATTTCACAAATTTTCGCATATTTTCTCATCTCACAAATCATCATACTCACACATAGAACTTCATAAATATATATAGATCTCGAAACTACAACTCATTGCAGCTTTTTACACAATTTTTTAAATTTATTTTACATAAAGGGTTAAAAAAATTGACAATTAATAGGTAAATATGTTATTTTACGTAAATCAGTGTGTTATAAAATTATTTATGTCATCTTCTCGAGTTGTTTTGTGCTGAAAAAACAATGAAAAAAATTAATTTTGTATTGATTTGTTGGATTTTAGTAAAAAAAATCTTACATTTTAGGGTCTTTTATTTATTTATTGGACCATGTTGGAATCATGTTTGCATCCTTGTTCGAACAAGGATTGGAACCCCATTCGAAAAGGGATTAAACTTTGTTTGAAGACGGTTTGAACCAAAATACTCTAAAACACAAAACTTTTGATGAAAAATCTTGAATTTAATATAATCTCGTATTCCTCATCATTTTTTTTTAGCATAGAACAACTTAAAAAATGATATAAATAATTTTATAGCACACCGTTAACTTAAAATAATAGTTGCAATATGAGTTTCAAAATGTGTATTTATGAAATTCTTTAAGTGAGTGTGATGATTTGTAAAGTGAAAGAATATGTGACACCATTTGTGAAATGAGAATTTGAAAGATGAGAGGATTTCTGTTGTGTTTTGTTACTTTATGTTTTTCAAAGTAATCTTGTTAGAAGGATAGTTTTGTGAGAAACATCCAAACAAATGTATACAATTAGTAGTTAGTATATTGTAAGGCATATTTTATGTAGTTTTCCATTAATATATATAAGGGAATTCTCCGGAACACCCCAGTTTTGGGAGTACTGTTACACCCAACCTATTTTTTGTACCGGGATGATTTTCAATGTGAAATTTTTTATGAGCGTGTATATTCTAGTTATTTAGAGTATTCTGCAAATTTTCAGAAAATTCTGAATAATTTACAGAGCAGAAAACATAGTTCAAACATTACCTTCAACGCGCATAAAAAACAGTCACGAGTGCAACTACTTATTTGAACTCTGTTTTCGGCACTGTAAATTATTCGAAATTTTTAAAATTTTTTGTAGAATACTGTAAATAACTACATTATACACGATCATAAAAACATTTAGAGCCAAAAATCATTCCGGTGCCAAAAATGGGAGGGGGTACCGATACACCATGTGTACCATAGAATCCCCATATATATATATATATTTATATATCTTTCATTCTTCTTCTCTCTTCCCTCTCCCTCTCTTTCCAAACCTAGATTTTTGAGCTAATACATGTTTAAGCTCATGTTGGCACAAGAGCTGCAAAAGAAGGGTATGAAAAAAATCTCAACTAAATTTATTTTGACTGGTATGTTAAATATATCTGAATTGTGTCATGCTAAGCACTTTAAGTAAACTTGAATATTTTCCTCAACCAAAATGTTAGGTACAATTTATTAAATCAATTAGGTAAAAAGAAGTGTAAAAGTATGGATAAAGAAGTAGACTTTTTCGTAATAGTTAAAATATGGTGGTAGAGATTAATCATGATTCATTGTTAGATTCATTTTGAGGAGATTGTGAGGTTAAAAAAAGTATCGCTCAGGTTCTCTTTTATCCTTTTTATGGTTCCATTAAATTTTTAAAATGATTGTTGGCTGTAATGTTTCTAACAATATTATATTTTCATTTTCTTTTATCTCTCCTAAATTACATTATTAACTTCCCCAAAATATAGTTATTATTATTTAAAATATAGTCAAGTGAAATGAAATATGTATCTAACTTTTTTTGTTTCGTATTACTTTACCAAATATGATTAAAAACAAGCACATATAAAATATGAAAAGAAAATAAGAATACAAAACTACTTGACTCTTCATTTTTTAAAATTTCAATGATAATAGCTGTGATGGATTGGTGCTTTTTGGTAAACCGCAATAAGAAAATGATACTCAAGAGCACTAGAAAAGAACTCTCAAGAACACTCATATTTTTTACGTGGTTTGGTGGTTAAAATCCACCTAGTCCACGAGTCTATATTATTACTGTTTTTCTCTCTAAATTTTGACATAATTTTTTTTGCATTAAAAAAAAAAACTATATTCCCTATCCAAGGTCTTAGTATTTATAGAAAAAATCTCTGGATAGGCCTTGGGGTCATCACGTGAGTTAACCCCCAGTGTGACCTGTACCACACTAAATTATAAATATTACCATTTATCTTAAGGTATGGTCTGATCATTAGGTAAAACTGATCATGAATCCTTAGAGATAATCGGACATGTCATGCTTGTCCATGCACGATTATATTACGTGTTCGGGTTTTCAGGGATCCACGGATATGCTATGTCTGACCATGCATGTCTATATAACGTATCCGGGTTTCTAAAGATCCAAGGATACATCAGGTCTCTAGCGTACCCCGAGCTGAATACATCGTGAGCTCATGTCACGGATGCTATGCCTTATAAACAATTCAAGCTTGTGCTTATTGCTTTGCATTCCCCAGCTCGTGTTATTGACCTGGGGAATCGTGCTGCCTTTGTGGAGAAAACACGGACTTATGGATCATCTATTGGAGTCCTTTACTCGCCAGCTGTACACGAGCTGAATAAAAGACTCGTGCTGAATTTTAGGATGCACATTCGCCCCCAAGTCCCTGCTCATGTTTTATGACGTCACCTTCTGACTTACATGGTGGGGACTTTTAAACTTCCGTCGCGATTATCCAAGCTTGCCCACTACTCGAGTATTGGACACGTGGAATACTACGATTGGTGTCTGTTCGGGTTTCGAGGACTGCAATAATGGTCTGGCCAACTTTTTGCCGCCGTTTCGCCTTTCGAAACACTACCCTCGGATCTTGAACTGGCCGGATCGGATGGTTCACGTTGTTTTATGCCATTTACGTATAAAAAGGGACAGGTCAATTCCACAGTTTACCACCTTTCATTCGAAAATTTTCCCCATCTTCTATCTTCTGTGTTTTCAAACCTCCTTCCTTCGCAGAGAAAAGAGAAGAAAGAAAAACCTCAAAACCCTTTTGTTGACTGCGTTTTTAGCCAACGACGTGAGAACGTCAATTACGACAAGCCTTCAAGAGAATGTAAACGACACATACGGTATAATAAAGAAAATAAAGAACACACAAGAGATTTTTATAGTGGTTCAGCCCCGATTGTCGGTAATAGCCTAATCCACTTAGAGTTGTAATTTATAGACCTATACTCAAGATCAGATGAACTGAGCCAACTGATTTTCTTCAGTATAGATTGTGAAAATACAAGAATTCTCTCTAATTTCAGCACTTTCTCTCTCTAGAATAGACAGACCCAATTTTCTCTCTCTAGAAAGAAGAAGCCCCCTCTCTCATCCCATAAGCTCTCTATTTATAGGCCTGGGATCCTCAACTGATATCCCCTTATGATCGGGATATTTTATTATATTTATTATATTTATATTACAAATAAACATTCAAAATTCGAAATGTAACAAACTCCCCATTTGTGGGAAGAATGAGAGATTCCCGCGTATGTTGTTGAAGTTGCGTCTGACTTAGTCTCCTCTAGCTAGTTGGTCCACCTCCTACTCACTACCCATGCAAATGCTGGTTGAACATGCATGGTGGTAGGATATGCATGGTGGTAGGACATGTTTTTGGTGGGTTGAACGTGCATGGTGGTAGGACATGCACTTCTCTCCTCTAACATGCACTCTCCTCTAGCATGCCATGTTCCTCCTTGAACCAATCTCCTTGGCTTCTCCTCGGACCAAGGTGGTCCGAGGCAACCTCCTTGGCACCTCACCTTGGACAACATTGAGGCAACCTCACCATTGAGGCAACCTCACCTTAAACAACATTGAGGCAAACTCACCTCGGACAACATTGAGGCAACCTCACCTTGAACAACATTGAGGCAACCTCACCTTGGACAACATTGAGGCAACCTCACCTTGGACAACATTGAGGCAACCTCCTTTAGCATCTCCCAAACATGTCCGATCGAACATTGTATAAGTCTCCATTCTCTTGCATGAGACTCCTCCTCCTTAGCTACTTACCTTGGACACGTTCGAGCCAACACTTAGAAAACCTTGGGAGGCTTACCTCCTACACACCCTTGGGGTCTCCTAGGACCACATCCTCCTTGGGGTCTCCTAGGACCACTCACTCTCTTGGGGTCTCCTAGGACCACATCCTCCTTGGGGTCTCCTAGGACCATTCCCCTTAACTCTCCTAGAATGCACCTTCCTATTTTTTGGGTATAACACCTTTGTTCCCAAAATCTTTCAGAGACTCAGCCGTTCAGTTATTCAGGAGTGAGTCTTCCAGTCCTTACGAAATATACCTCTTTTATCGACGATCATATTGTAAGTCCGATCACTTCTCATGGGCTCTTTCTTTATAGATTTATGCATTTTATTTACCATGCTTTTTCATGCTTCGCCGTAGTCAATATTAAGGCGTCTTCTTGATTTTTGGCACGTAGGTTTCAACTTTAGGTTTATACAGAAGGTTTTGAAACCTTTCCTAAAATTATGATATTCACGACATAGGATATTTTCTGGGTAGATTTGGGTAACCTTCGACAACTTTAGAAAATACCCATTCGGTTCATAGAAGAGGAAAGGCTAGGGTTCAAAAAATTAGATTGCTTAGGGAACACGTTTTTTTCTTTTTTTTGGGTGGTCTTTCTCTAAACCGCCCCAAGGGAAATAGTGGCTAGATTTTTTGACACACGGATCCCTAAATACCAGGGGTCTGTTGGGAAACCTAAGCGCGTAGCATAGGTAGCGCGTGGCATCACGCAACGGGCTGAGATTAACTCAGCACGAGCGTCAAAAGCACCAATTCCCTTCGTGCTTCCTTTCCTTTATCTTTATAAAATATTAGGTCGCCTACTAAGTGACTCATCATTCTTGTTCGCTAGGCGATCTAAGGGCACCCAAGAAGAGTGTACCCAAGAAGAGTGCAGCTGACTCCTCGTCATGACAAACCAACAAGGGAAAAGGGATTGTCTCCGAATCCCCTATTCCTCACTTCGGCCCCGTGGTGGAGAAGGAGGTCGTGGTTGGTCCTCACGCGTTCTTTGAGGCAGAGACAATTGTCTCCAAGATCACGACCCAAGGAAGGGTCAACAAGATAATGTTGTCCCATAACATCGAGGTCGGGTCCGGGGTCCTCATAGCCCGCCATCCGTATGAAGGGGAAAGGAGCTGCGTGCCTCTCCAGGATGACTTCATGGCCTGGAGCGACGAGCATTTGAAGGCGGGGGCCTTCCTTCCTCTGGACCAGTAGTTCTTCGACTTCCTCAACTACGTGAAATTGACACCGTTTCAGCTTCCCCTGAACTCATACCGACTATTGGCGGGGTTGATGTATCTCTTCCTAAAGCACGAGTGGGAGGTGCCCACTCCAGCGGACATCCTTTATTTTTTCTGCCTCAAGGCCAGCCCAGAACAACAGGGGCGAGGTGATGAGTTCTATTACTTGACCCAATTCCTGAACTTGCCCTCGGTCATTGAGCTCCCCAGCCATCCCAACGACTACAAAGATCAATTCTTTATGTCGAATGGGTTCCACAACTGCGAACATCGATACTTCAACCATCCTCGTAAGTATCCTTTCCTCTCTTAGCTCGTGAAATCATTCTCTTTGTATTTGGATCTACTTCTCGTGTATATATTAATTGAGTAGTATTTTCGTGCAGCCATATTCGCGAGGACGGAAAAATCTGCGATCCTCGGGTGTCAATATGACACGCTATCTAGGCTTCTGCCTAGTGAGAAGGACTACCGGCAGCTCGTGACTGACGACATGATGCTGGCTTGTAAGTTAATCGCTGAAGGCCAGACTCTGGCTTTGAGAAGAACACGGGCTAACCTCCAGGTGGTCCGTGAGCTCCTACCTACCCATGAAGGGGATGCCGAGGCCGCTGAAGGCGAGGAGCAAGAAGAAGACGAAGTACCTCTCGTGCGGAAGAGGCGGGCTCCCGAGGCTGCTCGGGACCTTGAGTTAGAGCGAGCTTCTTCGGGGGCAGCAGCCGGCCCCTCCGGCCAAGGTAATCCATACCCCTATAGGGATTTAGATAGGGCTGTCGTTGACCTTAGGTTAGTTAAATTTAATCCAAACCAGCTCGTCCATCGCCACCCTAGCGATCCAGACCATAATATAACCCTGCTCCAGTGCGTGGACCACTTAATGTTACGCCATGACATGGGCTACCCTAAAGGCACCGTTGTCGTAGACAATACCCTATCCTTTAGGTCGACCTTTTTTGAAGAATATGCGACCAATCTCAGGTCGTGGCCCTTTCTACTCCAGGGTACCCTTGTCCCTGGACTTAGGCAGTACGTAGAGGAGTCCAGCCCCGAGATAGAACCTGAGCCTGAACCTCCCCTAATTCAAGAAATTATAGACTTAGACTCCCCCTCTCCTCCAGCAGTTCCAAGGTCGGAGGTTGTGACAATAGACTCCTCCCCTAGCCCGGAGGGTAGGACTTTTTATTATACTGTATATTTATACACATTTTATGCAAACTGATGACTTTACATGTATACTAACTTCCTTCATCTTCTTTTTAGGCGAAGAAATGGCACAACCAGGAGCTCCCGATATCCGCACGATTTTCCAGGAGGGAAAAACCAGCTTCGGGCCTGCCATAAAGAAACCCTGGTTCACAGTAAAGAAAACACTCCCTGCGACAGGCACTACCTCCAAATCCCAGGCTAAGGGAAAGGCATAAGCTCGGCAGCTCCGACTGCTGTCGCGACAGAGAAAAGGGGTGCTCCTCCGCCTCCTCCTCGATTTCCACCAGCTCCTGCTCGGGATCAGACAGTACAAGCTGACCCCACAGCTTCGTTTGTCCCCACCACCACCGTGCGCATCCCAGTCAACCCTCAAGACTTGGAGAAGATCCCCGATACCTTTCAGGAGACTCTCTATGAGACGGTGAACCACGTGGTGGAGCATATATACAAAGCCAAACCGAGGGACCTAAGGACAGTAGAAGAGAGGAGCCCAGAGAACGTCTTGGAGTTCGCCTTGGGGATGACCCTCACAGTAAGATAGTTTTCCTCAGTTGAACATATATATTATTTTCCTTTTTATTTTACCCCAGTATGCATCTAACTTGTTTCCTTGTATTTTTTTTTTTTGCATTCAGTCTTGGCTCAACACCACAGTATAGCTCGGGCCAGGGCTAGGAATGAGGAGCTTCAGGCTGAGCTCCAGGTTGCCTAGTTTGCCCTGACTGCTGCTTAGGAAAACGAGCGAGCTGCCAAAGCTTCCCTTGCAGTTGCTCAAAAATGCGAGCTCGATGCCAAGGCTGCCCATGCATCATCTCAAGAAAGTGAGCAGGCTACAAAAGGTTTCCGTGGCTGCTCTTCAAGTCGAGGTCGCTAAGGCCAAAGCCAAGCAGCTGGAGGCCGAGGTTACTGTTAAAGAGGAGAAGGCGACCTCGCTGTCCTCCATGGAGAGCATGCTGTATCACTGTTGGCCCTTCAACCAGGATGGTAACTTCTCCTTCCTGGATTTTGAAGTGTGGGATCCATACCTCGAGAAGTTCAAAGCTCGGATCCTACAAGAGCAGTCTGAGATTGGGGATGCTTCCACCGCGGGCGAGCAGGAGACTGAAGAGGTTACATCCTCAGAGCACCCTGGAGGGGCTTGATTTTCTTTTTCTTTCTTGTAAACATTCGCCATTTGGCCTAGTTTGAGGTTATTTTTCCTCGAGATAATTTGCTCTTAATTCATATATCTACCTTTTTTTTTTATCTATTTGTCTTTTCCTTGATTGTCTCTCATGTTTATGCTTTTCTAGACTTACACACTCAAAATCTTAGGAATCGACTTTTAGATCGGGATAAATATTTTGAATTTGGTTATATCCAAAATTAATGTGTTGATTTATATCATACCTGTTAATTATCAGGCCTTGGACACGGTTATATCCGAGATTTTAAATATTTCAAACTTAGTCCTTGTTAGGTTTACTGCTATCTTGAGCTTCTAAGGAAGCCATCGAATTTTTAATTTTGCTAACTTCTAAGTTTTGGACCTGGTTGTATCTAGGATTTTTAATGATTTAAAACTTAGTTCGTGCTAGGTTTATTGACACCTCGTGTTTTTTTAAAAATAACATCGGTTAATCAATTTTACTAACTTCTAAGTTTTGGACCTGGTTTTATCCAGGATAGTTTTGTACCTGGTTATGTCCAGGATTTTAAGTGTTTCAAATGTTCCGATCCATCTCGGGTTATATGCCCCCCAAGTAACCAGAAAGTGAACTTTCTAGGTTGCTTGGACAAATGTTATCACACAAACTAATACATAAATAAACTATATGAAAGACAAGAAATACATAATGATCCCTTCATTTCTTAATCAAATGGCTTTTATAACTAAGCCTTACATAGATGGATGGTATCATCATTGATAATACTTTTTTAGGTGCATGGCATTCCAAGTCTGTGGGACTGTTTCTCCATTAAGTCGAGCTAATATGAAAGTTCCTTCATGCACGACCTCCACTATTTGATAGGGCCCTTCCCAGTTCGGACCTAAAGCACCGTCTTTGGGGTCCTTGTTTGCCAAAAAGACCCTTCGGAGGACTAGGTCGCCCAAACCAAAACTACGCCTTTTGACCTTGGAATTAAAATAACGAGTGATTTTTTGTTTGTAATGCGCGAGCTGTAGTTGTGAATCCCCTCGTTTCTCATCAATTAGGTTGAGAGATGCATTGAGCAACTCACCATTCCGCTCCTGGCTGAATTTTTGGAGCCTGTGCGGGGTTACTTTTGTTTTGACGGGAAGGACGGCCTCACTTTCGAAAGTCAGGGAGAAAGGGGTGTGTCTCGTAGAAGTCTGGTGGGAGGTCCGGTACGCCCATAGTTACCGCGGGAGCTGCTTAGACCAGACTCCCTTGGCCTCATCTAACTTCTTCTTAAGATTCTCCTTGAGGGTCTTATTCACGACCTCGACCTTCCCATTGGCCTGCGGGTATGCAACAGAGGAGAAACTTTTAATTATGCCATGCTTTTCACAGAACTCAGTGAAGAGATCATTGTCGAACTGAGTTCCATTATCTGACACGATCTTCTTCAGAAGCCTAAACCGGCACACAATGCTCTTAATCACAAAGTCGAGGACTCTTTTTGAGGTGATGGTAGCCAACGACTCAGCCTCTACCCACTTCGTGAAGTAATCAATGGCCACCACCACACAATGAACTCATCCCTTTCCCGTAGGTAAAGCTCCTATTAAATCAATTCCCCACACTGCAAATGGCCATGGGGATGAGATCATTGTTAGCTCAACCAACGAAGCTCGTGCAACTGTGGCGAATCGTTGGCATTTGTCGCACTTTCGAACATGGGAGATGGAATCTCTTGTTAAAGTGGGCCAAAAATAACCCTGCCTTAATATTTTTAAGGCCAGGTTTTGCCCCCCCAGCATGATCCCCACAGAAGCCTTCATGCACCTCCTGCATAATAGTTTTAGCCTCCTCTGGCAGAACACACCATACCAGAGGCAAGGAATGGCCTCGTCGGTACAATGTTCCATCCACTACTACATATCTTGGAGCTTGATAGAGTATCCTTCTTGCGTCTTTTCTTTCTTCGGGCAGTTTTCCTGTGGTAAGATATTCTATCATGGGGGTCATCTAGGTCGGCCTAGTATCAATTATCTTGTAACGCCCTGGATAGCCAAGACCGCTACACTGTGTATTTATAAAAGTGCAGGACTTGCTAATCAAGTCATTTAGTTAGAAACGTGTTACTAGAACTACAATTGAACTAGGGTTAAAAGATTTTGGTCACAAAAGTTGCATTTCATATAATTAACATTTTAGTACATGGGATCCCAAAAGAATTAGCGTTAAAAGACAGTTTACAAAATTTCAGGTTATAGGTATAGCTACTAGCCACTCTAAGGGCAAAACAAACATTTAGGCTTTCTCGTCCTGTACCACTCCTCGGCCGTGGCGACCGATCAGCTGACTATGTACATTCAGCCTCAAAGCTCTCCCACTCAGGATTGGCCCACTTTACTCTTGCCATTACCTGCACCACGTAGCACCTGTGAGCCAAGGCCTAGCAAGAAAACACAATAACAGAGCATAATCATCAATCAAACAATCAGACAATTCATACAGTGTAACCATACACTCAACAGTCCAAGACATCCATATAATCAGGCATTCAGCATACCAAGCTTATCAATTATCATTAACAACCAATTCACATATAACAATCAGAGTCAACGCCCTTAGGTCATACCCCCTATTTATCCCACTGACTCCGGCTCGCTTAAACCGAGCTCAGTGAATATTAAGCTGTCCTCGGCTACCAGTGGCTAAGCCGCGCCCTATGCGCAAATATTGATTACGACACTCTTAGGCCGTTTATCACATGTCCCATGGAATAATACCATCTATGACATTATACAGTTATAGGGAGCTCTTAGTCCCAATACAGTCACATAACTGGGTGCAGTTTTCTTACCTTTGAATTCTGATAGCTTTGATTAATGATGACAACCCTCACTCACGATCCCTTCCAAGCCCTAGCGTACACCTAGTCACAGTCATAAGTTAGAACCATTACCAAACTTCAATCCCAAAACCTAACCTCGGGGCCAATCCCGAGCCCTCGGGAAGCCCTAATTCCACCAAACGGGGTGGTGGAATCAAACCCCGAGCCCCCGGGCAAAAACCCTAAGAAATAACCCAAAAACCCCCTTCTGGAAACAGGGTAGCGCTACAGCGCCATAAGGAGGGGGCTATAGCGCTACAAGCAGAGCCAAAAATGTAACGACCCAAAATCACTAATATGGCTTAAGGGCCTTGATTAGTGTGCTGGGAGGGCATAATTGGTTTATGTGTGAATTTATTAATTTAAATGCATGATTATATGATAAGCTTGCTAGTATGGCTATATGAATGTAAATGTGATTATATGTTATATTTGTGAGAACCACATTATTATGTGGGTAAATCTGCAGCATGCAACTCGAGGCGATCCTAGGGAGCTAGTTAGCGGGAATGTCACAACGGAGCTTAATACCTGACTTGGGGCAAGTCAAGGGGTATTTCAGGTATTAGATGATTATTTGGGTTATCGGGTTATGGAAATAAATAATTGGAGATATATTTGAGGTTAGGAAGCTTAGGCGGGAATATTGGGGAATTTTACCATTTTTCCCTCGGGGACGTTTCTGGTACCACGAGCCTCGGGATTGACGTAATTAATCAAGGTTAGACTAAGTAAAATAGAAACCAGTAGAACAAAAAACCCAAATCGACCCTTTAACGTTTCTTTTCTTCTCTTCTCTTTTCTCTCTCAAGAAAGCTATTGAAACCTAAGGAGATTTAGCTGGAACTCTAAGATTTGAGCTGAATTTTTGAGGGATTAGCTCAGTTCTAACTAAGGGAAATCCACCAGGACTAAGGTAAGAGCTGAATTGCACTCTTGATCACTGGAATTCTGTGTTTTCGCTGGGTTTTTAAAGTGTTTATGGTTTTGATGTTTAAGGACTGAATTGAAGCTGGAAGCTTGGGTTTTAGCTCAGAAATTGTTAAGGAAGTGGTTCATCAAAGAAGGTAAGCTTCAATTCATAGTTTAGAGCTTAAATTATGAGTTTGCATGACTAGTTTGAGAGTTCTTGAGCTACTGGGTTTCAGAAATCAAAATGGGATTTTAATGAGTTTTTAAGCTAGGTTTTTGTTGGATTGAGTTGCTAGAATCATGTTAGGAGTTTTGTGATCAATGGGTTTTGGAATTAGGGTGCTTTGGGGTGATTTTTAGCAAGGTTAGGATGCTAGAAATGGTGGTTTTTTTGGGCACGAAGGGTTGAGTCGCGACTCTGTTCTAGAGTGTCGCGGCCCTGCGAAGCAAAGAAGAGCCAAGGAGGCTCGGCAGTGGGGTAGGGCAGCGGCGTGTGTCTGTGGTCAGAGAGGCCTAACCTTTGTTTCAGGGGCGGGCCGCGGCATGGGTTCCAAGGGCCACGACCCTTAAGGGTATTTTTGATCTTTTGGAGGTTTTAAGCATGGGAACCTAACCTAGGGTGCTCGGGATCAAATCCACCACCGTGTTTGGTGGAATTCAATGTCCCGGAAGCTAGAACTCCATCCAAAAATATTAACATGATTATTAATGGTACTCCCTATCTTGGTTGTGACTAGGTATTAAGCTAGGGCTCATGAAGCGGATCGTGGTCGAGAGGCATAGCTCGTAATCAGTTAACTTGGAAATTAAAGGTAAGAAAATTGCACCTGGTTGTGGATTTATAATGGGACTAAGGGTTCCCTATTTTGTATGCTTTGTAAAGGATGGTATTATGCCATGTAAACAGTAAACCAACGGCCTAAGAGTGCCGAAGTTTACACTAGTGCATAGGGCACGGCTCGGCCACTGGTAGCTGAGGACAGCTTATTATGCATTGAGCTCGGTTTAAGCGGGCCAGAGTCGGTGGGGTAAACAGAGGGTGCGACCTAAGGTGTCGACCCTGATTATTATGTGATTTGTTTGTTATTATCAATTGGTGGATTGTTATGCTGTATAGCTGGTTGATGATTAGTTGACTCTTTGGTTGAATCTTCATGCTTTGTGATTATTGTGGTATGTTAAGTGTATGAACACGCTTAAAGGATTATCCAAATGTTATTATTGCTTGTTATATGATATGATATGTTTTCTTGCTGGGCCTTGGCTCACGGGTGCTTCGTGGTGCAGGTAAAGGCAAGGGCAAGCTTGATCAGCCCTGATTTGGAGAGCTCTGAGAGCAAAATGTACATGATCAGCTGCTCAACCGCCATGGTTGAGGGGAGACAGGGACAGGAAAACCATAAACTTTTGTTTTACCTTTAGAAAGGCTGGTGGTTGTCTGTACACTGGAAATTTTGTAAACATGCTTTTAAACGCTATTTCTTTTGGGATCCCATGTGTAAATGTTTAATGATATGGAAAGTATCTTTTGAGACCAAAACCTTTTAACCCTAGCACATTAATGACTTTAGAATTCACGTTTTAAACTGGTTGGCTTGATTAGCAAGTCCTGCACCTTGACAAATACACAATGTAGCGGTCTTGGCTATCCAGGGCGTTACAAAAAAGCTCTGAAACAACAAGGCCTAGCACTGTAGCGCCCAATGACTAGTGCTACAATGCTAGTCACAGCACAACCAAGCTTCAAACTTTCTTCCTTCGATTTTTCCCGAGCCAAACCTCACCAAAACTCATCCAAACCTCAACCACACCCCAAAGCAAGCCTACCAACATCTATAACTCACCTCATATGACCCAACCATATGAAAACCACCCACATGCACCCCAAGATAAAGAATTCACCATGATTGAGCTTAAAGCTCAAAACTCAGCAGAAAAACAGAAATTCAGGACTTTGAAGCTAGAAATTCTTACCTTTGATGGAGGATTTTGACCAAGGTTATCTTCCACACCTTCTTAGCTTTCACTCCTCAAAACCACAGGCTTAATTCCCTAAAATTCTCATCAAAACTCAGCTTAGAACAACCATTTCAACACCAAAATCCAGAACTGAAAAACACTTTAAAACTTACCTCAAACGGACTGAATTACTCTGGATAACTCCTTAAGACAAATCAAGGGGCCAAGTGTGAAGTCTTAGCCTAAAGTTCCTCAGAATTTCAGCCTCAAATTCCAGCAGAAAGGGTGAGAGAAACCTAAACCGTGAGAGAGAAAGCAAGACTTCTGTTTTTTCCTACTTTTCTTTTCTTTTCCTTTTGTCTCTTTCCTTCGTTCAGACTTCTAAGGTTTTCTACACATTCCACTAAAGAAATAAAGCAAAAATAATTCTTATCTCTGATTTTTAAACAAAATGACCAATTTAACCTCCCATAAGTCCTAAGCCTTTAAATCAATCTAGGGGCATTTTGGTCATTTGCTCCCAATTTTCGCTAATTCCTCGAATGTCTCTAATATTTACCGCTTACTTCCTGACACATAACTAATCAACAAATATATTCCTCAATATCAAATAGACTCCAATATATTTCCTAAATTCTGAGAAATACCCCCAGGCTCGCCTCGAGCCGGGTATAAATTCCCATCGTGACTTTTTCGCTAGACCGCTCACTAGGATCGCCTCGAGTCACAAGCTGCAAATATATCCACATAATAATGTGGTCTCAACAATTAACACAAATATTTACATTTATGCCCTCAACGGGCTAAAATTACGAATATGCCCTTATAACCTAATCAGGGCCTACATGCATACTAGTACACATAGTCATGCATCGCATATATCCAAATAATCATATAAACATGCTTTTAATAATTTAAATCACATATAATCTAGTCATGCCCTCCCAGAACACTAATCAAGGCCCTTAAGCCTTATTAGTAAATTTGGGTCGTTACATATCTCAACCCTTGTCGCGCTTCCTGCCACGCTTGGACTTTCCAAGAATTCCACTGGTACTACGTTCAAAGTCTCAGATGCCTTGGAGGTGGTGAGCTTTGCCAAAGCATCTGTATTAGCGTTTTGCTCGTGAGGGATCTGTTCGACAACGCCATACTCAAATTCTGATAACTCTTTCTTCACCTTGGCTAGGTAAGCTTCCATCTTGGTACCCCGCGCTTGGTATTCCCTTAACACTTGATTGACCACTAGCTGAGAATAACTATAACACTGGACGACCCTGGCCTTCAATTCCTTTGCCACTCTAAGCCTGGCTAACAAAGCCTCGTACTCGGCTTCGTTGTTCGATACCTCGAACCCGAATCGTAGCGCGGTATGGAATCGATGCCCTTCCGGGGAGATCAATATGATCCCAGCTCCAGACCCATTCTCGTTAGAGGATCCGTCCACGGATATTCTCCACAACATCTGTACTGGTTCATTCAAAAGCTCCTCTTGAAATCTGGTGCATTCAGCCATGAAATTAGCAAGGGCCTGGCTTTTGATCGTAGTCCATGGTACGTACAAAATTTCAAACTGGCTGGGTTCGATTTCCCATTTTAAGAGACGTCGCGATGTTTCAAGTTTTTGTACCTGCCTTAGAGGTTGGTCGGTCATGAGATGGATTGAATGGGGTTGGAAGTACGGCCTAAGCTTCCTGGAGGCTAATATCAGGCAGAACGCCATCTTTTCCATTAGGGGATACCGTGATTTAGCTCCGTCGAGTCTTTTGCTTATGTAATAGACATGTTTTTGAACCCGGTCTTCTTCTCGGACCAATACGACACTGGCTGCATTTTCTGTCACAACCAAATAAAGGAATAGGGGCTCCCCTACCACTGGCTTAGACAATACTGGGGGTTCGCCCAAATGCGTTTTTAGATCGAGAAATGCCTGTTCGCATTCCTCACTCCATTCAAATTTCTTATTCCCCTGGAGCAAGTTATAGAATGGCAAACATTTGTCAGTGGATTTTGAAATGAACCAATTAAGGGTTGCCACTCTTTCGGTCAGGCTCTGGACTTCTTTACGCGAGCTGGGCAAAAGCATTTCCAATAATGACCTGATTTTATCTGGATTTGCCTCTATCCCCCTTGTATTGACTATGAATCCCAGAAACTTTCCCGACGCCACTGTGAAAGTACACTTCTAGGGATTCAACCTCATGTTATATTTCCTCAGGATCTTAAAACATTCATTTAGGTCGGATACATGGTTTTTGGCAGTCTTGGATTTGACTAGCATATCGTCGACATACACTTCCATGTTTTTTTCGATCTGGCCAACGAACATTTTGTTAACTAGCCATTGGTAGGTAGCCCTGGCGTTCTATAATCCAAAGGGCATAACTTTATAACAATATACGTTTGTTGGAGTCATAAAGCTAGTATGCTCCTGGTCTGCAGGATTCATCGCGATCTGGTTATATCCACAATACGCATCCATAAAGGACATGAGCCCATGCCCCGTAGTGGCATCTACCAACTGATCAATCCTTGGAAATGGAAAGCAATCCATAGGACAAGCTTTGTTAGGTCAGAGAAATCGATGCAGGTCCGCCACTTTTCGTTTGGTTTTGGGACTAGGACAAGATTCGCGACCCAGATCAGATATTTTGCTTCATGAATGAACCCGCACTTTAATAACCGAGCTACTTCTTCCTCCAATGCCTCAGCTCGGGTTGTTCCTAAACGTCTATGTTTTTGGGATTTCGTAGGTATGCTTTTATCCATGTTTAGGGTGTGCATGATCACACTCGGGCTTATTCCCACTGTAACGCCCTACTACCTTAGAGCCGTTACTAAGTGAGTTTAAAATGTGCAATTAACTCGCTAAACGATGTTTTAAAACAAAAGTGTGTTTAAACAAAAGTCAAGGCTGTAATCTTTGAAAATACTCTATTTCATTGAAAATTTCAAGTGTCTTACATTTGGGATCCCAAAATATAGTTTATAAAATATTTACAACTCAAAATAGATTTACAGATAATTAACTATCAAAATCACAGTTTAATACAGCCATTTCTCAAAATTTCCCCAACCAAAGGAGTCGGGCAGGCCAAACATGTATGCGCCGCTTCACTCTCTCCGTACTCATGGCTGGTTGACTTTTTCTTTGCCCTTACCTGCAACACAGAGCACCCGTGAGCCGAAGCCCAGCAAGAAAACTCTCACAACACATAACATATGCATACTACATAACCATTATATCAGATAATCCACAGATAAACAGATAATCCATCAGATTAAACATATACGGCCATGCCGTCCCACAAGCATTACCAAAGTCTGGGATCTCGGTTCTCACCGTAAGGATATCCCATGTATCCATTGGGGTCTCACCCTAATGATATGCACTCCGCGTGCCAAATTTTACTCTCAGCCCCACTGTCGTTATCGGCCTTCGCTGTTCTTGGCCAAACAACATTCAAACATATAATAGTTCAATCAAGGGCTATGCCCTAACATATAATTCAATCTAGGGCTGTGCCCTGCAACAACATTATGGGCCCATGCCCTGCTCTACGGGTACTACAATTTTCTTACCTGTGTCCCGAGCTTCTCAATGCACCAAAGTCACGAGCACGGTCCTCTATCCCGAGCCTCTCCGAAAACCTAGTCACAACACATATAAAACACTCTTTAATACTAACCAATCCAAAACCACTTTCCGGGACCAATCCCATACTCTCGAGACCTCCAATTTCCCAAAGCAACACAACGGAAACATCCCCCGAGCCCCTGGGACAAAAGCCCTAAAATGCAAAATTTCCATGTCCTGAAAATAGCCTAGCGCCGCGGCACTACCCTTTGAGGGCCACAGTGCCCAGAAAGTCCCCCAGCTCCTGATGCAGCCTTGCACCGCGGCACCAAAGAACAGGGCCGCGGCGCCCCTTCGCGAACCTAGATTTCTGGGTTTTCCCCGAGCCAAAACACTTCCAATTCAACCCAAACACATACCTAAACTCCAAAACCAATTTAAAACCACAAATGAACCATCTAACAACCTATAAACACCAACAACAAGCTCAATCACACAATCACACCCAAAATCCACACTTTGGTTTCAAATTTCAGAAACTTAAACCATAGCTTTTAAAACTTAAACCAAGGCTTGAAAAATGTAAACCATGCCTCAATATTCTTAAACCACACCAGAAACAAAATTTCAAAGATACTTAGAACCCTTACCTCAATCAATAATTCAACTTTGAACTCCCTCCAATTCCAGCTTTAAGTCAATTCCTCTAGACCACCAAGCTGAATTTCCATACAAAACCAGCCACAACTCCCTTTCAATTTTCATTCTTACTTTCTAAAATCAAGCTTGAAACTTAGCAAAACAGGGGATAAACTCTTACCTCTAAACAAGCCTTAGCCTATACTTGATTTTAGTTGCCTCAAGCCTCTTGATTCTCCTCCTAAGTTTCCCAATTTTAGCTCCCCTCTTTTCTTCTTCTTGCCCTTAGTTTTCCTTTTTCCTTCTAGTTTCTCTTCCAATTTCGGCAAGAGAAAAATATGACCAAGTGTTAACACGTAAATCATCTTTTCCCTCAGCTGAAGGTTTTTATACCCTGCCAAAAGACTACTTTACCCCTCCAAGTAACTCATTTCCTAACTAAACCTCAAAGGCATTCTTATCATTCACCTTTCTTACAAATCTACCATCTTTCTCATCTAAAATCTGTTACTCTTAATAGTCACTCAAGTTACTCAATTACCATTAACCATTAACTCACAAACTCAAAGTATAAAATTCCCAAAATACCCCTAGGCTCCTCCCGAGCAGGGTATTTAATCCCGCTGTGACTTTTAAGCTAATTAGCCACGTGCATCAAAATATTTTCACCACTCACACGTGGTATTAATCATATAATACATTTATTACATTTACGCCCTCAGCGGGCTAAAATTACCAATTTACCCCTAACAAACAAACGGGGCCCACATGCATATTTATTCCACCTAAACATGCATTCTAATCACATATTCATTTAAATTCACATATTATCATATTAATTCATTTATTGCCCTCCAGGCACGCTAATCAAGGTCCTAAACCTTATTAGCAAATTGGGGATGTTACAACTATCCCCTCCTTACAGAAATTTCATCCTCGAAATTACTTGAATAACTCGGGATGCCGCTCCCGCATATCAGACTCAAGTTCCCACGTCGCCTCTTCAACCTTGCTGTTCCTCCACAGCACTTTAACCAAGGCGATGGTCTTGCTCCGCAAGACTTTGTCCTTTCTGTCAAGGATCTAAACGGGCTTCTCTTCGTATGATAAATCCTGATCCAGCTCCAAATTCTCATAGCTCAACACGTGAGTAGTATCTGATACATATTTCCAGAGCATGGATACATGAAACACGTCATGCACCCCTGATAGAGCTGGAGGCATCGCTAATTTGTAAGCCACCTCTCCAACTCGTTCTAGAACCTCGAAGGGGCCAACAAACCTGGGGCTCAGCTTGCTTCGAGCACCGAATCATTTCACTCCTCTCAGGGGAGAAACTTTAAGGAACACATGATCACCGACCTGAAATTCCACGCTCATGTGTCTCAGGTCTGAATAACTCTTCTGGTGACTCTGGGAGGCGAGCATACGAGCTCTAATCTTTTCAATTGCCTCATTGGTCCTCTGAACCATCTCTGGACCTAGATATCTTCTCTCACCTGTCTCATCCCAGTGTATCGGTGATCTGCACTTTCTTCCATACAGCATTTCATACGGAGCCACCTCGATAGTCGCCTGATAACTATTGTTGTACGAGAACTCAATCAAAGGAAGATATTTACTCCAAGATCCCCCAAAATCTAACACACAGGCTCATAATATATCCCCCAGTATCTGAATCGTCCTCTCAGACTGCCCATCTGTCTGAGGATGATAAGTGGTACTAAACCGTAACTGTGTGCCCATTGCCTTCTGCAGGCTCTCCCAAAACTTGGAGGTGAAGGTGGGGTCCCTGTCGGATACTATCGACCTCGGAGCCCCATGAAGTCGAACAATTTCCTTCACATATAGCTCAGCATACTGCTCCACAGTATATGTTGTTCTCACAAGTAAAAAGTGGGCGGACTTAGTATACCTGTCCACAATCACCCACACCGAATCATACTGACCCACGGTCTTCGGCAATCCAACCACAAAGTCCATGGTAATATCTTCCCATTTCCACTCGGGAATCCCTAGAGGCTGCAATAACCCTGCTGGCCTCTGATGTTCAGCCTTAATCTGCTGACAGGTTAAGCACCTAGCCACATAGTCCACCACATCCCTCTTCATGCCTGTTCACCAATACAAAACTCTCAAATCTTGGTACATCTTCGTAGTACCTGGGTGTAAAGAGTAGGGAGTGGTATGAGACTCATCCAGAATCTCTCGCTGAATATCTGAATTGATCGGAACACAAATCTGTCCCTTGTACTTCAATAAGCCCATCTCTAAGATAGAGAAGTCCTTAGTCGTTCCAGTTAAGACATTCTCTCTACGTTCAACTAACTGGGGATCCCTTCCCTGTGCTTCCTTAATCCTTTCAAGGAGCGTGGACTGAAGAGTTATGTTAGCTAACCTACCAACCACTAACTCTATACTTGCTCTGGTCATCTCCTCAGCTAATCTGTCTGATACCCTCAGCCTGCAAACACTTCTCCGCCAGAATTTCAAACCAAAGCCCAACCTCGCGACGTCCTTAGGCCAGAGGTCAAATGGTACATAGCGCCTCCTAGCATTATTACAGCTAGGATGGTAGGGAATTATCTTAAGAAGTACAACCTTCCTAGGATAACCCTCATCAAGCCTTCGATCGACCAACCGACAAACCTGCTTGGGGGTGCCTTCAACGCTTGGTCGAGGTATCACATTGAGGCAAGAGCAACCTTGCCTCTGCATCCATTCTTACAGGGGGTGGCCAATTATTTCGAGGTCGCCTCTTTCCAAATCACCCCCAATGGGTATAGGGTACTTTCTGCCCTCTATATCCTCTACAACCACAAGAAGTGGCCCGTACCTTCGCCACATGAGATCAACTATTTGTTTGATCTCAAATCTAACCCCAACCACAACAACACAGGGTTCTTCCATTTCTACCATTAGGAATCCGCTCGCACCTTCCTGAGTCACTACCCACAAGTCTAATGTGGGAAAGTACTTCCAGGAGTACTTTCTAACACCAGACCTGGTCGCCAACAACCTGGCCTTCACTGAAGGAGGCAAATCATTTACTTACTGGTCGTTTGGTTTCTTTTAGCTTTCCTATACTCATTTTAGAACTTCGGTGTCGTTCAGGTCCATGGCAATGACTAGTCCCCACTCAACACATGGAGATACGGGCAGCAGCCCTGGCCAGCATGACAGACATCGAAAATAGTGTCAAAGAGCTTGTCACAGAGAATAACCTAAGGCTAGTCGGCCTTCTTGCACCTCACCAGGATGTGAGGGAATCAATAGCGGGAAGTGCTACTGGGGGAGAAGTTCCTGAGCATCACCAGGAGGTGTCACAACCCGCGAGGAGGAGGGCTACAGGAGTGACCATCAGGCAACCTTCCAGCACCTCGCAAGCAGCTTCTGTCCCTGATCAACAGGGAAAAGGCAAGTAAAAGCTTCTTAAACACCCCGAGCCTATACTTGAGTCCTCGGATGAGAACAGTACTGACTTCTCACTCTTAGATAGTCTACCCATTCCCTGTCATTTATTTGACGGGGACGACAACTTTAAATACACAACTAGTTTAGATTCAGACTTCTTCATGGCAGAGAGTGAGTGTAGTAGTATAATAGATAATGTAACGACTAGTAGTTGTAGCTCAGGTACTTTACTTATAATTTTTTTCTCTCCATTTCCTTGTCTTTTTTGCATAACAACTTTCCTTAACTGATCGTATGCTTCTTTTCTGCAGACATGCCTGCCAAGAAGGCATTTGATTTGTACACCAATCCCACTAACACAACTCCTGCAAACAAGAAAAAGTCGAACCGGCGCCAGCCCGGAGAAGCCTGAAGTAACCCTTTCGCAAAAAGGGCCCGGACGGAGGACCCTCCTGCACCCTTCAAAAGAGACGACTACCCCTCTAGGTCCTGCCGACCAGAATCCTACAGCTCCCGCCAACCAAAGTCCTGCCGCTCTACCAGATAATACTATGGTCGAGGCTATACTGAACTCCGCCTGCACTTCGGCCAGCGACAGGCTGAAGAAACTTTCCAGACACCGGCGTAGTTTAGAATCCTTCAGCAGCGCTCCCACCATGCCGGCCAACCAGCTCTTCAGTCACGCGCTGAATGAGCTACTCACTATAAGCCACCGCTTTCATTGTGGTTTGATTGCTTATCTCTTTGATTAATACTAACAACTTTTTTATTATTTTCTCTGATTGCTGGGGATTCTGACTGTGAGTACCGGTTGGCATCGCTCGGAGGAGATGGCCGCCAAGCATGCTGAAGAGATCAAGGCGGTCGAGGAAAGGCTCACTGAGCAGCACAAGGTGGTTGAGGCCAAGCATGCTGAGGAGTTGCGAACAGCTGAGGCTAAGATCGCCAAGCTCGAGGAGGAACTGAAGAAAAAGGAGGAGTTCGTTGCCAAAATCACTGCCTCCAAGGAGAGGTATAAGGAGGCCTCGCTGATAAACTACCAAGAAGCCAACAAACTTCAAATGGAGTTGGAGATCAGTCGCAAAGAGACTGTTAACCTCGAGGAGACCAATGCTCGCAACCTAGAGAAGTATGAGGGAGCGACGTTCCAGTACTTCAATATGTTCTGGAAAAGCAACCCCAAGGCGAACTTTACCTATCTACCAGACCATATAAGGTAGGCTGAGTTGGCGAAGTGCATTGCTTGCCTGGAAGAGGAGGAGAAGGCTCAGGGATCTCCTAAGATATCTTTGGCAATAGGCATTGAGGGCGCCAATGAAGATGCTGGGGCCACAGTCGAACAGCAGCCACAAGAGCCTTAGCAGGATCCTTCTGCTGCTTCATAAATTTATACCTGTATTTACTTTAATTTGTAACTTAGAACACACGAACTACTGTTCGTGATGTCAAGACAATTTTTTGCTGCGCGGGTAGCTTTTTCTTTTAATTGACAATTACATCCGAGCAGAAACTGCCTGTGGTGTAAAGGATTTTACTTTTGATATTATAATATTTTCACTTTATTATAACATTCTTGTTCGCATGATCGAACTTAGCATAGCACTTTGTTTTGATTTAACAAAATTTAAACAAAATTTTGAAAAATACTCTAAGTACCGTAGCATGCTTTCCCTTATTTTGCTCATGTGTTTACATATACTTGTTGATATGGTTTGCTAGCTTAGTACCTTATATGCCCCCTAAGTGATTGAGGATCGTAAGGTCCTCAGTCACTTGCCAAGACCAAGACCTGTTCGAACATTACTGCTCGTAAAAATACTTATAAAAAGTGATAATATAGCAAAACAACACACGTAATGAACAAATACTTCTAATAAATACAATAATTGGCAAGAATAACTGGCTGCACACAGTTCCTTTTATTTCTCGTAATAAATGGACAATCATGTCTGTACGAGTGATCAAAAATTTGATCTTACACTTATAAGCGATCAGTCATGTGACTGACTAACCCTTGTTCATAAACTTGTAAAAAGTGAAATTAAATCAACCCAATTCTTTAAAAAGAATAGTTTATTGATAATACTTGCACATGTGTTCTCCATTCCAATAGCGAGGAACGAGATCTCCATTTAAGCGAGCAAGTTTATAAGTGCCTGGCTGGAGGACTTCTTCGATTTGGTACGGACCTTCCCAGTTAGGTCCAAGCACTCCAGTAGCTTGATCGCGGGTGTTGAGGAAAATTCTTCTAAGCACCTAATCTCCCACATTAAATTTTCTTTCGTGTACTTTGGAGTTGAAATACCGAGTGACTTTTTGTTGGTAAGCTGCTACTCGAAGTTGAGCTTGCTCGCGCCTTTCATCGACCAAATCCAGAGGTTCCATCAATAACTGACTGTTAACGTTTTGATCGTATGCCATCCTTCAATGCGATGGCGGATCTAATTCAACAGGAAACATGGCTTCATATCCATATGCCAAAGAAAATTGAATATGGCCCGTTGTTGTTTGATGGGATGTTCTATATGACCAAAGGACTTCAGGTAACTGTTCTGGCCATGCCCCCTTTGCTTCTTCGAGCTTTTTCTTCAGTGTATCCTTCAGTGTCTTGTTGATAACCTCAACCTGTTCGTTTGCCTGTGGATGAGCTACTGAAGAAAAACTCTTGGTAATCCCATACCTTTCACAAAAATTGGTGAACAGATCACTATCGAACTGTGTGCCATTATCTGAGACAATCTTCCTTGGCAACCAGTAGCGACACACGATGTTCTTGACCACAAAATCCAGAACCTTCTTGGTCGTTATTGTTGCAAGTGGCTCAGCTTTGGCCCACTTCGTGAAGTAGTCAACAACAACCACGACATACTTGACATTGCCTTTTCCCATGGGCAAAGACCCAATCAAGTCTATCCCCCATACTGCGAATGGCCACGGGCTTTGCATCTGTTTTAGCTCATTAGGGGCTACTCGTGGTATCTTGGAGAATCTTTGGCACTTGTCACACTTTCGAACAAAACCCACAGAGTCTTCATTCATCATTGGCCAGAAGTATCCTTGCCTTAGGATCTTTTTCGATAAACTTTGCCCCCAGCATGATCCCCGCAGAAACCTTCATGGACTTCTTGCATTAATTCTTTTGGCTTTTTCCTTTGTAACACACCTTAAGAGTGGCATTGAGTACCCCCTCCTGTATAAAATTCCGTCGACCAGGATGAACCGAGCTGACTGCCTCTGGAGGGCTCTTGCTTTGTTTCTGTCTGTCGGCATTACTCCATGCTTCAAGTACTCGATGAAAGGTTCCATCCACGTGTCTGTTGCTTGGATTTCCAAGGAGGACTCTTCTACTTGGATGCTCGGTGCGGACAATCATTCAACATGCACTATATTTAAGGTGTCAACATCCTTTGCACTTGCTAACTTCGCCAAAACATCAACATTTGAGTTCTGGTCGCAAGGTACCTGCTGGAGAGTATATTTTTCAAATTGTGCCAACAAATCCTTTGCTTTGTTTAAATAAGCAACCATCTTCAGACCCTGGGCTTGATATTCTCCAGTAATTTGATTAACCACTAACTGGAAGTCACTATAGATTTCAAGTGACTTTATGTTCATATCCTTGGCTAATCTTAATCCTGTGAGCAAAGCTTCATATTCAGCTTCGTTATTTGACGCTATGAAGTCGAATATGATTGCGCAGTGGAATCGATGTCCTTCAGGCGTGACTAAAATCACACCTGCTCCAGCGTTGTGCTCGTTAGAAGAGCCATCTACGAACAACTTCCAAGAGGGAGTTTAGATTTGAGGGTCAGGCTTTTCTATTGGCTCGATGTCTTAGAGCCCAGTGAGCTCCACGACAAAGTCTGCATAAGCTTGTCCCTTCACTGATGCTTGTGGCATTGGCTAGTCTAAGACTAGTTATTGAGAGCCAGGGCATAAGGTCCAGGTGACAACTTGTCACATGGCTAAGGAACGATGTTCCAGGGTTATGACTCTATGGTCATGAGGAAGGTTATGTTGGTGACCAGTCACCATGCACCTATCCTGGTTAAGCTAATGAAAGGTTCACTTACCTATTAAGCCCCAGTGACCCTATCATCACAAGGCTAAAGGGAATTGTCCCCATCTTAGTGACTTTTGCAATTGTCACCTATCTGTTTTGGACTGAGTGTCCTGAATGATTATTATGATCATTGTTGATACTATATCATGCTTTATTGTAGTTTCATGTTGGGCCTTGGCTCATGGGTGCTATGTGGTGCAGGTAAAGGGAAAGAAAAGCTCACCCAGCCTTGAGTGGAGAGCCTAGGTGGTGATGTGTACATATGCGGCCGCTTGACCACCACGGCCAAGGAGTTCTCAGAGGGACTAGGGGGTTTACCCTATTTTTGCCGCTTAGGCCGGCGGGGTTATGTATTTTGAAATAGTAGTGGCCATTTTGTATAATGAACAACTTGTAAATGTTTTGAATAGCTCATGAGCAGTTTATATACTTAATAAAATATATCATTTCCTCTTTATTGTTTTTCACCTTAACCTATTAATAACACTTAGAACACATTTTAACCAAAGGTCAAATTTCCGGTTCACCGATCACCGTAACCGTTCTGGGGTAACCAGGGCGTTACATTAGTGCTCAAAAATACCATTTTATTAGTTTTAAAGTTTAAAATTAATTAATTTTTAATTAATATTTTCATGGATTTATTGTAACATATTTTATATTTGAAAATATTAATTTTAATTTAATTTATGTTCAATTTTCAGGAAATAAAATGTATTTTGACACAAAGAAAAAAGGAAGAAGAAAGAATAGAAACAAATGGCATTTTTAAAGACAATTGTTGAGCATATTAGGCCCAAAACCGAGCTCAGGCCTAAGCCTTCAGCTACCGAGCCACTCCTTCTAAACCACACGAGCCAAAGCCAAGCCCCCTGCCAAGCCGAGCTACAGCTGCCTAAAGCCTGCCTGATTAGTTGTCCCATTCGCCTGGCAGCCTAACGCCTCCTAACTTTGTCTGACGAGCCACCTGACACCACGGTCCCACACCGCCTGCCACGCCTCCTGCTGAGCCAGTCAGAAAGCGCCACGTGGAATTTTGTCCCCTAGTCGCCTGCAATTGCTCCCCACGTGCCCGACCACTGCCTACCGAAGCCTCTAGATGCCGACACATGCCCACGTTGTCCCACCAGCGCCTGCCACCTTTTCCAAAGCCAATCCGAGCCTGCCACGTGTCCCACTTGCCCCATTTTGCATCAGATTTTGAAGCCACTTTCTAATGCACGAAAATACCCACTTTGGAGCAAAATTTTCTCTATAAATAGATAATCAAAACCATTGTAAAAGCATCAGATTTTAAAGTGGAAAAATACACGTTATTTTGTTGCTTTTCTTATTTCTAGCTTAGTTTTCTTGTTTTAGGTGACAAAAATGAGTGAACTATTTTTAAAATATTGGTGAGGTTAGAGTGTAGTTATTGTACTTCTCATTCTCAATAGCGATATTGATTCTTCTTATGCTTCATTTCCATGTCTCATTAATTATTTTGTTTCTCATCTTCTAATTTCTTTTCTAAAATTATTTAGCATCTTTTACATAAGTTCAGTCATGTTTTTCTTATGTAACTTATATTGTTAATTTATTTTAGTATATTTGTTATATTGTATGTCTTTTACTGCATTCTTCCAATGGTATTTTTTCAATCTTGGATATATAATATGATATGCCATGAAATTAGGAGTTAGACTCAATTTAATATAGATTAATTAATTCATGCTTTTAACATATACATCTTCCAGTTGCAATTAATGGTGTTGAATTGCAACTGTGTTTTGAATTAATATCAATATTATAATAGGATTTATAGCACTGCATCTCTACCTTGCCATGCTCTTTATCTGATCACTTTCTCTAATCTATCATTTTAATTTCACAAAATCCATCTCTTCAATTCTACTTTATTATTATCTTTTATTTACTAATCTAGACTTTAGTTGTGTTTGCCTCTCTGTGGATACGACATAGCCCGTTTACTACTGTGACCACTTAGGACTTATTGGGCGATATCAGCTGCCCTGGTCGTATCTCAGGAGAATGAGCAGATAGCCAAGGACCATGTCGTTGAGGTGAGCCAACGACGAGATCAACTGCAAGCCGAGATCAACAAGAAACTTGAGGAGGTCGATGTACTAAAGAACAAGCTATCTGAAGTCGAGGCCAAAGCCAAGGATGATTCCAATAAGACGAAGTTGGACGTTATAGAATCAATGAATGCCCTGGAGGAGATGCTCTATCGGTGCTGAGCATACAAGCAAGAAGGGTATTTCTCATTTATGGAGCCGAAGCTTTGGGGGCGTTATCTTGCCAAGTTTTAGAGTCGATTCTCGCAAGAGCCCTCCGAGACCGCGGATGCTTCTGGGGCTGTCGAAGGAGATGGTGAAGAGGTGTCATCACATGAGCAAGTTTTCAGAGCTCAGTGATGTTTTAGTGCAACCTCGTCTTTTTCCTTATTCCATTTTTTTTCTTTCTTTGTAATTATGCTCACTGAAACAATTGCCTTCGGGCTTAGATCGAGGTTATTTCTCCTCGCGATAATCATACACTTATTTGTATATGTTCGTTATTTTTATGATCTATTTTTGTTCCCCTTAATCTATTAACATGTCATGCTTATGAATTTCAAATTCTTGCACGCTCGCAATCATAGGGGCTATCTTTAGATCGAGATAGGTTTCTGATGGCTTGATCAAACAATTCTGGTCGAAATCCTGGCTATACCTAGGATTTTGCCCACCTAATAGCATTATACCTGTTAGGAATTAGGTCTCGGACCTGGTTATGTCCAGGAGTTTATCTTCTTAATAGCATCATACCTGTTATGAATTAGGTCTCGTACCTAGTTATGTCCAGGATTTTATCTACTTAATAGCGTCATACCTGTTAGGAATCAAGTCTCAGACCTGGTTATGTCCAGGATTCCCTAGTTGACTTCTAGGTTTTTTTTTTTTTTTTTAATTCTCCTAACTTAGTTCGTATTTGGAATTGCTTTGAAAATTCTATCTTTAAAAAGTCGTTGAATAATCAATTTTCCAAATTCTAAGTTTCAAATTTTATCCAAATATGCTAAGTGCTTTTAAAAGCTCTTCGAGGGTTATATGCTTCCCAAGCGATCAAAATTTATGGATATTCTAGGTCACTTTTACAAAATGAGCATGTGATACATCACAAGAATAAGATAAAAATATTGGTTCTACATTTTAATTATGTATAAATCTAGTGTTATTTAATAAAATGGCCTTTATAAATAAGTCTTACACGAAAAAGTATTGAAAACATAAAAAAAAAAAAAACAAGTCGTCCTACTACTGATAGTATTTTTTTAAGATGTAAGGTGTTCCAGTTCCGTGGGACTAACTCTCCATTTAACTGAGCTAGTTTAAAGGTTCCCTCTCATAGGATTTCCACGATCTGGTATGGTCCTTCCTAGTTCGGTCCCAATACACCTTCTTTGGGATCTTTACTCGCCAAAAACACCCTTTGAAGCACTAAATCACCGAGTTTGAGTCTGCAGCCTTTTACCTTCGAGTTAAAGTAACAAATGATTCTCTGTTGATAATGGGCGAGCTGTAATTGTGACTATTCCCGTTTTTCCTCGATCAGATCTAGAGATGCATGAGTAATTCATGATTTCGATCTTGAACGAAGGTTTTCTGTCTATGTGCGTCACTAGTGCTTCAACTGGGAGCATAGCCTCATTTGAAAAGGTCACAGAGAATGGTGTATGCCCCGTGGAGGTGGGGTGTGAGGTCCTATAGGCCCAAAGTACTTGCGGGAGCTGCTTGGGCCATAATCCCTTGGCTTCATCTAGTCGCTTATTTTTGCTCGCTGTTACGGTTTTACTTACAGCCTTGACCTATCCATTAGCTTGCGAATACACCACTAAAGAGAAACTCTTGGTTATGTCGTATTTCTCACAAAATCTTGTGAGGAGATCACTATCGAACTGAGTTCCATTGTCAGACAAGATCTTCTTCAGGAGCCCAAAAACGACATATGATTGTTCTTCATGAAAAAATCCAGGACTCTCTTCAAGGTTATGGTTGCCAGGGGCTCGACCTCGACCCACTTCGTAAAGTAGTTGATGGTGACAACTTCATATAGAACTCCTCCTTTTCCTGTTGGTAATTAACCAATCAAGTCAATTCCCCATACTACAAATGGCCATGGGGATGAGATCATGGTTAACTCAATGGGCACAGCCCGGGAAATTACGGCGAAGCGTTGGCACTTGTCGTATTTTTGTACGTATGAGGTCGAGTCCTTTTTGAGTGTAGGCCAAAAATATCCCTGTCTCAATATCTTTAGAGCTAAATTTTTCCCCCCATCGCGGTCTCCGTAGAAGCCTTCATGTATCTCCTGTAGGATAATTTGTGCTTCCTCGGTCATAACACACCCTAGGAGGGGCAACGAATGCCCTCGTTGGTATAGAATTCCCTCAACTATAACATATTGTGGGGCTTGGTGTAGCAATTTTATCACGTCTTTTCAGTCGTTTGCTAGTTTACCAGCAGTGAGGTAATTCCACTATGGGGGTTATCCAGATCGATTTTGTGTCAATCACTCCGACCTCAACCGGTTCCTGTGTTATGCTTGGTTGTTCCAGGAACTCCACTGGGACTACATTTAGTGTATCCACCTCTTTGGGGGTGGCAAGTCGGGCTAAAGCATCAGCGTTGGAATTCTGCTCATAGGGTACCTGCTCAATGGAGCAGAACTCAAACTCTAACAACTCACCTTTAACCTTAGCTAGGTAAGTCACCATTTTGATACCACAAGCTTGATATTCCCCTAATATCTTATTAACCATGAGCTGGGAATCACTATAACATTGGATCACCTTTGCTTTCAGTTCTTTCACCATCCTTATCTCTGCCAATAGAGCTTCGTACTCTGCCTCATTGTTGGATACTTCAAATCCGAACCTTAGGGTTGTATGGAACCGATGCCCCTCAGGTGAGATAAGAATTATCCCAGCTCCGGATCCGTTCTCGTTGGATGATCCATCAATGAAGATTTTCCACAACTCTTGCACTGGTTTTCTTATTGGCTCGTCTTGAAAACCTGTGCATTCGGCCACAAAGTCAGTGAGTGCTTGACTCTTAATTGTTGTGTGTGGCATATACAATGTCTCAAATTGGCTAAGTTTGATGGCCCACTTAAGCAGACGTCCCGTTGTTTCAAGCTCTTACAAGACCTGCCTTACAGGTTGATAAGACGTGGATGGTGTGAGACTAGAAGTACGGCCTGAGTTTTCTTGAGGGCAAGATCAAGAAGAACACAAGTTTTTATATTAAAGGATATCGGGACTCGGCTCCCAGAAGTGTTTTACTCATGTAGTACATCGGTTTCTGTGCCCGATTTTCCTCTCAAACTAATATGGCACTGACCACATTTTCTGTCATAGCTAGGTATAAGAGCAAACATTCTCCAGTGACCGATTTTGAAAGTACAGGGGGTTCAGCTAGGTGAGTTTTCAGATCCTGAAATGCATGTTCGCATTCTTCGGTCCACTCAATCTTTTTGTTTCCCCTAAGCAATTTGTAAAATGGGAGACACTTGTCAGTGGACATTGAAACAGAGCAGTTTAAGGCCGCTGCCTTTCTAGTTAAGCTCTATACCTCTTTACGCGACCTAGGCGAAGGCATTTCTAATAATGATCTGATCTTCTCTTGGTTCGCCTCTATCCCCCCCCCCCCCCCCCCGTGTTGACTATGAAGCCCATAAACTTTCCCAATGAAACCCGAAAGGTACACTTTTGGGGGTTTAGCTTCATCTCATACTTCCTGAGCACGCCAAAACATTCTTCCAGGTCAGATACATGGTTACTTGCAGTCTTTGATTTAATGAGCATATCATCGACATACACTTCCATGTTTTTCCCTATCTGGTTAACAAACATTTTGTTGACCAGCCGTTGGTACATTGCACCGATATTCTTTAGCCTAAATGGCATAACTTTGTAGCAGTATATGTTATGCTCAGTCATGAAATTGGTGTGCTCTTGGTTTGCAGGGTTCATCGCGATCTGGTTGTATCTAGAATATACGTCCATCAAAGACATGAGCTCGTGACCGACTGTCGCGTCTACCAATTGATCTATTTGGGCTAGTGGAAAACAGTCCTTAGGATAAACCTTGTTGAGTTCGGAGAAGTCAATGCAAGTTCTCCACTTCCCATTGAGTTTTGGGACCAAAATAGGATTAGCAACCTAGGTCGGATACTTTACTTCCCTGATAAACCCACACTTAAGAAGGCGAGCCACTTATTCTTCTAAAGCTTCTGATCGTTCTCGCCCCAGAAGCCTTCATTTTTGTGACTTTGCAGGCACATTACTGTCCAAATTCAGAGTATGCATTATTACATTCAGACTTATTCCCACCATATCTTCATGTGACCAGGCGAAGATGTCTAGGTTATTTTTCAAAAACTTGACTAGCTCCTTCTTCGGCTCGGTTCCAAGATTTTTCCCAACCTTTACCACCCTTGAAGGTACTTCTCGGTCGATGATGATTTCCTCGAGCTCTTCCAGTGCTTGGAGCTCAGGCTTATCTTTGCCAAATCTTGGATCAATGTTGTCTTCCTAGGCGACCTCATTACTTCCTTCCTGAGGTTCTTCCGCCTCATGGGCAATTTCCATTTCCTAAAGCTCCTCTCCTCCTTCGATCATGACCATTGCTTGCTGCTCAGGTTGTAATTTTTACTTCATGGAAATGTGATAGCATTCCCTAAATGTGAGCTGGTCTGCTCTCACAATACATATACCCGAGGTTTAGGGGAACTTCATCGCTACGTGTCAGATCGAGGTGATAGCCTCAAAAATCATCAGCGCGGGTCGTCCCAAGATCGCGTTGTAGGCTGCTAGACAATCGATTATGACGAAGTCGAATATTTTAGAAGTAGTTTGCTTATCATCGCCTAACATGACTACCAGTCTGATTGTCCCTATGGCTGTCGTTCCTTCTCCTGAGAATCTGTACAATGTCATTGAGGTCCCCTTAAGATCGGTTACGGACAATCCCCTCTTTTCTAGGGTGGACCTGAATAGCACATTTACTAAGCTCCCATTATCAACCAATATTCTTTGTACCCTTCGGTTGGCGAGCTGAACGGTTACCACCAGCAGATCATTATGTGGGAACTGAACATGGCTAGCGTCCTCTTCTGTGAAAATGATTGGTCGTTTCTCCAACCGTTGTTGTTTTGATAATCGTTGCTCCAGAATAAATTCATCACCATTGTGGGTTTTCAAATCCTGTATGTATCTTTTTTGGGCCCCACTGTTTGTGCCCGCCAAATGGGGTCCTCTGGCAATAATGGTTATATCACCTCTTACTATTGGACAAGGATCGACTTAGCTCCCCTGGTCTATCTGTGCCCGGGGTTGGCCGATCAGATTTTTCAGAGCTGGATGAGTATTTTTCCTGATTTGTTGGTTGGGAACTACTCAGTTTCGGGCGTACTAGCCTAACGATCTAGCTTGGATGAGAGTTTCATCCTCATCCTTTAATTGTCAACAATCATCAATGTTATGGTCGATGTCATTGTGATATCGACAGAACTTATAGGGATCTTTCTTCGCCCTCTAGTGCCTCAATGGCTCTGGCTTCTTCCATGGAAGGCGATTTGAGTTCGCCAGGAAAATATGCTCTCGCGTATTAGTCAGGTCAGTATAGTTGATGTAGATGGGCTTGAACTTTTCTCCAGACTTGCTCTTTTTGGTTCAGTTCTAGTCACCCTCACCAGCCCCCTTTCTTTTATTGTTCCCCACCTGGTTATTCTGGGTAACAGGTTGAGCTATAGCTGCAACAATTGTCACCGCTCCAGCGGGATGAATAGGGGTTTGCCTGGTTCCCGCGACAGCAGATCGTGCCTCCTCCAGATTTATGCATTCCTGAGCTCGGGCCAGGAATTCATCTACACATTTTACTCCTTTTTCACTGGAGTTCTTGCCATAAATCACCTCCGACCGTGATTCCCGCCCTCATTTCCATGAGCTTGGAGCTATCATCAACATCCCTAGCTCGTGTTACTGCATTGGTGAAGTTGCTCAGATATGCTTTCAGGGACTCACCAAGTTGATATTTTATGTTTCCCAACGAATCGGCCTCAACGCGAGTTTCCTTCAAAGCTCAGAACTATCTCTTAAATTCAAAGACAATTTCTTCCACGAGGTGATTGAATGTCTTTTGTATTTGTTGAACCACAACTTAGCGGGTCCGGTCAGAGTTGCGAGGAACAAGATACATCTCAAATCGAACCCGACAATGTGGGCCATCATTAGTGTATTGAATGTCCCGAGCTAATTGGACAAGTCAGTGTTTCCATCATATGCGGGCATGGTCGGCATCCAGTAGCCAATAGGATACAGAGCTGCTATGATGTTTGGAGCAAAAATCTCGATCTCTTCGTCGAAATCACAATCATCGACTCCTTTTCCAAATAGTAACCTCTTCATCTTGTCCTCCATTAAGGCCAGTCACTTGAGGGATGGATCCTTGGTCTCTAGGCTATTTAGGAGCTGATCACCAGCCCCCATCCTATTGTACGCGTTAGATGGGTTGTTTTCTTGCCAAGCTTGAGCTTGGTTAGAAGGACATTCCCATTTATCGCATACGATAGATGAATCTCCACCGTGCTGAGTATAACTCACATCATCATGGTAAGATGGATACCTCCTTTGTGAATTCAGATGATCACACAGCTCAGGATGTGGGTCAGAACAAATACTTTGTGTGGAACTCAAATGATTCCTCAGGTCGTCTAAGACCTGCCTCTATGCTGGCTCTTCGTCCAATAACTTCCGTTAGCAAAACTTACAACCTGTGGCTGAGATCGAGGACCTAGATTATTAGCGTGAGGTCATGGGACATAGATGTCCTCTAAGGGAGGAGGATTTCTCCTGCTATCCCCTCGAGCTAGAGCATTCCTCTGCAGGTGAGGTGGCGTCTGATGTCAAACCGGTGATGGCAGGTGTCTTATCGGTGAGGCTATCCTCGTTCCATCGGGGCGCACTAGGTTAGCCCGTCTCCATTCTACCCCGATCTCTTGGGTCCTCTGTGCCAAAGGCTCTGATCGTGGCACAGATGGATTTGCTGGGGTGTTCTGCCTTCTTGAATTGGTCTCAGCTCGCCCTGTTGAGTTGTTATGAACATTCCTTGGAACCTGCTCAGAAGGCACGGAGCTAGGGTTCATAGTTCTGACCGATTGACTAATATGGGGTCGATGGTTCCTATAAGGATTAGCAAGTTGAGTACCCTGCTGATTTCGCTTGGAAGGTACGGAGCTCAGAGTTGCAGTCCTGATAGAACGACTAGAATTGGGTTGGTTATTCCTGTGGGACCTATGAGACCCACTTTGCCTCTTTCTGATGTTAACATCGGTTGTAAGAGAGGTAACCGAGCCAGGCCCTCCTCGATCTGCTTGTTAACCCTAGCAAGATGGCTCCTCAATTGGGCATTTTCCATCTTGATGGTTGTCAGATACCCTAGATTGGGATTTGGTGGGTGCGATGCTGAACTCCCAGCATCGTCTTCGCCCACATGTTGCTTTCTTGGGCGTTGCTCAGCGTCGAGGCCTTTTCCAGCTGAAACGGTCGTATGATGCGCCTCTTGATCACCAGGTTGCTCCATTTTATTGTCATGCATAGATCGGGTGACTACCATGGTGAATTTTGAGTGAAACTTTGTGTAGGGGATTAAGCACTAATGACCTCTCAATGAAAGCACCAATCGGTTGACGCGGTTTTTCGCCAACAGTGGATTAAGAAATCCGACAACAGAGATATTAGTGATCTCTTACCAAACTGTAATCAATCAAATAAACAATACCTCAAACAATCACGCTTTAACGTGGTTCAGTGGTTAAAATCCACCTAGTCCACGAGACAATATTATTAATCTCTTTTAGGGTCTTGATGAAATAGTTTCTTACAATTTCAGCAGAGTTTCGGTATATCAAAAAGCAAACCATTTTTCTGTCTATTCCCCTGATATTTATAGTGGGTTTTTCTTAACATCTTTGGGTAACCGCGTGCATAAATATGGTAAATAATCAATCCGAATAATATCCCATTAACATAGGGATATGATTGCCTATGGACTTGACATTCGTTATCTCGGGTAATAAATCTGTAATACAATTTGGGCATTAATGAGCGTATAAGGATTCTCCGAGTCTTCTGGGATCCTTCACTGTGCGTCATGATCAGACTTCTGCGAGCTGAACACTTCCCTTGAGCTGGCTGTTGAAGAGCTGACTGAACTTGACATGAGCCAAGTTCAGAGTACCTAGAAGGTGATCTAGCCAACACACATCTCAAACTAGGTTATTGGCTCAAGAGTCGTCCTGGAGATTTTGTTGTACTACCAAGTTTGACTCGAAGTGCTCACGCCGAGTTAGCTATATGTTCTACCTGTCTGCTTTCTCCATGTGCTTATCTGCCAGTTGTACCTTGAACTAAGTTATTCCATTTGTGTTTATTTTGGGGTACAACACCATGTATTTCTGCTTCATGTATCACGTTAATCATGCTCGAGACATGTTCACGCATAGAAACACATTTCTTCATCTTAGTATTCATGTAGGTTCTAGTAGCCTCATGTCTACTTTGTTTAGATTGCTGCCCAAACATGGCCTGCAGAGATTCCATTATCTCATAAGCAGTCTCCATGGGTTCATGCTTTGTTCTCAGAACATCATTCATGCTCACAAGCATGTAACACTTAGCCTTGTTATTGGATTGAATTCAGGCATCATATTTGTCCCAAACAGTTTTCGCGGCAGTGGCAGCGGGCTCTTCAGGACATTCCTCAGCTAGGAAAAATTTTGGTTCTCACAAATCAACATTAGATTTAGATTTGATATTCTTCTTATAAAATTATCACCATTAAGTTTTTCAAGTAAAAGTACGGCAGTAATCGAATTGCCCATGTTTGACATTACTAAAAGAAATAAAATACAAAAATATTATAATTTGAAAATAAATATCAATAATTTTGGAAAGTAAACATGATGCATGAATGCAACAATCAAAACATATAAACTTAGCATTTACTATTCCACGATAAAACTACCTGATAATTAAAGTGTCGCCTTAGGGTTGGTCAAGTTAATTTCAGACAATCTATACAACACTCTTTTAAAAATAAAGTACCGCTTGTTTGGTCAAGATACAATTATCCACTATAAAACTACCTGATAATTAAAACTACCTGATAATTAAAGTGTCGCCTTAGGGTTGGTCAAGTTAATTTCAGACAATCTATACAACACTCTTTTAAAAATAAAGTACCGCTTGTTTGGTCAAGATACAATTATCCACTATAAAAGCTTACTTGTATCTTTGTGAGTGTAACCCATTATTTTAGAATTTATGACTTAACTTAGAAAATGTCGCCTTATGATCGGTTAAACTTAAAATACATCACTCTTTCCTATCTTTGTAAAAAGTCAACCTTGATATTAATATGACTAGAAACATTCCTTAGGGGGACGGAAACAAAGCCGCCTCGAAGCCCTAATCATATTTCACGGTGTTGTACTAATAATGGAGACCATGGGTCACATTGAGATGGCAATCTTCTCCCGCTCACTATTTTAGAATGTATGTGTTTATTAAACTAATCAATTAATTCCAAATTAATTACTAGTTCATTTATAACCCTATGAATGTAATTAATTATAAAAGCAAACATTTATAAAAGAGCGTGTTTCTATAATTAAAGTGATATAGAATAATTACCCGTTACATTCATCAAAATTTACTAAAACACTTTTTAAATCAAGTTGGTTACCTAAAAGGCCTATATTAACTATTTCATTTATTATGGTGTGTTTTACCAAGTTGTAACTAATTTAAGACTTAGTAGTTTAAATGCAATTGGTTTCACCAAAACAATTCACATAAACATATAGCACAATCCTAGATAATCACGTTTCTACAAAACGAGATGCATGATTAATTAAAATTGTGTAGGGTTTCATGTATGGCATATAATGGACTAATGCATGATCATGTTATCAATAAAATAAAAATTAACATTTATTTAAATAAATACAATAAATAAACAATAAATGATGAATCGATTAGCTATTCACTACTACAAAAAATGATTTTTAGGACTATCGAGGCGCGAATCCTCTATTTGAGAACCTTAAAAAGTGAAGTTTTTTAGGACTTGTGTTGCGAGTTCTAAAATAATCTTTTTAGGATACACATTGCGAGCCCTAAAAGAATGTTTTTAGGGCTTGCAATGCATGTCCTAAAAGATCTCGTTGAGTGCTTTTAAATAAAGTTTTTAGGACTCTCTTCACGTGCCCTAGAATAATTTTTTTCGGATACACAATACGTGCCCTTAAAAATTATATATTAAATTTAAAAAAAAATTAATTTATATTCATTTTAAATTAAAAATTATGATTTAAATGAAACATTTATATACACATCTGAAAACTTATAGATTAAAATAACAAAACTTATAAATTCAATGAGATAGTTACAAAACTTATACTCAATGAAATGTCATATGAGTATCCAAGATTTATTATACATTTAATCAATACCAAGAAAGAAACAAATCTTCCTAAATTAATGAACAATATAGTCCAAATTATGATCAATCCAAACAAATGTATCCTTAGCTTCCTTGCAAATAAAAAAGATGAATACATTGAGGCGTGGTGTGGACACCACAACACCACAACAATATTAGTACATTGAGGTATTTTCACTAACACCTTATTTGCATTACAAGAAAACAACCCAATAAATACCTGAAAAATAATTAAATTTGTTAAGCAAGCTTAAGAACAGTAAGGTCAAATAGTTCTTAAAATATTAATTAGGAAAACCAAACCCAGTACAGAGTTAAAATACATACATTCAAAGCCTAATCGATGCAGAAAGGAAACCATAAATAAAACAAGAAAAAATCTTCCAATATAACACTCATATTTATAGTATAAAAACAAGAGCCCAGAAATCAGAACTAAGAAGAGAATACACTATATAGAATGCGAATACTATTGTAATTATTACAGAGAGCAAAGTAGGACAGAGTGCTCCTAGAAACTTTTATACTTTCAGTACATACAAAACAATCACAAAATGAATATATATATATATATATATATATATTCATATCATATGTCTTATCTCTTGAACTTGAATTTATAGAAAAAATGTGTAAAATTATCTGTAAGCCATTTACCTTCAAGTCCAACACATTCAAACTTAGGGCATCATTGATTGGAATGAAATTAAACACAAATAAATTGTTCTCTCATTTCTATGCAACATTTTCCATAAACAAGAACGAAACACATTCTTTATCATCTCATTGCATATATAAATTATACATCATTCATATAAACACATCTAGGCTACTGAACTATGCTGAAAATGAAGCTTATTTGTAGTTAGACAAAACCAAGCACAATCAGTTTTCATCGTAAAATTTACAGATACAATAGACTAATAATGAAATTGAAATTGATTTATGGAAGATTAAACAAGAATATTGCAAAATTGTACCTCTGGAGCATCGAAATAAATCACACTCATCTTGAAAGCCAAGCTCCGAGTAGCAAGAGATCGAACCAAGGAAGATCTACCAACGATCCCCAAAACGAGGCCACGACACCGCCTCATCCCACGGCAGAGTGTCTGAACCGAGCTAAGCCATCTGGAAGCTGAGAGAGTGTGGCGCGAAAGAAGGTGCAACCGACGCAACAAGCTAAGGGAAGGAAGAGCACTGTTGCTGAGAGAGAAGAAGAGGAGAGTCGAGTGGATCCGGGGGATGCAGGACCAAAGACGAAACAGAAGAAGGGGAGAGTCGAGTGGAGAGGAGGCGTTTCTGGTCGAGGCTGAGAGAAAAGAGAGAGATAGCAGGGCTGAAAGAGAACAGAAAGAGAGAGAGAGAGTGATAGAGTAGGTTAAATTTTTAAGGCTTTTAATTTAAAAAAAAAAAAATCAGCCTTTTTTTTAAATATAGATAAGTTATTAATAGCTAATATTAAATATTATTAATAAGTTGGTTAAATTATTTAAATAACTTATTGTTAATTTATTATATATTATTAATTAATACTTTTTTCTATATTATTAAACATTTTTATTAAATTATGTTCCAAATTATTAATTAATAATTTTTTAGGAATACATTTATTTATTATTATTTATTTAGGGCCCACTTTGAGTGTCATCAATACTCGTTTAGGACACTCAAAGTGTGTCCTTAAAAGTCCTCACTAACTCAAATTTCTTTATATTCTTTTAGGATCCACATCAGTAATTAGGGCCTGCACTGCGTGTCCTAAAAACTATTTTTTAAGGACTCTCACTGAGTGTCTTAAAAAGTCTATGAGTTGTTTTAAGGGCTCACATTTAGGAAAGTGCCCTAGAAAGTGTCCTATAAGCCAGTTTTTGTAGTAGTGATTGGGTATTGAAAAAATAGAATTTAAAATTACAAAGTGGGCTTCAGTCGATTACAAAAACTCTAATATGTTTCTCATTCTCTTAGGCTCATCTTCATAATCTTTAGGAATTTATTAGGCCCAATAATTAACTAGAAACTAATTTTCTGATTAATTTATTTAATAAAAACTATTTTTAATTAAATAATATTTGTTTATCTTTTTAATTTAGTTGAATTTAAATAATTAAAAGAATCAAATTTAAATAATTATTTAAACTTAAGAAAAAATCTTAACAAACTAAAAGATATTTTATTTTTCTAATAAAAATAAAATAAGACAAATAACTTTTCAAATTCAAATAATTTAAAGATTAATTAAATAATAGATAATTCCTTAAATGTAGGGATTTCATGTGCACCAACGCTTGGTGCACAGGTTTAGGGTCGTTGGCTGGGAGGTGCACACTAAGGTCCGGCATGCAGGGGCATGGGATGAGGCGGTGGCCGCTAGTGCACTGGGGCTGAGGGTGCTGGCCATCGGACGCAGGGTCGTGGGGCGCAAGTCGTGGAGCGCATGGGCACTGGCGTGGGGCTTGGCCCACTAGTGTGGGGCTCGAGGTGTGTGCTTACTTGGTGCATGGCTCGGGTCCCTCTCATTTTTCTTTCTCCTTATGACTAGAATAATTACAATGCTATTTCTCAAATAAATTACAAAAATTCCTATGCCCCATAAATAACTTACACAAGATCAAAGAAAATTTTAAAAATAATTCCTAACCCAATAATACCATATAATTAACGATCCATCATTCAACCACACATTCATATAACAAAACCATCAATTCAATATACATATAATCATACTGTACGCCCTGTTTTTCCCACAGGCTGATTAGCGAGCTGAGCTGCAGGCCTAGTCATGGTCATCTTGTGGACGCCCCCGCAACCGGAGCTGGGTTGTAAGATCATACCTCCTTAGCTCGAGGTAATCTAAGGAGTCACCTCTGGTTGCTTAATGACAGAGTCCGGGCTCTGAAGACCGAAGGTCGAGTCAAGCATCCAGCCCGTGGTACGAGCTGGGGGTGAAGGCTCTGACCCTTTATAAAGTCAGCCACGCAAGGTAAACGTGCATATATCAGATATCACGTGTCTGATATATCCCTGACTTCTCGACACGCAGCAGGAGCGTGCGTATTCAGACACCCACAATTGGGTTGGGCCGTGTGGCCCATTATCTCCTTACCAATTGATTTGACCACACTTATGTGTCAGGTTTAGGAATTAATCATGAATGTCACAGAGTTGATATGATAGGTAAGAAGGTCACGGGATGACCTTCTTACCAACTCCTAGGTGCCTTCTCCTATAAATATGGAGACCCTGGGAGTTAAAAAGGGTTGGATTCTCTCTTGTAAAAAAATACCCTGTAATCGTATACCCAGAATATAGCAATAATATTGACTAGTAGAGTAGAAGGATTTTAACCTTCGAACCACTTAAAAAACGTGCCTTGAGTAGCCATTTCATTTTCCCAAGATCATATATATGTTTCGGTTCAACTTTAAGCACTAATCCCTTTCTCTCCTTTTTCTTAATTACCTGTTGGCGAAGAACCACGTCAACAGTTTGGTGCTTTCATTAAGAGCAAATTCGATTAGTGCTGTTGCAAACATCCAACTATGGTGACAACTCAATCCAGGCACGGTAATGAGGCAGAGCAACATGATGGGCAGGAGGCTCATCATACTGCCATCCCTGGCGAACAAGGTCCTGAAGTCCAGCAGCGGCCCGGAACACATCCAGCGGGCCAAGATGATACTGGTAGTTCGGCGCCTCGACCGCCTAATCCAAACCCGTGTTATTACACGGCGGTGGAGATGGAGAACGCTCAGCTGAGGAGCCAGTTAGCAACAGCTAGCCAACAAATCAAGGATATGCTGGCCCGACTACCCCCTCTCACAACCGACGCTAACGTCGGAGAGAGGCAAGGTGAGGCTTCTAAGTCTCGCCAAGATAATCGGTCCAGGCATAGCCGCTCAGACAGACTTCTGACGCCCAACTCCATCCCTTCATCACACCATCGAGAGGCAGATTCCAGAGGAATGCCTAGAGCCGAACAACAACAATACAGCCGTTCGGTCAGGACGACAACCCCTAGCTCCCAACCATCCTCGAGGACGCCCAGAAGAGCTCGAGGAAATTCTCGAAGGAGATCCGGAGCGGGCTCACGACATCAGCCCGTTCCCAACAACCATCCTGCGCCTCGTCCAGATTGCCAGGCGCGGGACCAGCAGGTTGGCAGGGCCGAAAGGCCCCAACCAAACTTGATCCGTCTTGACGGAACTAGGATAGCCTCCCCAGTCATGCATCCTCCTTCTCCAATCAGATACTCGTCTCCTCCTCGACCCGTCCGAGACATCCCAGCCTATGGGAGTAGTAGGAGAAATCTGCCATCGGCAGGACCTTCTCGGCGTAGCAGGGCACCGAGGGAAAGCCCAGATCCTCAGCACCAGAGGCGGACTACAAGCCTATCTAGCAGGAGCCATTGGACCGGCAGTCGCCGGAGTGATCTCTCTGGGGGAGACCTGCGCCAGCATCTGAGTTCGGCGCAAAGTCATCAAACCACCCAGGGAGGCGACCTGCGAGATCGCTTCAACTCTCATAGAGGGGAACAAGCAGGAGGAGATGGCCAAGCTCGCTCAAGGGGGGCTCTGTCCGAAGTACGTAACGGGGGGAATGTCCCAAATAACCTATCTCAAGATAGGAGGGGCAATAACCCACCAAATATGTACAATGGATCCGGAGCTGTTGAACAGCCCCGGAATAACCAAGGACATCAAGACCAAACCCTCGAACGCTTGACCCAGATGGAGGAGCTGATGAGGAAGCTCCTATCAGAAAAAGAAAAAGACGAATATGATTCAGGGGACGAGATGGAACTCTTCGCCCCCAGCATAGCAGCAACGGTGTACCCATCTAGTTTCCGTATGCCTCACTTGTCAAAGTTCAATGGGGACGGAGACCCATCGGACCATCTAGGGATGTTCAACACCCTGATGATGGCCCACAACATTGGCCCCGAGCTGAGATGTTTAATCTTCCCTTCCACACTGACTCGACCTGCCAGGCAGTGGTTCAAGCAAAGTAAAAGACAGTCAATCAGCTCCTGGAAGACTTTCTCAGCAGATTTCAAAAGGGCATTCCGACCCTCCCAGGCCGCCCGTGTTCAGGCCGACTCCCTGGCTAACGTAAGACAGCAGCCCGGTGAGACTCTGAAGGCCTACTTGAGCAGATTTGCGAACATCGCTGCTCGGGCCAAAGACGCAGATGATAGCTCCAAACTCATGGCCATGAGAACTGGAATCCTCATCGGAGGAGATCTCTGGAAGGATATACAAAGGAAGGGAGTCAGCTCGGTTAATGAATTCCTTAACAGGGCCCAAGAATGGATAAACTTGGAGGAAGTCGAAGCCTCAGCTGCGGGAACCAGCCAGGTCCCCAAACAGCTCGCTGGAGTGGGGACGGAGGTCGTGGCAGCGACCCAGAACATCACACAGAACAACCAGCTCGGTGGAGGCAAAAGAAAGGGTAATGGTGAGGGCAGCCAGCACGGCCAAAAGAAGAATAAGTCCATAGACAAGTTTAAGCCCGTCTTCGTGACTTATACCGAGCTCACCCAGTCTAGGGAGAATATCTTCCTAGCTAACTCTGCTCAAGTCCCTTAGAAAAGGCCAGAGCCATTAAAGCACCACAAGGGGAAGAGAGACGCCTCCAAGTTTTGCCGCTTTCACAACGATGTCGGCCACAACACCGACGATTGTAGGCATTTGAAAGATGAGATCGAGACTCTCATTCGAGTCGGCCCTTTGGCTCAATACGCACGGAACAGGGTCCCAGCAAGTCAACCTACTCCGGAAATCCCGGCCAGTCAGCCCGGGTCTCGAGTAGACCAGGATGTTCCTCCTCCTGTGGTAGGAGGAGAGATATCCACCATCTCTGGAGGTCCACACATGGCCGGCACGAGCAGAGGCTCCCAGAAGAGATACGTGAATGAACTAAAGGCTCATAACGGAGTGGAGTTCGTTCCGAAGCAGCGCCTGCCAAAGCAGCAGCGATTGGAGAAGCAACCAATCATTTTTACAGCGGAAGATGCGGGCCATGTCCAGTTCCCTCACAATGACCCTCTGGTCGTAGCAGTCCAGCTCGCCAACCAGAGAGTGAGGCAGATACTGATAGACAACGGGAGTTCGATGAACCTCCTATTCCGATCCACCATAGAGAAGATAGGTTTGACTGTCGCCAAGCTGAAGGCGACCTCCATGATGTTGTATGGTTTTTCGGGAGAAGGTTCAGCAGCGATAGGGACGATCGAGCTGGTGATCACCCTAGGCGAAGGATCTCGGACAGTCTCCAAGCTCCTCGAGTTCGTGGTCATTGACTGCTCCGCTGCCTACAACGCCATTTTGGGGCGACCTACGCTCATAGCCTTCGAGGCCGTCACGTCCATTCGCCACCTCGCGATGAAATTTCCTACTTCGACGGGAATCTGCACTATCCATGGTGATCAGCTCGCTGCCAGGGAATGCTACAGCATTTCCATGAAGGGAAAGTCTAAACCCGGGCAGCTGGCAATGGCCATCCAAGGTGAAGAGGAATCTCGGGAACCCTCGACGGATCCTGAGATTGAAAAACCTCAAAGCGCCGAGGGGGAAAATGTCGATTTAAGTGAGGACATTGACCCCCGAATAGGCGAGGACAGATCCGAACTCCAGGCGATTGAGGAGCTCGAGGAAGTGAACCTTGATCCGCAGAATCCATCACGAATGGTCAGGCTCGGGAAAACCCTTTGTAGCAAGAGGAAGGCGGAGCTGACCAAGTTTCTGCAAGACAACCTGGACGTGTTTGCCTGGTCCCACGAGGACATGGTGGGAATCAGCCCCACTGTCATCATGCATACACTTCATCTAGATAAAAGCGTTCCTGCCAAGTCCCAGAAGCAAAGACGTTTAGGAACAACTCGAGCTGAAGCCCTAGAGGAAGAGGTAGCCCGACTCAAGAAATGCGGCTTTATCCGTGAAGCCAAGTTTCCAATATGGGTCGCCAACCCCGTGCTGGTCTCGAAGCCTAACGGGAAATGGCGGACCTGCATCGATTTCTCTGACCTGAATAAAGCCTGCCCCAAGGACTGCTTCCCATTGCCCAGAATCGACCAGTTGGTGGATGCCACGGCGGGGCACGAGCTTATGTCCTTTATGGACGCGTACTCGGGCTACAATCAGATCGCGATGAATCCGGCGGACCAGAAGCACACCAGCTTCATGACCCCGACTAACGTCTATTGTTACAAGGTCATGCCATTCGGTCTGAAGAACGCCAGAGCTACCTACCAAAGGCTAGTAAATAGGATGTTTGCAGACCAAGATACTACGGGAATATGGCATGAGGCTAAACCCGCAGAAATGCACTTTCGAAGTCGCGTCAGGGAAGTTCCTGGGGTTCATAGTCAATACCCGAGGAATCGAGGCAAACCCTGACAAGATCAGATCACTACTCGAACTTCCTTCGCCCAGGTCGCGAAAAGATGTCCAAGGCCTGACCGGAAGAGTGGCAGCCCTCAACCGATTTATTTCCAAGTCCACCGATAAGTGTTTGCCATTCTACAACCTTCTCTGAGGAAACAAGAAGTTTGAATGGACAGTAGAAAGCGAAAGCGCATTCCTCGACCTGAAGGCACATCTGGCCGAGCCGCCCGTACTGTCCAAGCCCAAAGCAGGAGAGCCTCTTTTTCTCTACATGGCAGTCACTGAGGACGCAGCAAGTGCCGTTCTGGTTCGAGAAGAGGACCAAATTCAGAAGTCGGTCTACTACATTAGCAAAAGACTTCTTGGAGCTGAGTCCCGATACCCGTTGATGGAGAAATTGGCATTATGCCTCATCACGGCCTCTCGAAAGCTCAGGTCGTACTTCCAGTCCCACTCGATTCACGTCATGACCGATCAACCTTTAAGGCAGGTTTTGCAAAAACCTGAAGCATCGGTACGTTTGTTAAAGTGGGCCATTGAGCTTAGTCAGTTCGAGATTCTGTACACTCCGCGAACTTCCATAAAAATTCAGGCCCTGGCCGATTTCATGGCAGAATGCACGGGATTCCAGGAGGACCTCGCAGAAAACTCACCCCAAAACAACTCGCCCCTAGCTTCGTGGAGAATCTTTGTGGATGGTTCATCCAACGAGAACGGCTCCGCAGCTGGAATCATTCTGATATCCCCTGAGGGACATAGATTCCACTCAGCACTAAGATTCGGATTCAAAGCCTCCAACAACGAGGCCGAATACGAAGCTTTGCTGGCAGGACTGAGGATAGCCCAGGAGTTAAAGGCAAGCTCCGTCCAATGCTTCAGTGACTCCCAGCTCGTGGTAAACCAGGTTCTGGGCGAATATCAAGCACGGGGACCCAAGATGGCCGCCTATCTGGCAAAGGTAAAAGTTGAGCTGTCCGCGTTTGAGCGAGGCTCGATCGAACAGATACCTCGGGAGCAGAACACTAACGCAAACGCTCTTGCCAAGCTCGCCACCTCTGGGGAAACGGAGACCTTGGGGCTAGTACCAGTCGAATTCCTGGAGAATCCAAGCGTAGAAGATGTCAGGACGGAGGTCGAGATGATCGATGCCAGGCCGACTTGGATGACCCCCATCCTTGAATACCTCGTCAAGGGCAAGCTACCTGAAGGGCGTAACGATGCACGGCGAGTCCTATACCAAGCTCCTAGATATACGGTAGTCGATGGGATGTTGTACCGACGTGGGCACTCCCTACCTCTCCTCCGGTGTGTTCTTCCAGGCGAAGCAAAGTCCATCCTGCAGGAAGTGCACGAAGGATTTTGCGGAGACCACACTGGGGGGCAAAGCTTTGCCTTAAAGGTCCTGAGGCAAGGATATTACTGGCCAACTCTGTCCAAAGACTCGATCTCGTACGTGAAGAAGTGTGAAAAGTGCCAGCGGTTCTCTGCAGTTGCCCGAGCTCCTCCAGTCGAGCTGAAGATGATCTCGTCCCCATGGCCGTTTGCCGTTTGGGGGATAGACTTGGTTGGCGCCCTCCCCACTGGAAAAGGCGGGATCCGTTACGCCGTGGTAGCCATCGACTACTTCACTAAGTGGGCTGAGGCAGAACCTTTGGCAACAATAACGTCCAAAAAAGTGCTTGACTTCGTGGTTAAGAGCATTATCTGCCGGTTCGGCCTGCCTAAGAAGATCGTTTCCGACAACGGCACTCAGTTCGACAGCGACCTGTTCACCGAGTTTTGTGAAAGATACGGAATCGTAAAAAGTTTCTCCTCCATGGCCTATCCTCAGGCTAATGGCCAGGTCGAAGCTGTCAACAAGACCCTAAAGGCAAGCCTCAAGAAGAGATTAGACGAAGCAAAGGGGGTCTGGCCAGAACAGCTCCCCCAGGTCCTATGGGCATACCGGACCTCGCATCGGACTCCTACGGGTCATACTCCCTTTTCCCTAACCTTTGGGAGTGAGGCAGTCCTCCCCGTGGAAGTTAAAGTGCTTTCGCATAGAGTCCAGTCTTACGACCAAGTTCGAAACCACGAGCTCCTGTGCAATTCCCTCGATCTAGTTGATGAAAGGTGAGAGGATTCGCAACTCCAGCTCGCCCATTATCAGTAGAAGATCACTCGCTACTTCAACACCAAAGTTAAAAAGCGCGCCTTTAGCATTTGCGACTTGGTCCTAAGGAGAGTTTTCCTAGCCGGGAAAGATCCCAAAGATGGAGTTTTGGGACCAAACTGGGAAGGACCATACCAGGTCATCGAAGTCATTAAGGAGGGAACTTATAAGTTAGCTCAACTTGATGGAGGAGCGGTCCCGCGCACTTGGAACGCCATCCACTTAAAGAAATATTATCAATAATTCACCTGTAAGGCGTGGAAGCCCACTTTTTATGTATTAATGAGAATAAGTTTTTATGTATGTTTGCAAGAGTAACCTAAAGTAACCACAAAAGACCCTTTCCCAGTTACTTGGGGGGCATGTGGTACCTGGATATAACCAGGTCTCCTTAATGATTTAGAAGTTGATTCATATCGATTGACCGCTGTTTTTCTTAAAAAACATGAGATATTGATAAAGATTAACGCTAGCTAAGTCCTATCCTGGTTTTAACCGGGTCATAAAACTTAGAAGTTAATTTAAATCTATTGATCGTTGTTCTTCCTAAAGAGCTCGAGATATGGATAAAAGTTAACACGAACTAAGTTTTCAAAATAAGTTCCTGGTCACAACCGAGTCATAAAACTTAGAAGTTAATTTAAATATATTGATCGTTGTTCTTCCTAAAGAGCTCGAGATATGGATAAAAGTTAACACGAACTAAGTTTTCAAAATAAGTTCCTGGTCATAACCGGGTCATAAAACTTAGAAGTTAATTTAAATCTATTGATCGTTGTTCTTCCTAAAGAGCTCGAGATATGGATAAAAGTTAACACGAACTAAGTTTTCAAAATAAGTTCCTGGTCATAACCGGGTCATAAAACTTAGAAGTTAATTTAAATCTATTGATCGTTGTTCTTCCTAAAGAGCTCGAGATATGGATAAAAGTTAACACGAACTAAGTTTTCAAAATAAGTTCCTGGTCACAACCAGGTCATAAAACTTAGAAGTTAATTTAAATCTATTGATCGTTGTTCTTCCTAAAGAGCTCGAGATATGGATAAAAGTTAACACGAACTAAGTTTTCAAAATAAGTTCCTGGTCATAACCGGGTCATAAAACTTAGAAGTTAATTTAAATCTATTGATCATTGTTCTTCCTAAAGAGCTCGAGATATGGATAAAAGTTAACACAAACTAAGTTTTCAAAATAAGTTCCTAGTCATAACCGGGTCATAAAACTTAGAAGTTAATTTAAATCTATTGATCGTTGTTCTTCCTAAAGAGCTCGAGATATGGATAAAAGTTAACACGAACTAAGTTTTCAAAATAAGTTCCTGGTCATAACCGGGTCATGAAACTTAGAAGTTAATTTAGACCTATTGATCGTTGTTCTTCCTAAAGAGCTCGAGATATGGATAACGGTTAACGCGATCTAAGCTTCTAAAAAAAAAATTGTAACCAAAGTGCACAAGGACAAGAAAGAGGATCAATTAAAAACATAAAACCAAATTGTCTCGAGGTGGAAGCACCTCATGCAAAGGTTACACAAAAAATATATAATAGTGAAGGGCACAAGAGAGGAAAAGCCCTAAGCTCTGCTAGGTGGCCCTTTGGAAGTCGTCGTCTCGCCTTGCTCAGCTGCGCCAGAGCCTTCCCCGGCCTCGGAGGGCGCTTCTTTATCGAGGCGAGCCTGGAACTTCACCAACAGACGCTCCCAAAGACTCGCTGACAGGAAGGAGTAATCAACATCCGGGTTGTAGGCCCAACAATGATAGAACAGGTCTTCCAAGGCCTTTTCCGAAGTTGCCTGCTCGACCTCCAAGGCGGCCTTGGCCTCAACCTTCGCGGTATCTAGGTCTGTCCGCGAGGTGGCGAGGGAGGTCTCGAGCTCTTGAACCTTTGAGCGGGTCTTCTCCAACTCGGTCTGTGAGGTCACCAAGGCATCCTTAGCCACCTGCAGAGAGGTCTGGTGCTCGTTCCTCATATCCTTGAGCTGAGTTTTGGCCCTGGCGATACTCCGGTGAAGAGCAACGACGCCCTGCAAGAAATGAGAGATAAATTGCCTTAGGAAAAAATAGGGCAAAGTGTAATACTAAAAAGTCATAAAAGGGTGAGTCGGCTTACCGTTAGGGTCATGCCCATTGAAGACTCCATCACGCCCACCGGGCTCATTGTCTCAATGGCCCAGAGCTCCTTCTCGGTGAACTTGTATATGTGGCTGACGGCGTAGTTCGCCGACTCATACACCGTTCCCCGGAAGGCCTCTGGGATCTTCCCCAGGTCCTGGGGGTTGACTGGGATGCGTACCTCGAGGGGTACAATTGCCGAAGCCCCGGCCTCCATTCCTGCGTCCCGGGCGGTGATAGGAGCTTGCGGAGGAGGTGGGGGCATGTTGCTCCCACCAGCAGCAGGAGGATTAGTTCCCGCAACCTGAGCGGCAGGGGGCTGCTCCTTTTCCTTTGCAGGAGATTTAGTGGGAGTTCCGGCAGTTTTCTTCAAGATCCGGGGCTTCTTCATCTTTGGCCCAGAGGCCCCGACAAACGCACCTCGAAGGCTCTCTTCGGGCTGAGATATCTCTTCTGTCAAAGCAAAAACATGGTTAGTACGAGATTTAGCAATCATACAGAAACAAAAACAAAGGGGGAAAAAGAGTAATTAAAGTACACGCATACTAAAGGAAGCCCTACCCCCCGGGCTAGAAGAAGAACCTATGGTTACAACCATCGGTTCCGGAGTTTTTGCGGGAGAGTCTAAGTCGATTATTTCCCGAGCTAGAGCAGGTCCTGGATCCGAATCCGGTTCCGGGCTGGATTCTTCTACATATTGCCTAAGTCCCGGAGCCACGGCACCTCTCCTGAGGGATGGCCAGGACCTAAGGTTGGTCCCATACTCCTCGAATAGGATCGACCTAAAGGACGAGGTGCTATCTACGACTACAGTACCCCTAGGTCACCTATCTTGATAGTCCAGCACGAGCTGGTCGACGCAGTGGAGCAGGGTTGTGTCCAGATCCGGATCACTTCTGTGGCGATGGACGAGCTGTCTGGGGTTGAACCTAGCTAGCCGGGGGTCGGCAATGGCCCTATCTAAGTTCCTAAACATATAAAGGTTACCTTGGCCAGAAGGACCCGCGGCTGCTCCGGACTGGGTCCTCTCCTCGTTTATTATCTGGGCGATCTCCAACGCCCGCTTCCTGTTCCTCACAAGTGGAGTCTCGTCCTCCTCGTCCTCGTCCATCGCGACCTCCTCCACGATGATCGGCCTAGAAGTACAAGCTGGGGGAAGCCCCCGAGGCCTCCTTAGATTCAAAGTCTGATTTGGGAAAATCAGCTTACAGGCCACCATCGTCTCGTCCGTCACAAGCACCCGGTAGTCCTTCTCACTGGGGGGCAAGCCCGCCAGTGTCTCGTATTGACCCCCGAGGGTCGCAGATTTCTCTGTCCTCGCGAAGATAGCTGCAGGATTGATCTAAGTCAGATAGGGACACAGGAATTGTATGAAACTTAACTTCTGAGCTAAAGATAAAAAGCACTTACGAGGATGGTTGAAGTAATGGAGCTCGCAGTTCCTGAACCCCGTCGACATAAAGAATTGATCTTTAAAGTAATTGGGGTGGTTGGGCAGCTCGATGACCGCAGCCGTGTTGGGAAATCGGGTTAGATAGTAAAACCCATCGCCTCGCCCCCGCTAATCCGGGCTGGCCTTGAGGCAGAAGAAATACAAAATATCTGCAGGAGTGGGGACCTCCCACTCGTGCTTCAAAAATAAGTATCTCAACCCCGCCAACAACCGATAAGAGTTGGGGGGGAGCTGGAAGGGGGCCAACTTCACATAATTCAGGAAGTCAACGAAATACTGATCCAATGGCAGGAAGGCCCCCGCCTTAAAATGCTCGTCGCTCCAGGCCGCGACCGATTCGTTGAGTGGCGTGCAGCTCCGCTCACCCTCTGCGGGAGGTCGGGCCACTATAGACGCCTTCCCTAGCGCGATGTTGTGGGAGAGGAAGATTTTGTTGATCTTCGCCTGGTCGGTGATCTTTGAGACGATCCTCTCTGCCTCAAAGAACGCGTCAGGAGCCACCTCGAGCTCCTACTCCACTGTTGGCCCAAAGCTGGGGATCGGAGAGTCCGGCATCGCCGATTTTCCTTTGTCCTGCTGAGAGGCCGAGCTGCCGACTGTCTTCTTTGGAGCGTTCCTCTTCGGTGCCATCTGGTCGCCTAACGAACAAAAGAAAAGATTTCAGAAAAGGTGACCTAAGCATAGGGAAGAATCAAATTGTTCTTTACACGAGCTGAGGTAAGCCCAGCCCGTGGAGAGTGAGACCACGCGGTTCGATGAACACGCGCCTGTGCTCCCAACAGATCCTCGATTACTCGAAATTCGTGTGTCAGGAGGGTCAAGATAGAATTTGCCTTGGGGGGAAAGTTTCAGTAGGCAAAAATTGCAAAACCGCCTGTGAAGCGTGTTCCCTAAGCTACTCGGTTTTGCACCCAAAAGTTCCAAAGCTCCTACCCAGAAATTTTCCCCAGAAAAAGCATCATGTAAACCATACTCTTAAACGATTTCCTACAGCAAAGATACCCTAGCCTAAAAAGGGGCTTTCACCCTCCATATCCAAAAAACCCAATACAACCATGCATGCGGCTACAGTAAAATATTTACCTAAGCTACAATGAAATATATTTTCAAAACACACATGGTCAGGAAACTTACAGTGTTTGACTGGGAGGTGGATGAAAGTATTGCTTGGGTGAAAGCTTCGTCGGAGTATCGGCTTCCAAAGCTTTGAAGAAATCCTCGCGTCTGAGCCTCTTGAACGCTGAGTATAGTAGTCACAGAGAAGAGGGTTTTTTCGTCTGAAATGAAGAGGGAAGAAGAAGAGAAATTCGGAAAAATTTCAAACAAAAGGGTGGCCCATGCGTAGGGTGGCCACCCCTTTTTTATATACGTGAAGGGTCATGTGTAGAGGGCCGTTGGATGGCTCTGGTGAGGGATCCGAGGCCCTCCACTCGAAATACGAAACGACGGCTGGGCATAGGCTAGGCCATTAAATGCGATTCTCGTAAGACGTACCGTCACCAACCATGATGTTCCATGTATCAGGCGCCTGCGTAAGAGGGGGAATATGAAGAGTTCATGGGGAAGCCTAAAAGCCCCTACTGTGGTCTTACACGGCGTGGCGTACCACGAGCAGGGGCTTGGGGGGCAGATGTACGCCCTGTTTTTCCCACGAGCTGATTAGCGAGCTGAGCTGCAGGCCTAGTCATGGTCATCTTGTGGACGCCCCCGCAACCGGAGCTGGGTTGTAAGATCATACCTCCTTAGCTCGAGGTATTCTAAGGAGTCACCTTTGGTTGCTTAATGACAGAGTCCGGGCTCTGAAGACCGAAGGTCGAGTTAAGCATCCAACCCGTAGTACGAGCTGGGGGTGAAGGCTCTGACCCTTTATAAAGTCAGCCACGCAAGGTAAACGTGCATATATCAGACATCACGTGTCTAATATATCCCTGACTTCTCGGACACGCAGCAGGAACGTGCGTATTCAGACACCCACGATTGGGTTGGGCCGTGCGGCCCATTATCTCCTTACCAATTGATTTGACCACACTTATGTGTCAGGTTTAGGAATTAATCATGAATGTCACAGAGTTGATATGATAGGTAAGAAGGTCACGGGATGACCTTCTTACCAACTCCTAGGTGCCTTCTCCTATAAATATGGAGACCCTGGCAGTTAAAAAGGGTTGGATTCTCTCTTGTAAAAAAATACCCTGTAATCGTATACCCAGAATATAGCAATAATATTGACTAGTGGAGTAGAAGGATTTTAACCTTCGAACCACTTAAAAAACGTGCCTTGAGTAGCCATTTCATTTTCCTAAGATCATATATCTGTTTCGGTTCAACTTTAAGCACTAATCCCTTTCTCTCCTTTTCTTAATTACTTGTTGGCGAAGAACCGCGTCAACACATACATATAAAAAATGCAAGAAACCCACACATCATTTAATTTATACATATATGTAGACTGCTCTAGTACCAATTATTGGTATTAATTTGAATAAAATCAGGGACGCCACGAAAGGGGATGGTGATTTTAAAAATTATTAATACCGAGTCAGGATCAATAAATATATCTATACATTAAATCTACACACAAAAAGAGAAGAAGAATACCTCTTGTAGCCTATTAAAAGTCCTTGAATCTTTTTGTATAGTCAAACGATCTTCCCAACCAGCAAAGACTCACACTGCAGTCTTCCAAGTCGTTCCTCAAACACGCAAGGACGTGTGTGGGCACGTAAGATTCACTGGTTTGATTATTTTAGGTTGCCTAGATGCTCTCAACACACGAGATCTAGAGAGTTTGGAGAAGAGAGAAGGCTTTAGAGAGTTCTAGAAATTTTTCAAGCTTAGAAAATTTTCTATCGACTTATCTAACTGATACGTTTGATTCATCTTCCTTAAGAAGATAGTATAAACATATAAAGATAATAAAATATTTTTATTTTCTTTTAATTTAATAAATTCATAATTGATCTATCTTTATTTTAATTATTTAATTTAATTTAATCAAATTAAAATAATAATTAAATAATCAAATAACACAAATAATATTTGAAATTCAAAATTCAAATCCCAGGGACACATGGCACTGAGTGTGGCGCCACTCACTGTGCAAGCGCAGTGAGTGGCGTGTACCACTTATTGTGTCCCTAATTTTTTTTTATTTGTTTGTTTAATTGAATTTAAAACAATATATTAATTCCAAAATAATATAAATATTATTTCAAAATTAAACATCAGCTAATTCAAAATTAAACTTATCTTGAATAATTATCTTATACTAAGATAATATTTAACTCTCTTTAATATTAATCCAAACACTGATTAATATTAATTTAAACTAATATACGGTTTTTTTTTAAATAAAAACTAATTAGTCAAATAATTAATTAATTGTATATAATTATCACATAGTTATCATTAGCCCCAAAAAATTAATTCATTTGCAATTTAATCATTTTCTCCATTAATCTAGCATGTGACATATTTACCCTTGATAATGTAGGACAGAGGAGACTCGAAGACCATGGACCTATAATACTAATTAAACTCCAATAAACCAGAGTACTAATTAAATAATCTTATTTATTAATTCCATTATTACACCACTATAATATATGAAATTGCACTCTTAGTAATTATAGAATTATATTTACAGAGTAATATCTTATTGTCCATTAATATAATCAATATATGTACTATGTCCTCAATATAATGATTCGCTAATTAGAGCTGGTTAAGAATTACCATTTTACCATTCTAATTACCTCTTGTTCCTTAAGTACTCTTAATTCATTAGTGAATAATTTATTTATAATCATATTATAGATTTGAGCTCAATAACTACTCAATCCCGTAATTAACCCATAAATGAACAATTATTCGATCGGTTAGAAAAGCATGGATTCCAATATTGTAAAATCATGTTCCCAGTCATTCAAGTTATTGAATCTCTAAAACAAAAGTCTCTAGCCTCATTATATTAAGAGAGATTAACGAATAAATAAAAAAAATCCAATAAACATGAACATGAGTTCATGACAACTCATGATTTAGACTAATCTACAAATGATCATCTTTTAAAATATGAATTAAATCGTTATGGCAAATGGTAAGTTTATAAATAAATTAATTCACATCGGTCCTGTCATATATAATCATAATTATATAAATTACGTGTACCAAGATGTCTATCCACATCAGTAATCCGAATCTAGATTACTTGCATCCAACCATATGCTTAGTAAATCGTACTTGCAACCATTGATTAAAGATTATGTACTTTAATATGTTGCTAACTATTTTATTCATTATATATGATCTTAATTCTCTCGTATGCATATAAGATCATATATATATAAATTATTCAAATAATAATTTCAATAATAAAATATAGTAAAATTGTTTATTTAAATTAACAAAAATGTCTTTTCACATGTTTTTAGTGCACCAACCCTAACAATAATATGATTATTATTTCAGAGAATGTTTTCAATATTTGTCACACAAAGTTTCTAACGAACTTTGTATATGATTAGACCAATTGAACAAACATTAAATAATTATGAGTTATTTAAAGTAGCTAATCTAAAAAGTTACAAAATAATGACACGTATTTTTGGCATATTAATATAGACAAAATAAACCAATTAACAAAGGATGGTCCTTTAAGGGAACTAGAAGTTGGAACTTTTCTGGTTTGTGAATCATATTTAAAGGGTAAAATGACTAAAAGGCCTTCTTAGCGAAAGGCAACAGAGCCAAAGAACCACTAGAGCTTGTACATAGTGATGTTTGTGGACCAATCAATATGCAAGCTAAAGGTGGGTATAAGTATTTCGTTACCTTCATTGATGATTACTCAAGATACAATTATACTTACCTTAATGCTAAAGAAAGCTAAATCTTTTTGTAAGTTGAAAGACTTCAAAGCTGAAGCTGAAAAGCAACTAGGTAAATATCTAAAGACACTTCGATCAAATCAAGGTGGAGAATACTTGGATTTAGAATTCAAGAATGTCTTGCTTGTGCATGGCATTCCATCCCAACTCACAGTGTCAGGAACACCACAAAAAATGGTGTTTCAAAAAGAAGAAACAATACCTTATTGGATATGGTCAACTTTATGTTAAGCTACTCATCACTTCCACTCACATTCTAGGGTTAAGCACTTCAAACAACGACTTACATTTTGAATGTAGTCTCATCTAAGACAATAAGAAAGACACCTTTAGAGTTATGAAATGTATGAAATGGCTCCAAACCTTGTTTGTGCCATTTTTGTAATTGGGGGTGTCCAACTCATGTTCTTAGACCTAAGTTTGGTAACCTAGACGCAAGGTCTAAAGTGTGTTTTTTTATTGGCTATGCTCCAGAGACAAGAGGTGGTTACTTTTGTAAAACCCACTAACAATTCCCACTATTATTTCATATGAAAATTTCATTTTTCAAAATAAAGTGGTGGGACCCACTTTTGGTCAAACCCCATTTTCACTTCTCCTATTCTTTAAACCTCCCATCAACCTGAGCATCTTTCCTCTCTCCTCTTCTTCTTTATTTTTTCTTCATTTCCTTCTCTTAAACTCTCTTAAACGCAGCCACTGCCACCACCATGGATGAAGACTTCTGGCCACCACGTGCCACCCATAAATGCTTAGCAGCCACCAAGCGTCGTCGCCTCACTCACCACCTTCTACCTGGAATAGCCAATCAAAGTTTCACCATTCAAACTTTGGACGAGTTTTCCGGCTAACTCCGGCCACCCCTTGACGAATGGTTGGTACCGTTGGAAGCAGCGTGAAGAATGGAACAAAACCCACTAATCATTATGATCATCTTGCTATTTTTCTTCGGCAATATTTTGGGTATCTCCGCCTTTTTGGAAGTGTTTTTCAGCGACATAGATGGTTTTTCAGACTAATGGGTTGTATAATCGCGATCTACTCGTCAAGAGGATCATTCTGACATATGTCATGCATATATTCGTCGACGTTTCTGGTACACCACTCATTGCAGCCACCAATGGCTACTATTTCCGACTTGGTGAGGCTTTCGGAATTTGAAATTTTAAATATAGACATATTATATGTCGTTGGACACGATTTTGAATAAGGAATGCAATTATGATAATTGTTTGCTCCTTTGATGCACATAGGAAAAACGTGATATTTTAATTGGAATAATTACACTAGGATCATTGTTAAGCTAGGAGTGTCTCGGAGATTTATCGAAGGATCGTATCTAGAGGTAGGGAATTGTAACAACTCTTTTGAGCCTATGTTTTAATAACTAAATTACTTTAGCTGTATTCCAATATTTTGGGTTATAAAATGTTTGCAGAATTATAAAGTGAACATGTGGTTTGAACTGGATTGTTTTGAGGGGTACGTTACTTCAATGATGTGCCTAATATTTATATATATATATATATATTATGTAGGAACTGATTTTGGGTTTACAAAACGGGGGTCGTTAAGTTGTCCAAATTTTTAAAAATAAAGAGGGAATATGCTATTGTAATTGTTTTTCCTGCTTTGGTTGAATGAATGAGAACCTTGTTGAACATGCTTGTACATATTACTTATACGCACCTAGTTTATGTGGCATCATATGGGGTAGTTCAGGTGGCGATTTGTTGCACTTGTAGGTGTAAGGACCAAGAACTTGTACATGGTTTTTGTTTCTGATACATACACTAGGGTGTGGTCAAACAGACATACCGAACCAGGAAGTTGGAGCCTATGATGATAGATTAGCTAGGGGATTGGCAGGATGAGTTATATGTACTTGGAGGGCGTTTGTTGCATACATGATCATTTATTGGTTGTCTGTGTTTGTTTTATACGATGATTGTATATTTTTGTTTTAAAGATTAACCATGCATGATTTTTAATGGTAAAAAGAGAGGCTTTGGTCTTTTCCCCACTGGGCTTTGTAAGCTCACCCCCTATTTTTCCCTTTAAGGAACGCTTACTTAAGACTAGTAGATACCAGGATGGATGAGGATCCGAAGTTTGGACGTCAAATTAGTCTAGTAGCCAAAGGCTATGCCCAAAGGGAACGTGTCGATTATGAAGAGACATTCTCTCCCGCTGTCATGCTAAAATCCATACACATTCTTTTATCCATAGCCACTGTCTTGACTATGAGATATGGAAAATGGATGTCAAGTTAGTCTTTCTTAACTTGATGAAAGTATCTACATGGTACAACCAGAAGAGTTTGTGAAAAATGGGCAAGATCAGAAAATATACAAATCGCTTAAATAAATTTTGGACTAAAACAAGCTTCCAGATCTTGGAATCGTACCTTTTATGAGATTATTAAAACATATGACTTTGAACAAAATGTTGATGAAGCATGTGTATATAAATACATCAAAGATAAGGTAGTGGGTTTCTTAGTTCTTTACGTCGATGATATTCTACTCATTGGTAATGATGTAGAAACATTATTGAGTGTAAATAGATGGTTAGCTGAGAAATTCCACATAAAAGATTTGGGGAAATCAACCTAGGTTCTAGGAATCCAAATCCTAAGGGATAGGAAGAAAAAGCTCTTGACACTTTCTCATGCATCTTATATTGATAAGGTACTAGAGAGATTCTTTATGGAAAATTTTCAAGAAAGGTCAATTACCGACCAGACATGGAATTTTTCTTTCCAAGGAGCAATGTCCTAAGACACCTTAGGAAGAAGAGGATATGAGAATGTATCCATATGCTTAAGCAGTCGGAAGTCTAATGCATACCATGTTGTGTATAAGACCAGACATCTGTTACGTAGTATGAATTGTCAGTTGTTATCATTCATATCTTGGTTTAGAACATTGGATTGCGGTAGAACACATTCTCAAGTATCTTTGGAGAATGAGAGATTATATGCTTGTTTATTCAAAAGGCGACTTGAATCCCACTAGATATACTCATTTTGATTTTCAACTACATAGAGATAGTTGTAAGTTGATGTCTGGTTTAATTTTCACTCTTGGTGGAGGAGCTAGTTTGGGTTTATGCCCTGAAAGTATATGTAAAGACATTTTATTCTTAAAGTTAATAAAAATGCATTTTTCTTATAATTGAATGTATGAATTATTGTTTGAATAATTAATATAAATATAAATATTCATTAATGAGAGTATGATCTTGTATGAGTACGAGAGGATTAAGATCATAAATAATGAATAAAATTGTAAGAAACATGTCAAAGTAATGAATTTTTAATAAATGGTTGCTAGTACGACTTGCTAAACATTCATTGAATGCATGTGATTTAGATCTGGATTACTGATGTGGATAGACATCTTAGTGAATGTACTTTATATAGTTAATATATGATAGGATTGATATGAATTAATTTCTGTATAAACTTACCATTTGCCATAAATATTTAATTCATATCAACATGATGATCATATGTAGATTAGTCTAAATCCTGAGTAGTCATGAACTCTTATTCATGTCTATTGGGTCTTTTAATTCACTTGTTAATGTGTTTATATATCAGGCTAATGACTTTTGTTTTAGAGATTCAATGGCATGGATGGTTGGGAACATGTTCTTACAAGATTTGGAATCCAAGCTTTCTTAATAGATCGCATATTGGTTTGCTTAAGGGTTAATTCTGGAACTGAATAGTTATAGAGCTCAAATTTATAATATGATTATAAATTAATTATTCACTAGTGTTACCTTGATAGTACCTTTATGGAAGGTAATTGGTTACCTTATCAGTAACAAGTTATCTTGATGGTAACTGGTTACTCATAATATAAGTAACTGGTTATCCCTAAGAGGGTAACATATTATCCTGATGGGAACATCCAGATTTGATTCAAGTAACCAGTTACTTAACCTAAACATTAAAAAAAATGATCGGACAAAAAAATATCGTAAAAAAAAGCTAGAAAAAAAATTAATTTGAATTTTTTTTACATAGTAAAAAAAATGTGTTTACCCAAAAACGGCTCCTGATGACGTGGCAGGATTGACCTACACATGACGGGCATGTGACGACTTTAAGTGAGAGAATCCTGTTCGACCATCGACCAGAAAGTCATTGATTTATCAAGTATCACGCTTTGGTGCGACCAGTCTGATCGCATACTTTCATTTACTTCCTTTTGGATGTGAAATCTTGTAATATTTGTATTAATTGTAATTTATTTTATTACCTAGATATGTGAATCTTAATGATAATTAAGGCCCATCAGCCCATGTACTTTTCTTGAGCCTATAAATAAGAATCAAAGCGACAGTCGGACATGGACCACTGGCAGAGAGATGCCACTGCCGCCGTAGAAGCAGCCATTCAGTTGGCCCGGGGGCAAGCTGCGTTGACTTCTCAATTGGACCAGTCACCAAGTGTACCACCACAACAGGCCCCAAACCCAAGTCCTTCGCTTCAGCCAGCGAGTCCTCAATGGCCAGAGCAACTGCCTGCTGCTCAACAAGATATCCCATTTCAAGACCCTGAGCAGCAGCCACCTTCTCGTGCTGGTCGAGATAATACCCAGCGTCAAAGGAAAAATAGGGCTGGGCAGCCTCCTTGAAGCCCTAGATGCCCAACGGCTGAGGAACCAAATCCACCGAGCAGGGGGCAACGTCCTTCTACTAACAGAAAGCACGCCGAATTAGGCTCTGCGGTCAGGGGACCCACACAGCATAATAATGCTCGAGGAACCACCGACCAACGCAGGCCTCCCCTTGACGCTCAGGAGATGCCAGCTAGAGGAGGGAACAGTGCGACCAGTCGGTCGTGCCATAGTTGGTCGCATTTCAGAGACAGCCATGACTATAATGAAGCTGATTCTGGCAGGGGGAATGCTGGTCGGGGTGAAGGAGAAAGAGGTGGAGAAAGGAATCCCCCACTAAGAGAAAATTGGCCTGCGAGCTAGAATGCTGGGGGGAAACCCATGCAACATAACATCTTCGATCGGTTGGGCGCTAGTAAGCAAAGGCAAAGAGATGACGACCTAAGGGACGTGCTCAACGACAGGCGCGAAAGGAACGATGAGTACGCTCCTCCGGCACCAATCTCCCCAGTGATCCCAGACGTCGTACAAGCCCAGATCGATGCATTAAACCAGGCTGTCCAGTAGCTGGTAGGGAGCCGGACATCCCACATCGAGTATGATCGGAGAAGAGGTACTCCGCTCATATAGAGAATAGCTGTGGCGAAAACCCCCAGCAAATTCAAGATGCTAGTACTACCCAATTTCAATGGATATGGGGACCCAGTATCTCACGTGAACAAGTTTGAGATACAGATGGACATCCAGAAGGTGTCAGATGATGTTGCTGCAGGATCTGTAACGACCTAAATTTGCTAATAAGGCTTGGAGCCTTGATTAGTGTGCCTGGAGGGCAATAATTGTTATATTGCATTAATTTATGTGAATTTAAATGAATATGTGGTTAGTATGCATGTTTAGGTGAAATAAATATGCATGTGGACCCCGTTTGTAGGATAGGGGTAAATTGGTAATTTTAGCCCGCTGAGGGCATATATGTGTGTTTACCGAGTTTTTCGGAAACGAATAACTAACAGAATAATAAAAAGATAAGAACTGTAGAAATGCTGAAATGTAACTAAACAAACAGTGTTTTTACGTGGTTCAGGCGTTAACAAGCCCTAGTCCACGAGTCGATGTTATTATACTTGGAAAAGGTTACAGTAAGATGGCTGGTGCACAAGAACTTCACACACTCACAATGTTTCTCTCGGGTTCTCTTGAAGAAGATGAAGCTAGAGAGGTTTTAGTAGAGTTTTTGCTATATATCATTTGTCCGTCCCCCTTCTTGTAAAATGAAGGGGTCTTTATAGCTAGGGTTTTGGATTAGGGTTTTTCTCTACGTACATGAGTCTTAATTACACCAGCCATAAATAGGGATACAATTACTGTAGTAGCATGGCTACAAGACTCTATGTGGGTATATTTACGTGAAAGTATGGGGAACACACAAAGTCAGCCGTCTTTTCCAAGTTGTCAGCGGAACAGTAGGCGAAAAGGCACCCTTAGGCGTGCTGGGATGTGTGCGGCTTTGACCTGATGGGCGTGTCAGGCGGGATCCTGTGTCAGGCGGATATCATTCCAAATATGCCTCCTCCAGGACTCGACCGTTTGGCTTTGTTCCGTGCGAGGCACGGAACTGCTTCCGCGGAGACCACTCAAAGAGCTTCTCCTGGAAGGAGCTTCCCCGAAGGATACCCCTTCGAGAGTCCGGGAGAGTTGACGAGTTTCCGTATTGTGTTTGCTTGGAAGAGTAATCCGGACACTAAACGGGAGAGGCGAAGCCTTTCTGTTCATCCGCGAGCTCTGGTCACCTACCGTGAAAGACATCGATAATTCTGCTTCCCCGAGATCATCAATCTAAACGCTATCCGGAAATCTGGATAACATTTACCCCCCAAGGTCGCGGAGCTTTGAGAGATCCGGGAGCTTGTACAATCGGTTTCTTAGACTAGGCGAGGGGGCACCTTCTGTGTTCCCGGAAGGGTTCCTTTTTCCCGCCTGAGTATTAGTATGAAAAAGAAAGGGAATTTCTTCTGTTTGAGATCAAGTACTCAAGTGCGGCAAGGACCACGTGTCATTCTGGGAATGGTTCTGCGACCAAGACGTGTGCGTGAGGCGACTGGTTGAGGATGCGTGTGTCAGTCATCTGACTAATGATTTGACGGTTTTTAATGGTACTCAGGGCCCGAGGTGGTGTAATGATGGGAAATAAATACTTTATTCCCATCCGAGGAGTCATAAATAGGATCGTCGCTTCCTCTCCAGCCGTTGGATCTGACGCACACGGAATGGGAAGATCGGGACCGTCCACTTGAGGAATTCGAAACGGCTTCTTCCCTGCTATAAAAATGAGGGAAAGGACCTTTCTTCCTCTTTACGCTTTCAGATTCTCCATCTTTAGGATTTTCAGATTTCCAAACCTCCGAACTCTCAGGCTTCCCAGCTTACGTTCCCCCGAACTTGCCATTTCTTTTGGTAAGTATCTGGAAACTTTTTCTTTTTGATTTGGCAGTGGGTTTATTCCCCGAAGTTCCTGGTTTGAATCGCCGTTCGTCTTTGCAGCTTTTACTTCTCGCGATCGTGCTGTGCAGTGATCCAGTTACTTCTTCAACCTCCAACTACCCGAATATTAGTAAGTATTTCTACTTTGCTCTTTCCTCTCAGACCTTAGGTTGTTGGTAGTTGTTAGAGTAGAGGTTTCTTCCATTATTGCTTATGTGCATGCGTGAATAGGGCTTTGGTAGGCATGTGATCGATTGTGAGTCGATAAGTAGCCTTTTCTGCATGCTTTGGCGATTTGCGTTTGGAAAGTCGTCCCTTGTTTTGCTGTTTTAGGGCATAAGCATGAACGCCTTTAGGGTGTCTTTCTCTGGAAAAACACTTCTTTTGGTGGGCTTAGGCTCGGGGTCTGAGTCTGGTTCCTTGCTGCCCTTCGGGTGGCATGGTGCCAACCCCTCGGTAAGCTCGGTGGGAGCCTCTCCAAGCAGTTTTCGGGGAGGGTCTCCCCGACGCCTTTGATACCACTAGGGTATGACAAGGGTGCTGACTGCTTAGAGTGTTTTCTTCTTTCTTTTCTTTTGTCCAGTGATGAACATCTCAAAGGAACAACTCCTTGCTGTGGGGGAGGCTGATTCTGCCCAAGAGAAGGGCTCTCCTGTCGCTGGTGGAAAGGGGAAAGGAAAGGCGAAAGTGGTCGCGGCTAGCCCACCAATCTCCAATAGTTCCATCTGGGAGATGGACCAAAAGCCGAACCTTTTCAGGAATTATGGCATGCTGGAGCTGTATTCCTCTGAGGCAGGCCTGAAGAACATCCCAGGTCTGATGTGGCACCGTCTGTCGGTGCTGGGCGAGTCAGCTAGCCAGAGTCACGAGGGCTTTGGTGCCTGGAGTTGGGCACACATAGTGTGTGGGGCGCACTTGCCCCTAAGGAGTTACTTCGCCAATTTCTGTGTGAAGGCGGGGATTGCCCCCTTCCAGTTAATTCCTCCCAGCTACAAGCTCTTAGCAGGGTGGTTCATCTTTTGCAAGTCCCGGAGACTAGAAGCTCCTACCCCGGAGGAGGTGCTGTACTTTTACGGGTTGAAGTCTCAGCCTATGAGGGGTCATTCAGACAAGGTGGGGTTTTACAGGCTAGAAAGGCACCCGGACGTGATGTGCCCCACTTGTCATACCGCGAGGGTTCCAGACCTCCGGGAATACTGGTTCCTGACGACTGGCTTCCCGCTGAAGAGGGTGCCAGCCCTATCTTTGGACTTCAAAATCCCTGGTAAGTGCTCCTTCTTCTCCTTTTCAACTTTGTTTCTTTGCGTTTGATTTGCCTTTTGGGAGGATCTCTAACGCTTGTATTTGATTTTTGCAGAAGTCGTTCCGCGGACACCTCGCTGCGCGGAGATGATAAGGAGGTCCAAGTTCTACGAAGGGCTTTCTGAGGAAGAGTTGAAAGTGGAGGGACTTGTGACCTCCGAATCGTTGAGGGAGTATGGGTTACTCGCCTCCTTCCAAAATATCGAGCCAGTAAGTGGCAGGGGGCAGACTCAGGTGTCGGCTGACATCCGGGAGCAGATTGCCCTGGAGCTGTCCAAGGTAATCACCCAAGCAGCCCGAGACGAGAATACTATATCTCCTAGTTGGGCGGAGAGGTTCCCCGACCCCCAGCCGGAGGAAGAGGAGATCGAGGCTCGCCACGCCGCGGCTTACCCTGACATAGGGGCTCCGGGGGCTAGTACCTCCGGGAGAGGTAAGACTAGTTTTCGGTTGATTCACACCCCCAGCCTGTCTGAGGTTTCCCGGACCTCTCAGATGGGGTTTGATCCCCGTTTCCTTAGGCTAGATCCGCGTAGGATACCTTTCGACAGGTATTGCGATAGGGTAGATGAGCTCCTCTGGTGTCTGAGTGACGGTAGTCTGCCAGAAGGTGTCATCATGGTTGACCCTTCTTCTCTCAGCATGTCATTCCCGGACTTCAAGGAGTACGGGAGTTTCCTGGAGCAGGAAGCGATGTTTTGTTTTGCTCGGGGAAGGCCATCCACATTTCTCGTGCATGGTCGTCCCTTTCAAACTTTTCTTTTTCTCGTTTCTTGTTCCCTGCTGGCGCGCTTGCTTGTGCTTTTTGTTGATTGCCGCTTCTTACTTATTTTCTTTCTCATTGCTCGTTGGTTCGTTAACCTTGCTTTGTACGTTTCTTGCAGAGTACCCGGAAGCCAAGATGTTGGGGAGAGTAACTTTGCTCATTAAGAAGGCTGCCACTAGCCAAGACCCGTCCACGGGGAAAGGACGGAAGACCAAGGCTGGTAGGGGAGGTAAAACTGCCTCCCCCAAGAAGACGAGTGGCGAGGCGCAAGTGTCTCCGAGGGTAGAGAAGTCTCCTGCTGACGGGCCTTCCGAGACCATGATGGTCTCGAGTAGCAGCAGCGACGGGGAAGGGCTTGTGTTCCCCGTGAAGACAACTGGGGTGAGCAAGCGTCCGGGAGAAGATGCTGAGGGTGCTAAGAAGAAACGCCTTAGACACTCTTCTCCTGGTCGAAGGCAACAACAACAGCAACGACAGCAAGCACAACTACAACAACAGCAGCAACAAGAACAACAGACACAATCACCATCGTCACAGCTGCAGCAACCACAACATCCAAACCAGCAGCAGCAACAAGGGCAATTACTTCTGCTGCCGCAGCAGCAAAAGCAACAGACCGGGGCCTTAATACCCCGCCTGCCTCTTCCCCCAGCTCAAAGGGGGTCCACCCTTCCGGGGTCTCCTTCTTCTCAGACAACTAACCTTCCCCTGCCTGGCCTGAAGATCCACTTCCCACGGAAGCCAACCAGTTTCCCCGCTGCCCTCCTGGAGGGTGTAAGACGGGCCGATAGCTTTTTGAAGAGGCGGTTAGAGGCGGAGAAGGCTGTTACTCAGGGAAGGGCAGATAACTTGTCTGCCGTGAAGAGAGCTGAGCTGGCCGAGGGGGTGAGATCTCTTCACCCGGCCGGAGCGGTTCTGGATGGTCCAGCCTTGGAGAAGAGGCTGGTGCCTAGGCTCGGACGTGCATTGGCGCCGTTCGGAGCTGAGATGATGGAGGACATGGCCCTGAGCTTATGCGCGCTCAATTCTGAGAAATGGGCCATCAGTAGCAGCAAGGATCCGCTGTTGCTGACACACGCTGTGAAGCAGCAACTGTCCGGGGTAAGCCGTCAGTTGTTATTTTTTGGGATCACCTGTCTTTTGGTCCGGCTTTAGCTCATTCTGTTGTCTTCCCTTGCAGGCCTCTATGATCGCGGAACGCTCGTTCCGGGAGGTTGGTGCAGCTCTGGTTCAGCTGGAGGAGAGCCAACTGGCTCGCCAGGCCTTGGAGGCGGAGAAACAGAAACTGACCCAACAGGCCTTGGGGGCTTCGGAAAAGATTGATCAGGCCCGGCGCACGGCTGAAGAAGAGGCGGAGAAGAAATATCTTGCCAAATATCAAGAGTACCGGGCCAAGGCAGAGAATGAGTTTAGACAGCGGTCGGATGGGATGAAGGCCGAAAACTCCAAGCTCCGGGAAGAGCTGTCCCAAGCCAAGGTGGAGAAGGATACCCTGGAAGCCCGCTTGCAATCAAAAAACGATCTCCTCCTTAAGCGGCAAGAGGAATATTCCACTCTTCAGAGTAAGCTGCACGAGGAGGAGCAACTTCATAAGAGGAGCAGAGATCTCGTGTCTATGCTGCAGTTGGGGCTCGCCGAGAAGGATAAAGAGATCGGGGCCTTGCAATTCACTGCCAGGGGGCATGTGACCGAGAAGCAATCCGTGCTGAACCAAAATAGGGAGCAGCGCAAGGAGATTGATTCTCTTAAGGGGGAGCGGGATGCCTCCAAGGCCGAAATGGAAAAATTGAGGGCCCAACTAACTGTCGCGGAAGCACAGCTGGCAACCTTCGAGGCGGAGCGCTTGAAGGAGAAGGAGGATGCTGAGGTGATACTGAACATGACTATTAATATATCGCATGTGGTCCTCATGCATCAACTCTGGAAAGTGAACCCGGAGGTATTAGGCTATCTGGGAGATGATGCCGAAGCCATGAGGGAGAAGCTACTCGTGTGGGATCAAGGCCCAGAGGCGTACGTCCAAACTTACAACATTGACGAACGTGCTGAAGCTCCTGAGGCGGGAGATCCCGGAGAGGCGGGGACCTTTGAACCTTCTCATGACCAAATTCCTCCTTCCAATGAGCCGACTCCGCCAGCCTCAGCTGAAACCGATGCCCCCGAAGCTGCGGTCGTGGACGCTGTAGTTACCCCCAATGCTTGAAGGGGTTTTATCTTTAATTGTTTTTCATTTTGAGTTTTTCATTGCGGACATTTTTGCCATAATCATAGCATTCTCCTTTCTTTTCTGCCGAGTTCTTTATTTATCTTTGCGCTTAGGGTAGACATTTATACGGTAGAAACTGTTGTAGGGGCGTATGGGGTTTTGGTTCCAACGGCCAAAACCTATGCACTTCCCACTTGAAGCTTTAACGGATGATGTCTTTTCCCATGTAGTTTCTAGGTTACGAAGGTTTCCTGGTTCCAACGGCCAGGCTCCTGTCACCGTACTTTAGCTTTCCTGAGGCAAATAGCCAATCCCGGGACTTGTAGTTATACTGTTCGCTGGGATTGCTAAGGTGAGTCGTTCCATTGCTTGGAACGGGAGTTCTTTTGGTGAGCGTCGCTAGACTTAAGGTTAGATCTTTGCGAAGCAAAACTAACTGTTGTTGCGAACCTCATGGTGGCTGACTTCAGGGACCTGGCATGGAGCCCTGCGAGGCTAGATCCGCGCGAAGCAAAGCTCTACAGCGCTCGCGCATCTTGCCATCTTTCGCCTTGCGGGACCCGGAGCTGGAGCTTGCGAAGCAAAGCTCTACAGCGCTCGCGGATCTTGCCATCTTTCGCCTTGCGGGACCCGAAGCTGGAGCTTGCGAAGCAAAGCTCTACAGCGCTCGCGGATCTTGCCATCTTTCGCCTTGCGGGACCCGGAGCTGGAGCTTGCGAAGCAAAGCTCTACAGCGCTCGCGGATCTTGCCATCTTTCGCCTTGCGGGACCCGGAGCTGGAGTTTGCGAAGCAAAGCTCTACAGCGCTCGCGGATCTTGCCATCTTTCGCCTTGTGGGACCCGGAGCTGGAGCTTGCGAAGCAAAGCTCTACAGCGCTCGCGGATCTTGCCATCTTTCGCCTTGCGGGACCCAGAGCTGGAGCTTGCGAAGCAAAGCTTTACAGCGCTCGCGGAGAATTCTGCAAAGGACTTGTCAGGGAGTTGGGGGTGTTTTGGCGTAGCTCTATGAACGTGCCTCAACCCCCAGTCCCGTCCATCGCTGGGCTACACAGGAGATAATTCTCATGATACGTAATGGCAGGCATTTCCATGGCAATTTTCACATAAGCACATAATGCACATATGACACGTAATGCAAGCATGTTCATGGCAACAAATAAACCTAAGCTTAACAATTTAAACATTTCAAACAATTTAAAAACTTCAAACACAATGCTAGCACATAAGTGGTGTTCTGTGTACGTTTTGTTCAAGGGGCGTATGGCTATGCCTTAGCCATGTATACCCCCCAAGTGAGCGTGGGGTCCGGACGCTCCGGACCGCGTGGTCACTTGTTAAAACGCAGCCTTGAACACAGGGATAAAAAGTGCAGTAAAAGCGGAGTGAATCTCTCTGTGTTTCATTAAATTAGCCTGCTAGGCGCGAGTTTTACAACAGGGAGGATTATTTCCACATTTTTCACTTTTGCTATTTTCACCAAGGACTTCCGACTGGATGGTCCGGGGCCTACTGGTAGTAACGGCGGAGGTGCTCCGCGTTCCAGGCGCGCGGGACTTTAGATCCGTCGAGTCTCTTTAAGTGATACGTCCCATGGCCCACTTTTTCTTGGACTTCGTAGGGGCCTTCCCAGTTGGGTCCGAGGACTCCTACTCCCGGATCCTGCGTAGCAGGAAATACTCTCCGTAGGACAAGATCCCCAACTTCGAATGTACGGCTCTGGACTCTCATGTTAAAGTGTCGGGCTATCTTGCCTTGGTACATTTTTAGTTGGACCTGCGACTGCTCCCGGAGCTCTTCGATCATGTCCAAGGATTCTTGGAGGAGGGCGTGGTTCCGGGTAGGATCGTAGGTGTCTTGCCTGTGAGAGGGGATCATAGCTTCTACTGGGATGACGGCCTCGCAACCGAAGGTCATGGAATAAGGCGTGTGCCCCGTCGAAGTTCTCTCTGTTGTGCGATAGGCCCAAAGTACTCGCGGAAGTTCTTCCGGCCAGTGAGCCTTGCAGGCTTGGAGTTTTTTCTTCAATGTGGTCTTTAATATTTTGTTTACAGCTTCCACTTGCCCATTAGCCTGGGGTCTGGCGACTGCGGAAAAGCTTTTGATAATTCCATGCGAAGCACAGAAGTTCGTGAAGTGTTCACTGTCAAACTGCTTTCCGTTGTCGGACACAATTTTCCGTGGAAGCCCAAAACGACACACTATATTCCTGATGACAAAATCCAGTGCTTTTTTAGATGTGACCGTGTTCATAGGTTCAGCTTCAGCCCATTTGGTGAAGTAGTCTACCGCGACTATGGCGTACTTCACTCCACCCTTTCTAGTTGGGAGGGAACCTACTAGGTCAATGCCCCAAACAGCGAACGGCCAGGGGCTGGTCATTAGGGTAATTTCTGTAGGCGGCGCTCGCGGAACCTTGGCGTACCTCTGGCATTGCTCACACTTCCTGACATAATCCACACAATCCTTCTTCATGGTGGGCCAGAAGTATCCTTGTCGAAGGATCTTTTTGGAGAGGCTCAGCCCGGAGGTATGATCGCCACAGAAGCCTCCGTGAATCTCATGGATGATGGTGCTGACTTCGGTTCCGGCAACACACCTAAGGAAGGGTATGGACAACCCCCTGTGGTAAAGCTTTCCATCCATAACCACGTATCGGGGAGCTTGATATTGGAGCTTCCTTGCGTCAGCTTTATCAGTGGGGAGCTCTCCGGTGGTGAGAAATCTGAGGATGGGCCCTATCCAGGAGTGGGAATGGTCGATGATGGCGTTTATCCTTCGTGTCTCAGTACTGGGGGCTTCTAAGTGCCCGATGGGGACTAAGCCATACTGTTCAATCTCCGGGTCCGTTGCAAGCTTGGCCAGCGTGTCCGCGAGTGAGTTCTGGTCCCGGGGGACCTGGCGGATTTGGTAGCCTTTGAAATGCTGCAGTAGGTCGCGGGAGAGAGACACGTAGGCATCCATCCTTTCGCCTTTCGTCTGGTATTCCCCGGATATTTGGTTTACCACAAGTAGGGAGTCGCTGTATACTTCGATTTTTTGGGCTCCGACTTCTCTGGCCAGTCGTAACCCAGCTAACATGGCTTCGTGTTCTGCCTCGTTGTTGGATGCTGGGAACGCGAAACGGATGGCGCTCTGGAGCTGATGCCCTTGAGGAGATATTAGGATGACCCCCGCTCCAGCTCCTTTTTCATTTGAGGCTCCGTCTACATAGACCTTCCAGGTGGGAAGTTCCGGGACATGATCTTCCGGGAGGTCATTCATTCCCGAGCATTCCACAATAAAGTCCGCGAGAGCTTGACCTTTTATGGAAACACGCGGTTGGTAGTGGACGTCGAACTGGCTCAGTTCCATGGCCCACTTAAGCAATCTGCCAGAAGACTCGGGCTTCTGCAGGACTTGTCGGAGAGGGTGGTTGGTGAGTACTTTGATGGTGTGCGCCTGGAAATATGGCCTCAGCTTCCGTGAAGCGATTAGCAAGCAGAGGGAGAGTTTCTCGATCATCGAATATCTGGACTCGGCGTCCAATAACCTCTTGCTTACGTAATACACAGGGAGCTGGATACGGCCATCTTCCCGGACGAGAGCGGCACTTACTGCGTGCTCAGTCACAGCTAAGTATAAGAACAACGCCTCTCCTTCGACAGGTTTGGACAGAATGGGAGCTCGGGTTAAATGTTCTTTGAGGTGTTGGAAGGCTGCTTCGCATTCGGGGGTCCACTCGAACTTCTTGTTCCCTCGCAACACATTGAAGAAGGGGATACACTTGTCAGTGGCCTTGGATACGAAGCGGCTGAGAGCAGCTATCCTTCTGGTAACGCTCTGGACATCCTTATGCTTCCGGGGGGAAGGCATATCTATGAACGCCTTTATTTTCTCAGGGTTGGCTTCCACTCTGCGGGAGCTGACAATAAAACCAAGGAACTTCCCAGACGAGACCCCGAAAGTACATTTCTTTGGATTTAGTTTCATCCCGTACTTTCGGATCACGGCGAAAGCTTCCTCAAGGTCGTTACTGTGGTCCCCGGAGGTCTTGGACTTTACCAACATGTCGTCCACGTACACCTCCATGTTCCTCCCCAGTTGGTCCTTGAACATTCTGTTTACCAGACGCTGGTACGTCGCCCCAGCATTCTTCAAACCGAAAGGCATGACCACGTAACAGTAGACACCCTTATCCGTGAGGAAACTGGTGTGTTCCTGGTCCGCGACATGCATCTTGATCTGGTTGTATCCGGAGTACGCATCCATGAAGGATAAGAGTTCGTACCCGGAAGTAGCGTCTACCATCTGATCGATTCGCGGGAGAGGGAAACAATCTTTCGGGCAGGCCTTGTTTAGGTCCGTGAAGTCAATGCACATTCTCCAGGACCCATCGGGTTTCGGGACCAGAACTGGGTTGGCCAACCACACGGGATAGTGCGACTCCTGGAGAAAGCCTATGGACATCAATTTGTCCACTTCAGCTTTGACGGCTTCGGCTCTCACTGGGTCCAGCGGCCTCCTCTTTTGGCGAATTGGAGTTGCAGATGGGTCTATGTTGAGTGCGTGGCACGCAACATTGGGATTAATCCCCGTCATATCAGCGTGGCACCATGCCAGGATATCCTGATTATCCTTCACAGTGGCCACGATCTTATCTCGAACGGCCGACGGCAGGTTTTTCCCCACCTGAATGACCTTGGCGGGTTCTCCCGGGTTGAGGATCACCTCTTCGACTTCCTCCATCGGCTCTATTGCTTTCTCGATTCCCACTCTTGGGTCGAGTTCGTCAAAGTATGCCTCCTGAGCACCCCCAGTTTCTGGCAATACTTCCGCCAAAGGAATGGCAGCAAACGTCTCTCGGACCGTGTTGACGGCTCGGACGGAGACGTTATAACAGCTCCGTGCACTTCTTTGGTCTCCTCGGAGGGTGCCAATACGCCCATCGTCGCATGGAAACTTCAAACATAAGTGGCGTATCGAGGTTATGGCCCCACAATCGATCAGGACCGGTCGGCCTAAGATGGCATTATACGCCGTGGGGCAGTCCACCACCACGAATGTGCTATGCTTGAAGGCACAAGCGTCGCTTTCTCCTCTGAGGGTGACTGGAAGTTGAATTTTGCCTAATGGCATGAGTGCGTCCCCATTGAAACCTTGAAGCTGGATGGGGCATGGGGCCAGGTCCGTCTCGGTCAATCCGATCGCGTGGAAGGCCGCTTTGAAGAGGATGTTCACGGAGCTTCCGTTATCGATCAAGATCCGTGAGACCTTCTTATTGGCAATCTGGGCTTCCACCACGAGGGGATCGTTGTGGGGGAAGTGCACATGTCGAGCATCGTCCTCCGTGAAGGTGATGGGAAGATCCATCATTCGGGGACGTTGAGCAGGTGACTGGACCAAGGCGCACATCTCCTTGGCGTGCTCTAACTCCCTCAAGTACCTCTTCTGGGAGTTGCGGGAGCTTCCGGCAAGGTGTGGTCCTCCGGAAATGGTGGCGACGTGTCCGTCAACGGGTGGCGGAGCAAGGCCGGGCGGATATGGGTTACCTGGTCTTGGAGCCAACAAGGCAATGGGCGCCGGAGCGGGTGGAGCAGGAAGTGCGGGGAACTGAGACCCGGGAGTTTGGGGGTGACCGGCTCCAGGAGCGCTAGCGGCCCCCCTCTGTCCCGGGGAATATGCAGCTCCGTGAACTATCCCCTGTCCGGGATAGATAATGGGTATCCTCACCCACTGACCGAGGTGTCCCGCTCTTGCCAGGGACTCGATCTCATCCTTCAGCTGAAGGCACTCGTTCGTGGTGTGCCCCACGTCTCCGTGGAACTCACACCTTTTAATCGGAGTCTCGCGGACGCCTTCCTCCGTGAGACACTTTCGGGGGCTTCCTGTAGTTGACCATATTACAGGTCGCCCGATAGACATTCTCTGCGATTGGGCTCATAGTCCTTCCGGGGTTTCTTTGAATGATCTCCCCGGTTGGAGTTTCTTCCGCTTCGTTTGCTCCGCGATTGGCTCAAATTTCGTTCTGGAGCTTCCGCTTGTGGCTGCGGCATGCCAGGAGCGATACTACATCCGGTTTGTACTGCTCCGTACCCAGAGAAATGGGTTTGACTCGGCGTCTGAGCAGACGCGGAAGGCCCATACACACTTGGAGTGAATCGGGCTCCTGGAAGCGTGAGGGCTGGTGCGGGAGCTTGCGAAGCAAAGCTCGGCGCTGTCACGGAAGGCGTTGGAGCCGGGGGAACTCCGAAGGCCTGCTAGTAGGCATCCTCAAGGTTGATGATTCCCTGAGCTTTTGACATGAATTCGGACAGCGTTTCTGCCCGTCTCCTTTGCATTTCCCCCCATAGCAGGGAGCCGACAGTAAGGCCCGATTGAAGGGCGATCAGCTTCATGTCATCGCTGACCTTGGTTTTTGCAGCAGCTTCCATCATTCTCTGAATGAAAGCTTTGAGGTTCTTAGTGGGTTGCTGCTTGATGTTGGTTAAGGAGCCAACCTCCATGTCGTGGTCGCGGGCAGCAATAAACTGCCTCCTAAACGCGGACTGTAGCTCCTTCCAACTGTGGATTGATCCGGGAGCTAATCTTTTCCACCAGTCCTCTGCGGACTTGGTAAGGGTGAGTGAGAAGCACATGCATTTGGCGTCCTCACTGACACGCGCCACTTGCATCATTTTATTGTATTTACCTAGGTGGGTACGCGGGTCTGTCCTCCCATCATATAATTCTATGTGAGGCATTTTGAAGTTATCCGGGAGGGACGTTTCCGCGATCCTCCTAATACATGGTTTCGGATCTTCCTCCTCAGAGTCTGACAGGGCCCCACTTTGCTTCCGGACCAGCTTGGTCAAGGCAGCAATCTGCTCCTCGAGCCTCTTCGTATCACTTTCCGGGAGGTCACGTCCCCGGAGCTTGTCATTAATATGATTTCGGAGGTCATCTCCGCGAGGCCGGGCCTTTTCTCCTTTGGCCTTTTCATACTTGGCCTCCAACCTTCTTCTTAGGTCCACCGTGGACCAGCTATCTTCGGAGTGCGAGTTCGCAGCCCGACCGTCCTGATTGACGGAATCACTGGGGCGGTTGTTCCTTCCCCTAGGCCTGGGTGCCTTAGCACCGGGCCCTTTAGGCACAGGGTGCCCCCTTGGGGCTGAAGGACGTCTGGGCTTAGGAGCGCCAGAGACCTTCTGCGCGCGGGGGGGGGGGGGGCAGTCGGCCTGGTGATTCACGCCTTTAGGAGGTGCAGGGGCGTCAGCGCGCACAGGCTCTCCAACTTTTTCTTTACCCTTGTTAGGGGCGGCTTTGGATGGTCTAGCAGCGGCTGGATCCGGCATGGGGGCATCAGCACCACCTAGAACAGAGGCATCCTCGTCCGAGTCGCCTAGATCTCCAAACTTACTTTGGAGGCGTTCCATCATGCGTTGCATTCTTTCGGAGACGCGCTCCTGCTCAGCAAGCTTGGCCTTAGTGGCCACCAGTTCTTCGGCTACTTGGACCAGTTCTAGGTCCTTCTCATAGTAGCAGCCGTCCTTGTAATAACCGTCTTGGACATACTCTTCTTCGTCTTCTAAGTATGTTGTATCTTCGGTACTGACCCGATCCTGGCGGGATGTCGGGTCTTCACCTTGGTAGTCTAAGGGTTCGCTTTGCACCACATCTTCCATCACGGTATCGGGGTTGACCGTAGCATTTTTGTCAACAGCGGATTTTCTCGTAGTCACCATCTCTTTAGCACAAAGTGAATACAAAAAACGTACACAGAAAAAGAGCTGACTAACAACTTCCTACAGCTCTCAATGAAAGCACCAAAATGTTTACCGAGTTTTTCGGAAACGAATAACTAACAGAATAATAAAAAGATAAGAACTGTAGAAATGCTGAAATGTAACTAAACAAACAGTGTTTTTACGTGGTTCAGGCGTTAACAAGCCCTAGTCCACGAGTCGATGTTATTATACTTGGAAAAGGTTACAGTAAGATGGCTGGTGCATAAGAACTTCACACACTCACAGTGTTTCTCTCGGGTTCTCTTGAAGAAGATGAAGCTAGAGAGATTTTAGTAGAGTTTTTGCTATATATCATTTGTCCGTCCCCCTTCTTGTAAAATGAAGGGGTCTTTATAGCTAGGGTTTTGGATTAGGGTTTTTCTCTACGTACATGAGTCTTAATTACACCAGCCATAAATAGGGATACAATTACTGTAGTAGCATGGCTACAAGACTCTATGTGGGTATATTTACGTGAAAGTATGGGGAACACACAAAGTCAGCCGTCTTTTCCAAGTTGTCAGCGGAACAGTAGGCGAAAAGGTACCCTTAGGCGTGCTGGGATGTGTGCGGCTTTGACCTGACGGGCGTGTCAGGCGGGATCCTGTGTCAGGCGGATATCATTCCAAATATGCCTCCTCCAGGACTCGACCGTTTGGCTTTGTTCCGTGCGAGGCACGGAACTGCTTCCGCGGAGACCACTCGAAGAGCTTCTCCTGGAAGGAGCTTCCCCGAAGGATACCCCTTCGGGAGTCCGGGAGAGTTGACGAGTTTCCGTATTGTGTTTGCTTGGAAGAGTAATCCGGACACTAAATGGGAGAGGCGAAGCCTTTCTGTTCATCCGCGAGCTCTGGTCACCTACCGTGAAAGACATCGATAATTCTGCTTCCCCGAGATCATCAATCTAAACGCTATCCGGAAATCTGGATAACAATGTGATAATTGTATTATGTGATTTGTACCATGTGGGAGTGGTGTTATTATTGTGATGCACGTGCCGAGACGGTCCTGGAGAGCTAGTTAACTCAAAAGTCACAACGGGATTTTATACCCGGCTCGGGAGGAGCCTAGGGGTATTTCGAGGATTTTGTAACTCAATTCTTGAGAGATTATGGTAACTGGTAATATGGTAACTTATGTAACTGTTAGTAACCATAGAGAGTAACAGGTTTAGATGGAGAAATGGTAGAATTGTAATGGATAGGAAATGACAAGTGAGCCCTTGAGGTTTAGTTAGGAAAGGATAGGTAAGGAGGGGTAAAATGGTCATTTGGCAAGGGGTTTAGACAAATTGCAGCTGGGTTATATGGGGTACTCGGTTTAGGCTTGTCATTGTTTGGTTTTGATAAAATTAGAAGAGAAGAAAAGAAAAAACTAGAAGAAGAAAAGCTAGGGCAAGAAGAAGAAGAAGAAGAGGAGAAGGAGCTGAAATTTGGAGACTTGAAGATGAATCAAGGAAGCAAAGGGTGAATTCTCCACTTAAGGTAAGGATTCTATGCAATTTTAAGATTTGTTTCTGTTGTGGTTTAGGAAATTTGAAGCATGGTTTAAGTTTTTCAAGCTTTGGTTTATGGGTTTAAATTTCTGAAGTTGAAATCAAATGGGTGGATTTTGAGTGTGATTGCGTTATTGAGCTGGGTTATGATGTTTATGGGTTGTTGAATGGTCTATTTGGAGTTTTGAGTTGGTTTTGGGGCTTAGGTGTGAGTTTGGGATGATTTGGGAGTGTTTTCACTCGAGGAAATGCAAAGGAAAAACCCAGATTTCTGGGTTTGCGTAGGAGCGCCGCGACCTTGTTCTTGGGCGCCGCGGCGCGAGGTTGCATCAGGAGGAGGGCAAGCCGCTGGGCGCTGCGGCCCTTGAAGGGAGTGTCGCGGCCCTAGGCCAATTTTGACAGCCAAAAATTGGGTTTTAGGGCTTTTGCCCGGGGACTCGGGGGATGGTTCCTAGGTATTGTTTTAAGGAATTAGAGGTCCCGAGAGTGCAGGAATGGTCCCGGGAAATGGTTTTGGATTGGTTAATATTAAAGAGTGTTTTATATGTGTTGTGACTAGGATTTTGGAGAGGCTCGAGATAGAGGGCCGTGCTCATGACTTTGGTGCATTGTGAAGCTCGGGATACAGGTAAGGAAAACTGTAGCACCCGTAGGACAGGGCATGGACCCATAGTGTTAATGCAGGGCACGACCCTAAATGGTATTACATGATTATGGTATAGTTTTTATTGAATTGTTATATGTTTGAATGTTATTTGAATTATAATATATGTGATTATAGTAGCGAGAACGGCAAAGGTGCTGAGAACGGTTAATGAGCCGAGAACGGCAAGGAAGCCGAGAACGGCAGCGGGGCCGGAAGTAACACTTAGCACATGGGATGCTTATAGTCAGGGTAGGACCCAGTGGATAAATGAGATATCCTTACGGTGAGGATCGAAACCCCAGGCTTTGGTAAGGCTTCTGGGGCGGCATGGCCGTGTTTGCTTAGTTGATGGCTGACTTGTTTATCTGTGGATTACTGGATATGTTAACTGTATAATTTGCACATGTTATGAACTGTAGGAGTTTTCTTTCTGGGCTTTGGCTCACGGGTGCTCTGTGTTGCAGGTAAGGCCAAAGAATGAGTCAACCAGCCATGAGTACGGAGAGCATGAAGCGACGCGTACATGTTTGGCCTGCCCGACTGCTTTGGTTGGGGGTATTTACGAAAAATGGCTGTAATAATCCGTGATTTTAATAACTAATCAATTGTAAACTTATTTTAAGTTGTAAATAGTTTTCAAACCTTATTTTGGGATCCCAGATGTTATATACTTGAAGTTTTCAATAAAGTAAAGCATTTTCATAAGATTACAGCCTTAACTTTTGCTTAGTCACACTTTGGTTTTAAAAACCTCGATAACGAGTTCTTTGCACTAAGTTTCTTTTACAAACTCACTTGGTAACGACTCTAAGGGAGTAGGGCGTTACAGGATCTTTCTGGCCACCCTATCTGACACCGCTCAGGAGTGATTTTTCAAATTCCCTCCTACTAGCATAGTGTCATGGGAAATGTTCGTGAAGGAATTCTACTGGCAATTCTACACTGGTCGTGTGCGCTCAACTGAAGCCAACCAGTTGGTCGAGATACGCCAGCAGGAGGGAGAATCCTTGAAGGAGTACGTCCAATGTTTCATGCGAGCAGCAGTTGGGGCAAAAACAGTTGGTGATGAAGGGAAAATGATGGCCCTTACTACTATAGTAAGGTGCCATTCTCCCCTCTAGAATAACTTAAGAAAGAATGGGGTGAAGAGTACTCAAGAATTCCTTGATCGAGCAGACCGGTACATTAAGCTCGAGGATGCGATGGCCAACAAAGGAAAATCGCCTGCGAAAGACAAGGGACCAAAGGAAGATCCCGCTAATGCCGCCAACGGGTCAGATAAACCTAATGGCAACGACAAAGGCAACGGGAATAGTAAAAATGGTGGAAAAAAGGCAAACGCTGATCCATCAACGTTCGAGAATAAGCACCCTAAGGGCAACAGGTATGAGCCAAGGTTCACCAACTATACGACCCTTGTCGAGAGCAAAGTGGAGGTGTACCAGGCGACCAGTGCCAATGTCCCTTACAAGCGACCAGCGCCAATAAGGAAGGATATCTCTAAAAGGGACACAACGAAATTTTATTGTTTCCACAATGATTAAGGCCATGACACCAATGAGTGTAACCAGCTGAAGGATGAGATTGAGTCCTTATCAGATAGGGACACCTAAGGAGATACGTGCGAGCCACGGGGGGTTCTCAGTGAGAGGCTCAAAGAGGCAACGAGCAGGCGCCTGTACGCCAATGCTCGCCACCTTTACAGCTAGCTCCCGTGGCAGGTACATTGTTAGCCATCTGTGGCAGCCCACACCTTGCAGGAGATAGTGGGAAGGCAAGGGAGCAATACGCTCGGACCTTATGCCACGACCAGGACATCGAGATGCTAAATGTGGAGAAGCGAACTCCCAAGAAAGCTCGAACAGAGGAAGAATTAATAACTTTCTCTGAGTTTGACGCTCAGCATTTCTGATTTCCTCATTCGGACCCCCTGGTCGTGGATGTCCAGATAGCCAACATGATGGTCAAAAGGGTGTTAGTTGACACAGGGAGCTCAGTAAATATCTTGTACAAGTCTTCGTTAGAGAGAATGAAGTTGTCAGTGAAGGACCTAGAGCCATGCAACCAAACCATTTATGGTTTTTCTGGTGAAGGGCTCGCACAAACAGGGTCAATTAGGCTTCCAGTTACAGCAGGAACTGCACCTGCGAACAGGACATTACTCACTACTTTTATAGTAGTTGATTATCCTTCCGCATACAATGATGTAATTGGAAGACCTATTCTGGTCGACCTACGAGCTGTAACCTCGGTCTGGCACCTCGCCATGAAATTCCCAACTGACGCAGAGGTAGGATGCATGCTGGGAAACCAACGAGAAGCAAGGGAATGCTATAATTCCTTGATTACTAAGGTAAAGAGGGGTGGATCGAGGGAAGTTGCTAGAAAATAGTTGCAGCTAGTCGATGAAACACAAGCCCGATTAGGTGAGCACGTCACCAAATAGGGTGTTGCCCAAAGTGAGGAGAGGGAATTAGATCCTTGCTTTGGGGATTTTGATGAAGAAGTAGGACCAATCGAGGACCTCGAAGAGGTCCAACTCGATGAGGCAGATTCGACCAGGGTTGTGAAAGTCGGTAAAAGCTTAGAGACATCAACAAAGCAAAAGCTGGTGGAATTTTTGAAGAAAAACCAGGAAGTCTTTGCTTGGTCGCATAAAGACATGGTTGGAATTGACCCTACAGTTATCAGTCATGTCCTAAACATAGATAAAAGCTTTCCACCAGTGCAACAGAAAAGAAGGTTGCTCGACAAAGACAGATCGAAGGCTCTAAAGGAAGAAGTCGAGAAGCTAAAGGAGAACGGATTCATCAGGGTAGCGTTTTATCCATCGTGGGTCTCTAATCTCGTACTAGTACCCAAGCCGAATGGAAAATGGAGAACATGCGTGGATGTCACAGACCTTAATAAAGCTTACCTAAAATTCCTGCTCCCAAGGATCGACCAACTGGTTGATGCCACTTCAGGGCACGAGATCCTATCATTCATGGATGCATACTCTGGGTACAATCAGATCAGCATGCACCCACCTGATGAGGATCATACTAGCTTTTGGACTGATACAGGGCTATACTGTTACAAAGTAATGCCCTTCGGTTTGAAAAATGCTGGTGCGACTTACCAGCGATTAGTCAATCACATGTTCAAGGAGTTGATCGATACAAACATGGAGGTATATGTTGATGACATGCTGGTTAAGTCGAAAAAGGTAGAAAAACACATAGGGGACTTGCAAGAGTGCTTCAACGTCTTGAACAAATATCAAATGAAGCTGAATCCCCTCAAGTGTTCCTTCGGAGTTGGATCAAGGAAATTTTTGGGATTTATAGTGAACTCACGAGGAATTGACGCTAATTCTGAAAAAATCAAGGCCCTGGTCGATATGAGATCGCCAACAAAGATAAAAGATGTTCAAAGTTTAACCAGGATAATTGCCGCTCTAAGTAGATTTATCTCCAAATCGACAGACAAATGTGTCCCATTTTTTAATCTACTTAGGGGGAATAAAAAATTTGAGTGGACGGAAGAGTGCGAACAGGCTTTCCAGGCTCTGAAGTCTCATATGTCGCAACCACCAATTCTATCTAAGCCGGTTGAAAAAGAAACTTTGTTCATCTATTTGGCGGTCACAGAATATGCTGCTAGTGCTGTCTTGGTAAAAGAGGAGGAAAATGTACAAAAAGTCGTATATTATGTAAGCAAAAGGCTAATAGGAGCAGAGCTACGGTATCCGCCCATTGAAAAATTAGCCTACTGCTTGATCTTAGCCTCCAGAAAGTTGCGGCCATACTTTCAAGCTCACCCCATCACAATACTAACCGACCAACCCCTACGGCAAGTTCTGCAGAAGCCAGAAGTCGCTGGTTGATTATTGAAATGGGCAGTTTGAAATTTCTTACTTACCACGAGCAGCAGTAAAAGGGCAAGCTCTGGCCGACTTTGTCGCAGAGCTCACTGGGCTTCCAGACAGTGAACAGACATAAGAGCATGAGCCTCAAAGCCAAACTCCCACTTGGAAGTTGTTTACAGACGGATCTTCTAACGAACATCACGCTGGAGTCGGAGTGATTTTGGTAACGCCTGAAGGACATCAATTCCACTGCGCAATCAGATTCAACTTCACAGTGTCCAACAACGAAGCCGAATATGAAGCTCTGCTCACAGGTTTACGAGACAGGGACATGAATATAAAGTCACTTGAAATCTATAGTGACTCCCAGTTGGTGGTTAATCAGATTACTGAAGAATATCAAGCCAGGGGTCTGAAGATGGTTGCTTACTTGAACAAAGCAAAGGATTTGTTGGCGCAGTTTGAAAAATATACACTCCAGCAAGTACCTCGCGACGAGAACTCAAACGTTGATGCTTTGGCCAAAATTAGCAAGTGCAAAGGATGTTGACACCCTGAATATAGTGCATGTTGAACGACTGTCCACACCAAGTATCAGAGCAGAAGAAACCTCTCTGGTAATTCAGGCAGAAGATACGTGGATGGCACCTTTCATTGAGCACTTGGCGCATGGAATGTTGCCGACGGACAGAAACAAAGCGAGGGCCCTCCAGAGGCAGTCTGTTCGATTTATCCTGGTTGACAGAATTCTATACCGAAGGGGGTACTTGTTGCGGATTTTCCTAAGTGTGTGCAAGTGTACACAATCGTTGAACAAGTAATATAATGAAAGTAATTTTTATCGTCTCCTCAAGGATTGCCAAACAAATATTCTAAAAATCATCATCAAACAATTTGGGGTGCAATTTACTATCCCTTTTTTTTTATGACTAATCAAATTAACTAAAGGACAAAAAGAACTAAACAAGATAATTAATTTAGGCGTCTAACAATAAAGTTAGAAAATGACAAATTGCAATTACTATGATGATAAAAGTTAGGCATATCAAATCCCCCTAATTTGTAGTTTTGCCCCCTCATGTTGCAACAAAGTTCATAGCAAAGTTCTCTTGTAACTAGGATTTCCAATTTAATGCACACACCATTTTTCCAAATGCTCATGTTAAAATTCCATCAATTAGATTCACATATTCCTATGCTAAATTTAATTTCAAGAACATAATTCCTAGCATCAATCCTTCAAGTTTGCAAGGTGAATAAAATATTCCTAAGTTATTCACTAATCAATACAAAAGTATCAACATGCATCAATCAAGCATTTTCACTAATTTTTTTACCCTTCCGGAATTAAAACTAGCTTGTCTCTCACATAAGTTGATCATTCTCAAGCAAGAGATTTGCACAATAAAAATAGCTCAATTGAACAAGAGAGAAATTTCATAAAACAATCAACAATTTAGGGGCAATTACAAATTAGGGTTCATCAATATCTCTAACACAATTAATTTAAGTCATAGTAAAAATACCCAAGTTACCACAATAAATATTCAGCATTATCTCAAGAGTTCAAGGAAGGAAGAAAAAGAAAATAAAATTATATGAAAGTTGAGTTTAGAAAAACAAGCCAAATTGATAGAGATATTCTCTTCTTGTCTTCTAACTCTTAATCATCTTCTTCTTCTAGCTTCCTTCTCTTTCCTCTTCTCCTCTTGATGATTCAGCTCAAAGAAATTCAGAGAAAACCCCTTCAATGGAGCTTGGGCGGCTGGTTGTCTTCCTCTCTCTCTATTCTCTTTGGTGAAGAAGATAATCCCTTTTTTTGGGCTCACAAAGGGTATAAACCCTCCCCTTCTCTCTCTACACGTGGGGGACAAAATTCTGTTCCTTTTCAGAAGTTGCAGCTCCTTTCCACCTCATCTAAGTACATGCCAAGCGTGCAGACTTTATGTTGCTGACTGTCCATACTTTGCTGCAGCAAAGTTGACTGATGTTGCAACAACAGCCAGAATTTCAGCTCTAATATGATTTCCTTCCACATGCTTCACTAAGCTTTCCAAGCACCCTCTTGCTATGCCTTCAAAATAAATACCACATTTTTAGAACATAATTCCATTATTTTCCACAAGAGTTATCATTAATTAAAACAAATTACACAAACAAAGTTAAGAGACAAAGTGACTAAAACCACACAATAACAGCACAAACACTCAATTTCACCTAACTTTTTAAGTCCAAAAGCTCAATTAATAACTCTAAAATATAGAGTTATCAGTACTCAATGCAACTCCTAAGATGTGTCTCAAAAGAAAAGGCCAAAGAATTAATGCGAGAAGTCCATGAAGGTTTCTGTGGAGATCACGCTGAGGGGCAGAGTTTATCAAAAAAGATCCTAAGGCAAGGATACTTCTGGCCAACAATGAATGAACACTTTGTGGATTTTGTTTGGAAATGTGACAAGTGTCAGAGATTCTCCAAGATACCACGACCAGCCCCCAACAAACTAAAGCAGATGCAAAGTCCGTGGCCATTCGCAGTATGGAGAATAGACTTAATCAGGTATTTACCCACAGGTCAAGGCGGTGTCAAATATGTCGTGGTGGCTGTTGATTACTTCACAAAGTGGGCCGAAGCTGAGCCACTTGCAACCATAACGACAAAAAAAGTGCTGGACTTTGTAGTCAAAAACATAGTGTGTCGCTATGTGTTGCCAAGAAAAATTGTCTCAGACAATGGCACGTAGTTTGATAGTGATCTGTTCACAGATTTTTGCAAAAGGCACAAGATTATCAAAAGCTTTTCTTCAGTAGCTCATCCGTAGGCAAACGGACAAATCGAGGCTGTCAACAAAACACTAAAGGATACTCTGAAGAAAAGGCTCAAAGAAGCAAAGGGGGCATGGCCAGAGCTATTGCCTGAAGTCCTCTGGTCGTATAGAATGTCCCATCGAATAGCAATAGGCCATACTCCATTTTCCTTGGCTTATGGATATGAAGCTGTTATCCAAAAAACAGGCACGGATGACGTGGCAAGTGATTTCTGGACACGTGGCTAACATCTAGCGGAATTCTGCTAGGGTATCGACCAGTAAAGACATTGCAAGCAAAAGGCAGTTGAAGTTTACCTGCGACCAGTACGGTCGCAGGTTCCGCGTGTCTCACGATAATTTTATAAAGATCTTAGTCAATCCCGAGATTGACTCCCATGATTTTCTGAGTATCCGATTATTTAGGAAAGAATATCTGTAACAAATTAATGTAATCCCCCTTTGAGCCTATAAATAGATAAAGATAGCTCAAGGAAGGGACTTTTGGCTTTCTAATTATCTGAGTTTAGAGTTATCATATTTGAGAGATTGTTTTGTTCTTCAAAGGTTGGTGAAACTCATTGAACCCTAGTTCTTTGATCACTCCTTTGAATACTATATCAATAAAAGTTCAAGTGGACGTAGGTCATTTCCAGATTCTGGGGCCGAACCACTATAAATTCCTGTGTGTTTTATTATTTTTGTCATCACATTCGTTTCAACGTATTTGTCAACATCAAGCATAATTGACTCCGTGTCAGTTGGCCAAAATCAGGGTCAACATTCTGGTGCTTTCATTGAGAGCTTGAAACTATATCGTTGAAATATCAATGGCGAAAACTACCAAGAAAACTGGACAGGCAGCTGGCATTGCACCATCTGACCCGCCTCCTCCTCCTCCAAACGTGACTGAGGATGAGCCACATTTGGAATTCGAAGAGGAAGAAATGGATTCCGAGACACTGAGGAATACCCTGGGGGTATTGCAGGATGAACTGGCCAATCTGAGGGCCAGCTAGGAAAGTGTTGTCGAAATCATGGCGCGGCAGCAACAGGAAATTGAATGGCAGCGCCTGGAACTTAGTGAAAGATAGGCGGAGATGGACTGTCGCCAGAGGGAGGCCATGCCAGCCCTCGAAGCAGCCCTACAACTGGCTAGGAACCAGGCTGCACCTGCCTCGCAGCCTGATCAACCTACGAATGGACCACCCCAAAGGGGTCCTAATCCTAGCCCGCCTATCCAGCCCTCCATCCCTCAAAGGCCCGAGCAGCCACCGGTGCCTCAGGACGATGTCCCGCTGAGGGACCCTGAGGCGCAGCCTCCATCTCAAGCTGGTCGCGGCAATCCCCCGCAACAAAGGCAGAATAGGGCCGGGCAGCCGCTTCGCAGTCCTAGACGCCATAGGGGCGACGAGCCAAACCCTCCGAGCAGAGGACAGCGTCCTCCTGGTAACAGAAGGAACTCAGAGTCAGGCTCTGCGGCCCGAGGCCCCCCATGGCATGATAATGCACGGGGACCTACCGACCAACGCAGGCCACCCTCTAACGCTCAGGAGGTTCCCGCCCGGGAAGGCAACCGAGGGAAAAGTCGATCCCATCATAGCCAATCAAGATTCAGAGATGGCCATGGTTATAACAAAGCCGACTCAGGCAGAGGAAACGCCGATCAGAGGAATGAAGAAAGAGGTGGAGGTAGAAGCCTGCCACCTAGGGATGACCAACCCAAAAGATGGGACGCTGGGGGGCAGCCCAGACAAAATAACGTCTTCAACCGGCTCGGAGCTAGCGAACAGCGGAGGAGAGATGAGGATTTAAGAGACGTATTCAACGATCGCCGGGAGCGGCACGACGAGTATGTCCCCCCAGCACCAGAGGCCCTGGCGATTCCTAGTGCCATGCAGGCCCAGATAGATGCCCTCAACCAGGCAGTGCAGCAGCTGGTCGGGGGAAGAACATCTTATATCGACCATGATAGGAGAAAGGGCACTCCTTTTGTCCAGAGGATAGCTATGGCAGAAACTCCTAGCAAGTTTAAGATGCCTACGCTTCCGAACTTTGACGGGTATGGTGACCCGGTATCTCACGTCAACAAGTTTGAAATACAAATGGACATTCAGAAAGTGTCCGAAGACGCTCGGTGCAGGATCTTCCCTGCAACACTTTCTGATGCCGCACAGGAGTGGTTTTTCAAATTCCCTCCTGCAAGTATAGTTTCCTGGGAAATGTTCGTGAAGGAATTTTACGAACAGTTCTATGCAGGTCGTGTTCTCCCGACTGAGGAAAATCAGCTGGTCGAAATACGCCAGCAAAACGGAGAACCACTGAAGGACTACGTCCAGCATTTTATGCGAGCAGCTGCTGGGGTGAAAACAGTGGGAGACGAAGGCAAGATGATGGCCATAACTGCAGGTGTTAAGCGCTGCACGCCTCTCTGGGACAGCCTCAGAAAACATGGGGTCAGAACTACCCAGGAATTTTTGGATCGAGCTGATCGATATATCAAGCTCGAGGATGCCATCGCCAATGAAGGGAAGCCCCCAGGCAAGGACAAGGGGACAGCCGAGCCTTCCGAGCCGCCAATGGGTCGAAGCTCAACGGCAACGGCAAAGGCAACGGGAACGACAATGGCAATGGCAAGAATGGGGGGAAATGGCCGCACAATGAGCCTTCCACCTATGATAATAAACGATCCAAGGGTAATCGTTATGAACCTCGATTCACTAACTACACTGCCCTTATTGAGTCTCGGGGAGAGGTTTATCAAGCCACGAGTTCCAGTGTGCCTTATAAGAAACCTGCTCCCATTCGAAAGGATATTTCGAGAAGAGATACTACCAAGTTCTGTCGTTATCATAACGACTACGGACATGATACCAACGAATGCAACCAGTTGAAGGATGAGATTGAGTTCCTTATTAGACAAGGACACTTGAGAAGGTATATACGGGCCTTGGGAAATTCCCAACGAGAAGCTCCAGGTGGCAACGAGCAAGAGCCCACGCGCCAACGCTCGCCACCTTTGCAGCTTGATCCCGTAATTGGCACATTGTTAACCATCTGTGGAGGCCCGCACCTCGCGGGAAACAGCGGAAAGGCCAGAGAACGATATGCTCGGACTCTGCGCCACGACCAGGACATCGAGATGATGACTGTGGACGACCGCGCGCCAAAAAAGGCTCGGTCAGAAGAGGGCGAAATAACCTTCTCTGATAGCGACGCCCAACATGTCCGGTTCCCACATTCCGATCCGCTGGTCGTGGATATCCAAATGGCCAATATGATGGTGAAAAGAGTGCTAGTTGACACAGGAAGTTCAGTGAAAATCTTGTATAAATCTTCACTGGAACGCATGAAGTTGTCCGTTAAGGACTTGGAGCCCTGCAACCAAACAATATACGGCTTCTCTGGTGAGGGACTCGCCCCGGCGGGGTCAATCAGACTTCTAGTGACAGCAGGTACAACGCCTGCTACCAGGACATTACTCGCTACTTTCATAGTAGTCGATTGTCCCTCGGCGTACAATGCAGTCATTAGAAGGCCTATACTGGTTGATCTTCGAGCCGTCACCTCAGTATGGCACTTAGCCATGAAATTCCCGACAGACGCAGGGGTAGGACGCGTGTTGGGAAACCAGAGGGAGGCCAGGGAGTGCTACAATGCCTCAGTCACGAAGGCGAGGAAGGGAACATCAAAGAGCACTCCCCCAGATAGGTTGCAGATGGCTATTGATACACAAGCCCAATCCGGTGATGGAGTCACCAAATAGGGTGTTGCCCAAAGTGAGGATAGGGATTTAGATCCTCGCTTTGGGGATTTTGAGGAAAATGTTGGACCCGTCGAGGACCTGGAAGAGGTCCAACTTGACGAAGAAGACCCGACCAGAGTCGTGAAGGTCGGGAAAAACTTATAACCAACCACGAAGCATGCACTGGTGGAGTTTTTGTTAAATCAAGCCAAAGTACTATGCTAAGTTTGGTCATGCGAACAGATGTTATAATAAAAAGAAATATTATAATATCATAAGGCATTCTTTTACACCGCAAGCATCACTGCTTGGATGTAATTGTTTAAAGTAAAAGGAAAAGTTTGCTGCCCGTGCAGCAAATTTAAAAGTAAAAATTTTGTCTTTACATCACGACCCGTGAGTCGTGTAACTGAAGAAAAATAAAAAGAGAATAAGTTTAAGGAGCAGGAGGGCCTTGCTCAGCAGTCTGATTGGTCGCATTCTCAACGACTCCTCCTTCCTCTGTGTCAGCGGCCGGCTGGATGCTTGGGGAAGCAGGGACCCTTGCTCTTTCTTCTTCTGCATCCAATCGAGCAGTGCAGTGGGCCAACTCAGCGTTCCTGGCATCCTCTGGAAGGTAGTTAAAATTCGCACCCCGGTTGTGTTTCCAAAAGTCGTAGAAACACCGAAGTGTCGCATTCTTGTACCTCTCCAGATCTTTAGCATTGGTAAGCTTCAGCTGCTCCACCTGGCTCTCAAAAACAGCTATGGTCTTGTCCTTAGCAAGGAGCTCCTCCTTAAGCCTCTTGACTTCACGATATTGGATTCGGCTGGAATCCTAGTAATCGTCCCTCTACTTCTTCAAAGCTGCCTGAGAAGCTTCAGCCTCCGCCAGCTTTGCCACCACAGCATCCTTCTGCTGGTGACCACCTCTAACTCCCCAGCATGCCTGGCTTCTGCAGCCTGAAGCTCCTCGGAGGCTCTCACCTGGAATTCCTCGACGGCCTTTGCCCGAGCCTGTTCGATGGTAGCCATGGCACGGGTGCGAGCGGCAGTTATTGTCAGCATGGCCTGAAGTCAAGGAAGTAAAAGTTAGACTATACTACAAAAAGGAGAAGCAAAATCCAAGAGGAAAAATACTTACACTGGCCACTTCGTTAAGAGCCCTATTGAGGATCTGGTCAACCCCCATACTCTCAGCTTTAGCCATTGCCTCCCTGCAACGGTCGTCCTTTAAGATATGAGCAAGGCGATCTTTAGTTGATCGCAGGGAGTGGTTCGAGAGCTTGGTCCCAGGATGCTCTGCTTGTGGGGTGTGCTCCCTTCAAGCCGCAGGCGGAGGGTTGGCAGCAGGGGCAGCCTCCTTCTCAGCAGGAGCAGAAGGCTGGGAAGAAGCTTGTCCTGTAGGCATGTCCTTGGAAGGATCTTCTGTTCGACCCTTCTTGGCCGGGGGTCCTTGGCTTGATTCGCCATTATGCCTCCTGGATGTTTTCCGTCGAACTAGGGGAACTTCTTCTTCCTCCTGAGCCTGATACAGATCGAAAACATTGGGAGTAGCCATCTCTGCATAAAAAGAAAAATATGCAGATAGTAAGATAAAGGCGGATGAAAATTCATGGTAAAACATAAAAGAGGTCACAAAGTTTAATACCCGAGCTACAACTATTGGTCGCTATACTACTGACTCTATTAGTCATACACTCACTATTTGGCACGAAGAAGTCTGGCCCTAGATTTGGAGTATACGTAAAATTTCCATCCCCATCAAACAAGTGACAGGGAATTGGCAAGCTATTTAAAAGCAAGATAACAATACCGTTTTCATCTGAGGATTCATCCAGGTCTATGACAGACTCTGTTGCCTTTGTTTCCCCTTGCCTTAGGACGCAGAAGGCCTCTCTGCTGAAGGGATGCCAGTGGGTTCCTTGATTGTAACCCCCGGTGGCCTCCTCCGGGGAAGGGATGCCGAGGGTTGTTGCTCGGGATCCCCCTCGGCCGTGGCATCTGCTACCACAGGTCCTCTTGTTTCATGGCGAGGAGCTAGGAGGCCAGATAGCCTCAGAGTTTCATCAGTAACCAGGGACTTAACGCTTTTTTCTGCGTCTGCCATCCTGGCCAGTGTGTTGGACCTCAACACCATGTCTGGTGTTGGGTTCGGGCGTAACCATGGTCCTGAAAGGCACAAGTATACTTAAGAGAAGTGCATGAGAGTTTATTAAGGAAAAGTAGCGACCAGTGAAAATAGCGTTTACCTCCTCGAGCGAAGGTCAGGTTGTTCGTAGTCATGTCTGGCGTGAGGAAGTACTCTCTATTGTACTGCCCCACGTTGGAAATGTGGGTAGTGTCACTCAGGAACGTTCGGCTAGTTTCCTGGTGACAGAGATGGAAGAAGCCCTTCGTATTGTTGAGGGTTGGACTTAAGGTCGAAGAGAAAATTGACCTTGTGAGGGGTGGGTTCTGGCCATTTTTTAAGTTTATAGAGGATATAGAGTGCGGCCAGCATTCTATATCTGTTTGGAGTAATTTGAAAGGGGGTGACACCGAAATAGTTGGCCACCCCCTGATAGAAAGGATGTAGAGGGAGGATAGCCCCCGCCTCTATGTGATATCTGGACCAAGCGCTATAGGCACCCCCGGGAAGGTTAGCTCTTTGGTCAGCAGCTGGGATTGTGAGATTGACTCCTGTAAGAGGATACTTCTGGCGATAATTGGCAAGCATTCGAGATGTCACTTGGCTGGTAGGGGAGAGATACCACTCGACATCAGGAAGGTTTTAATGCCGAGGGTTGGCCCTGACTTGGATACGAGGGTCTGGGGCGGCATTTTCTCGACCACTGGTCGAGGGAACCCTAGCCTGTGAATCAGGCTGGGCAAGAGAGTTTGGACTATTTTCAGAGTCAGGTCTTTTCTTTCCTAGAGACTTAGAGCGGGCCATTTGAGGTGGCGATGGATGAGGTCTAGAAGAAACTCTGGAAAATGGAATCTCGTGAACTCGGTCGATCGGCTGTTCTTCGCCTTCGAGCAGCTGAGCAAGAAGATCGTCGTCGATGGGCTGCTCACCTCCCCATAAATATGGCATTAAATTCTGCAAACAGAAGAATGGGGAGGTGAGGATGAAGAATTTTGAAAGTTTTTTAAAATAACGCTGGTCGAGTATAAAAGTCAAGCTTTTATACAATAGCATTCTAACAAAAAAACTAAAAAATTTTGCACGAACAGTTTGAGAAACAGATCAAAAGTGAAAGCAAAAAGTTTTTTGAAAAAGCTTTCTTAACTCCTTTTAGGGCGGGAAAAACTTGGTTTTTCAACTAGCATAAAAATCGAATTTTTACTTCGGTTTTACGTCCTAGAGTCGTGATCTTAACTATCAAACTAACTCATAACTCCTTAGTAACAGAGAAATATCATTCAATACAATATCACCCATTAAACCCCCTACTGACATGCATCTCAACCCAGAAGCGAATGAACCCAACAGTCGGTCTACAGAAGCATGCACGGCAAAAATATAAAGCATAAGAGTCCAGAAACTTACCAGGATAAAGATCGCGGAGATTTGAGAAATTTTTTGGGCGTCAAAGAACTCACGGACTGAATCTTGAAACACTGAAGGACGGTCTCCAGAGGAAGACAGGGGCTCTGGTATTAGGGTTTCTTGAAAGAGTGATGGCTTGCGTAAAAAGAAAAATGAGACTTTGAAGAGGCTATATATATATTTTTGTCCGTAAGCATTAAAAGGAAGTAATCATCAGCTTCCCCTTTTTCGAAGCATGGGGAAGGGTGATAGCCGTCGAAAGGTTACTTGGGAAGCAAAAAGTCGTGATTAGACAAGGGTAGGTTGCTTTTTCCAAGATTGCACGAAGTGTTCTGACAGGTTTGGTGGGGTAACCGAAGGGTCGTTTCCTCAAAAGCTTATTTATTGCTTGTAATAAATAAACTTGGGGGGAAAATGTTATCCAAAAAACTGGCACGAATAACGTGGCAAGTGATTTCTGGACACGTGGCTGACATCTGGTGGAATTCTGCTACGGTATCGACCAGTAAAGACATTGCAAGCAAAAGGCAGTTGAAGTTTACCTGCGACCAGTATGGTCGCAGGTTCCGCGTGTCTCACGATAATTTTATAAAGATCTTAGTCAATCCTGAGATTGACTCCCATGATTTTCTGAGTATCCGATTATTTAGGAAAGAATATCTGTAACAAATTAATGTAATCCCCCTTTGAGCCTATAAATAGAGAAAGAAGCTCAAGGAATGGACTTTTGGCTTTCTAATTATCTGAGTTTAGAGTTATCATATTTGAGAGATTGTTTTGTTCTTCAGAGGTTGGTGAAACTCATTGAACCCTAGTTCTTTGATCACTCCTTTGAATACTATATCAATAAAAGTTCAAGTGGACGTAGGTCATTACCACATTCTGGGGCCGAACCACTATAAATTCCTGTGTGTTTTATTATTTTTGTCATCACATTCGTTTCAACGTATTTGTCCACATCAAACATAATTGACTCCGTGTCAGTTGGCCAAAATCAGGGTCAACAGAAGCTATGTTGCCTGTTGAATTAGATCCATCATCACATCGACGAATGGCATACGATCAAGACACTAATAGCCAGTTATTAATGGAATCTTTGGATTTGTTCGATGAAAGGTGTGAGCAAGCCCAACTCCGAGTAGCAGCTTACTAGCAAAAGGTCGCCTGATATTTCAACTCTAAAGTACGTGAAAGAAAATTTAATGTGGGGGATTTGGTACTTAGAAGAGTTTTCCTTAACACCCGCGATCAAGTTGCTGGAGTACTCGGACCTAACTGGGAAGGACCATACCAAATCGAAGAAGTCCTCCATCCAGGCACTTATAAACTTTCTCGCTTAAATGGAGATCTCATTCCTCACTATTGGAATGGAGAACACCTGCGCAAGTACTATCAATAAACAATTCTTCTTAAAAAATGGGCTTGTATTAATTTTACTTTTTACAAGTTTATGAACAAGGGTTAGTCAATCTTGTGACTGATCACTTATAAGTGTAAGATCATATTTTTGATCACTCATACAAACACGATTATCCATTTATTACGAGAAATAAAAGGGACTGTGCGCTGCCAGTCAATCTTGCCAACTATTGTATTTATTACAAGTATTTACTCATTACGTGTATTGTTTTGCTATATTATCATTTTTTATAAACGTCCATTACGGGTAGTTGTGTTCAAACAGGTCTTGGTCAAGGCAAGTGACCGAGGACCTAAAGCTCCTCAATCACTTGGGGGGCATATAAGGTATCTAGTAAGCAAAGCATATCGACAAGTATATGTAAACACACGAGCAAAATAAGTGAAAGCATGCTACAGTACTTAGAGTATTTTTCAAAATGTTTAAATTTTGTTAAATCAAACCAAAGTGCTATGCTAAGTTCGGTCATGCGAACAGATGTTATAATATAATTAAAATATTATGATGTCAAAAGAGAAATCCTTTACACCGTGAGCAGTTACTGCTTGGATGTAATTGTATGTTAAAAGGAAAAGATGCCTGTGCAACAATAAAAATATAAATTGTCTCGACACTACGAACCAAGGTCCGTGTGTCCCAAATTACAGAGTTAAATAAAAACAGCAAAAATTATGAAGCAGGAGGGTCTTGAGGAGTTTGTTGGTCGACGGAGGCCCTGATTTCCTCTTCCATGCCATCAATGCCCGTAGCCAAGGAGATTTTGGGGGAGGCTGGGATTTTCGCTTTCTCCTCTTCTTCAAGGCGAGCAAGGCACTTGTTCATTTTCGATTGCCTCAGGCGTTCGGAGAGATAGCTGAAGTCTACCTCGCGGTTGTGCTTCCAGAACGCGTAGAAGCAGTTGAAGGTGGCACCCTTATACCTCTCCAAGTTGCTGGCATTGGTCTCCTCGAGCTCTTTGATGCGTTCCTCCAAACCCTCGGTCTCCTTCCTGTTGATGACCAAATCATCTTGAAGCTTAGAGTCTTCCTTGAAATTAAGCAAAGAAGCCTCCTTGTACTTCTCTTTAGTTTCGATGGCTTTGATCAAAGTAGCTTGGTGTTGTCTCAGCTCTTCGGCCAGCTTAGCCTTCTATTCGAGCAGCTTAGTGTTTTTCTTCTCGGCTGCCTCGAGCTACTCGATGTATTTCACCTCAGCCATCTTAAGCTCCTCAGGATGTCTGGCCTCGGACGCTTTAAGATCCTCAGCATGTCTATCCTCGGACGCCTTAAGCTGCTCGCCGAGTCTCTTCTCATATTGAGCAGTCAGGGCTCCTGAGCGGCGCCAGCTGGCGGTCATAGTTAGCATTCCCTGCGATCAGAGAAAAAGATAAACTGATGGTGGAAAATGATAAGATAAACAAATGAACCTCAACAAGAAATGACAACTTACGCTGGCTATTTCATTCAGTGCACGGTTAATTATTTGGTCGACCTCCATGGAGTCGGTACCGATGATGGCCTCTTGGTTGCATCGATGCCTCGATATTTTAGTCATCCTCTCCTTGGCCGAGCTGAGCACAGTGCTCGTCAAGGCATCTCCTGTTTGATCAGGAGGTGTCTGGTCGGCAGGTGTAGGAGGAGGTGTTGGTCGGCAAGTGAAAAGGAGGTGTCTGGTCGGTAGGTGCTGCAGGAGGAGTCTGATCGACAGGGGCTAGGGGAGACGTCTGGTCAAGGGGGGCCGGAGGAGGTGTGGTTTCCCGAGAAGGAACTGGCACTGGAGGATCCCTAGTCCAAGCTTTTTTCGTCGAAGGGTTCTTGCTGCTTTCACCTCGGTGTGGCCTACTCCCTTTTTTCTTGCTCGAAGGAGCAGTGGGTACAGGTTCACTATAGAGCTCGAACAGATCTTCAATTGACATGGCTGCAAAATAGAAGCGAATAGTCAGATAATGTGGATGGAGGTATCTACTAAATTAAGAAAATAAGATCAAGGAAATTATAAGTAAAATACCCGAGCTACAACTACTGGTCGCTACACTATTTATTGTACTACTGCTACACTCACTCACTGGCTTGAAGAAATCTGAATTTAAATTAGGTGTGTATTTAAAGTTCCTGTCCCCGTCAAATAAATGACAAGGAATGGGCAAATTGTCTAAGAGTGACAATTCAGTACCGTTCTCATCTGAAGATTCAAGAATGAGTTCGGGGCCCTCATAAACCTTCTTTTTTCCCTTTCCTGAAGGAGCAGGGGCAACAGCTGCTCACGGGGTGCTGGAGGGTTCCCTGATAGTCACTCCAGTTGTCCTCCTCCTCGGAGGTTGTGACACATCGTGGTGCTGCTCGGGAACTTCTCCACCGGTAGCACTCCCCGCAGTTGTTTACCTCACATCCTGGTGAGGGGCCAAAATGCCAACCAGCCTTAAATTATTCTCCGTGACCAGCTCTTTGACGCTTTATTCTATGTCGGTCATGCTGGGCAGGGAAGTTGCTCATATCTCCATTTCTGGAGTGGGAACTGGTCGGCGCCATAGACCTGAAGAATACCAAAGTTCTAAGGAACGTGCGGAAAAGCTAAAGGAAATTAAGCGACCAGTGAATAAAATAATTTACCTCCTTCAGTGAAGGTTAGATTGTTGGCGACCAAGTCTGGAGTTAAAAAGTACTCCTGGAAGTACTTCCCCACGTTGGACTTGTGGGTGATCTCACTCAGGAAAGTGCGAGCAGATTCCTAATGGTAAAAGTGGAAGAACCCCGTGTTGTTGTGATTGGGGTTGGACTTGAGATCAAATAAATAATTGACCTCGTGTGGTGTAGGAACGGGCCACTTTTTATGGTTGTACGGGATATAGAGTGCATAGAGCACTCTATATCCATTTGGGGTGATTTGGAAGGGGAAGACCTGGAAGTAGTTGGCCACCCCCTGGGAAAATGGATGAAGAGGCAAGGTTGCCCCTGCCTCAATATGATATCTCAACCAAGTGCTGAAGGCGCCCCTAGGTAGGTTTGCCCGCTGGTCGGTGTTAGGCTTGATTAGGGTTATCCCAGGAAGTCCATACTTCTTGAGATAATTCCCTACCATCCTAGCTGTGATGTTGCTAGGAGGTACCACATACCATTCGACTTCTGGTCGAAGGATGTCTCGAGGTTGGGCCTTTGTTTGAATTTCTAACTAAGGAGTATTTTCAGCTTGTGGGCTGGTCGAAGGATTTTTAGCCTGAGGAGCGGGCTGTTTGGTAGGAGGAGTAGCTGTTTTCTTTCTTTTTCGAGAAATGGATTTTACTCGACCCATGTTTGTTGGACTGGTTGAAGGTCTTTTAGAAGGGTTATGAGAAAAAGGAATTTCCGGGATTAGCAGCGACGGCTGTTCTTGATCTTCGAGTAACTGTGTGAGCAAGTCGTCGTTGATCGACCTCTCACCTCCCCACGGGTCGTGCATGAAAATTTGCAAACAAAAAAGGGGAGATGAGAATCTACGACCAATAGACTAAGAAAGTAGAAAAGTTGGAATAACGTTGCTCGTGTATAAAAGTTCATCTTTTCTACGACCAGCAGCATTCTAACAAAAACACTAAATTCTATGTGAACAGTTTGGAAAATGGATTAAAAAGCAGAAGTGAAAAGTTTTTCAGGAAAAAATTTTCAACGCTGAAAGGGCGGGAAAAACCCAGTTTTTTCTACATGCCTAAAAATCGAATTTTTACTTCGATTTTACGCCGTAAATCAATAATCCTAACTCCCAAGTCGATTCCTAAGCCTCATATCGTGTTTTTTCCTTATCCTATCGTGCTAATATCTACGTGCCCATTTACCCCAAATCAATTTTTCAAGAACATTCAGGAATTCTAAGTTCGAAACAAACTAGAAATTAAATATTGCATGGCAGTCTAACGACAGAGAAGTTTGAGAAACTTTCTTGGAAGAAGATTAGTGCAAACTTCCAAGACGATGAATGGCCGGGCAAAAGCTTCATGGATCGTTGGGATAGTTTGGGTCTTCTGGGTTCGAAGGGTTCTGTTCTTCAGTGTTCTTGAGAAAGAGATAGAAAGTAAAAGGTGAAAGGTATATATGAAGGGCTATATATATATTGGTCGAAGCACGGTTACAGAGGTAATCATGAGGGGTGATTTTTCGAGGCATGGGAAAGCGTAATAGCCGTCAAATCACTTTTTGGGAAACTACAAAGACATGATTGGTTGCCTTTTTTCGAGGAGGCATGGACGGCTCTGACAGATTTGATAGGGCATACGAAAGATCGGTGGTCTAAGTTTACTTTATACTGGTCGTAGTAAAATAAACTTGGGGGTAAATGTTTACCCAAAAATGGCTCCTGATGACGTGGTAGGATTGGCCTACACGTGACGGGCACATGACGACTTTAAGTGAGTGAATCCTGCTCGACCATCGACCAGAAAGTCATTGATTTATCAAGTATCACACTTAGGTGCGACCAGTTTGATTGCATACTTTCATTTACTTCATTTTGAATGTGCAATCTTGTAATATTTGCATTAATTGTAATTTCTTTTATTACCTAAATACATGAATCTTAATGATAATTAAGGCCCATTGGCCCATGTAGTTTTCTTAAGCCTATAAATAAGAATCAAATGGCTCAAGGAATGGACTTTTTGAACTTTTGATCTTGGTACTCTGAGAGAAAAATATAGTGTGATTATTCACCGAAGTTGTAATCTTCCCAAGGCTTGTAAAACTCGTGAACCCTAGTTAATTGATCACAATGTTGGGATTCAACATCAATAAGAACACTCAGTAGACGTAGGTCATTACCATCCAATTGGGGCCGAACCACTATAAATCGTTTATGTCTTTTGCTTTCCATTTGAATTTCTTCTTATTTTCATCTCATATTATATCGTTTATCTGACTCCGTGTCGTTGACCATTTTGAGGGTCAACAAAATGTAAAGAAATTAAGTACATTAATAAAAATGATAATAAAAAAATAAAATAATTATGTAATATCAAAATATATATATTTATCTTTAATTTTTTAATTCAGTAATAAATCTTTTTTTTTAAATAAATGTAATTACCCTCAAAATTAAAGAAAACATAACTAGATGACATAATTACATTTTTTTGGCAACTTTATAAAAAATATCCTATAGACATCAACTTCCAAATAAAAAAAAGGAAAACTTTAAAAAATATGACTTTTTATACCATCAATGTGCAAAAATATAGAAATTATAAAGAAAAAAATTAAAGTATGAGAAATACAATTAATAGCTAAGTAAAATATGAAAATGCCACATTTTTTATCATAGTTATGTTTTCTTTGATTTTGAAGATAATTTTTTTTTTCATTCATTTTTAATTATTTTTTATGTTATTTTTTTCCTTACTTATTTTTTTTCCATTTTCTTTTTCTTCTACCAATTTTTTCCTTCATTTTTCATTTCTCTCCATTTTTCCATTATTTTTCTTCTCATTTTTATTCATTTATCTATTTTTTCTTTCATTCGTATTGTTTTTTTTGTTCATATTTTTTTGTTTTCTTTCATTTTATTTTTCTTTCTACTTTTTCTTCATTTTTATATTTATTATTTTCTCATTCCATTTTTTATTCTTTTCTTTTCTTTTTTCATATCTATGAGCTTTTTTTTCTTTCTTTTTTTCTTCTTCTATTTATTTTTTTTTTTTCATTTTTTCTACCAATTTTTTCATTCATATTTGTTCTCTTTCAATTTTTTTTTTCTTCTTCTTTTTCATTTTTATTCATTTATCTATTTTTTTTCCTTTATCATTTTTTTTCTTTTATTTTTTTCCTTCATATTTTTTAGTTTTCTTTCCTGAGTTTTTTTTCCTTCATTATTCTTCATTTTTTGTACTTATTCTTTTCTCATTCTATTTTTCCCTTTTTTTCACACATATTTTAACATTATATAATTATTTTATTATTTATTATATTTTATTATTGTAATTTTTTTATAGTTTTTTCCACTATATGTAAACAAATTCAAATAAATTTTGAAGTATTTTCATTTTACTGTAACCCTTATAGGAACACCAAAATTTGGAAAGTAAACTAATAAAAATATGAAAACATGAATGGGTAATCAGTTACCTTGATGCGAACATTCAAATGCAAAAAAAATTATATGAAGAAGATGGGAGAGAAGAGAAAGGGGGTGGATCTGATTTTTTTTTTATCTTCACATCTATGGTAACTAGTTACCTTCTCGTTCCTTATGTGTATATTTCTAGAGGTAACTGGTTACCTTTATGTTCTTGTGTGTATATTTATGGGGGTAACTGGTTACCTTCACGTTCTGATGTGTGTGTATATTTCTGGGTTCTTTATGGCAACTCGTTATCTATGTTACTAAAATCATTATTACTTCTTATTCCTTTTTTTTTTTAATGAAGTGTTCTTCCTATTTTTCCTTCGAATTTGATGTTTCTTTTCATATTTAATATGAGTAAGCCGTCACCCCTCTTATAGTGATTGGTTACCCCTCTTATGGCAGAAAGTTACTCCTCTCAGGATAACTGGTTACCCCTACCGATACATGTTATTTAACCTAGCTTTAGGATTTTTTTTACATAACTGTTAATGATCAATCAAATAACTGGTTACCTTACTCAGGATTTGAAAAAAAAACATAAAATCTAAAAAAAAAGGAAAAAAAATTGCAAAACAACCAAAGAAAAACTTAATATAAAATTAGTAATATAAAAAATAAATAAGCTAAAAAAAATAATAATCAAATTACAAACATACCCTTCCAAAATAATAAAACTTGATTAAAAGTAAAACTATGGCATAAGACAACTTTTATACAAAAATATGGGAAAATAAACCCATAAAAGTGAAAATTCTTAAAAAAAAACCATAGATTAACTTTTTTTGAAAAAAAAAAACTATATTTTTGCACACTATTAAAATCCAATATAAAATGTAATTTCCTCTAAAAAGAAACTATAAAAAGTTAAACTCCATAAAAATATAAAAAAGAAAAGCCATATTTCATTAAATTTCCACTAATTTTAAAGAAATGCTTGTTTAAATTATGTTGAATATAAAATAACTGCTTGAGACCAAAATGATAGTTTCATGGAGCAAAAATAAAAAAAATGAATAATAGGGGGTGTACATGTGATATAATAGAAGAATTGGGGTCAGTATGTAAGTTATTTTAACTGGGTTTAGGGTTTAAGAAAGTGAAGGTTTTGGTTTTTATAAGAACTACGATACACACCTGAAACCTCAATAGTCATCTCTCCATTTGGGCTTCTGAAGTTGCTTTCGTATATCAACACCATGTGGGCTCTTCGTCGTGCTTCTGTTCCTCTCAGGTATCTTTCTCCGTTTCCTCTCTGGCTTTGGTGCTTAACTCATTTTTCTGCTTGGTTAGAAGTAAAGTGTGGGAAAATTGAGCTCTGGGTCTTGTTATTTTCGTGGAAATGAATAACGCTTCTACTTGGTTATCGAGATAGTGAAATGAATTATATAGTTTTGGATGTTAGGTTTCCTTGATCTTGTACAATTGAACTTTCTTATGTTTCTTTGGGTTCTGTGATTGATTTTTCATTCGTTTAGCTGGACCATAAGCTTCTTTCGTTTGACTAGGCTTTTTTTTCTTTTCTTTTGGACCATCTCCTTCTAAATGAAATGCAGCATGACCATGAGAGTTGAGTCGAACGATCAAGCCAGTGTTATGTGCGTGGGTTTGATTCCTCATAGACCTACCCAGCAATTTGCTTGAGTTTTCTGCCTTTTACGATGGCAGCGGGTGTGGACAATCATAAAAGAAAAAAGAAAAAATTAATGTCACTCGACAGAAAGTAGTAAGGGTGGGTATTTGCTAAAAGCTGAAAGAAGAATAAACTTTGATTTATGTATTATTATTACTTGAAACTTTTCAAGGGAAAGCGAGGAGATATAGGGATCATAGGTAGACATATTTGATTTCTGAAAATTTTCAATGTAAATGCTTTAGCTTTGTTGTTATAATTTTAAAATGGAGACAATTTTTTGTTGATAATAGTCAGAAACCTCTTGAAAGTTGTTGAATATGATAGTGATAGGTTACATGTGTGTCTGATTACTGAACCTTGCATTTTGATTCTAGTATAGACATTTCTCACTTTTTTTTTTTTTGCATTCAGGAATCGAGGATTTGGTGTCAGAGCTTCCAGAGCAACTTTTCCTGGTTTGAAGCTACAACACAAGGATGGTGTCTCTGATTCTCCTGACGTGACATGTGATAAATGTCTTTCTTTCAAGAGATCTTTCCATGAAAAGCATGATTCTGCAAACCTCTATCTAGTTAGACGGAGTCTTTCTTCACAAGCTGGTGCAAAAAGCAATGGAGAGGAATATGACTTGGAGGATGGATTTTCTGAACTTGAAACAACAGATGGAGCTAAGGCAGTTCGAGATACTAATGTTGGGGACAATTGTGAAGATGAACTGATTTCTGAACCAGATCTCTCTGATAATGAGGATCATGCTGAGCCCTCTAAAGATGAGCTGGAGATATCAGACACTGAGGCTGATTTTAGTGAGAAAGCACCTTATAGGAAGAGGGTTACTTCAGCATTGTTTAAAGCAATCGTTGCTGCTCCAGGTCTCTCTGTTTCTGCTGCTCTTGATAAGTGGGTTGAGGAAGGAGATGAGATAGATCGTGGAGAGATCTCATTAACCATGCTCAATCTTCGTAAGCTACAGATGTATGGGAGGGCCTTGCAGGTGAATTTTCATTATTTATACACATCGTTCACTTAATTGGCCAATTAACTTAACTCATGTTCTGTGGAGCTTACTATTTCTCATCTTTTAACTTCTTGATCAATTCATTCCCTAGAAAAGTGTTTGCAATGATTCAAGTGTCATAAGATACAGTCTTCTTGCTTCCAGTTGTTTTTGCATCAGTGCAACTATGATCCTTTTCTTAAATTACTCCACTGCAGTGTTAAAATGAACTTCTAATCAATTTTGTTTAAAGGAATTAGTAATGGTGATCGATAGTATGATAATGTTTCTGTGTTTTAAGTTAAATGTTTGCTAAGCTGTAGTTGACTTAGCATGCCCTATGTTTTGTGTATGTGCTATACATATATTAGAATTTTTTAAAACGATAGCTTGACCAATTATTATTTCAAGTTTGCATAGTAATAAGAAAGGGTACTATTAGCTACATTTCTTGTTTCCTTGTAGCATCATTCTTTTTCTTATCCAATCAGAAAGTAGGAAAGAAGTATTTAGTTAGTTAGTTCACATAAATTTATGGGATTTTTGCAAGTAATTTGAGTGGTGAGAAGTCTCTTATCTATCTTCTCTATTCTGTTGTTTTTAGAGATTTGGGTCTGTGATTTTTTTTTTGGGCATGGGGGGCATTTGTTGTATCTACCAGGCATGTATAAAACTTGGGAGACTGAGGTTTGCTAGCATACCTTTTATATCTGGCACATAGTTTTCTTCACAATTGGTGGATCCAGATAGGCAAAGAAATAAAACAACTTATGAGAGTATTAATCTATGAAGTGACTGTGCTTCTTGATTTGTTGGTTTATGCACTTAACGGAGTTAATATTTTTTTTATTTTAGGTCTTTTGTTGGAGTTATCGGATAGTATGCTGATATAATGTCACTGGTAAAAGAATCAATTATTGAGACCCTCAGAACAAACGCATAACAGAAGACCTGTGCCCTATTTAGCATTTTCAGTATTTAGACTTTAGATTCCATTTGTTTTAACTGCCAGTGGGGGATGGGCCTTGAATTGTAAAGAATGAAGTCTCATACAAATCTTTTTCAAATTTAAATGACCAGAATGAAAAAGCACATTCGCTATTTTGATTCTGTTTCTCTTATTTATTGTTGTTGAACAAATAGTTTATAGTTCTCATCTTTTCTTCTTCCCCTGTGGCAATAAATGTTTAAATATGAGTTGCAATATTCTTTTCAATGGTTTGTACCAGCTTAAGACCTATTTTCCTTTCATGCTTCTTGGTTATGCAGTTCTCCGAGTGGTTGGAGGCAAGCAAACGAATTGAACTTATTGAAAGAGATTATTCTTCTCACCTTGATTTGATTGCTAAAGTACATGGCCCTGAGAAGGCTGCTAAATACATTGAGAAGATTCCAAAGTCTTTTAGAGGAGAGTTAATATACCGAACCCTCTTGGCTAACTATGTCAAAGCCAACAATGTGAAGAAAGCTGAGGAAGTGTTCAACAAAATGAAAGATCTGGAATTTCCGATCACCACATTTTCTTGCAACCAGTTGCTGCTCCTGTACAAAAGGACCGATAAAAAGAAATTAGCAGATGTACTATTACTAATGGAGAAAGAAAACGTGAAGCCCTCACTCTTTACTTTTAGACTCTTGATAGATACTAAGGGTCAAATGAATGACATATCAGGGATGGAAGAACTTTTGGAGAAACTGAAGGTACAAGGTTTTGAGCCAGACATTCGCATAAAATCCATCGCAGCAGGCCACTATGTCTCTGCTGGGCTTAAAGAAAAAGCTGAAGCTGTTTTGAAAGATATGGAGCGGGGAAACTTAAGTGAGAATCGTAGGGTTTGCGGAGACTTGCTTCGAATTTATGCATTGCTTGGACAAGCTGATCAAGTGGAGAGGATTTGGAAGTTCTGTGAGTCAAATCCTTGGACTGCAGAGTGCATTGCGGCAATTGAAGCTTGGGGAAAGTTGAAGAAAATCAAAGAGGCTGAAGCTGTTTTCGAAAAGATGCTACAAAAAGTGAAGAGGCCTTCTTCAAAACATTACACTGTGCTTCTGAAGGTGTATGCAGATCATAAGATGATGACAAAGGGTAAAGATCTTATTAAACGAATGGCGGATGATGGTTGCAATATTGGCCCACAGACATGGGATGCACTTGTGAAACTCTATTTGGATGCCGGAGAGATAGAAAAGGCGGACTCTATATTGCATAAGGCTTCTCAGAAAAACCAAGTGAAGCCGTTTTTTAGGACTTTCATGGCTGTCATGGATCACTATTCAAAGAGAGGTGATGTTCATAACTCAGAAAAGATCTTCCATAGAATGAGACAGGCAGGTTATATAGCTAGACTTCGTCAGTTCCAAGCACTTGTTCAGGCATACATAAATGCTAAGGCGCCGGCATATGGGATTAGGGAAAGAATGAAAGCAGATAATATCTTCCCAAATCGAGATCTGGCCGGACAATTAGTACAGGTTGATGCATTTAGGAAGACAGCAGCATCTGATTTGCTTGAATGAGGCATTTTATGTGTGGTTAATCTTGACATGGCTTATTTCATGTTATGTAGAACTATTACTATTTTATTATAGTTATTTTGTAGGTTTGATTAACGAGGTCTATTAACGTTTGTTATTCTAAAAGTACCCCTAACATTCAAACACTTTTTTTCTTTTAGTTCGAACTCTTTCTCCAACGTCTCTCATACTCTCACTCTCTCTCTAAAAAGTATGAACAACCAAGCATCGTTTTTGGCCAAAAATCAAGTTTCATGATTGCATCGCAAGAACATTGAAATACCATCGATTTTGTATCGAAAAAGTATTGTTTTGGCCAAAAATCAAGTTTAATGTTTGCATCGTAAGAACGTTGAAATTACATTGATTTTGCATCGAAAAAGTATTATTTTGGCCAAAAATCAAGTTCTCATGATTGCATCGCAAGAGCATCGAAAAACCATTTTGCGATGTATTCATGAAATTTTGAATTTTTTTTGCCAAACGATACTTTTTCGATACAAAATCGATGCAATTTTGATGCTCTTGCGATACAATCATTAAACTTGATTTTTGGCTAAAACTATGCTTTTTCGATGGAAAATTGATGGTGTTTTGATGCTTTTGCGATGCAATTATTAAACTTGATTTTTGATCAAAACAATGCTTTTTCAATGCAAAATCAATGATGTTTCGATGCAAAATCGATGGTGTTTCGATACTCTTGCGATGCAATCATGAAAACTTATTTTTTTGCCAAAACAATACTTTTTCGATGCAATCTCGATGCTCGTGCTATGCAAAATCGATGATGTTTCGATGCTTTTGCGATGCAATCATGAAAGCTTTTTTTTGGCCAAACGATATTTTTTCGATGCAAAATCGATGATGTTTCGATACTTTTGCAATGCAATTATGAAAATTTTATTTTTGGTCAAATGATCGGTATTGAAATTTGATGAAAACTGTGGAGGTTTATATTTTTTTCACTCAAATGTCTGTTTTAGATGATTTTTTTTTTTTTTAATTTTGATATTTTTTCGAGATCTACAAGATTAGAGAGAGAGAGAGAGAGAGAGAGAGAGAGTTTGAATTGAGAGAGAAAAGAAGTGTTTGAATGTACGGGGTATTTTTATCCAAAAATTTAAAATTGTCGTATATTTGAGATATTAACTTATATTGGCATATTAAAAAATTTCACTAATTTATCATGCATAGAACATGAAATTTCCCATTTATTATTCAGAAAAAAGGCATCATCCCAAGCTTAGTTCTATTATATTTAATGTGCTCTCATCTTTTATGGTTCTTTTGTGTTTCATATAAAATAATAAATAATACTAATAGTAAATTATGGTTAAAGTACTTAATGTTTTCAAAATGTTGCACTTTTATATTCAATCTATTTTTTTTTACAGTAAATATACTTATTATCTTCAAAATGTTGTATTTATATACCCAAACTTTTTTTTGGGTAAATATACCCAATATTTTTAAATGTTGTATTTTTATACATATTTTTTATTATTTTGAGAAATAAAAAGAAAATGAAGGGAAAATATAGAATTTTAATTATTTTTTTTAAATTTTAAATTATTTTCTCTTTTTTATTCTTTCTCAAAATAATTATTTTAAATTAAAAATTAATAAATATCTTATTAATATTAATAAAAAATGATTTAAAATAATTTAAAACTTATATTTTTCTGTCAATTTAACATATATGTTTTTTTTAAAAAGGAAAAATATAAGATTTAATTATTTTGATTAATTTTAAAATCTTAAATGATTTTTTTTAATATTTTGAGAAAGAATAAAAATGTGAAAATAATTTAAATTTAAAAAATAATTAAAAACCTATATTTTTCTTTCACTTTATTATTATTTCTCAAAATAATAATAAAAAATAAGTATAAAAATGCAATATTTTGAAAAAATTAGGTATATTTACTGCAAAAAAAAATTGGGTATAAAAATACAACATTTTGAAGACAATGTGTATATTTACCACAAAAAGAAAAAGATTGGGTATGAAAGTGCAAGATTTTGAAAACATTGGGTATTTTAGCTGCAATTTACTTCTACTAATAACAATAATCCTTACATGGATAGGAAAAAAATTTCGGGTCAAATTCGGTTTTAGTTTTATATTAATTTGATCCATACATGTTGTTGACAACATTTTTCGCCAACCAAAAAATAAACAAGAGCAATTAAGCTTTTTCAAAGAAATAGGAAGAAAAGAAAAAAACAGATTTTTTACGTAGTTCAGTAGTTAAATCTGTTGAGAAAACTTATACAAGATCTTAGTTATTTTCAAGTAAATCATATATTAAACACATTAATATAAGACAACCCAGAACATGTTTCTACAATTGAATTTAAACAGAGATAGTGATAAGAACACTTACATTATACGCAGCGGAATGTCTAAGTCCTTCCTTCAGTTTCTCTAACCCTAGAATCCTTTCTGTCGTAGGATATCACAATGAAACTGAACTGATCTTCAAATTTCTTCACAGTTTTCCAAAGTATCCTTAGAATCTCCTAGACTAGAGTGTACAACTCTCAATACATGAGATAGATACAAAGAGAAGAAGAGAATATTGAGGCTTAGAAAATCACTTATGCTAGAGAGAATCTAAAACCTAGAGCATTAAGAATAGATCTTCTGATTTTCTATTAGATAGTCTTTCTAAAATCTAATTTCAACTCTCACTTAACATTCATTTTATAGGCTCAATTATGTCATTTATTTTAATTAAAAAATTAATAAAACAATAGATAATATCAGCCTAATGGTCGAAATTCTCATGGGCTTTAGGCCCGTGAAATTTCCCATTTAATTATAAGCCCATTGGACTTAAAATCAAGACTTTTATTTTTTCTATTGATTAATTAATTAAATCATTTATCAAATTAATTATTTATAATTTGAACATTGAGTTAAACTTATTTATTAATTTAGACACCAATTTATCTTAATTAATAAATCTGTCATAAAATCTATTTTCTTCTCTAAATTGTATAACTCTGTGAAACTATACAAAATTGATCTGGTCAACTTTGATAATTAAATCAATTAATTGAGACTATCTAGATGATTTTATCCAAGGTAAAGTGGAGACCATGGGCCTATGAAATCGAGTTTCAATAAGTTATCATAAATTTAACAAATAAATTTACTAACTCATTAATTCCTCGTGACTCCACTAAAGACTCAGAATTGCATTCTTGAATTCATAGAACACTCTATATAGATACTCTATTAATTATCCATTGTTACAACCATAATTGTCACTCACTCCTCTATAGACGGTCTACAATGAGATGGGACTAAAAATACAATTTTACCCTTCATTGTATTTTATCCTTAAAATACTTAGTTCCTTGTAAATGATATTTCAGTAAATTAATATTAACACTTAGTCGCAGACTGCTTTACGCTTCTCCATATCACAGCTCAACCCAAGAGTAAACACCATTCCAGAAGTAGACTTCCTGTCATCAACATCAGTCTGAAAATCTGAATCGGTATAGCCTACATGGTTCAGAAATCCACCCTTGTAGACTAACATTTAATCCCTAATCCGTCTTAAATACTTCAGAATATGCTTAACTGCTATCCAATGTTCTGATTAATAATCTAATATTTATTAGAGATTGATATTATAGGTCCATAGGTACCGATGGTGACTCTATCCGCACCATATCAAGGTAAGAGTTGATACAAAAGTAAATCTGTAATTTGGGAATTTGAGAAGAATTTTATTCTTTGGGTCAAGCATACAATTATATGATAATTAAGGTTGAATAATTAATTTAGAATTAATTATTAATTTTTTAAAATATATTTATTAATTTAAATATATAATTGTCGAAAATCATATATATATAAATTAATTATTTTATTTAAGTGAGAGAAAATAAAATTGGTAAGTCAAAAATAGTTTTTGATTTATTGAATTTTAAAAGATGATGATAATAATGATCATCAATTTGAATTTTGAATTTAAAATTTAAATTTTGAAATATGGTTGTTATCTTTTCCTTAAAAAGATAAATACCTTATGTGGGAGATTGATTTTAGTTAAATAAATAAATAAAAAAAATGCAATATTCCTGAAAAGGGATATAGTAGTACACACATGACACAATCCAAGGACTGTGTCATGCGTGTACCAACTGCACTGATATTGTATCAGTGTCGTTTTTATTTTATTTATTTAATTAATTAAAATTCTAAAATAGTTTTTTCAAATTTGGTAAGTTAGATATTTACCTAAATCAAATCCTATCATCATTATAAGCTTATTATTATTATTATTATTAGGAATAATAAGGCAATAAAATTATCTCTGCATATATGATATAGAATAAAAAAAAGAGAAGATATACACATATGAATAACACAAAATATAATTCAGAATAGGTCTCAGAATTTTTGTCAGACAAATACTCTTTCTTCTTCTTCTTTATTCTAGCAATTCTCAGACTATAATTCAAATTCTCATGTGTTGAGAAATACTTGTGATTCCTAAAATTGCAAACACATGTTTTCTATGTGCCCACACACATCTTGAGGTGTAGAGAACACTCCGGAAGATCGTGATTTGAGTGCTTAAAGCTTTGGATAGTTAGATCGATAAATATACTAAAAGATTTAAGGACACTTGATAGGCTTCAAGGGGTAAAAATTCATGTTCTTGTATGTCTATATGTTATATTTAAATATATTGTATATATATATATAAGTTGCATGATTAATAATATTGTATGTTAATGTTTCTGTCTGGATGTTTTTCTAGTTCATATAAACTGTTTATAAGAATGGTGAGAAATTTTTGTTGTTGTTACAAAATGGGTCCACCACGCTCATTTTGCTGCGTGCTCTGAATGTTTTTCCAACAATTGGTACCAGAGCAGGTCATTAATCTATACATATTATTAATTGTTGTGTGAGATTATATGCATTTTTATATTATATTTGATATATGTTTGAATGGATGGATGGATGTTTATTTTCATGATGATAGATTCTTAAGTGTTGTTTATAATGATGCTTTTTTTGGGTTTAGGAATTATTCTTAAAATTTCTAGATGAAATATGTAAGCCATTTTGGGGCATAGGAATTTTGTAATTTATTTTAAAAAACATTATGGGTAAAATTCTGTTGTGGCCCGAGCCCCGAGCCCCAAGCCCGAGCCTACCAGTCCGTGTGCACCTGCCTACGCCAGCCAGCCTATGCGCACCTGCCTGCGCTAGCCAGCCCGTGCTTGTCAGCCCATGCACGCCTGCACATCACGCCCCTACGTCAGGCACCGCGCCCAGCCGTGCTACCTAGCCAGCGCGCCCATGCGCCTGCAGCCGTGCACCCCTGCCTCCGCGACCAACCCGCGCCTAGCCTGCTTAGTCGTGCACCCCATTGGACCTCCAGTCGCTACACCCTTGGTACAACAAACCCTAGTGTGTTGTTACCATAATTATTTTTTAATTATTCATTTAATTAAAAATCAGAAATGAATTAAAATGGTTTTAATTTTGGAAATTTCTTTAATTGAAATAATGTTGATTATTTTCCCTAATTAAAAATGTTTTAATTGTTAACTTCCATAATTATTTTTTTTTAATTAAAATGTCCAAAATTAAAATTAAAATTATATTATTTAGTTTTATTTTTAAATTAAATTACCCAAATTCAAATTGGGCCTTAGAAACTTTTGGGTGTTAAAACCCAAAGTTTAATTATTTTAAAATTTTGTTTAAAATAATTAAAAATTTGTATAATTCAAAATGGATATAGAAAAGGGTGGCATTGGCTCAACAAGACTACATCTCAATGTTGAAGATCAAAGTGCTCTTTATTAGGCCTTAGTTAGTCTAGGTTACATTTTCATGTATATATTTGCAAGTGTTGTAATTTTTCTAGAAATACCCAAAAGTTACCATACCCACTTTTATTTACTTATTATAAATGTTTGAATGTAATTAAAATGTTTAATATTTTGTCATGCTTTATAACATGCCATTCATATACCCACACAATATGCAATTAGCATGCATTACATTCGAGTAGAAACATGCTATTAAGAACGTCTTATATTTTATTTTTTGTTATATGTTTATATGTGATAATTCATATAATAATAAATTTAGTCTTAATTAGTTAAGATGGTAAATCAAAATTAAAGTTGTTTAATTTGTTGTTTTAATGAAAAATGTTCTATTAAAATAAAAATGATATTCTCTTAATTAAAGCAAAATTAGAATTAAGGGCACAATTTTGTTTTGTTTTGCTTAATTGGATTAGTAGTTATTAGAATATCATTTGGTAAAAATAATTAAATTTATTTTTACAACTAAATTAAAAAATATTGATTTTGTGAAAAACACACTTTTCCAAAATAGTAAGTAGGAGAGGGAGTTATGAAAATAAGTCCCATGGTCTCCATTATTGGTTGAACACCGAGAGGCATATGAAGGGCCTCGTGTTGCTTCCATTTGCGGCCTCCCTAAGGAAAGACTTCTGAATATGTTTATTTTATCTCAAGGTTGACTTCTCTTATGGGAATATAATTAGTGATGTATTTCAAGTTTGACTGACCCTAAGACATACTCTTGAGTTAAGTCATTGATTGAAAATAATGGGTTACACTCCAAAGGTGTATCTAGGCTTTCTAGCACGACTAGTGCATCTTGACCAAACTAGCAGTAGTTCATAAGTCAAAAGAGAAAAAGATGTTTTTAAGTTTTCACTTATGAAATTGAGACTTGTCTCAAAATTAATTTGGAGTTAGTCTGACCTACCCCAAGGCGGTCCATTAATTTTTAAATTAATTTATCGTAGATTAGTATATAATTTTTATGTGTTTTTTATGTGTTGCATTCATGCATCATACCTACTTTTACAAATAAAATTTGATATTTATTATATGTTTTAATTCATTATATTTTATTTATTTATTTCCAGCAACAATGGTTAATTCTCTTAATCATGATCATGTACTTGAAAACTTGGGAAATCAAACATACCTCATTGACAAACTCTTGGAAATGATTCTATTTAATCTTAAACACATATGAAAATGGTACGATGGGATTCACATTGTCTTCGGAACACAAAACTTGTATGGAGCGATCTATGATCTACCACCAGAGGTTCCAAGCTTTTCATACAGCTTTGATGAACATGAAAAATATGGTGAATGGATGAGAGCGAATCACCTAACACATCAATGCATGTTATCGAACATGCATGGCAAAATTAAAGAAATATATATGGTTATTGAAACTACATACGAGATGTGGGCTATAATAAAAGATGATGCTGTAGCACATGCTCAATTTTTGAAATACGGGGTAAATTCGATTTACTCAAAAAGTCTTTTGTAATTTTTTGAATGGTTGATTAAAAAATTATGCCACTAATATTATTTTTCATATGTTCTTATTTTCAGGGAAGCAGAAATCATTTTGAGAAAAAGAATAGTTGCATTGAAACCAAAGCGAAGAAGAAATGATGAAGACAATTGAATAAATAAAAGATTAGTTTAGAAATTTATTTTGTTTAGTTCAAAACAATTTAAATTTTTTGTCATTTTGAAATAGTTGATTTTCATTATGAAAGAAATTAATAAGTTCTTTTTTCTTCAAAGTAGTTCTAGAATTATTTCTAGAAACAATGTTTTTAGATTCCTTTATTTGATGAATGAACAAGTTTAGTATTTCTTTTGAATAATAAATTCAATTGTTATATTTGAAATGGACTTGTTCCATCTATTTCATCAATGAGTATAAATTATAATTATGAATTATTTATTATTGTGCAAATCATAGATTTAATAAGACATCTTATTCCAACCACAATTAAGTAAACCATATATGTGAATTATTTTTTAGATTGACTTGTAATTAATTAGACACATAAAACAAATAAAATACAGTCTTTTATTGCAACCATTTAATGGTTATCTCCATGTTTATATAGTCTGTAATTAAAGTTAATCAAAAGACATTTCTCTAATAAATGCTCAAAAATCACATAATTATTTAGCTAATACATAAGATATGTATGTTGAACCTTTTAATGTTTAAAGCTAAAAGAAATAATAAATAGTAAGTCAATAGTGATTGATATTTTATTTAGATATGTTTAACTTTGATTGAATGCAAAGAAAATTTCTAGAATTTTTTTATGCAACATTCAAAGTAAAGTCACTTAGAGACTTGTTTGATCTGATCAAAAGGAAGTCTAAAACTCGAATTCGGAATTCAAGTAATTTGCATGTGAACTTAGAATTCAAACCCAACTCACATACAACTGGAATGCTAAGCAAAATTAGTATTTTGGAAATGGAATATAATCATATTAAATAAGATTAAATAGATAATGAGTAATCATTATTGTCTTTATTATTTCTATACTTTTAAACACTTGTTATACTCTTTATATGTTTGATTGTACAACATCAAAGACTTAAAAGTTGGAATACACTAGAGGTTATGTGAACAAAAAAAAAATTGAAAATTTTCCATGGAGTCATTTAGTGAAATAATTTAATAATCATAAAAGACTACAAAAGATTTTGTATCTCTTTAAATGCTACTTTAACGAATCATGATTATTATAATCACTATATTTTCTAGTTAAGTTGTACTTGAAATAATGACTGCAAGTCAAGTAAGCAAGTTACTGATAATTAACAATGATAAAACCAAAGAATATCACAAATTTTATAAATCATTGTTATAGTGGGAGCATTAGTTAGTAACTACTCCATTGCAAATGTAAAGATAGTTAAACTGTGTGTAACACAATCTAACTATACTTCATTCACATACTAGTATATGAAGCGAAAAGTTTTTACGGAAAATAATGGTTGAAACACAATGAGTCTAGAAATGGAATTTGAAATTCTATGACATCTGGATTCTTGAACATCCAACTAAAGTTCATTAAACTTCAGTTTGAAACAGGATATTCAAGATGAAGAGGAGAACAGAGGAAAGTACAGACTTTCCAAAGTTAGGAAAATAGCCTAAGGCTATGAACAAAAAGAGGAATTTATTACTTGAATAAATATCTTCTATTGTAACCAAACTTGAATCTGTTTACATACTCTTATCCACTGTTTTATGCATGAATTATGAGATTAATTTAAATGGATGTCTAAGTAGTCTTTATTGAATGACTGACATGACAAAATCATTTGAAGATCTCGACCAGAAAGATTCTGTTGTGATTCTTATTCTTAATATTGACAACATTCTATTCATTGGGAATGATGTAGAGAAATTGTCAATAGAAAAGAAGTGGTTAGATGAAATTTCTAAATATTAGATTTAGAAAAGCCAAGAATGTTCTACACATTCAATTCTATAGAGATTGAAAGAACAATCTTTAGGCACTGTCTCAAGCGACTTATATAAGATAAGAATCTTAAATACTTTAGTTTACAAAGTCCAAGAAAAGCATTTTTCCTTCTCGGTCAGGAGGATGTGTTATTTAAATAATAATGTCTATTTATTCTTTTACTAGAAAATGAGGACATGAGACAGTATTCCTACAACTCAGTGATTGACTATTTAATGTATCAAATGTTATATTTTCGAATTGACATTTGTTAAACGATGGGAATAGTAAAAAGATGTCAATCCAATGATGGATTGAGTCATTGAATAATTATGAGGACTTAATTTTGAGTATCTTAAATATAATAGAGATTATATGTATGTGCATTTAGGCAGAGGCCTAAAATCCCTAAGGATGAACTGATTTTTAAATCTTCAAAGATTGATCACCTTCCATAACTGTGGAGGAGACACATTAATATGGAAATGTACTAGACATTTCAGATTTCTATGTTTCACCACAAAAGCCGATATATAACAGCTACGAGCAGTTAAATAGACTATTTGACTTAGTTAAGTTCTTTGTCATTTTGGAAAGGATTTCAAACTAGAATAAACAACTAGTATCTCATTGCGAAAGTAATTAAGATACAACTATTCTAGAAGAAATAGAAATAATGAGAGGGTAAGGCACACGAAATGAAGTATCATTTAATACAAGACAATTTTACATAATTGATGTAATGATCTTGAAGATAACTTCAAAACAGCTTCTTACAAAACTGTTACAAAGACTTTGTTAGACAAAATCGGTCAAGAGAATGTAATTGACATATTTGAAAGGGATGCCTCAATTTTATTTAGGGCAAGTAAGAGATTGTTGGGAATAGTGCCCTCAAAGAAATTTAAGTTGACAAATATTTTGTATGAAATAAATAATTGAATTGAATTATTATATTTATAAACTAAGTCTGATATTATATTGATAATATTAAGTGAATATTAGAAAATTCCAAAGTTTATCTATGTGGTCTTAATCTCATATTGGTATGAGAGGATCGAGATTAAGATAATAAACTTAAAACAGTTCGAAGTAAAATAAAGTTATGGAATCTTTAGATTAATTACTGCTAGTACGATTTGCTAGTATTATGAATACAAGTGACCTAGATCCGAGTCACTAGTGTAGTAGGACACTTTAGTGAATGTACTTTATATATAGTGATATATAGAACTTGACCAGATGTGATTTCTTAATACTTGTTAAAACACCGTTTCATAGTATTATTCAAACACATCAAACGATGATCATATATACGATGATCTTAATCCTGAGGTTGCTATGAACTCCTATATATGTCTTTGATTCTTTGATTCATGCGTTAAGGTTTGTTCGTATGATTAGGCTAAGAACAATTGTTTTGGGGGCTCAATGATATATATGGATGAGGATGCAGTTTAATAGATATGGAATCTATACCTTCTTATCTATTGAATAATGGTTCCATATTGGGTTGACTTTTGGAACTGAAAAGGTTATGAATGCTCACATCGTAAACTTGTTGTGATACAACCTTCACTTGTAAAGTCAATGATACTCTAGGAACAAGAAATAGCTAAAAGGGTAAAACTGTAATTTTATTCCCTTTTAATTATGAACCATTAATAGAGAATTAACATTGTATGTAATGATTATATCAATGGATACTTTATTCTTAAATAAAGTACTCAATAAGTATATGTCCATAAATATCAAGAGTTCAATCTCATATTTATAGTGGAGTAATCATGATATTAATAAATATGATTATTTAATCAAAGAGATTTGATTAATAATCTAATATTTATTGGAGCTTGATATTATAGGTCCATAGGTCCTCAGGGTGGCTCTATAAACACCATATCAAGGTAAGAGTTGATACAAGCGTAAAATTGTAATTTGGGAATTTGAGAAGAATTTTATTCTTCGGGTCAAGTATACAATTATATGATAATTGAGGTTGAATAATTAATTTAGAATTAATTATTAATTTTTGAAAATATATTTATTAATTTAAATATATAATTTTTGAAATTCATATATATATATATAAATAAATAAATTAAAATTTGAAATTAATTATTTTATTTGAGTGGTAGAAAATAAAATTGGTAAGTCAAAAATAATTTTTGATTTATTGAGTTTTAAAAGATGATGATAATGATGATTATCAATTTGAATTTTGAATTTAAAATTTAAATTTTGAAATATGGTTGTCATCTTTTTCTTAAAAAGATAAATACCTTATTTTGTGGGAGATTGATTTTAGTTAAATAAATAAAAGAAAAATACAATATCCCTGAAAATAGATATGGTAGTACAAGAATGACACAGTCCAAAGACTGTGCCATGCGTGTACGAACTGCACTGATATTGTATCAGTGTTGTTTTTATTTTATTTATTTAATTAATTAATAATTTGAAAATAGTCTTTTCAAATTTGATAAGTTAAATATTTACCTAAATCAAATCCTATCATTATGAGATTATTATTATATTACTATTATTATTAGGAATAATAAGGTAATAGAATTATCTCTATATATGATATAGAATAAAAAAAAGAGAAGATATACACATATGAATAACACAATATACAATTCATAATAGTTCTTAGAATTTTTGTTAGACAAAAGCTCTTTCTTCTTCTCCTCCTTCTTCTTTATTCTAGGCATTCTCAGACCATAATCCAAGTTCTTTTGTGTTGAGGAATACATGTGATTCCTAAAATTGCAAACCTATGTTCTCTATGTGCCCACACACATCTTGAGGTGTAGAGAACACTCTGGAAGATCATGGTTTGAGTGCTTAAAGCTTTTGATAGGAAGATCGATAAATATACGAAAAGATTCAAGGACACTTGATAGGCTTCAAGAGGTAAAAGTTCATATTCTTGTATGTTATATATAAATATATTGTATATTTATATATATGTTGCATGATTAATAATATTGTATGTTAATGTTTCTGTCTGGATATTTTTCTAGTTCATATAAATTGTTCATATGAATGATGAGAAATTTTGTTGTTGTTACCAAATGGGCCCACCCTGCTCCTTTCACCGCATGCTCTGAATGTTTTTCCAACATGCACACATGTCAACTTAATAGTGGGTAACTATAGTACTTGAGTACTATAACCTTTGCTCACGTCCTTTCACATACCTAGTTGCCGTCACTTTCGAGATTAAACATGGTTTGTTGGATTGCTGTTAACCTTAAATTAAGGGCCCTGATTATTTCACCGATTACTACCTTCTGGATATGTAAGCCTTTCCTTCTCCATTTTTGTAATGACCCAATGAAAACAGCCAAAATAATTGTGGAAAACATACATCATTTGCGGAAACATCTTACTTTTGTTTAATTAAATGACCCGAAAATTCGTATAAAAAAACTTTTAAATATTGACTTAGTTTAGAAGCATGCACATGCTTTAAATAAGATTACGATATTTGAAACTTTAAAACAACTTAAACATAAACGACATAAAGTTTTTACACAACTTAAAACTTGACAAAAGCGTAGTGACTTCCACAGTCGGGCCACATGTACATTCCGCATGACAAACTCCATCGCTCACCGACCTGTCTTGCCATTTTGCTTACCTACAACATGAAACAACTAGATAAGCAAAACACTTAGTAAGAACAACTTAACATACATAGCCTAAAGAAGATAAATAGGAAGCCCTAACAGTGATCATACAAATATTCAACCATAAATAGGGTTTTGGAAAGACCGAACCATAACATACAATTCAAGAACGTATGAACGTCTTGACAAACTTATGGTCATGCCCAATAACCAGATTCCGTAACTAAGTAAACTTGCATGCAGAAAATCCCAGAGCAAGTGCATATATACATATGATCTTAACTCATAACCTACTTGTCATACTTAACATGCATAGCATACTTATCATCTTATCATACTTAACATGCATATTATACATATCGTACTTATCATCTTATCATACTTAACATGCATATCGTATATATCGTACTTATCATCTTATCATACTTAACTTACATATCATACATATCCTACTTAACATGCATATCATACATATCGTACTTATCATCTTATCATACTTAACTTACATATCATACATATTGTACTTATCATCTTATCATACTTGACTTACTTAACTTACTCAGCACAAACATGAGTGTATACTTAAAATACACTTGTTACTAAGACTCCTAGGAGAATTCAAAATACTCTCATAATCTTAATGGCTTGATTTCGGAATCATCTTAGATATGTGTCACGAAGTTTAACCGGACTCTTATGTCGCAGGTGTTAAACAGGATGTCTTACTTACATGTCACGGAGTTTGACCGGACTCTTATGTTGCGGGTGTTAAACCGAATGTCTTACTTATAATGGTGGCCAACCAAGCTTACTTACAAATTCACCGGAGGCGTCCGATGCTTGCTTACTTACTTATCGGGAACTACCCAGTTCTTACTTACTTGGTACCGGTAGCTAGTCGGATGTCATAATCATAACTGCTTACCTTACTTATGAGTATGTGAACCTCCTTAGGACAACAATCTTAAGTAACCTTCTACAACTAGTTTTCAATTGTGTACTTAAGTCTTAAAATAAAAATAGTCATGTCATGTTGTAGCCAAACATTCATAAGTTGTCTTACTAGTTGTCCTTAGCGGATAAGCGGGATTCCTGAGTCCAGAAATGAGCTTTCTCGTGCAAATAACAGTGTAATGGAATTCATACAGTGACTCAGATTAATTATGACATTTTATTAACTAAGTTTATGTCTTTAAGTTGAGCGATTAGGGGGGAGGGGGAATTAACTTAACTAATTTTCAATACTTAAAAAAAACATTTGTTCTTAAATCTTAAAGCTTAGACTAATCACTTGAAATTTATAGCCTTATCACATTATTTAGAAAAACATGCCTACAAATAATAGTGCTGGATATTCGGAAATAAATTTCCAATTGTATAAAGAGACAACATTCTTAAACCTAAAGAAAACTTCAATTACCGCTTTCTTATTTTCCTCATAAAATAAAAGTATTAAACACTATCTCTCGATTTATTAAAATTGTAAAGGAAAATGTTATGAAATTATAATTACCAAGTTTGAAAAATAGTTTTTTATTTTACTAATATTTTAAATTAAAAAGGTTAATTTTCAGTAAATTAAGAAACCCATAAGTTTTGTTATAAAAAAATATTTTATTTTCTCAAATAACCAAATAACAAATTTTAGTCCTAAGTGATAATTATTTTTGTGAAAAAAAATAAAGTCATAACTCACACAAGAGTACTATCTTAAGAATTTTCAATAAAATATAAAACCTCATTCTATTTTAAGCCGCTTAAATCTTAATCCTTAATTCATAGAAAATTATCTTCTATTTACTTTAAGAAAAAAAACACGATTTGACTAGTGAATTATGACTTAAAGTTTAAAAACCAAATATGTCAAAAACATAACTTGATTTGACAACCCTTTTAGAAAAATAAAAACTCACAATCTATGGAGTATTTCTTAGTCAACTCTTGCAGAGATTTTAATAAATATAAAAATATTCTAAATAAATAAAACCAGCTAAATTTTTTGATTTTAAACTTGTCTAAATGTTGTTCAAACATGCACTCTTCAAGCTGTCAGCTTTCACTCCCGCTTGTACAACAATCATAAAAATCTTATAACTTGACCTAGACATAACGATTTTGAGTGTTTCAAAATGCTAAAATCAAGAAATCTTCCTAAATAATGAAATTCTAAAAGTTTCATTTGAAAATTTGATCAATAACCTAGTGTTTGGCTCGTTGGAATCCACTGTAATAACATCTTGGCAGCAAACAATTTTGAGCATCTAAGTTAGAAAATTCATAACTCCCAAAATATAGTGAATTTTTTTAAAAATGTCTCATAGGTTTAATATTAAATATTCCAAGAATTTCCAGTCAAAATTTCAGCCACAAATAATTAGTTTAACTCATTCAAATAGTTGCTCAAAGTCCTAGTATTAAAACTACCAGTCAACATTTCAGATTGCACATGCAATCCCAAAATACTCATAACTTGAGTTATACAAAATGTTTTTCAGTGGTTAAAAATTGCTAAAATCATGTAATCTTCCTAAATAATGCATTAGTTAAAATCCTATATATAAAATAGGTCATTTAGGCAATGTAAAACCCGTTGGAAGCTACTGTAACGTTTTTGGCAGCAAGCTATTTTCAACAAAGCCTATGGAAACTTTGGATTTCCACTACCAAACAACCACAACTAACATGCATGCAAACCAATCAGCCATAACAGCAATAATACACATCAAATAACTTTTTTTTAACACAAAACATGATCCAAAAACTCAGATTGTAGGATCACTAAAAAAGATTTAAGGTAAAGAATTAAGATTTTACCTTTGTATTCAAGCTTTGAGTTTGACTTCTAGGGTTTGGCTCTAAGCTTCTGAAATGCTTTCCAACTTCTAAACTCTCCCCAATACCTCTTCAAGATCAGATTTTATTCAATAAAAAGAAGGAAAAGAGAAGAAACATTAAATTTCAAAACCCTACAAAACTTACCTTGTTAATGTTCAAAGCTCCAAATATGCCATAGAAGCTCTTGGATCTTGCATGCAACACTTCTTGGTTCTATATCAAAGATCAAAGAGTGTTTTTAAGAGTGTAAACTCAGAAACAAATAGGGAAAAAGAGAGCCCTAGGTTCGGCATAAGGGAGATGAAAATAAAATTTCAGGAACCTTACCTCTTTAGTGACCTGTTTCTTCAAGATAAGCCTAGGAGCTTCAATGGAGGCTTTTCCTTTCCTTAGAGAGAGAGGGAGCACGAAATTTTGAGAGGAAATGGAGAGAAAAAAGGTCTGACTTTTGTAATTGGAATGAGAGAGAGAGAGAGAGAGAGAGAGAGAGAGAGAGAGAGAGAGAGAAGAAGAAGAAGAAGAAGAAGAAGAAGATAAATGAGTAGAAGAGAGGCTTTTGAGTTCTCAAGTTTGACTTGGGAGTTAAGAAAATGTGTGTAATAATTACACAATCAAATAAATAAAAAAAAGCAATACAATACACTCTTCAATTCTCTTGTGGCCGCCCCCTATAGAAAGACCAAAATTCCCTCCCTTTTTTTTTTCTCTCCAAGCCAAGCTTTTAAATAAAGCTTCTTATTCACCAAGGATAGAATGCTACTTTTGTAAAAATGTAATTTCCTATAGTTTTCAACTAAGGAACTTAGGATTTTTAATTTAATTGAATATCACACCAAAAATATTTGATAACATTAGTCTTACTAAATACATATTACATAATTTTTCTTATGTAATTTTCTTTGGTCATAATTCCACCTTAAGTAGGATTAGGTATTTTCCCATAGCTTGCTCATATTGAATTTTCCTAGAAAATTCATTAAATTATTTATTTTCCTTATTCATAATTATCTTATGCTCAACTTAATTTTCCTTTCGCCATAAATTTTGGAGAATATTTTAGATCTGAGATTTTCACTCGATAAGAGATTTTGACTTGGTTCGCGACCACAGTCTTAGTTTGATTGCATAACCAAACTTAACATATAATAACTAATATTTGAACACATAACTTACATACAAGACATACCATATTTCTTACAAGTATCAAAATACTTGGAAATAAAATTTCTGAGAATAAAATTTCTGGTAAACCCGAATTCTACCTGCTGCCCTAAACGCGGGGCGTTACAATTTTTTTTTTTATTTACTTCTTCAAAAACTCATCTTTGAATGTTTTCTAAAAGAAAAAGACCAGAGCTCTCTCATTCTTAAGAATCTCCAAGGTCCTCTCTATTCCAGATTTTCCAATCCACGCTTCAATCCTTTCCTCAATTACCTTCGTGTAAGTTTCATCCATCTTTTTCTATATTTTTTGATCAAAATATAATGCACGTACACACACCATTTATTTTTCAAAATTTGTTCTTGAAATGTTCTAAAAATTTATGAAGAAATGGGGGTTTTGATATGTTTTGAACGAAGGATTTTGAACAAAAAAATGTTTATTTTGGGTTAATAGGGTATGGGTTATATGTTTCCTGTGGTACAAGAAATAGGGTTTTATAAGTAGGATTAATTTGCACACAAATCGATAATAACCCCTTTTTGGGTAACTACTCATTTTCCCTAGAAAATCGAGACATCCCAAAATAAAAAGTAACCACCAACTTCAAGTGGAATTACCTCAATGCTTCGAGCCTATAATGGCCCGAATTATTCGAGATGAGCATCTCATTATTTCGAGCCCATTTCGGCTCAGATTTCTGAGATAAATTTATTCAATTATTTTCCCTTCTTATTTTAAGTGATGGGCCCTCACCTTTATCTTTATTGTTAGATGATGTAGTCTTTTGAGAAGAATTGGTGGGGGTATAACTATGACATTCCTTATCGAACTCCCTCTCCCTGAGCCGAGTCTCTGTTTTCATGAAACCAAAGACTCATTCGCGAGTACAAAGAGCGAACAAAGCGTGAAGACATAAGTTCTCATTTTCGACGTCAAATCATCGAGGTTCAAGAATGGAAAAGGAGAATACTTCGATTGGTTGTTCTTCCTGAGATTGACTTTTACATTTGTTCCATTCCATTAGACCTGTCCTTACAATAACCATTGCCTTTCACCCAAACAAGGTCTCCTATGAACTCATGGAGAGCTCTTCGAGCCATCCCTCTCAATCTTCTTCTACCTCAGCCCCTCCTCAAGTGTTTTCTCTCCCTTCCTCCAGTTGCAAGTTTTTCGAGGATGATTTTTACGAAAGCTCCATAAAAACCAACAGACAAGTTTTAGACATCCTGTCTTCCCATGGCATAAAACTGTCCACAAAACTAGTTTGCCGAGCTCCAACACTTGAAGAAAGGAGTAGTTATGCCCCAGGCAAGGATAACACCGACCGAGTGTACATGCTTGCGGCTTGGAGTCGTGAGCATATGAGGGCTGGGGCATTACTGCCCTTAAACGACTATTTCAAGAGATTCACTGATCAGGTCAACATCGCCCCATTCCAACTACAATCCAACTCGTACAGAGTTCCCGCGACACTGAAGTCGCTGTATTACGAGATGAAGTGGGAAGAGCCTTTGGCATATGAGATTCTCTATCTCTTCCACCTCAAGGGCAACCCAACTCGAGCTTGAGGCAGAGATGGGTTCTACTATCTATCGAGTTAGCCCAAAGAAATGAGGCTCTTTTAGGACATACCTAACCATACTCCTAATTTCAAGACAGTTTTTCTGGACCAACAACCTCAAACCTTCAAAGTTCTACTCCTTCTGCCAGATTCGTAAGTATTTGCCTTAGTACTCTAAGACTAGTTTTAATTCTTTAATTCAAACAATTATCCATATGCTTCTCTATAGAGAAATTTTGATCATCCCGAGGTTTCAAAGGAGATGGAAAACCATTGAGATGAAATATTAAAGCTCCCTTATGGTCGGCGATCTCTAAATTACTTGCTACATGAGGATAAGCTTTGATTATGTGGTTCGCTCAACAAAGGCTTGAACACAGATGATGATGGGAACCGCAAGTACGCCTCATGGGAAGAAGTCCCTATATCCGTTCCCTCAGATTCAACTCGAAAGAATGAGAAAAATTGGTTTGAGGTCAAACCTTGCCATCAGCTCCCCTGTTGAGCAATCTGTATTGGGAAATGAGGCTCAAGACGAGGCATCTATGAGCTCGAATGAAGGAGGTAAATTAATCCTTGACCAATTGAGTTGGTCTCCCACACTTTTTAAATAGGATCCCAATGTTTTAGTTTATTTCAAGGACCCCGAAACAAATTTCATGACCTGGTCAGGGGTAGACTTTATAGTGCATAAGGACGATAGTTTTTTGTCTGGGTTCCAAAATATGTACTGTATAAACAAAGTATGGGAAGGTCTAGGGTCCCAGTATGGTTCAAATGATTGGTGAGATCTTTTTGAGTTGTCTCCCACCTTTTGAAGTGAAGAATAAGGAATAAATGAAGAACCTTCCCGTTGACCTATGAAATTGGCCAACGGTCGTATGTATGGTATACGACACCTTTGAAAGAAATAAATATAAATATACGACATAGTAAAAATATCTAAACAAACACACATAAATTTATAGTTCTTCAGCCTTGTTCTGACGAACAGTAATAACCTAATCCATTTAGTCTTTAGTATTGAATCACTCGATTGAAAATTACAAATATGAACTGAAGAGGTCAATTGTCACAAATTTGCCCAAATTTTATTCTCCAAAAAATATCCATCCAAGAATCGTCCAAAAACCCAACCCTTAAAAAAAAAGCTCTGGGTCCTTTATTTATAGTATCCAGGGGCTGTTACATGATCATCAAGACTGGGGATCGTGGTTTGGTACACAATCATAGTGAGTGGAGATACGTGTCCACCTCCTCATGATTATGAGATCGTGGGTCTTCTCGTTGTTTCTCTGGTTCGTGGTTGATGATGAACGATTGAAACCTTCGGGAAAATGCTAAGTCTTGGTTGGTCTATGAGACTTAGGTGCTAGGCCCAATGACCCTTTAGAGCTTGGGTGCTAGGTCTGATGACCCTCATTGTAACGACCCAAATTTACTAATAAGGCTTAAGGGCCTTGATTAGTGTGACGGGAGGGCATAACTGGATTATATGTGATTTAATGATTAAACACATGTTATATGATTATTTGAATATCTGCGATGCATGACTATGTGTATTAGTATGCATGTAGGCCCTGATTAGGTTTGAAGGGCATAATCGTAATTCTGGCCCGTTGAGGGCATAACTGTATATATTTGTGATAAATTGTCGAGACCACATTATTATGTGGATATATTTGTAATCTGTGACTCGAAATGATCCTAGTGAGCGGTTCAGCAAAAAAGTCACGGCGGAGATTTATACCCGGCTCGGGACGAGCCTGGGGTATTTCTGGGAATTTAGAGAATATATTGGAGTCTATTTTGATAATGAGGAATATAATTGGTGATTAGTTAGGTGTCGGGAAGTAAGCGGTAAATATTAGAGACACTCGAGGAATTAGCAGGAATTGGGTGTAATGACCAAAATGCCCCTAGGTTGATTAAAGGCTTAAGAATAAAGGGAGGGCAAATTGGTCATTTGGCTTATAAGGGATAGGTATTACCAGGATTTATGCCTTAGTGGAATATGTAGAAGGACTTAGAAGTCTGAAGGAAAAGAAAGAAAAGAAAAGAAAAGGGAAAAAAAGGGAAATTGGAAGTCTATCTCTCTCTCATTCGGTTGGAGGTCTCTTCTCCATTTCTTGAAGGAGTTTGGAGCTAAAATTCAGAGGGAGTCTAGGTAGGAGCTTGAGGCTAAGGTCTTTGGTCTGGTTTGAGGAATTAGCAAGGAGTTAGCAAGAGTAATCCATCCACTTGAGGTAAGGTCTAAGGTTTTTTTCTTCAATTTCTGGTTTTATGTAAGCATGGATTTTGAGTTGTATTTGGATGGGGAATTCTAGGGAGTTGAGGCTGAATCTTTGAGGAGGTGAAGGCTAAGCTAGTGTGGAGGATAACCTAAGTTGAACCCATCCATCAAAGGTAAGAAAATCTAGTTTCAAGCTTTGTGATTTCTGTGGTTTTGCTGAGATTTTGAGCTTTAGGTTCAGCCATGGTGAATTTTGTGATTTGGAGTGCATGTGATTGAGTTTTGTGTTGTTGGGACTTATGGAATGAGTGGAGGATGTTGGGAGGCTTGCTTTGAAGTTTGGATGAGTTTTGAGTAGGTTTGGCTTGGGAAAATTCGAAGGAGAAAATGCTGTGCAGGGCTGTGTTGTGACTAGCGCTACAACGCTAGTCACTGGGCGCTGTAGCGCTAGGCTATGTGGTCTGGGGCATTTTAGGCTCTGTTTGTAGCTCTGTAGTGCCCTCCTTAGAGCGCTGTAGTGCTACCCTATTTCTAGAAAGGGGTTTTTGGGTTATTTCTAAGGGTTTTTGCCCGGGGGTTTGATTCCACCACCCCGTTTGGTGGAATTAGGGCTTCCCGAGGGCTCGGGATTGGTCCCGAGGCTAGGTTTTGGATTCGAGGTTTGGTGATGATTTTAATCTATGGCTGTGAGTCTAGGTGAACGTTAAGGCTCGGACGGGATCGTGCTTGGGGATCAAATTAAACAAAGCTAGCGAATCTAAAGGTAAGAAAACTGCACCCGGTTATATGTTTGTGATGAGACTAAGAGCTCCCTATATCTGTATGATGTCATAGATGGTATTATGCCATGGGACATGTGATAAACGACCTAAGGGTGCTGTAACTAATACTTGCGCATAGGGCGCGACTCGGCCACTGGTAGCTGAGGACAACTTAATATTCACTGAGCTCGGTTTAAGCGGGCCGGAGTCAGTGGGATAAATAGAGGGTGCGGCCTAAGGGCGTTAAACCTAGTTATCATATGTGATTTGATTACTGATATGAAATGATATACTTGCTATGTTGAATACTTGATTAACGTGAATGCTTAGACTGTTGAGTACATGCTTATGCGGTATGAGTTATTTGATTGTCTGTTGAATGATTATGCTCTGTTGTTGTGTTTTCCTTCTGGGCCTTGGCTCATGGGTGCTACATGGTGTAGGTAAAGGAAAAGGCAAGTTGGACCAATCTTGAGGTGGAGAGCTGCAGGGCTGAATGTACATAGTCAGCAGATCGGCCGCCACGGCCGAGGAGTGGCAGGACGAGAAAAGCCTATTTGTGTGTTTTGTCTTAGAGTGGCTAGCAACTGTATTTAAATCTTAAATCTTTTGTAAAAGGTCTTAAACTTATTACTTTTGGGATCCCATGTAAAAAGAAAATGTTTGTTTACAAGAATTAAAGCCTTTGAGACCAAAATCTTTTAACCCTAGTTCAACTATAGTTTCGGTAACACTTTTTGAACTAAATGACTTGATTAACAAGTCTTGCACCTTTATAAACACACAGTGTAACGATCTTGGCTATCCAGGGTGTTACAAATTAGTATCAGAGTGTCCTAGGTTTAAGGGTTCCTGAAGACTGGCTGGACATGTACATTCGCCGCGAAAGACAAGCTCGACTCAGGGTTTGGTAAATTGTGTATACATGACTATGTGCTTAGATGATTTGAATGAAATATGACTGTTGATATCGGCTTGATTAATAGGGAGCATGAGATACTGATAAGGCCTGGCCCATGACTATTGCATGATGATATTGAGGCGTGCTTATCAACATTGCTATGCATGTGAATGAATATATGTATGAATATTTGGATAAACTGTTATATTTTGATTGTTTGGGAATGTTTGGAGTTTTATGGTGGATCATGAAAGGATTATTACCCTGTCATCATAGTCTGACTGCCGAGTCATTGATTGCAGATTGACTTGGATAATTATTCATCCAAGAAAATCTACGCGACTAGCTGGCAATAGGTCTGAGACTAGGGATGATGACCAGGGCCAGACCCCTTCGCCAGTCCCTGAGAACTGGCAGCAGCTTATGGCTGATATGCAAGCACGACTACAGAGCCAGGATGAACAGATACGAATTCTGCGGTAGCAGGCTCCATCAGGGACTGTTGCCCCCATTGTGCCACCTGCAGTGGTACTTGTTGTACAGCCAGTAGAGGTCGGGAATAGATGGGAGCCGTTGTATAAGCGGTTCAGGAAACAGCAGCCCCCGATCTTTGAAGGAGGACCTGATCTAGCTGAACAATGGATGACCATGATTACTACCATTCTGGACTTTATGAGGGTAGAGGGACATGACAGTGTGGCCTGTGCCACATATATGCTGAGAGAGGATGCCCAAATCTGGTGGGAAGTGACATCACAGACTAGAGATGTTACTGCTTTAACTTGGGTAGGATTCAAGGACCTATTTAGTCAGAAGTAATATAATGTTTCCATCAAGGCAGCGAAGATAAATGAGTTCGTGGGGCTGGTTTAGGGCAGCATGACAGTTACAGAGTATGCCCTAAAGTTTGACAGACTTGCGAAGTTTGCACCCGACCTTGTGCCTACTAATGCAGCTAGGCAGGATAGATTTATTAGAGGGCTTAATGCTATGATAGCCCGAGATGTGAGGATTATAACAGTACCTGGAGGGACAACTTATGCCCAGGCTGTAGAGAAGGCTCTTACCACTGAGGAAGCGGAGAATAAGATATGGAGAGAAAGTGCAGCCAGACGGGAGGGCCGCAGGGCGGTGCCTCCATATTCTGGTTTTGGTAGGGGTGGAGGCCCCAGTGAATTAAAGAGGAAGACCCCTGATTTTTCGACCGTTCCTGGTCCTGATAGGAGAGGTCGGGGTACTCTGGGTGGCCGTCAGGGAGGCGGTGATACATGGAGGACTTATCCTGTGTGCACGAGGTGCAGGAGACGCCATCCGGGTGAATGTCGAGCTAAGGCCTATTATGTGTGTGGTGGTGGGACACCTCAAGAAAGATTGCCCGACAGTGAAGAAGGGAGATGCGAGGAATGTGGACAGCTTGACTCTAGCTCGAGTGTTCACCCTGACGCAGGCAGAGGCCGAGGTTAGCCCCTCGGTAGTGACAGGTCAGCTTTCTAGCGCTGGCTCTCCTTTTACAGTATTGATTGACTCTGGTGCTACACATTCGTTTGTTTCTAGTAAGGTGATTGATAGAATGTGTAGACCTAGTGAGTATTGTACTTCAGGGTTTGGGACTATTTTGCCTACAAGGGAACTGGTAGTGTCTAGGAGGTGGATTAGAGCACTGCCAGTGATAGTTGATGGTAGAGAATTGTCAGTAGATTTGATTGAGTCGAGTATGGAGGACTTTGATATGATTTTAGGTATGGATTGGCTGGTTAGATATGGAGCTACTATTGACTGCAGGAAGAAGATGGTGACCTTTGAGCCAGAGGGCGAGGATCCCTTTGTTTTTATTGGAACGGTGCATGGACCCTGCGTACCCATAATATTGGCATTGAGAGCCAGAGATCTGTTACGAGGAGGGTGTATAGGTTTTCTGGCTAGTGTGGTAGATACCACCAAGGTTTCGCCAACAGGATCGGAAGAGACCAGATTGGTTTGCGAGTTCTTGGATGTGTTCCCTGAGGACTTGCCTGGGTTGCTGCCGCGTAGAGAGATTCAGTTTCTTATTGAGCTGGCGCCAGGGACAGAGCCAGTGTCGAGGGAACCGTATAGGATGGCACCAGCAGAACTAAAAGAATTGAAGATACAGTTGCAGGAGCTTCTGGATTTGGGGTTCATCAGGCGTAGTTACTCGCCATGGGGTGCTCCAGTTTTGCTTGTGAAGAAGAAGGACGGGACTTTGAGAATGTGTATAGACTACAGGGAATTGAACAAGTTGACAATCTAGAATAAGTACCCCCTACCAAGGATTGACGACTTGTTCGATCAGCTACAGGGTAAGACGGTGTTCTCAAAGATTGATCTTCGATTTGGTTATCACCAGCTGAGGATCAAGGACGAGGACATACCGAAGACGGCCTTCCGAACGAGGTACGAGCACTATGAGTTTCTGGTCATGTCGTTTGGTTTGACCAATGCCCCAGCAGCTTTCATGGATTTAATGAACAGAGTGTTCAAGGACTTTCTGGATCAATTCATTATTGTCTTCATCGACGACATCCTAGTGTACTCCAGTTCAGAGGCAGAGCACGAGATTCATCTTCGACAGGTTCTGCAGATATTGAGAGAGCATTAGTTGTACGCCAAGTTTAAGAAATGTGAATTTTGGTTACTAGAAGGGATTAAGGTGGATCCATCTAAGGTAGAGGCAGTTAGGGATTGGCCGAGGCCAAGGAACGCCTCGGAGGTACGAAGTTTTCTTGGTCTAGCGGGTTATTATAGACGGTTTGTGGAAGGCTTCTTGAAGATAGCAGCACCGATGACAAAATTGACATAGAAGAATTGGAAGTTCATTTAGTCAGACAAGTGTGAGGATAGTTTCCAAGAACTGAAGCGACGACTTATTTCCGCGCACGTGTTGAGTCTTCCTTCGGGGGAAGGGAAGTTTGTTGTTTACTGCGATGCATCGAGGTTGGGTTTAGGCTGTGTGTTGATGCAGAATGAGAAGGTTATAGCTTATGCAACGACAGCTAAAGGAGTATGAGCAGCGGTATCCTACCTATGATTTGGAGTTAGCAGCGATGGTATTCTGATAACTCTATGATTTAGAGTTATTTTTATTAACTTTGAACTTGAATTTTGGGTGAAAAGAGTAATGAGTGTGATGTTATTTGTAAGTTTGTTTAGTTTTTACCTTTCTTTTCTAGTTAGTGTGTTAATTCAAGAGTCTTGTAAATTGTCGGTAGTAATTGTAATTAATTAAGTAATTGTGTGTGTTTTGTTGTTTAGGAAATGAACTTTTGACTCACCAAGGGAAACTAAGGAATCCAAGGAAAAAGGGGACAAAAAGCTGGAAATGCTGCTCAAATGCTGGAGGCCGAAGTGTTAGCAAATCTAGAAATTGGGGACTGACGTGGACAAGATCCAGCTGACCTTTCTTCACTTATCTCAGCGCCTATGTGGCACCCACTTAAAAATTAGGTTAGCTAGCTGAGGTGGCGTGGACTAATGGGCCAAGAAAGGAAAATGGGCTTTCTAATTAGGGTAAGGAGAAGAGAAAAGTACCCTAAGGAGAGTACAGCTGAAATCATCAAAGGGGAAGAGTAGAAAACACAGTACATATTTTATTTTCAGAAAAAAAAGAAGAAAGAGGGAAAAGAGCTGATGCAGAGAGATATACACAGAAAAAGGCAGTACCCATAAGAGGAGACCCACGGCCAAGGAAGGAGGAGGACTCTAGAACCCGATTCTACTTCTTCTCTTTCTTCTATATTTCCTTTTCTGTAGTGTATACTCTTGATTCTATAATTTGTGAACTGAATATTTACTATGGATGAGCAATTTCTATTTTGGGTTGTAATTTTCAGTTTGAACATGAGCTAATCCTTTTGAGATTTGAATGGCTATGGAACCCGATGTTATGAATTAATGATGAAAATTGCATGAGTTTAGCAACTTGCCTTTGTTCATTCAAGTGAGATGAATGTTAAATGATTGTTAATTACTGGCCATGACTAACAATTTGCTTAGCTAGATCTGATTCTGGAAAGGTTATATCTAGTGGAAATAACTTGGATGATGCAAGAGAATTACCATGTTTAGGTTGTTCTTAGTGAGTAAAATAGGAATATTTTGCTACCTTGTATAACTTGAGAATTGGTGTGTAATTGCTGTTTTGCAACCTGCTTAAATATAGGAATGTATTAACTCAAGTTGTAGAATTAATTCACTGAGTTTTGGGAAAATCTCACGTGCTTATCTTAGAATTCTGTTAACTCTGTGTAACTTTGCTGAGCGAAGGCTGTAACAACTGGGCAGATTAACATAGGGGGAAATAGCTATTCAGATCTATTAATCCATATGCACTTTTTCTTGAATTCAATTTTTTTTGTTTTGATGAACAAAGAAATTTATTAACACCAAAAACAAATACAAGAACAGCTCACAAAGAGCCCAACAAACCGAGAAAACAACAGAACAGCTCACAAAGAGCCCAGCAAACCAAGAATTACAACAGATTCAGGCTTCTAAGGAAAACAATGTCAGAACTCTTCATCTTAGCCTTAGACAAACTAGAAACTCTAGCTCTAATACAGTCTTGAATCAGAGAAATAGCTTTACAAACAGAAACAGAAAAGGAGTTAAAACATTACTCTTTACCATTCGGGGAAAGCCAACGTAGTGGCGGATGCATTGAGCCAGAGAGGCCCAGGTCAGTTGTACAGTTCCACCCAGATCTCGAGAGAGTTAGCTGATGAGATTGTCAGAGCGGGGATAGAATTGGTGGTAGGCTGGTTGGCCTATATTACTCTGCAGTCAACCCTGCTAGAGTGGATTAAAGAGGGACAATTGGTAGACGCTCAGTTACAGGAGGTTAGAGAGAATGTCTTAGCGGGAGTTGCTAAGGACTATTCTATTTCTGAGGTTGGTATGCTTCAGTATCGGGGGCGGATTTGTGTTTCGAATGATGAGGGAATCAAACGAGAGATACTGGATGAGTCTCATACGACGCCGTACTCACTTCATCCGGGTACCACGAAGATGTACCAGGATCTACAAACGTTATATTGGTGGCCCGGGATGAAGAAGGATGTGGTGGAGTACGTAGCGAGGTGCTTAACCTGTCAGAAGGTAAAAGCTGAGCATCAGCGACCAACAGGGTTGCTTCTGCCTTTGGGTATTCCTGAGTGGAAATGGGAGGATATTACGATGGATTTTGTGGGTGGTTTACCCATAACTGTAGGGCTTCATGACTCGGTGTGGGTGATAGTAGACAGATACACCAAGTCAGCCCATTTTCTTCTAGTGAAGTCGACATATACTGTGGACCAGTATGCTGAGTTGTATGTGAGGGAGATCGTACGTATCCATGGGGTTCCTAAGTCTATAGTATCAGATCGGGATCCTATCTTTACCTCCAAGTTTTGGGGTGGTTTGCAGAAGGCTATAGGGACTCAGTTGAAGTTCAATACAGCCTTTCATCCCCAGACTGATGGACAGTCTGAGAGGATGATTCAGGTGTTGGAGGATATGCTCAGAGCGTGTGTGATCGACTTTGAAGGATCATGGAGTAAGTATCTCCCGTTGATTGAGTTTTTCGTATAACAATAGTTACCAACCAAAGATTGGAGTGGCTCCCTATGAGATGTTATATGGGAGGTAGTGTAGATCACCCATTCATTGGGATGAGATGGGTGAGAGGAAGTATTTGGGGCCAAATATGGTTCAGAGGACAAGTGAAGTTGTAGATAAGATCTGAGCTAGGATGCTCGCCTCTCAGAGCAGACAGAAAAGCTACGCTGATCCCAAGCGTAGGAACATGGAGTTCCAAGTTGGGGATCACGTGTTTCTCTAAGTTTCACCATTGCGAGGGGTGAGAGGAGATTTGGAAAGAAGGGCAAGCTAAGAGAAAAATTGTCGATAATCGTATTTCTGGCCTGTTGAGGGCATAACTGTATATATTTGTGATAAATTGTCGAGACCACATTATTATGTGGATATATTTGTAATAAGTGACTCGAGACGATCCTAGTGAGCGGTTCAGTGAAAAAGTCACAGTGGGGATTTATACCCGGCTCGGGACGAGCCTGGGGGTATTTATGGGAATTTAGAGAATATATTGGAGTCTATTTTGATAATGAGGAATATAATTGGTGATTAGTTAGGTATCGGGAAGTAAGCGGTAAATATTAGAGACACTCGAGGAATTAGCGAGAATTGGGTGTAATGACCAAAATGCCCCTAGGTTGATTAAAGGCTTAGGAATAAAGGGAGGGAAAATTGGTCATTTGGCTTATAAGGGATAGGTATTATCAGGGTTTATGCCTTAGTGGAATATGTAGAAGGTCTTAGAAGTCTGAAGGAAAAGAAAGAAAAGAAAAGAAAAGGGAAAAAAAAGGGAAATTGGAAGTCTATCTCTCTTTCATTCGGTTGGAGGTCTCTTCTCAATTTCTCGAAGGACTTTGGAGCTAAAATTTAGAGGGAGTCTAGGCAGGAGCTTGAGGCTAAGGTTTTTGGTCTGGTTTGAGGAATTAGCAAGGAGTTAGCAAGAGTAATCCATCCACTTGAGGTAAGGTCTAAGGTTGTTTTCTTCAGTTTCTGGTTTTATGTAAGCATGGATTTTGAGTTGGATTTGGATGGGGAATTCTAGGGAGTTGAGGCTGAATCTTTGAGGAGGTGAAGGCTAAGCTAGTGTGGAGGATAACCTAAGTTGAACTCATCCATCAAAGGTAAGAAACTCTAGTTTCAAGCTTTGTGATTTCTGTGGTTTTGCTGAGATTTTGAGCTTTAGGTTCAGCCATGGTGAATTTTGTGATTTGGAGTGCATGTGACTGAGTTTTGTGTGGTTGGGACTTATGGAATGAGTGGAGGATGTTGGGAGGCTTGCTTTGAAGTTTGGTTGAGTTTTGAGTAGGTTTGGCTTGGGAAAATTCGAAGGAGAAAATGCTGTGCAGGGCTGTGCTGTGACTAGCGCTACAACGCTAGTCACTGGGCGCTGTAGCGCTAGGCTATGTGGTCTGGGGCATTTTAGGCTCTGTTTTTAGCACTGTAGCACCCTCCTTAGAGCGCTGTAGCGCTACCCTATTTCTAGAAAGGGGTTTTTGGGTTATTTCTAAGGGTTTTTGCCCGGGGGTTTGATTCCACCACCCCGTTTGGTGGAATTAGGGCTTCTCGAGGGCTCGGGATTGGTCCCGAGGCTAGGTTTTGGATTCGAGGTTTGGTGATGATTTTAATCTATGGCTGTGAGTCTAGGTGAACGTTAAGGCTCGGACGGGATCGTGCTTGGGGATCAAATTAAACAAAGCTAGCGAATCTAAAGGTAAGAATACTGCACCCGGTTATATGTTTGTGATGGGACTAAGAGCTCCCTATATCTGTATGATGTCATAGATGGTATTATGCCATGGGAAATGTATTACACGACCTAAGGGTGCCATAACTAATACTTGCGCACAGGGCGCAGCTCGGCCAGTGGTAGCCGAGGACAGCTTAATATTCACTGAGCTCGGTTTAAGTGGGCCGGAGTCAGTGGGATAAATAGAGGGTGCGGCCTAAGGGCGTTAACCCTAGTTATCATATGTGATTTGATTATTGATATGAAATGATATACTTGGTATGTTGAATACTTGATTAACGTGAATGCTTAGACTATTGAGTACATGCTTATGCGGTATGAGTTATCTGATTGTCTATTGAATGATTATGCTCTGTTGTTGTGTTTTCTTGCTGGACCTTGGCTCACGGGTGATACGTGGTGCAGGTAAATGCAAAGGCAAGTTGGACCAATCCTAAGGTGGAGAGCTGCGGGGCTGAATGTACATAGTCAGCTGATCGGCCGCCACGGCCGAGGAGTGAAACAGGACGAGAAAAGCCTATTTGTCTGTTTTGCCTTAGAGTGGCTAGAAACTGTATTTAAATCTTAAATCTTTTGTAAAATGTCTTAAACTTATTACTTTTGGGATCCCATGTAAAAATAAAATGTTTGTTTACAAGAATTGAAGCCTTTGAGACCAAAATCTTTTAACCCTATTTCAACTACAGTTTCGGTAACACGTTTTGAACTAAATGACTTGATTAGCAAGTCTTGCACCTTTATAAACACACAGTGTAACGGTCTTGGCTATCCAGGGTGTTACACTCATGGTGCTAGGCTTGTTGACCCTCTGGGTGCTAGGCCTACTGATCTTCTAGGTACTAGGCCTGATGACCTTCTAGGTGCTAGGCCTGCTGATCTTCTGGGTGCTAGACCTGCTGGTTCCAGCTTGAACGAGCGTGAACTTTTTCGAACAACGTGTATTTGGGAGTTTAGGCCGACCACCCTATGAAGAATAGGGTGGGACAACCACCCCATGCAGTTCATGAGCATGCCAGGCTGACCACCCCCAGGGGTTGGGGTCAGGCCGACCACCCCTTGGGGGCTAGGGCCAGGCTGACCACCCCTAGGAGGTTTAGGCCTGGTCGACTTCCCTATAGGTCATGGGCCTATCCATTTTTGTTCATCGGTCTTTTTTCAATACTTTTTCATTTTTCCATGACTTGTGATGCCATGTGCCGCATTCTCATTTGCCACGTCATCTCTTGAATTTTGAGGGATAATATTTGTCTCCCAAGTTTATCGTACTATGTTTAACATTACTGTAAACATGATCTGGCCTGAGAAACATATCGTACCAATACTCTAACAACAAAGTCCCTCGGGACATTACGTAGATAATTTGCTCAGCATGTATTTTTCAAGGATAATTACAATTCCTAAAAATAATTATATTTTTCAAGGAAAATTAATTTTCTAAAAATTTAGTATATTTTTCAAGGAATTTTGAAGTCCTAAAAATATAATATATCTTTCACGGAGTTTTGAAGTCCTTAAAATATAATATATTCTTCAAGGATATTAATTCCTAAAAACACAAAATATTTTTCAAGGAATCTGAATTCCTAAAAATATAAGATAATTTTCAAGGAATTTGAATTCCTACAAATATAAGATATGTTCAAGGAATTTGAATTTTTAACTATACCATATATTTTTCAAGGAATTTAAATTCCTAAAAATATGGTTAGCCTGAGAGGTTATAAGTAGAGACTCACTCATTACATCCCATACCCATGCGCCTATCTCAGGGAAATTCTGAGCTGTGAAATTCTCCAAGTCTTCATCAACTCTGCGCATCTTCTCTTGGGTAAGTAGTCTTTCCCAATTTTTATGTCTTTGATGAATTTGTCTGAATTTCCTTGCTTTGCTCAACTTTGATTCAAAATAATTGACTTGTTTAAACCAAAAACTTGTTTTTAATAAAAAATTGGCTTGATCATTGCCTCTTTTTGCGTGATGCTCTAGGGTTTAAGGTCAGTAGGTCGACCACCTTCAGATTCACTAGCTTGTGTGATTTCCAAGCTTATAAAACCCTAGGCCAACCACCCTTAAGTTTTCCTAGCCTAGGCAATATCTAGGCTTATAAAAATTAGGGTTGGGCAATTTTCAGGGCTTCACATCTAGGCATAGGCGACTTCTAGGGTTTCAAATCCAGGCATAGGAAATTTCCAACGTTATAAATTCCATCATGGGCCGACCACCCTTAGATTTTCCCATGCCTTGTGTGATTTCTAGGCCTACACATCCCATCATGGGCCGAGCACCCCTAGGGCTTCCTTAGCCTGGGAAATTTCCAGGATTGTGAATTTCATCATGGGCCAACCACCCGTAGGGTTTCCCTTGCCTTGTGAGATTTCCAGGCCTACACATCCCATCATGGATCGAGCACCCCTAGGGCTTCCTTAGCTTGGGCGATTTCCAGGCTTGTAAATTTCATCATGGGCCAATCACCCCTAGGGCTTCCATCATGGGCCGACCACCCCTAGGGCTTCCTTAGCCTGGGCTATTTCCATACTTATAGACCCTATGATTGGGCGATTTCTAGGGATCCAATATCTAGGGTGGTCGACCTAACCATAGGCCGAACACCCGAGACCTTAATTTTTTTTTTCTTTAATTTCTTCACTTTTGCTCCTTAGTAATGGATATGCCCCCAGCCTGGTAGGGAGTTTCATTACGTCGATATACTAACTTTACTTTTTGTCCTTTCTTTGTTGCAGATGTCCAGCTCCTCTTTGTCTGACAAGTCTTTGAGCAAGCGTACTCCCCAAGAGCTATTGGAAATGGTGAAAAGGACACTCCCCCATTCCACTCTATATTTATTCAGTGATGAAGATTTCTTGAAAAGGTATAGCCCAATGGCGAGAGTAAAACAGATAACTCGGCAACCTTCCGAAGATAATCCTCACATTCCCAAGTACATCACTCAAGGTTCTTTGCCTGACTCATCTCAGATCTCTTCTCAGCATAGTACTCCCCGCAGCTCTCAGGGCACATCTCAGCAAAGTCATTCTTCTCAGCGAAACCTGTTTGGTTAGCTTATGTGTTGATGTCATCTAACACTTGTATGTTTTTTACAGGCGTTGATGCTGGTCTCCCATGTCCGTGATAGGTCTGTGGAGTATACCTCTACGTTTTCCAACCTTCGTCTTGAGCTTGAAGATGCCCGCCAGGAGGTACTAGACCTTAGGTGCATTCTTGGCTCTAGGGATGCAGACGTTGCTTTGAAATATAAGGAGATCAACACTCTTCATAGTACCGTGGTGCTCAAACAATAGGAGGTGACCGAGTTGACTCTTAGGGTAACCTAGATACAGGGGAAACTTGCCGATATGCTCAAATAGTTTGAAACTGAGAAAGAAAAGTTGATTGCTGACATGGACCAACTGTGGAAGGATGCTTTTGTCGAGAAGGAGAAAGAGGTCAAGGCTACCCGGGACAAGGCTCGAGAGGAGTATTCAGTGATTGCTTTCTCTTGCTTCTACTTGATCTGGAAGTCCAACAAAGATCTGAACTTGGATTTCCTTCCCAAGAAGACACGAGTGAAGGAGCTTAAGAAGTGGCTGGCTCGTGAGACTGTTGAGGCTCAAGGTGGTATTTTAGATGATACTCCTCGCCCTAATTAGTCTTCTTTTGGTCTTCTATTCTTTGTCTTTCCTTTTGTGCCATTGGTGGGGCACCTTGTACTTGACAGTTTTTACATATGACATTTTTATGCCTTTATGCTTTTTTGTTATGAGCACTCAGTGTATTGATTGAATTTTTTATTTATTTCCAATGCTTACTAAATATATCAACTCACAACCCTCATTGGTTCATGTACAATATACTCTAAACTCATGTATTTCACGTGCCATACTAACCATACTTCTTTATGTTTTTCATGCTAACAACCATGGTAATGTGAGTAGTAACGATACTTCACCAAGTACCATGAACAAAACGGTCAGGTCGACCACCCCATGGGTGATAGGCCGACCACCCTATATAGTTGATTGAGTGGCTGACCATCCTATAAGGGACATGGCTAGGAGTCTCCCTACCAATTCATTCTTTTGTTTTTGTTTTTTGCACTTTCGGAACAAATTTCCTAGAAAAACTTGATCTTGCTTAGTACTTAGGGTCACGTCCTTATTGCTTGTGTATACCCCGATCGGTATGTACTATATGCCCCCCATGTGATCTTGGATTCAAAAGCCTTGGTCACTTGCTACTTGACCATGCCTTGCTTCAAGCGTTTAGACACATAGAACTATCTTTTCACCCAATGATGCAAGCAGCAAATTATTGTCCCTCATTGGTAGTCGGGTGATGGTTTCATACTCAGTAGTAATGATACCTATACATAGATGCAGATTGTGTAGCAAGTGTCAATGACGATCTACGTAATCTCTCGTGTACTCGTTATAATGATTGTAGACAGAAGTGTTTAAGTTGGACCAACTGGATCTTAATGGGAAAATCGAGTCTGTAACGAGTCTTAGATCAAATTATTGATCAGCACCTCAAGGACCAGATTCGATTATGATCCGATGATGTTGACTGGTCTTCAAACCAATCTATTTTTTGATCATATGGGTCGATAGGTTTCGCAAGAACCATGATTGAACATGATCAAATAATGGCGACTGGTCTTCAGACCAGTCTATTTTGTTGATCATATGGGTCGATAGGTTCCTCAAGAACCATGATCGAACATGATCAAATAATGGCGACTGCTCCTCAGACCAATATCTTTTGTTGATCGTATGGGTCGATAGGTTCTTCAAGAACCATGGTCGAACATGATCAAATAATTTGGCAACAAGGTCTAGGACCTGTCTCTCTTTTGGATCGAATGGGTTGATAGGTTCCTCAAGAACCAAGATCAAACATGATCCAATAATTTGATGACAAGGTCCTAGGACCTGTCTCTCTTTTGTATTGCATGGGTCGATAGGTCCCTCAAGGACCATAATCGAACATGATCCGATGACTTGATGACAAGGTCCTAAGACCTATCTCTCTTTTGGATCATATGGGTCGATAGGTCCCTCAAGGACCATAATCGAACATGATTCAATGATTTGACGACAAGGTCCTAAGACCTGTCTCTGTTTTGGATCGTATGGGTCAATAGGTCCCTCAAGGACCATAATCGAACATGATCTGATGATTTACTTAAGAAATAAAAGTCATTCATTCATTCAAGCACAATGGATGTTACATAGATAATTCGAAAATAATACATTTGCAAATTAAAACTTGTGTCGCTGCTGAACAACTTCATCGATAGTGCTAGTGGAGGTGTTCGCCATTCCAGTAGTTTTTTATTAGTTCTCCAATAAGTCAAGCTGTCTTGTATGTCCCTGGTGGGATCACCTCCTCCACAAGGTATGGCCCTTCCCAATTAGGTCCTAGTACCCCTGTTGCAGTGTCCTTAGTGTTTAGGAACACCCTCTTAAGTACTAAGTCTCCAACTTGGAATTTTCGATCCTTCACCCTGGAGTTAAAGTATCTGGCCACTTTTTGTTGGTGTGCTGCTACCCTGAGACTTGCTTTTTCTCATCTTTCTTCGATTAAGTCAAGAGACTCTTCTATTAGTTGATGCTTCCTCCCTTGATAGTATGTCTCTCATATATAGGATGGGGGAGTGAGTTCAACTGGCAACATGGCTTCATAACCAAATGCCAAATAGAATTGTGTATGGCCCATTGCTGTTCGAGCCATTGTTTGATGAGACCATAGGACCTCCAGAAGTATTTCTGGCCAGGCTCCTTTGGCTTGTTCAAGGTGTTTCTTCAGAGTGTTTTTGTTAGTCTTGTTCACTGCAGCTACTTGACCGTTGGCTTGGGGGTGTGTTACTGAGGAAAATCTCTCTGTGATTCCATGCCTCGTACAAAAGTCAGTGAACATATCACTGTCGAATTGAGTCCCATTTTCTGAGACTATCTTCTTCGGTAGACCGAATCGACATATGATATTCTTCACCACAAAGTCTAAGACTTTCTATGAGGTGATGGTGGTGAGCGGTTTTGCTTCAGTCCATTTGGTGAAGTAATCTACGACTACAACAACAAATTGGACTCCTCCTCTTCACGTGGGTAGCTTCCTAATCAGGTCGATTCCCCATATAGCAAAGGGCCAAGGGCTTTGCATTTGAGTTAATTCATTAGGTGATGCCTAGGGTATCTTGGAGAACATTTGACACTTGTGGCATCTTCTGACATACTCCATCCAGTCTTCGTTCATCATCGGCAAAAAGTATCCTTGTCTTAGGATTTTCTTTGATAGTATAACGTCTCAAAATTACCTAATAAGGCTTAGGGCCTTGATTAGGGGGCCAGGATGACAATACATGGAATTATATGTTTATTTGATATATTTGATTGAGATTATGTGAATTATGTGATAATATAACTAGTGTGCCTGTTTAGGGGTATTAAATATGCATGTGGGCTTGCTTCTTAATAGAAGGGAAACTTTCATAATTTCGCCCGTTATGGGCATAATTGTATGTATATGTGATATATGTGTGAGACCACATTATTATGTGGGTTTATTTTGCATGGACTGAGAAATGTGAAGAAAGCTTTCAGACCATGAAGGATAAGTTGATCTCTGCGCCTATCCTTTGTGTTCCCACAAAGGGCGAGAAATTTGTGGTGTATTGTGACGAATCAAAGAATGGCTTAGGGTGTGTGTTGATGCAGGATGGGAAGGTGGTAGCTTATGCTTCCAGAAAACTCAAGGACTATGAGCAACGATATGTCACTCATGAACTTGAGTTGGCAACAGTGGTGTTCGCACTAAAGATATGGAGACATCACCTATATGGGGACAAGTGTGAAGTCTACATTGACCACAAAAGTCTGAAATACTTCTTCACTCAAAAGGAATTGAATATGAGGCAGCGATGGTGGTTGGAATTAGTGAAAGACTATGATTGTGAAATTCTATACCCAGGCAAGGCCAATGTGGTTGCAGATGCATTGAGTAGGAGGGGACATGGGAGTGTCTCAGCACTGAATGCAATAGAGATGCCTCTTCAGAAGGAGATTATAAGCACCGATATTGAATTCGTGATAGAATGCCTAGTGAGCCTCACATTACAATCCTCCCTACTGTAACAAATTAGAGAAGGACATAAAGTGGATGAAGCCCTAATGAAGCAAGAGGCTTTGGTATAAGAAAGTGGTAGCAGTGACTTCACAATGCCCAATTGTGGATTGCTGCGATACAAGGATAGGGTTTATGTGCCTGACAATGATGAGATTAAGGAAAGTATTATGAAAGAGGCGTATACAACACCATATTCCTTACACCCAGGGTTCAAAAAGATGTACCAAGACCTTAAGGCGTTGTATTGGTGATTTGGAATGAAGAGGGATATTGCTGAGTTTGTTGCCAGATGCTTGACATGTCAGCAAGTCAAAGCATAACACCAAAGGCCAGCAGGGTTACTTCAACTGCTTTACGTTCCACAATGGAAATAGGAGGATATAACAATGGATTTTGTGGTAGGATTACCCAGGACCACAAAGCAGCATGATTATGTTTGGGTAATAGTGGATAGGCTCACTAAGTCCGCCCATTTTCTACCAGTTAAGACTACCTACTCGGCAGACCAATATGCAGAATTATATGTGAGTGAGATAGTGAGACTTCATGGGGTTCCAAAGTTGATAATTTCTGATCGAGGGTCAGTGTTCAAATAGAACTTTTGGAAGGGACTACAGAGAGCTATGGGAACAAGGTTAAACTTTAGCACCGTGTTTCATCCTCAGACCAATGGGCAGTCTCAGAGAACTATACAGATTCTAGAGGACATGTTGAGATGCTGTGCTTTAGACTTTTCAGAGTCTTGGAATTGATACCTACCCCTAATGGAGTTCTCCTATAATAGCAGTTACCAATCCACTATTGGGATGGCTTCCTATGAGATGCTTTATTGGTTCAAGTGTAGATCTCCTTTGCATTGGGATGAAGTTGGGGAGAAATAGATTTTAGGCCTCGAGGCAGTTAAGGAAGCTAGTGAGGCGATCGAGAAAATTCGCCAAAGGATGCTTACCGCATAGAGTAGGAAAAAGAGTTACGCGGACCTTAAGAGAAGGGACATCGAGTTTTCAGTGGGCGAGTTTGTATTCTTGAGAGTCTCGTCGATGAAGGGTGTTATGTGTTTTGGAAAGAAAGGGAAGTTGATCCCTAGATATATAGGTCCATTTGAAATTTTGGACAGAGTAGGCCAGGTTGTGTACCATTTAACACTGCCCCCAACACTAGCTGAAATGTATAATGTCTTTCACATCTCGGTGTTGCATAAGTACGTGTCAGATCCCTATCATGTTTTGAGTTACGAGCCATTACAGCTAAAGCAGGACCTAAGTTACGATGAACAACCAGAGCGTGTTATTGAAAAGGGAATCAAGGAATTGAGATCCAAAAGGATTCCATTAGTTAAGGTTGTGTGGAAGAATAGTATGGAACGAGAAGCAACATGGGAGTTGGAGGAGGACATGAGAGAAAGATACCCAGAGTTATTTGGTAAGAAAGAATTTTGGGACGAAATTCCTTTTAAGGAGGGTATATTATAGCGCACAATTTTTTATTTATTTATTAATTTTGTGCTTTGTTTTATTTAATTGTTAAGTGTTGTGAATTGTTATTTTTTTTTATTTGTTAGAATTGTTTGGTAGAAATTTTGTGAATTTAATTGTCAAGTGTTTATTTATTTATTTAATTTGTGAATAAATGAGTTTTGGTTGAATGCAGCAATGTGCATGGTAGGTAGTGATGCACCCTAGTAATTAAGTGTGTGCATGTGCATGGTTGCATGGTGCACTTGCATAGAATTTTCTACACACTCTTATTTTCTTTATTAGAATTATTTTAGTTAATTAAAATGAAGAAAAACAAAACAAAGAAGAGGAAAGAGGTGTGGACGTATGAAGCATAGTGGGAACGAGAGTGATTGTTTTCCTATTTTATTTGGCAATTAAAAGAAATCAAATTGAAGACAATAGCTAAAATGGGAAAGGGAGGTTGTCATCTTTATTTTTCTACCAATTAAGAGAAAATAAAATAAAATAAAAATAAAAGAAAATAAGCAAAAAGAGGAAACTTACCCATTTTTTTCATTAGGCTATTATTGGCTAGGTTAGAATAAAAAGGGAAGCAAGAAAAGTGAGAGCCATTTTGCATGTGGTGCTGTCGGCTAGGAGGAGAAGGAGAGAGAGAGTGTGAGAGCTAGAGAGAGAAAGAGAGAAAGGAAGAAGAAGAAGGTTTTGGAAAATTTAGGTTTGTGTTCTTGTTCCTCCTTGTGATTTGATTCTCTACCCCTTGTTGTTTTTCTTTTCATGATGACTAAGACCTTTGTGTTTTCTTGGATGGTTGTTGTTTTCTCTTTTCATGGGGGTTTCGAAAACCCTAGGCTTGAGCAAAGGGTGATTATAGTTTTGAGTATTGGTCATCTTGGGTATTCTTGATTCTACAAATCAAGAAAGGTAATGAATCCGTATCCCTTTTGTTTTTATGTTTTCTTGACTTATATGAATGGTGGTATGCTGATTTTGATTCTTTTGATTTTGGATTGAAAGATTGTATTGCAAGATGCATGGTGATTTTGATTATTTGAATGATGGGTTTTGACCTATGCATGTATAGGAATTCCCTTTATATTTTGTTATTTTTATTTTATGTTAGGTCCATGTTCTAGGATCCTATGTGATTTTGGCATAATAAATGATTTGGACTCTTATTATTGAATCCATGAAATTTGATGAACATATTTATGAGATTATGGTGTATCAATAGGTTAAGGCATGCATGAGTGATGATAAAAACATGCTAGGAATTCATGTGAATGTAAGAGAAAATTTTGGTTTTATTTTATGTTTAGGTCATGGGGTTTCGGCCTATAGGGTGTAATGCATGATGAGTTGTTTTTTTTTGTGTCACCCATGCATATTAAGAACATGGTAGGTTAATTGGTTAAATGAAAGCAATTGTCTTAAATCTTTTATAAATTGATGTATTGGTAATACATGAAAATTCATATTTGAGTTTTGAAAGAATGAGTTTGAAATGAATTTTATATTGAATATTGCTTCTTGATTTTGTGTATAAATGGTATGAAATATGATGAAAATAATGATTTGCATTCATAAGTGATATTCCAAGTGCTATGATAATTTTATGAAATTGAAAAGGTATTTTAATTCACATTAAAATGATCTTTTTACTCAAAATAAATACCTACAATTTTTTTTATATTTTATAAAGAAAATATGAGTTTTAATTCCAAGATTGTGGTTTTTGAGGGTTTAATTTGTTGCTGGAAGTTTTGGTAAAAATTATAAAATGTCTTTTAAATGAAAGGAAGTTTGTGTGTTTGTTGAAATAATATAGTATCCTAAACTATGTATATATTAAATAGGATATTTAAATGTAACCTTGAATGTTCACATTTTGAAAAGTATGGTTTTCTTTATTTTAATTAAGAAAAATGTTGAGTTTAGATTCACTTGTGATTTTTAAACAAAATAAATGGTGGCTGAAAGTTTAGTTTAATAAATTAAAAATAATTATTTAGGTTATCACATATGAGTTTACACTACATAAATTAAGCCTTAAATATTATAAGCAAGAATATTTTTTTCTCACACTTAAAATTATATTTTTCTCACATCAAATCTTGAAATTTTATTAATTTAAATAAAATGTTATTTTCTAAAGGAAACACAATATTTTATAAGTACCTTTAGATAAATTCAAGTTTTCGTTATTTTTATGCAATTTAAAAATAATAAATAGAATTATTATTTTTGAAAATGGCTAAATAAATTATTTTTATGAAATAAAAACAATGTGTTAAGAGGTTTAATCAACTTATGGTTTTAAAAGAAATAAATAATGGTGAGGAAAATTTTGTTGCTAAATCTTTATTTGAAAAAGTTAGAAATAAGCGTGTAGAAATTATCGTGTTTAATGACACTTTTTTAACAACGCTCTCATGTATGCATGTCGCATGCAAATGCATTTTTACGTTCAAATATATGACTATTATTCAACCATATAATTTTTACTTGAAAACCATGCATGGATGATATGTAGAATTGACATTATTCTTTTGTGATTCTATGTGAAAAATGTGCGTGTTTGGAAATTATGTGTAATTTGCACCATGTGTGCATGGCCCATGCACACAGTGGGTATATGAGTTGGGCACAAGAAATTTCATGTGATGCTAAAGAATACTATTTAATTATGATTATAGGTTCGTTGTGAAGTTCGTTCAATTTTTGCTTTGCTCGGATGTGAGGTTACGAAGTTAGACATAACCTTTTATTTATGCTATGAACCGTAAGATTGGTTTGAATGAGGATATATGCTATGTATGACGAAGAACCATGTGATATGAAGTATGAAATGCTAATTTGAGATGATGTGATGAATTTGATGAATCATGTATTTCCTTTTGTGTTGATATGACTGGATTGCATGTGTTTTGTATGCTGTATGAAAAACAAATGGTTGTTAGCGTGTTGAATGCAGCACAACAAAGGGGTTACTAAGGATATAAAGACGTAACCCGTGTTACTAAGGTACGATGTAACTCATAGGGCGGACGCGCCGAGGTTATTCAAGGACCAGACCCTCCTGTTTACCTCAAGATGTGACATGGACAAGAGAGAAGATCATGGTCACAAGGATGTGATGATGATGTTTGAATATGTTAATTATATATGATGCATGATAATGATGTATGATGATGACGTTATGTACGGTGTATGACGATGTATAGATATGATGTTGTATGAGTCTTACGATATGATTATATATTTTTGTGTTTTTTCTTTGTTTGTTGGTTGTACTTCCAAACTAGTCTTTTAGCTCACCTCCTTACTTTCCCCCTTTCAGGTAATAAATAGGGATTCTCTTTGGCACGCGTGGTGATGTGGGGAGTTCTGACAGAGTGTGTATGGCATGGGGGTATCCTATGGGGGAGTAAACGACCAACTTAAACGCAAATGTTAAAGAATGATGTTATGTTTTATTTTGGTTTCAAAAATTATTAGTAGGACTTGAACTATATTTATTTTTAAAAACGTTGCATGAGAACTTTTATTTTATTTTAAACTATTGGGCCCAACTTGCATGTTTTAGCAAGGTCCCACTGAAATTTTCATATAATAATAGGTTTTCTTCTATAAGTTTATGAGCATAGATATGTTTTACAAAGTATTAGTCTAGGATGTTTTACATAATGTTCTGGAAATAACTTAATACTACAATATGTAAGTAGATTATATCGTAGATTGGCAAGTCAGTATAAATCATGTGCACTGACTAATCTCAGGGGTAACTTATTTTTGAACATATAATTATATTTATATTCCACTGTTATTACGTCACTATAAATATGATTAGATATGTGCTCGGGATTTAATAGATGTTTATATTAAACAAATAATCATGAAAATAAAACATGTGAGCAAAGTGATTGACCAAGTCAAAAATGATTTCTATTCTATTATTGATAAAAAAATGAGATTACAAAGAAATTGAGTTTTAATTAGGGAATAAAACCTCAACATAGTGTTGGTGTAGAGATCATAAAGCCTATCTGATAGAGCTTTGCAAATATGACCCATACAATGAGTTCATCCTCTTCCATTTTCTTCTTTTGAGTGATAACTTCAGCAGTGTCATCTTTCTTAGGGGTGGTAAGAGCTTCCAATTTCGAATCCAAGGTATATAAGACCTATAGGGTGGTGAGTAGAAACTAGATCTTATTTTGCTAACAAACAAAGTTTGCCCCATTAAAGTGATCTAATCTAACCCAGTATTGGTGCATAAGTTTGAGAGTCGCCATGGATGTAGAGCCTTCTTCCATTGTTGAAGATGGTAGAGATTCACGAGAGTAGGGAAAATAAAGGTTTTCACTGTTGGGGCTAAGTGAGTTTCATTGAAAACAATCGAGAACTCAAGGTTTGAAACAATAACAATGAAGATACACAAATTTAGAACGAAAACACAAATTAGAAAAGGAGTAAACTCAAAAGTCTTGCCAAGATTAGATAATCTCTATCCAAAAACTTTATTCCAAACCACTATTGATGAAGCTTGAGGTTTCTTCGAATAAACAAAGCCTTTGATCTTCAAACTAGCAAGCTTTTCTTAATGAAGATTTTGGAGAAAAATTATAACCTTGGAAAGCTAGAGAGAGAGAGAGAGAGAGAGAGAGAGAGAGAGAGAGAGAGAGAGAGAGGGTATACGAGAGTGATCATGTCCTAAAAAATCATTTAAATATATTAAGCATTGTCATTAAGTCCAATCAATAGGACTAGAGCTTTAAACTAAGTCATTTGGTGCTAAAAACACATTTTAAGTATTATCCTGCCAATGCCTAGGAGATATGTCGGTCGGTGATAGGCGACAAGTCACATGTCTATTGTTTCTGGCAATGCCACATGTCGCCTAGTAGCAGGTGACATGTCACCGCGTAGGTCATGAAATATCGCCTCCTTACTATCTAGGGTGCCCAAAATCACCATCCAAATGACTCCAAACTTTTAAGGGATGCTTGGGTACCTCGTTTAGAACTTTAGGCCCAAAAAAGTCAATTATAGATGCTCGCAACAAAAGTCGAATTTCACATAACTATTATGTAAAATCATTAAGTGTTTTGCAACACTTTAAGTATATCCTTTGTAACGCCCTGGTTTCCCTAGAACAGTTATGGTGAACGGTGAGCCGGAAATTTGACTCATTGCCTGAGTCCTTTGGTTAAAAACGTGCTCTAAGTGTTGTTAACAGGTTAAGGTGAAAACCAATAAAAAGGAAAGGATATGTTTTATTGATACATAAAACTGTTCATGGGCCCACAAGAACATTTACAAGTTATTTACAACTCAAAAAGGTCATTACTGTTCCAAAATTATAAACCCCGCCGACCTAAGCGGCAAAAATAGGGTAAGCCCCCTAGTTCCTCTGAGAACTTCTTGGCCGTGGTGGTCAAGCGGCCGCATATGTACACATCACCACCTAAGCTCTCCACTCAAGGTTGGGTGAGCTTTTCTTTTCCTTTACCTGCACCACATAGCACCCATGAGCCAAAGCCCAGCAAGAAAACATAACATTATATGTAAACATTATCAAATGATTATCATTATAATCACACTGAGCTCAAAGCTTTCAAACAGGTGAGTGAAAATCACTTGAGGTCCTGATAAACCATACTGAGTGACTAACAAACAGGTCACTAATTCAAATGGAAGAGTGGCTACTAGGTAAGCCACTAGCCTTCAACAGGTTCTGGTAAACCATACTAAGTAACTAACAGGCAAGTCACTATTTCAAGTGGAAGAGTGGCTGCTAGGTAAGCCACTAGCCTTCAAGTGCTTATATTATTTATCGACCTTGAGGTCGGTCCAGCATTAATGCTCTTTGAGTCATTCAATGCAGAAATTCGATTAGATCTAATCTTTGTTGGCTTGCGTGGATCACACTAAGGCCGTCCTGACTAATGAGTCAGCACAATGTGACCAGTGCCCAGTACCACTGCTGAACCTGACTAATAAGTCACAGCTTCACAGTTGATACTAGCACCTTTGCCAAATCTGACTAATGAGTCAGTGCCATGCACAAGTGAGCAACATTTGCTAAGTATTCCACAATCAATTCATGTCCACATTTATACAACCAACATGCCTCATGAATAACCATGCATGTCACGCTTGGGGTGCAGCTTTCTTACCTCTGGTTCGAGCTAGAATGAATAAAAGAACGACCCTTGAGAACGATCAACCCTTTTGGTCCTTTAGCGGTTACCTGGTCATAACCAATCATGGGATTCCATCAATAAAATGAATAACAAAAGGTTCCCAAACCAAAACCTAGCCTCCAAGACATCAAACACTACTAAACTGGGTAGTAGGATCAACCCCAAGGCCTAAGGCTTGAATCCCCAAGCTAAAACACACATTTTTGGCCAAAATTGCCCTGATGGGCCGCGGCTCACCCTACTGACAGAACCATTTCCCTCCCAAAAATGCACGTAGGCCGCGGCTCACCATAGCCATGCCGCGACCCTTTACCAAAACCAGCAAACACCAGCTTGCTTTCCCCTGCGTTTTCCCTCGGAACCAAACCTTCAAACCAGTTCCAAACCTCTTCCAAACACCCAATCTAATCCCTAAACATCACCTATATCAAACTCTCATCAAAAACCAAGTTAAACTTCAATCAAAACCTCCATAAATCCAAACTATCCTCAACAAAACCATAGGCTGAAAAACTAAAAGAAAACAGAGTAAACCAGAAACCAATGGCTAAATCTCACCTCAAATCCGAGATTAGACCTCCTTCAATGGCTGAACCAAGTCTACAAACTCAGCCCCTTGATTTCCTAGCTTAATTCCCCAATTCAAGCTCAAAAACTCCAAAGAGGAAATGGAAGAGAATGATGCACGGGAAGGAGAAGGAAAAACCCTGTTTTTGTTCTATTTTCTACAGCCATCTAAAACCTCATATACATCCAAACCAAATGAGCTAAATGACCCTAGGTCATTTAAGGCTTCTAAAGTCATTTCAAGGGAAAAATCGGTACTTTCCACCTGTCTCGTTAATTATAATTAACGCTCTCCAATTCCCGCTAATCTCAATATTCTCAAACACCAATAATTCATATCCCGTTACCCTATAATTCCCGGTAACGCTCTAATCATTAAAACACCTCGAGACTCACCCCGAGCCCCGAGCTTAAGCCTGTTATGACCAAACCGATAATTAACATATCATGATCGTCTCATGCCGAATGGCTCGAACAAACCCACATTATAATGTGGTCTCAAAATATATCACCAACATGCGTACAAATATACAATTTACCCTCAACGGGCCAAATTACCATCACACCCCTGTAATTATAAATATGGACACACATGCATGCATTTAACATCATATTATAATATAATCCACATATACATGCATTTTATCATTTAATGGCATAATTAAACAAGTATGGCCCTCCCGGCCTACTATTCCCACCATTAAACCATAACAGAGAATTCGGGGCATTACATCCTTATCCATATATTTAACTAATCTTAACATATATACTTATACTAGGGATGTGTATACATGAAGTCATATGCATAAAAAACTTAACAAGCTGACCAGAGCATTGATTAATTAGATCGGTATCATTGCTCCTCCATTAGAATGACTAAATTTACTCAGAGACATGATAACATGAAAATAGTTTGTCATGTCGAGCAACCTTTGAGCTAATTGCATTAAAATTTTAAAAACCCTTAAATTAACAAATAAATGAAAAGCTTTAAATGGGCATTTTGAAGTTCAAATTAAAAGAACCCTTTGAAGAAAAAAATGACTAAGACATAACATTAATGCAAATAGTATCTCGACAGAAAACCTCTGAAATAAATGCATAAGAACCCTTAACTCAATGAAAAGCTTCAAATGGTTATTCTCAAGTTCTCTCAATCATTTAGTAGCATCACCTTTATCACCTCACCGAAGAGCTAAAATAAATTAATAAACCATGCATACCTTCTAAAGTTTATCATTAAAACAAATTTGCCATAATATGAAATGTTGTTTTCACCATGTCATCACCATTTAATAATTCTTAAAAGATCTCTTAATGATACCATATATAGAAATATTTTTCTAACTGGCATACACATGCGTTCAAGGACCTAATCTATCTTTTTCATTTTGCCAAAATAATCTATATGTTTTCATGTTTATTCCACATGTATATATGTGGATGGACATATGATGTTTTTCTCGTACTTATTTCTAAATTTCCAATAGCTATAGTTTTGAAAATAAGAACCCTTCAATGTAACACAATCATTAACTAAGAAATACACTAACTCAAAACGAACAAAAAAAGGGACAAAAGTGTTTTACTGCAACAATGTTCAAAACAAAATGATAACATTGGCAAAAAAAATTATAAGTTTTATTAATGAATATATAGATCAATAAAATAACACACCAATACCCACAAGTTGACACCTCAAAACAAGTAAAGAAAAATGAAGACCTACATGTCTATCCCGAATCACCAATTTATTTTTAAAAAGTCTTCTTTTTATTTGAGTGAATCTCTCAGGATAATTTCTTCAAACACCTAGCATGCATAAGTTCATCCATATACTTATAACTCCTAGAAATATAAACAAGCAACTATAAAAGAGAAAGGCATACATATAATACCAACATTTGCTACAAAACCATGAAAATGGAGGAACCAAAAAAAGTCACGACAAACCTGCACAACTCTTAGAAGATTGAGCCCCTAGAAAATTGATGAGATGAGAAACCACAAGAAATCGTTGATAGAGTGGTGGTTGAGATGGAAGACCGACATATTGCTTTTTTTAGCAGTATAATTTTTATAGGCTACAATCCAATGTATCTCATTTTGTTAAGTCCAAATTCATGAGTTCCATTGGATTTGAATCCAATAGTCTCTATTAAATGTGTAATGAGTGAGTGTAGCGCCTAAAACTCCTAATAAGGGTTAGTACTTTTATTAGCGTGTTCGGAGAGCACGTGGGGTAATTATGTGTTAAATGCGTTTAAAGACATGCTTCTGTTAAAAATGAGCATTTTCGTAATTTTGACTTGCTAATGGTATATTTGTAATTATTGTGTGCTATGTGCTTGAGACCACATAATTATGTGGATATATAGGTGATTTTTGGCATGAGTGGATTTGTTCAAGCAATTTAAGCAGAAATATCGCAACGTGGATAAATTCCAAGCTCGTGTCAAGCCTAGGGGTATTTTGGGAATATTGGTGAAATGAAATTAATTGGTGGAATAATTGTATTTGATGGATTAGTATATTTATTTGGAGATTAGTGGTGTAATTTGAGGTTTAGTGCGAATTATAGAAAAATCATAAAAATGCCCTTGTTGGTTGTTAAAGGGAGGGGCAAAATGGTCATTTGACTATGAAAATAGAGAAAAAAGGAAAAGTGAGGCTAAAGTTTCCTCATTCACGTTCTTTCCTTCTCTCTTTCTTCTAGTTCCTTCTAGTTATCTTCTTGAACTCAACCAAGAACCCAAGGTACTCAAGCAAGATCAAAGTGTTATTTGTAAAGATTCGTAGGAGAATTGAAGTGCTCAAAGGGACTTAGCATTTCCCTAGAACTCTACAATCAACTAAGGAATTCAAATTCTATAGCAAGGTATTGAGCACTTGCCATGATTTCTTATAGTTCAATTTGTGTTCTTGACTCTTAAAGGATTTTTGGGAATTTTGAATTTGTTTTTGAAAATCCGTGACCCTAGGTTGTGTTAATGTATGTATGGATGTTAGAAACATGATCTGGGTTTGATTTAGTGCTTAAATTCGAATTGAAAACTAGGGATTTAACTGAGTTTTGGAGTATGAAGAGAATTGGGTAAACTTGGACCTAAATTCTTGAATTTTGAGTTGGAGGCTGAATTTGGGCATTCGATTGTTGTTATTGGGTGTTCCATGAGGTGTATATCTATTTTGGTACACAATTTCTGAGCTGGATATAGGTTTGGGGCGTATTGGGTTTAGTTTGAGTTGAGAAATCACAAGAAAACACATACATTTCAGGGTTTTTTTTCTTCAAAGTGGCGACATGACTCAAGTGGATGAGCACTGCGGCGCAAAGGCATCTCATTTAGGCTCCAAAAATCCCTCTGACTTAGTGGTTATACGACGCTTTGGGAGGGTAGCACGACTCAAAATAGTTTTTCTTTAGGCGCCAACCTTGTTTATGTTTCGATTTTTAAGTTTCGTATTTAGACCATAACATTTGACCCCGATGTCGGATTTGAACGTTCTTTATATGGTTGGAAAGCTTGTGAAAAGATCCTCATTACTATAACCTAATAGAAGTGTAGTTGTGGTTATTTTTGAGTCGAAATGTTTGAAATAAGAATGGTGTTAATCGATTTCGATCAGTTTTGTTTGGGTTTGACTAAAGATGCTTGAACGGGATCACACTTAGGTCATTTCGCTGCTAATGATGGAATCCAGTTACAAAAACTGGCATATGCACATAGAGTAGGTTATTTTCTATGCTTTTTAGCATTTATTTGTATGCGGATGATCGGTACAATCTATATTCGGCAATCGTGTGGAACATGGGTCGATCAACAATCATGTGGAATATGGGCCATAAATGCGAGGTCAATTTGAGGGAGCGGTGCCCACTCGCCCAGAATAGGCCACAAGTTTGGTGCTGGAAGATGTGCCTCGCTCAACAGAGCCACTCGGTAGGGCCGCTCAGCACGTTCGTGAGATGATATCTGTGTTTGAATTGAGCTTGTTTATAAGCTATGAAACTTGTTAATGGTTTATATGTTTGGAATGAATATGTTTAGAAACTGAAAGACATGCTAATTGTTGTTTATATTGAATGTGGTTATTATTATGCCTTGTTGTGGGGTTTTCTTGTTGGGCCTTGGCTCACGTGTGCTCTGTGGTACAGGTATAGGCAAGCTAAAGGTAAAGTAGCCATGAGTTGGAGGGATTTAGAGCGGCGCTTACATGTTCGGCCTACTCGGTCGCCACAGTTGGGATATTTTTTAGGGACGTAGGGTATAAGTTTAGTTTTGTCGCTTAGTCCAGCTACTTTTGTATCCATGGTTGTGACTGTTTTTCGTCAAACTCTTCTTGGGATCCCTTGTAAATATTTTAAGTTTTAATGAATAGCTTATACCTTTTGGCCAAAAGTTTTAGTATCTAACCTTTATTTAAATTCAATTACACATTTGAGTCCAAATGACTCGCTTAACGAGTTAAGTACTATTTTAAACAGATAGTGTAACAGTCCTGGATTAGTAGGGTGTTACAACTTGGTATCAGAGATGCCAATGCTTTATGGTTCCTAAAGAATGTCCGAACATGTACACTCGCTGCTAAAGACAAGCTCGACTCACGTTTTGGTTGGTAATGGGTTGAATACCAATTTAATTACTTATTTGAATATACTGTTAGAGCAGGGCCTTCTTGATTGCTATGTTGATGTCATAGAAATGATTATTAGTGTTATTGTTGCATGTGAATGTTGTGTTTGTTTTATTTAACCGTGGGACGGTCTTGAGGTTATTATCGTTGCCTGACAAGTTGGAATCTTTGATTGTAGAAGTATTTGGAAATAATTATTCTGAAGCGATCAATTGGAATCATTAGCGACAATGTAGAGGCAGAGACCACCATTATTGAACCTCAGTCTGCTCCTCATGGGGATGGAGCAGATGCTTGCTTCAGTGCAAGTTAGATAACAGAGACATGAGGAAGAGATGAGATAGTTGAGGCAACAGATTCCATTAGATCCCTGGTAGTGCGACCTGAAGTAGGGAATCGATTGGAACCACTGGATGAGAGGTTCCGGAAGTAATACCTTTAAGTTTTGAGGGAGGGCCATATCCACTTAAAGCTAAACTGAACAGTAGATAAGCATGAATAGTTCCATCATGGACTTTATGAGGCTGGTGGATAATGATAGGATGGCTTATGCCAAGTATATGCTATAAGACGGTGCTAGGATATGGTGGAAGGTTGTATCCCAACACGCAGTGTTACTACAATGAACAAGGAGAAGTTCTGCAAGTTATTTAATGAAAATGAATATAATGGCCCATTTTGATTTGTAAAGGTGGACTAGTTCACTAGTTTGGTTCAGAGCAATATGTCCATGACAGAATATGCCTTAGTTTGGTTCAACTAAGTTTACTACCGACTTAGTGCCACGAGATGTTGCAAGAAAAGAATTTTTTTTCAGGGGCTGAATGTTATGATAGTTTGCCATGAGAAAATTGCATCTGTGGTAGGAGTTACTGCTTATGCTCAGGTGGCAGAGAAGTCATTTATTGCTAAAGAGAATAGAAAAAAAGATATAGGGAGAGGGTATTGCAAGGTCCGATACTAGGAGGAAAATTCCTCTGCTTACTGGGTCTAGTAGATGTGGTGGCTCTATTTATCCAAGAGAAAGAATGTTGATATTTATGGTACAGTCGGATTAGATTAATGATTTCAGGGTACTCAGAGCAACTGTCAAGGTGGAAATGAGAATTGGAAAACCTATTGTTGACTGTCTTTTTTGCTATCAACCTTAGAAAGAGAGAATAAAGAAACAAGCAATACAAACACAAGGATTTTACGTGGTTCAGGTTATAAAAGAACCCTAGTCCACAACTCTCTTGTGTTATCCAGATTTCCGGATAGCGTTTAGATGGATAGCCTCGGGGAAGCAGAATTATCAAAGTCTTTCACGAAAGGTGACCAGAGCTCGCGGATGGACAGAAAGGCTTCGCCTCTCCCGTTTAGTGTCCAGCATACTCTTTCAACCAACCGCGACGCGGAAGCTCGTCAATTCTCCCGGACTCCCGAAGGGATATCCTTCGGGGAAGGTCCTTCCAGGAGAAGCTCTTCAGGTTACCTTCGCGGATACAGTTCCGTGCCTCGCACGGAAGAAGACCAAGCGGTCGAGTCATGGAGGAGGCATAGTTGGAATGATATCCACCTGACACAGGATCCCGCCTGACACACCCGACAGGTCGAGGCCGCCCACATCCCAGCACGCCTAAAAGTACCATTTCGCCTACTGTTCCGCTGACAGCCTGGAAAAGACAGCTGCCTTTGTGCATTCCCCATACTTTCATGTAAATATACCCACATAGAGCCTGGTAGCCAGGCGACTATGGTAATTGTATCCCCTATTTATGGCTGGTGTAATTAAGACTCATGGGGGCAGAGTAAAACCCTAATCCAAAACTCTAGCTATAAAGACCTCCTCATTTTGCAATAGGAGGGGGAGAAGAACACATTACATAGCAAGAACCCTGCCAAAATCTCTCTAGCTTCGTCTTCTTCTAGAGAACTCGAGAGAAACACTGTGAGTTTGTGAGGTTCTTGTACACCAGCCATTTTACTGTAATTCTCTACAAGTATAATAACATCGACTCGTGGACTAGGGCTCGTTAACGCCTGAACCACGTAAAAAACCTATTTGTCTATTTATATCTCTGCACTTCTACAGTTCTTATCTTTTTATTATTTTGTTTGTATTCGTTTCCGAAAAACTCGGTAAACATTTTGGTGCTTTCATTGAGAGCTGTAGGGAGTTGTTAGTCAGCTCTTTTTCTGCGTACTGAAAAGATGGTGACTACGAGAAAATCCGCGGTTGACAAGAATGCTAGGGTCAACCCTGATACTATGATGGAAGATGCGGTACAAAACGAACCCTCGGCAGCCCAGACCGAAGGAGAAAGTACCCACGACTCGGACTACCAAGGTGAAGACCCGACATCCCGCCAGGATCGGGTCAGTACTGAAGATACGACATACTTAGAAAACGAAGAAGAGTATGTCCGAGACGGTTACTACAAAGACGGCTACTACTACGAGAAGGAACCAGAACTGGTCCAAGTAGCCGAAGAACTGGTGGCCACTAAGGCCAAGCTCGCTGAGCAGGAGCGCGTCTCTGGAAAAATGCAGCGCATGATGGAGCGCCTCCAAAGTAAGTTCGGAGATCTAGGCGACTCGGACGAGGACACCTCTGTTTTAGGTGGTGCTGATGCCACCATGCCGGATCCCGCTGCTGCTGGACCATCCAAAGCCGCCCCTAACAAGGGCAAAGAAAAAGTTGGGGAGCCTGTGCGCACTAACGCCCCTGCACCTCCTAAAGGCGTGAATCACCAGGCTGACTACCCCCCCCGTGCGCAGAAGGTCTCTGGCGCTTCTAAGCCCAGACGTCCTTCAGCCCCAAGGGGGCACTCTGTGCCTAAAGGGCCCGGTGCTAAGGCACCCAGGCCTAGGGGAAGGAACAACCGCCCCAGTGATTCCATCAACCAGGACGGTCGGGCTGCGGACACGCACTCCGAAGATAGCTGGTCCACGGTGGACCTAAGGAAAAGGTTGGAGGCCAAGTACGAAAAGGCCAAAGGAGAAAAGGCCCGGCCTCGCGGAGATGACCTGCGAAATCATCTCAACGACAAGCTCCGGGGACGTGACCTCCCGGAGAGCGATACAAAGAGGCTCGAGGAACAGATTGCTGCCTTGACCAAGCTGGTCCGGAAGCAAAGTGGGGCCCTGTCAGACTCTGAGGAAGAAGACCCGGAACCATGTATTCGGAGGATCGCGGAAACGCCCCTCCCGGAGAACTTCAAAATGCCTCACATAGAATTATATGAGGGGAGGACAGACCCGCACACCCATCTAGCTAAATACAACAAGATGATGCAAGTGGCGCGCGTCAGTGAGGATGCCAAATGCATGTGCTTCTCACTCACCCTTACCAAGTCCGCGGAAGACTGGTGGAAAAGATTAGCTCCCGGATCCATCCACAGTTGGAAGGAGCTACAGTCCGCATTCAGGAGGCAGTTCATTGCTGCCCGGGACCACGACATGGAGGTTGGTTCCTTAACCAACATCAAGCAGCTACCCAATGAGAGCCTCAAAGCTTTCATTCAAAGAATGATGGAAGCTGCTGCTAAGACCAAGGTCAGCGATGACATGAAGCTGATCGCCCTTCAATCGGGGCTTACCGTCGGCTCCCTGCTATGGGGAGAAATGCAAAGGAGGCGAGCAGAAACTCTGTCCGAATTCATATCAAAATCTCAAGGAATCATCAACCTTGAAGATGCCTACCAACAGGCCTTTGGAGTTCCCCCAGCTCCAACGCCCTCCGTGACTGCACCGAGCTTTGCTTCGCAAGCTCCCACGCCAGCCCTCACGCTTCCAGGAGCCCAGTTCACTCCAAGCGTGTATGGACCTTCCGCGTCTGCTCAGACGCCGAGTCAAACCCATTTCTCTGGGTACGGAGCTGTACCAACCGGATGTAGTATCGCTCCCGGCCCGTCGCAACCGCAAGCGGAAGGCCTAGAACAAAATCTGAGCCAATCGCGGAATAAACGAGGCGGAAGAAACTCCAACCGGGGGGACCATTCAAAGAAACCCCGGAAGAACTATGAGCCCAAGTTCACGGATTACACCTGTTTGATAGACTCGCGAGAGAACGTCTATCGGGCGACCTGTAATATGGTCAACTACCGGAAGCCCCCGAAAGTGTCTCACAGAGGAAGGCGTCCGCGAGACTCCAATAAGAGGTGTGAGTTCCACGGAGACGTGGGGCACATCACAAACGAATGCCTTCAGCTGAAGGATGAGATCGAGTCCCTGGCAAGAGCGGGACACCTCGGTCAATGGGTGAGGATACCCATAATCTATCCCGGATAGGGAGTAGTTCACGGAGCTGCGTACTCTCCGGGACAGAGGGGGACCGCTAGCGTTCCTGGAGCCGGTCTCCCCCAAGCTCCTGGATCTCAGTTCCCAGCGCTTCCTACTCCGACCTCTCCGGCACCCATTGCCATGTTGACTCCAGGACCCGGAAAACCATATCCGCCTGGCCTTGCTCCGCCACCCGTTGACGGACACGTGGCCACCATTTCCGGAGGACCGCACCTTGCCGGAAGCACCCGTAACTCCCAGAAAAGGTACTTGAGGGAGTTAGAACACACCGAGGAGATGTACGCCTTGGTTCAGTCACCTGCTCAGCGTCCCCGAATGATGGATCTTCCCATCACCTTCACGGAAGATGATGCCCGACATGTGCACTTCCCCCACAATGATCCCCTCGTCGTGGAAGCCCAGATCGCCAATAAGAAGGTGTCACGGATCCTAGTCGATAATGGAAGCTCCATCAACATCCTCTTCAAAGCTCCCTTCCATGCGATCGGATTAACCGAGACAGATCTGATCCCATGCCCCATCCAGCTTCAGGGGTTCAATGGGGATGCAATCATGCCCTTAGGCAAAATTCAACTTCCAGTCACCCTCAGAGGAGACAGCGACGCTTGTGCCTTCAAGCACTGCACATTCGTGGTGGTCGACTGCCCCACGACGTATAATGCCATCCTAGGCCGACCGGTCCTAATCGATGTTGGGGCCATAACCTCGATACGCCACTTATGCTTGAAGTTTCCATGCGACAACGGGCGCATCGGCACCCTCCGGGGAGACCAACGAAGTGCACGAAGCTGTTATAACGTCTCCGTCCGATCCGTCTACACGGTCCAGGAGGCGATTGTTGCCACACCTTTGGCAGAGGATTTACCAGAGACTGGGGGTGCCCAAGGGGCATACGTTGACGAACTCGACCCTAGAGTGGGGGTCGAGATGGCGATAGAGCCGATGGAGGAAGTCGAAGAGGTGATCCTCAACTCGGAAGATCCCACCAAAGTCATTCAGGTGGGGAAAAACCTTCCATCGGCCATTCGAGAAAAGATCGTGGCCACTGTGAAGAATAATCAGGATATCCTGGCATGGTGACACGCTAATATGACGGAGATTAATCCTAATGTTGCGTGCCACGCACTCAACATAGACCCATCTGCAACTCCAGTTCGCCAAAAGAGGAGGCCGTTAGACCCAGTAAGGGCCGAAGCAGTCAAAGCTGAAGTGGACAAGCTGATGTCCATAGGCTTTCTCCAGGAGTCACTCTATCCCGTGTGGTTGGCCAACCCGGTTCTGGTCCCAAAACCCGATGGATCCTGGAGAATGTGTATTGACTTCACGGACCTGAACAAAGCCTGCCCAAAAGACTGTTTCCCTCTTCCGCGAATCGATCAGATGGTAGACGCTACTTCCGGGTATGAACTCTTATCCTTCATGGATGCATACTCCGGATACAACCAGATCAAGATGCATGTCGCGGACCAGGAACACACCAGCTTCCTCACGGACAAGGGTGTCTACTGTTACGTGGTCATGCCATTCGGTTTGAAGAATGATGGGGCGACATACCAGCGTCTAGTAAACAAGATGTTCAAGGATCAGCTGGGGAGGAACATGGAGGTGTATGTAGATTAATCGTTCTATTCAGCACCACCTCGGCGTCTTCCTTCTCCTTCAAGCACTCCGCCTCAGAGGTCGCCAGCTTTGCTTCCGCGACAGCCAATTGAGCCCTCAGTTTTTCCAGCTCGGCCTTGGATGCATCCCCCTCTCCCTTAAGGGAATCAATCTCCTTGCGCTGCACCTTATTTTGATCCAGCAAGGATTGCTTCTCGGTCACATGCCCCCTGATAGTGAATTGCAAGGCTCCAATCTGTTTATCCTTCTCAGCGAGCCCCAACTCCTGCATAGACGCGAGATCCTTGCTCCTCTTGTGATCTTGCTCCTCCTCGTACAGCTTATTCTGAAGAATGGCGTATTCCTCGTTCTTCTTAAGAAGGAGATTGTTTTTCGATTGCAAGCGGGCATCCAGGGTGTCCTTCTCCCCCCTGGCCTGGAATAGCTCTTCCTGGAGCTTGGAGTTCTTAGCCTTCAAGTCATCCGACCGCTGCTTGAACTCATTCTCCGCGCTGGCCCGATACTCTTGATATTTGGCAATATATTTCTTGTCCGCCTCTTCTTCAGCCGTGCGCCGGGCCTGGTTAATCTTCTCCACAACCTCCCCCTTTATGCTCTCGACCTGTTGAGTCAGTTTCTGCTTCTCCGCCTCCAAGGCCTGGCGAGCCACCTGGCTCTCCTCCTGCTGAACCAGAACTGCACCCACCTCCTGGAACGAGTGTTCCGCGATGAGAGAGGCCTGCGAGGAAAGACAACAGAATGAGTTAAGCAGAACCAAATGTACTAAGACAATTGATCCCAGAAGACAACAACTGAAAACCTACCCCAGAAAGTTGCTGCTTTACGGCATGTGTCAGCAACAGCGGGTCCTTACTACTACTGATGGCCCATTTCTCAGAATTGAGCTCGCATAAGCTCAGGGCCATGTCCTCCATCATCTCCGCTCCGAACGGCGCCAATGCACATCCGAGCCTAGGCACCAACCTCTTCTCCAAGGATGGGCCATCCAAAATCGCTCCATCCGGGTGAAGGGATCTCACCCCCTCGGCCAGCTCAGCTCTCTTCACGGCAGACAGGTTGTCTGCCCTTCCCTGAGTAACAGCCTTCTCGGCCTCCAACCGCCTCCTCAAAAAATTATCAGCCCGTCTTACACCCTCTAGGAGGGCAGCGGGGAAACGGGTTGGTTTCTGAGGGAAGTGGAACTTCAGGCCAGGCTGAGGAAGGCTTGTTTGTTGAGAAAGTGGAAGAGAAGAAGAAGAAGGAGACCCCGAAAGGGTGGACTCCCTTTGGACTGGAGGAGGAAGTAGACGGGGTATTAGGGACGGTAGCGAAGACACTACCGCCCCGGTTTGTTGTTGCTGCTGATGTTGCTGTTGCTGTGGCGGTGTTGATTGTCTTTGTGGTTGTTGTTGTTGTTGCTGTTGCTTTTGCTGTTGGAGTTGTGTTTGCTGCTGGGTGGGGGTAGTCTGGTGGGGACTGCGCGCAGCCCGGAGGTCTCCATCACCTCCGGGAGAAGAGTGTCTAAGGCGTTTCTTCTTGTCACCCTCAGCCTCTCCTCCGGAGCGCTTGCTCACCCCGGCCCTCTTCGCGGGGAACACAAGACCTTCCCCATCGCTGCTACTACTCGAGACCACCATGTTCTCGGAAGGCCCCTTGACAGGAGGCTTCTCCACCACGGGCACGATTGACCTCTCCACCACCGGAGACCCTTGCGCCTCGCCACTTGTCTTCTTGGGTGTGGCAGCTTTACCTCCCCTACCAGCTCTGGCCTTTCGTCTTTTCCCCTTGGACGGGTCTTGGCTGGTGGCGGCCTTCTTGATAAGTGAGGTAGCTCTCCCCAACATCTTTGCTTCAGGATGTTCTGCAAGAAATGTACGAAGCAAGGTTAACCAACCAGCAAGCAATGTGAAAAAAGATAAGCAGAAAACAAAACAAGCAACAACATAAAAGCACAAACAAGTCCCCCAGCAGGGAACAAGAAACAAAAAAAGGGAAAAGTTTGACAGGGACGACCATGCACGAGAAACGTGGATGGCCTTCCCCGAGCAAAACAAAACACCGCTTCCTGCTCCAGGAAGCTCCCGTACTCCTTGAAGTCTGGGAATGACATGCTGAGGGAAGAAGGGTCAACCATGGTGACACCTTCTGGCAGACTACCGTCACTCAAACACCCGAGGAGTTCATCTACCCTATCGCAATATCTGTCAAAGGGTATCCTACGCGGATCTAGCCTAAGGAAGCGGGGATCGAACCCCACCTGAGAAGTCCGGGAAACCTCAGACAGGCTGGGGGTGTGGATCAATCGAAAACTAGTCTTACCTCTCCCGGAGGTACCAGCTTCTGGAGTCCCTTCATTGGGGTAAGCTGCGGCGTGGCGAGCCTCGATCTCTTCTTCCTCCGGCTGGGGGTCGGGGAACCTCTCCGCCCAACTGGGAGATAAATTATTCTCGTCCTGGGCCGCCTGGCAGATCACCTTGGACAGCTTCAGGGCAATCTGCTCCCGGACGTCAGCTGACACCTGACTTTGCCCCCTGCCACTCACTGGCTCAATATTTTGGAAAGAGGCGAGTAGCCCATACTCCCTCAAAGATTCGGTGGTCACAAGTCCTTCCACCTTCAGCTTTTCCTCCGAGAGCCCCTCGTAGAAGTTTGACCTCCTTATCATCTCCGCACAGCGAGGTGTCCGCGGGACGACTTCTGCAAAATCCAAACACGAGTGTTAGAGATCCTCCCGGAAGGAAAACCAAACTTAAAGAAACAAAGTTAAAAAAGAGGGGAAGGAGCACTTACCAGGGACTTTGAAGTCCAAAGATAGAGCTGGCACCCTCTTCAATGGGAAGCCAGTCGTCAGGAACCAGTACTCTCGGAGATCTGGAACCCTCGCGGTATGACATGTGGGGCACATCACGTTCGGATACCTCTCCAGCCTATAAAACCCCACCTTGTCTGCATGACCTCTCATGGGCTGAGACTTCAGCCCATAGAAGTATAGCACCTCCTCCGGGGTAGGGGCCTCCAGGTTCCTGGATTTGCAAAAGAGGTACCACCCCGCTAGAAGCTTGTAGCTGGGGGGAATCAACTGGAAGGGGGCAATCCCCGCCTTCACGCAGAAGTTGGCAAAATAACTTCTTAGGGGCAAGTGTGCCCCACACACTATGTGTGCCCAGCTCCAGGCACCAAAACCCTCGTGACTCTGACTGGCAGACTCACCCAGCACCGACAGGCGGTGCCACATCAGGCCTGGGATGTTCTTCAGGCCTGCCTCTGAGGAATACAGCTCCAGCATGCCGTAGTTCCTGAGCAGATTTGGCTTCTGGTCCATCTCCCAGATGGTGCTGTTGATAGTCGGTGGGCTAGCCGAGGCCACCTTAGTTTTTGCTTTCCCCTTCACGCCGACAACAGGGGAACCTTGCTCCTTGGCAGATTCAGCCTCTACCGCGGCGATGACTTGTTCCTTTGAGGTGTTCGTCACTGAGCAAAAGAAACAAAGAAGAAAGCACTCCAAGCAGTCAGCACCCTTGCCATACCCTAATGGTATTAAAGGCGTCGGGGAGACCCTCCCCGAAAACTACTTGGAGAGGCTCCCACCGAGCTTGCCGAGGGGCTGGCACCATGCCACCCGGAGGACAGCAAGGAACCAGATTCAAACTTCGAGCCTAAGCCCGCCGAGAGAAGTGTCTTCCCAGGGGAAGACACCCTAAAGGCGTTCATGCTTATGCCCTAAAATAACAAACCAGAACAGCACAAGCAGACGAGAAACAACTTTCCAAAAGCAAATCGTCGAAGCATGCAAAGAAATGACTTATTGACTCACATCAGTCGCATGCCTATCAAAGCCCTATTCACGCATGCATAAGGATGACACCGGCAGAAAACTCAACCCTAACAACTACCAACAATCTAAGGTTTAGAAGGAAAAAGCAAAGTAAAAATACTTACTGGTATTCGAGTAGTTGAAGATTGAGGGGGTAATCGGGTCACTGCACCGCACGAACACGTTAAGTAAAGGCTGCAAAGACAAGCAACGGTTCAAACTTAGAACTTCGGCGATCAAACCTACTGCCAAATCGAAAGAAAAGTTTCTGGATTCCTTACCAAAAGAAGTGGCGAATTCGAAGGAAAGGAAGCTTGAGAGTTCGAAGATTTGGGAATCTGAGAATCTGAAAGACTCGAGAATTTGAAAGCATAAAGAGGAAGAAAGGTCCGTTCCCTCGTTTTTATAGCAGGAACGAAATCGTTTCGAATTCCACAAATGAACGGTCCCGATCTTCCCATACCGCATGCATCAAATCCAACGGTTGGGGATGAAGTGCCGGTCCCATTTAAGACTCCTCGGATGGGAATAAAGTATTTATTTCCCATCATTATACCATCTCGGGCCCAGTGCACCATTAAATACCGTCAAATCACTACTCAGACACCTGACGCATGCACACTCAGCCAGTCACCTCACGCACACGTCTTGGTCACAGAGCCATTCCCTGCATGACGCGTGGTCCTTGCCACACTTGAGTACTTGAGTTCAAACAGAAGAAATTTCCTTTTTTTTTTGTACTGACACTCAGGCGGGAAAAAGGAACTCTTCCGGGAACACAGGAGGTGACCCCTCTCCTAATCTAGAGACCAGAACACCCGGAGGACTGTACAAGCTCCCGGACCTCTCAAGCCCCGTGACCTTGGGGGGTAAATGTTATCCAGATTTCCGGATAGCGTTTAGATGGATAGCCTCGGGGAAGCAGAATTATCAAAGTCTTTCACGAAAGGTGACCAGAGCTCACGGATGGACAGAAAGGCTTCGCCTCTCCCGTTTAGTGTCCAGCATACTCTTTCAACCAACCGCGACGCGGAAGCTCGTCAATTCTCCCGGACTCCCGAAGGGATATCCTTCGGGGAAGGTCCTTCCAGGAGAAGCTCTTCAGGTTACCTTCGCGGATACAGTTCCGTGCCTCGCACGGAAGAAGACCAAGCGGTCGAGTCATGGAGGAGGCATAGTTGGAATGATATCCACCTGACACAGGATCCCGCCTGACACGCCCGACAGGTCGAGGCCGCACACATCCCAGCACGCCTAAAAGTACCATTTCGCCTACTGTTCCGCTGACAGCCTGGAAAAGACAGCTGCCTTTGTGCATTCCCCATACTTTCATGTAAATATACCCACATAGAGCCTGGTAGCCAGGCGACTATGGTAATTGTATCCCCTATTTATGGCTGGTGTAATTAAGACTCATGGGGGCAGAGTAAAACCCTAATCCAAAACTCTAGCTATAAAGACCTCCTCATTTTGCAATAGGAGGGGGAGAAGAACACATTACATAGCAAGAACCCTGCCAAAATCTCTCTAGCTTCGTCTTCTTCTAGAGAACTCGAGAGAAACACTGTGAGTTTGTGAGGTTCTTGTACACCAGCCATTTTACTGTAATTCTCTACAAGTATAATAACATCGACTCGTGGACTAGGGCTCGTTAACGCCTGAACCACGTAAAAAACCTATTTGTCTATTTATATCTCTGCACTTCTACAGTTCTTATCTTTTTATTATTTTGTTTGTATTCGTTTCCGAAAAACTCGGTAAACATCTTGTATTAAGAAGATTGGAAGCTTGTGATGGAAAACTCCAATGGTATATTGTCAGGCAGTGTTTAGAGTGATCTGAGTACAAGGTGTTTTCTCTCTAAAAATCCCAACCCCTTTACAATGAGACCCCCAACCCTATTTGTAGAGGCTGGGGTCATTAATACTAATCATCAGTCATTAAAACACATTCTTCCCATTATTGGGGGATTTATAACAATTCAATGCATTGGGATGCATTGAATAGAGACCACGGCCCAAGCGAGATCTGCGGGGCCCACCGCAGTAAGGTACCTACTTTATGGGGAATATGCCCCAGGTATTGTCAGGGCGTGCTGTAAGTACCTCCATGTCAGACGACGTAGTGGGATTGTGAATTTTTGAGTCCTACACTCGACAACAATGTTGACAGATCGCCCAAAATGGTTGTGATATGATCCTCTGGCACTGCAAACTTGCACTGGCTGACACCTATCGCCATATCTTAGGTCCAAGAACCGAAACCTTAAACTTGGGAGACGACTGGGGGAGGAATCCCCTTGCCTTAATTGCCTGAGCTGGAGAACCTCAAGCTCCGAGGGAAAGCCTTAGAGAGTAATCTATCTTAAGTATTCATGACCTACTCACAGGCGAAGATCGGCGACCTCACCTAAAAGGATCTTCACCTCGATTAGAGCCCTCAGGAGGTAACATACTCCGAAGACGTCTATGACCGTCCAAGCCAGTCATTGTGAGTTGCCATGTGTTGAAGAAGAAAATACGGACAACATTTGCCCCCCAAGTCTCTACTCGCCCTCAGGCAGTGGAGACTTAAATTAAGAGGAATGATTCGAAAAAATTGGAGGGAAAAACATTTGGGCTTTCCTCTGATGTCACTATGAAAAATGAGCCCACATGTCGACGCCCCATTGCTGGGCTCGTCAATCTGTGCATTTAATTAGGGGTCAACTCTAGGATCCCAAATGTCTACTCGGTACCTAACGCATCGTTTCCCAAAGAAACAATGATTGCGATACGTGCCTTTTGAACCCTAACTGCTGGATCATCCTCGTGACCTTATCAGGGGAAGCCATCCGACGGTCGTGGGGAAGTTGCTTTCCCCTTAGATTTTATTGGGTATAAAGCCTAGAAAAAACCTCCTCAGTCTCACACTACAACCATACAAAAATCAAAACCCTCATAGAAACCTCTCTTCTTCCTCACCCTTATGTTCAACCATTTTTCCCGAAGCGCTGGATGATTGGCATCAATCTTCTTACTTCTAGGCAGACGGAAAATGATAGTTCAGGGTCAGGACTCGCCGCAGCAGCTACCTTCGTTTCATCTCGAGTAAGTGCCTTTCTGTTTTTATTTATGCTTGAGGATTCTAGATATATGCTTAGGAATGCCAGTGAGATGGAATTTATGAGTTTTTTGTAGCTTTCACAGATCATCTTAGGCTCATTTTGATATTAGGGATGTTCAAAATGGCCCTCAAAAGTTTTTATGTCAATTTTGCGTGTCTGGGCCTGTGATCGGAATCTGGGGAAATCCCAAATTCTAGTAGGTTCATCCCCTGCGGCGTGTCCTTAGGTGCCGGGGATACCTCGCATTTCCAAAATCTTTCTCTTCTCCTCGAGCAGTATCCTTAGATTCATTTGTGTTTTGGCCATATCTCCTTCGGTCAGAATGCTAAATGCTTGGTTTTTGTCTCAGATGTCCGAGGAACTCCGGAAGCTACACGAACAGGGGTTCTATCTATTTGACCAGGAGATTTTTGATATGGCCCGAGCACAAGGTGCCTTCGAAGGAAATGCAAGAACGAGAGCCCAAGAGCCAGTTGGGGAGTTAGTCGTTCATCCTGAAAACCAAGTGGCGGAGAGGCCCGAAACACCCAAAGACAGTGGGTTAACTGTGGAGGAGGTTAACATAGCCCTGCTTCCATACCCTACACAAACGTACGAGGGTGAAGCATTCGAAGTAGAGGATTACCACACTTTGCTTCAACACCCCGATGCCATTGAGGCTATCATGAGGCACTATTCGGTTGGGGACAAGTGTCTTATCCACCTCTGTTGGGAGTCTGAAAGGGCACACTGTAGCGTCAACGACCTGGGCGCCTGTAGCCAGACCCACCTGATGGCAGGGGCTACCCTACCCCTCAAACAATATTTTGTGAACTTCCTGAAGTTCGTGGGGATAGCCCCTTCCCAGCTTTCCCCCAACGGCTATAGGGTGCTCCCCAGGATGTACATTCTGTATTGGAAGCAGAAATGGCCTGAGCCTTTGCCGATGGAGATCCTCTACTTCTACACCATCCGCACCACTTCACGAAAGAAGAACACCAAACGAAATGGGTACTATACCTTGGCGAAGTACACGGCCTTGTCGCTCGACTACAAGGCTCCTCACCATAATGAGAATCATTCTTAGGATTACAACAACGCCTTCTTCTTCATGAACGACTTCCCGACTTGTAGCAATCTGACCCTGATTCTCGACTTCGCCAGAGTTGGTGAGTATCTTCCCGACCGTGTTATCTTTCACATTTTTAGGGCTATTTTGTGTTTGACATTTAGTCAATCCCTTTTGAATAGGTCATTTCTACCAAACCCACTATGTCCAACTCTTCAAGGATCATCTCTAGGCGATGAAGGCTTTCACCGACCGAGATTTGGACCTTAGCGTCCTGGTAACTGAAGCAAACCTCATTAGGTTAAGGCTTCTCAGCATGGAACAAAGAATCTACAACCTGGAGCTGACCAAGTATCGCCAGTCCAAAAAGTATCGGGAGTTGGCATCCCATCACATCAACTACATAGACAGGCTGGCCCAGAGGACTTTACAGAAACGGATGGCAGAGGAAAGTCTAGAGAACATGTGTGCTGCGAAAGAAGTCCAAGAAGCCCAGGACTCAAGCAAGAGCTTCAGGCGGGGATGGAAGTCTTGCACGTTACTCTAGGTAAACTACCCCTCGCCATATATCAGGTAGGGGATAGGATAAGTCCCAAGCACATTTGGGTCTCCCCAGCTCTCCTTCGCTGTGGAAAAATTTCATATCGGTGTTGGAGTAGGGAAGAATTCCAAGATTATTTAGATTTAATAGACGTGTATCTCCACCGCCCGAGGAGACCATAAACTCATTGGGGCTTTGTACCCCTAGACCGAGTGACATCTTTCAACTCTAGCTGGTTTTACAAAAATGGCACCAACATGAGTTGTGAGGTAAGAAATAGGATAAGACACCCTCACTACCTGCACTGAGGCTTAATTCATGGTGGGCCTCCGAGTAGCTTATTTTATTGCATTGATTTACTGTGGGGAAATACACTAACTATTTGATTTGTTCTTGTAGCTCACATGGGGTTAGCGGATATTGCCCAGTTCGACTTGAGGCTTGGAGCACCCCCAAGCTCTTCAGTGGGAGAGGTGTCGTCACGGCCCCAGGAGCATCTAGAACCCCCTCCTCCATCCAAGAGGCAGAGAGTCATTACTCCCCCTGCAGCCATTCCTGAAGTTGAGCCACCTCCAAACTGGAGGTCCCATCCTTACCTGAGTCAAAAGAGGCGGTCCAAGAGGCGGTTCAAGACTCGGAGCAGGAGGCGGTGCCACCCCAGATCCGTCTCCTAGTGTATTATGAGAAGTATGAGGGGGCCTTGCTGGAGCAATACGAGAAAATGCTTCAACATTTTGAAGCAAGGCTTGAGGAAGGTGTTGTACCCTAATCTTAGCACGAGTTCATTCACTTAGCTCATGTATAGATGGCAGAAAAATACATGGAAAAGTAATCAAGTAGAATATTTGATTATTATTTAGACAGACAGCACGAGGTTAGTAATGATCAGACCCGGTGTTATGCTTCTTGACTATACCACGAACTACGAATAAGATAAGTCATAAAGCGCTAGCTTAGGGTCGAATAGCTGTCAGAATACAAGCCCGTGGAAGATACGCAACTCAGGCGATTCTGATATAACTTATACTGCATACCAAAGGATCCCCAGGCTGTCATATTTATTATCCAAGATAATAGGACATATTTACTTTGTGATCAAATCATATCCCAATATAAATGGGAATTATTTGTATGGAATGAAGGCATTATGTAAATGCATGATTGACTCATGCGGTTACCCAAACCTGTCTATGAAATTCCCCTATAAATATCGGGAATATTAAACAGGAAAAGTGGGAGAATTCTGTAATATCGAAACTCTGCCAAAATAGAGAGTGAAACAACAATAATATTGGCTCGTGGACTAGGTGTATTTTAACCATTGAACCACGTAAAAGTTCTATGTTCTTGAATGAATTTTGATTATTTTCCATTACGGTTTACCATTAAGCACTAATCTGCCTTATTATTTCTTAATACATTGTTGGCGAAAAACTGCATCAACAGTTTGGTGCTTTCATTGAGAGAAAATTAGTGATTTGTCAAAATCCCAGTCGATTCTCATCATGGTGATCACTCGCTCAATGCATGATAATGATATGGAACAACCTGGTGGGTAGGAGGCCCATCATATCACTGTTCTGGATGAATGTGGCCCTGAGATTCAGCAACGTCTGGGAAAACAACTGGCGGGACAAGGTGACACTGGGAGTTCAGTGTTGTTGCCACCGAATCCAAATCCAGACTACCTAACTACCGTCGAGTTGGAAAACATGCAGTTAAGGAGCCATCTCACTAAGGCAAACAGGCAGATTGATGACGTTTTGGCTCAGTTACCCCATCTGGAAATCGACGTTAATGTCAGAAAAAGGCAGAGTGGGTCTTATAAGTCCCACAGGAATAACCAACCCAAACAAAGTCGATCAGTCAGAACTGCAACTCCAAGTTCTGTACCTACGAGGCAAGATCGCCAGAATGCTCGACCGAACAATCATCATAGGGGTCATCAGCATGTCAGTTGGCCAGTTAGAACTGCAACCCCAAGTTCAGTGCCTTCGTCATCGACCCCTAGGAATGCCCATGAAAAGCCACGAGGGGTGGTTGGGATAGGCTCACGAAGACAAAACGCTCCAACAAACCCTCCTATGTTGCGATCGGATCACCAAGCATAGAGAACTAGAGACATTGGAGTAGAACATAGGCGAGCTAATTTAGTCCGCCTTGATGGAACGAGGATGGCCTCACCAATAAGGCATCCCTCATCGCCTACAAGACATCTAACACCACCTCATCCTCAATGGGACATTTCAGCTTATGGAGACAGTAGGAGGAATCTTCCCCCATCTGCCAATACTTACATCCCACGAACACATGTCGAAAATCCAGATCCTCGGCCCCAACCGCGAGCTGTAAGCCATGCAAACGGGAGCTAATGGACCAAAAGTAGTTGTAGCGGTAGGTCCGAGGGCGACCTAAGATATCAGTTGAGTTCAGCACAGAGTCCTCGGTACAATTCGCAACCCGATTTGCGCGATCATTTGAATTCACAAAGAAGGAATCTAGCTCGGAATGAATATATTAGCTATACTGCACCAGAAGGAGGTCCATCCATAGTATGCGATAACGGGAATGCCCCACAAAACCAAGCTCGATCTTGGAGGGAGAATAACCCGTCAAACACATACGATAGGATGGGAGTTGTCGAACAACCCCCAAGTAACCTAGGGACTAAGGACCAAACCCTCGAAAGACTAGCCTTAATGGAAGAGCAAACGAAGAGGCTTTTATCTGGAAAATAAAAAGATGATTACGACTCAAATGAGGAGCTCGAGCCTTTCGCTCCAAATATTGCGGTGACCACATATCCTATAGGCTTTAGAATGCCACACCTATCAAAATTTGATGGAAATGGAGATCCATCAGATCACCTCGGAATGTTTAACACCATGATGATGGCTCACAATGTCGGGCTCGATCTAAGGTGTATTCTATTCCCTGCAACTCTGGTCGGACTAGCCAGGCAATGGTTTATGAAATACGAGAGGCATTCAATAAGCTCGTGGAAGAAGTTTTCTTCTAATTTCAAAAAAGTATTCCGAGCTTCATAGGTAGCTCGAGTTGATACTGATTCATTAGCCAATGTGAAGCCACAACCTGGCGAGATGTTGAAAGCATATCTAAGTAGATTTACCAATGTCGTTGCACGAGCTAAGGATGCTGATGACAGCTCTAAGCTAATGGCGATAAGGACAGGAATCCTCATCGGGGGCGACCTGTGACAGGAACTCCAAAGAAAAGGAGTTAAGAGTGTGGATGAATTCTTGGCTCGATCTCAAGAATGGATTAACCTAGAGGAGGCACGAGCTTCTGTTGCGGGAACCAGCCAGACCCCTGTTCATCCCGTTGGAGTGGTAATAGACGTTGCAGCTACGGATCAAATCGTTACCCAGAATAACCAAGGGGGGAATAACAAAAGGAAGGGAAATGATGAGGGCGATCAGAGCAGGATGAAGAAAAACAAGCCCATGGGGAAGTTCAAACCTATCAATGCCACATATACTGATCTGATGGATACACGTGAGCATATTTTTCTGGTCAATTCTACTCACCTTCTGTGGAAGAATCCAGAGCCATTGAAGAACAAGAGGGTGAAGAGAGATCCCTCCAAATTCTATCGATTCCATAATGACATTGGTCATAACACTAATGATTGCCGACAGCTGAAGGATGAGATTGAAACTTTCATTAGGGCGGGATCTTTGGCCTGGTACGCCTGAAATCAGGTGAATCTGAGTCAGCCTGTTGGGCATAACCCACTACCAGTTCTAGAAGATCCGACAAGCCAACATGGAGCTCAAACAAATCAATTCGACTCTCCTCCGATAGTAGGGGAGATATAACCACTATTGCAGGAGGACCCCATTTGGCAAGCATGAGCAGCGGGGCCCAGAAGAGGTACATTAATGAACTGAAGACCCATAACGGGGTGGAGTTTATCCCGGAGCAACGGTTATCGAAACAACAGCGATTGGAAAAGAAACCAATCACTTTCATAGAAGAGGATGTTGGACACGTCCAATTCCCACATAACAATCCATTGGTCATAACCGTTCAGCTCGCCAACCAGAGGGTCCGAAGAACACTAGTGGATAATGAAAGTTCTGTGAATCTACTTTTTAGGTCCACCTTGGAAAAAATGGGGTTATCTGTAACTAATTTGAAGGCGACCTCAATGACTCTGTACGCATTTTCTAGTGAAGGGTCGGCAGCCATCGGGACGATCGGATTAGTGTGACATTGGGAGAAGACTCGCAAATTGTTTCCAAGTTACTTGAGTTCATGGTAATCGATTTTCCGGCTGCATACAATGCAATTTTGGGTTGACCTGCGCTGATGGCATTTTAATCCATAAGCTCTATCCGCCACCTAGTAATGAAATTCCCCCCGACTGTGGGAATATGCACCATCAGAGGTGATCAGCTTTCCTCCAGGGAATGCTATAACATTTCTATGAAGAAAAAATCACAATCGGGGCAGCAAGCGATGGTCATAAATGACGGAGGTGAGGACTCCCAAGAAGTAGAAGTTACTCGGGGGACAGAAGAACCTCAGAAAAAAGAGGATAGTGATGTCGCCCAACGCAATGACATTGACCCATAAGTAGGAGAAGATAGATCAGAGATCCAAGCCATAGAAGAGCTAGAGGAATTAAACATCGACCCCAAAGATGCTTCAAGGGTCGTAAAGATTAGGAAGAATCTTGACGATATAAGAAAGAAGGAGCCGGTTGATTTCTTACAGAAAAACCTAGACGTTTTCGCTTGGTCACGTGAAGATATGGTGGGAATAAGTCCAAATGTAATCATGCACACCTTAAATTTGGACAAGAATGTGCCTGCAAAATCTAAAAAATGGAGACGTTTGGGAACGATTCGAGCTAAAGCCCTTGAGGAAGAAGTTGCTCGATTATTAAAATGCGGGTTTATCTGGGAGGCAAAATACCCGATTTGGGTCGCCAATCCCGTGCTGGTCCCAAAGCCAAACGGGAAATGGAGGACCTGTATCGACTTCTCCGATCTAAATAAAGCTTGTCCCAAGGATTGTTTCCCACTACCAAGGATTGACCAGTTGGTAGATGCCCCGATAGGTCACGAGCTCATGTCCTTCATGGACGCATATTCTGGATATAACCAGATCGCGATGAATCCTACGGACCAGGAACATACTAGCTTCATGTCCGAACATAACGTATACTGTTATAAAGTTATGTCCTTCGGGCTGAAAAAATGCAAGGGCTACATATCAACGCTTGGTCAACAAAATGTTCGCTAGCCAGATCAGGAGAAATATGGAAGTGAATGTCGATGACATGCTTGTCAAATCAAAGACTGCCAACAACCATGTATCCGATCTAGAAGAGTGTTTTGGAATATTAAGGAAGTATGACATGAAATTGAATCCCCAGAAATGTACTTTTGGAGTGGCGTCTGGAAAATTCCTGGTGTTGATAGTCAACATGAGGGGGATCAAGGTGAATCCTGAGAAAATCATATCGTTGTTAGAAATGCCCTCACCCAGGTCGCGTAAGGAAGTTCAAAGTCAAAATCCACTGACAAGTGTTTGCCATTCTACAACTTGCTCAGAGGAAACAAAAAAGTTGAGTGGACCGAGGAGTGCGAATAGGCATTCCACGACCTAAAAATGCATCTGGCCGAGCCCCCCATATTATCTAAACCCATGTCTGCAGAATCTCTGTTCCTTTATTTGGTCGCGAATGAGAATGCACTCAGCGCCGTGTTAGTTCGAGAAGAAGACCATGCTCAGAAACATGTTTACTATTGTTGACCCAGATTTTGGTCAACTGACACGGAGTCAGAATATGCTTGATTTGAATGAATGCGTTGAAAAGAACCAAATGACAAAAAGTAATAAGAACACGATATTTTATAGTGGTTCGGCCCCAGGATCTGGTAATGACCTACGTCCACTTAGATTGTTATTGATATGAGAATCAAAGGAGTGATCAAAGAACAAGGGTTCAATGAGTTTCACCAACCTCTGAAGAACAATACAATATTTCAAATAGAATTACACTAGTCTTAAGTAATTCGAAAGCCAAAAGTCCCTTCCTTGAGCTATCTTTCTCTATTTATAGGCTCAAGGGGGATTACACAAGATTGTTATAGATATTCTCTCCTGAATAATCAGATACTCAGGAGATTGTGTGAGTTAAATTCGGGATTTACAAAGATCTTTATAGTAATATTACATTGCATGCGGAACCATCGACCAGACTGGTCGTAGGTGAGACTGGGCCGCCTCCTGCTTATAATGTACCTTCTGGTCGATACACTAGCAGAGTTCCTCCAGATGTCAGCCACGTGTCCAGGGATCACTTGCCACATCATCAATGCCAACTTTTTGGATAACAACTATATAAGTAAGAGACTTCTTGGAGCCGAGTCACTATATCCGTTGATAGAAAAGCTAGCATTCTCTCTGATATTGGCTTCCAAAAAGCTCTGGTCATATTTCCAGTCCCATTCAATCAACGTCTTAACAGACCAACCATTAAGACAGGTTTTGCAAAAACCCGAAACGTCGGGACATCTTTTAAAATGGGCCATCGAACTTAGCCAGTTCGAGATATTGTACATGCCACGAACATCAATTAAAAGTCAGGCCCTTGCAGATTTTATGGCTGAATGGACCAGTTTTCAAGAGGAGCTCTTGAGGGAGTCGGTGTAGGAATTAAGGAAAATCTTTGTTGACGAATCATCAAACGAGAACGGATCAGGAGCTGGGATCATCTTAATCTCACTAGAAGGGCATCAATTTCACACAACTCTAAGGTTCGGATTTGAAGCATCCAACAATGAAGCCGAAAATGAGGCCTTACTAGCAGGACTGAGGGTAGCAAGAGAACTCAAAGCGAAAGCCATCCAATGATATAACGATTCCCAACTCGTGGTCAATCAGGTATTGGGAGAGTATCAAGCCCGAGGTACCAAGATGGTGGCCTACCTAGCTAAGGTAAAGGGAGAACTGTCAGAATTTGAGTATAGCTCTGTTGAACAGATTCCCTGCAAGCAGAATTCTAATGCTGATGCTTTGGCATGGCTTGCTACCATAAAAGAGGTTGAGACATTGAACGTAGTGCCAGTGGAATTCTTGGAGAACCCAAGTGTGACAGGAGAAGTGATAAAGGTCGGAATGATTGACATAAGGCCGACCTGGATGACTCCCATAATGGAATACCTCACAACTGGAAAGTTACCTGACAACAGAAAAGACGTGAGAAAAGTACTTTATCAAGCTCAATGGTATGTAATAATAGATGGGACCTTATGTCGACATGGTCATTCCTTGCCTCTCCTATGATGCGTTCTCCCCGAGGAAGCCAAAACCATTTTATAAGAAATACACGAAGGCTTTTGTGGAGATCATGCTGGGGGGAAAAACCTGGCAATGAAGATACTGAGGCAAGACTATTTCTGGCCCACTTTAACGAAAGACTCGATCTTGTATGTTCAGAAGTGCGAAAAATGCCAGCGTTTCGCCATGGTTGCCCGAGCTACTCCGGTCGAGCTAACGATGATTTCATCCCAATGTCAATTTGCGGTATGGGGAATCGACCTAATAAGCTCCCTACATATGGGAAAGGGAGGAGTTTGTTACGTGGTAGTGGTGATCGACTACTTCACGAAGCGGGTAGAATATTATATGTCAAGTTTAGGCTTCCTAAAAAGATCGTGTCGGACAACAGGACGCAATTTGACAGTGATCTCTTCACAGAATTTTGTGAAAAATAAGGCATTACGAAGAGTTGCTCGTCGGTATCATATCCACAAGCCAATGGGCAGGTCGAGGCTGTAAACAAAACCCTTATGGTGAGCCTAAAGAAGAGGTTAGACGAAGTGAACGGATTGTGTCTTGAACAGCTCCCGCAAGTACTTTGGGCCTATCGAACTTCTCACAGGAACTCCACGGGGCATACTCCTTTTTCCCTGATTTTCAGAAGTGAGGCCATGCTTCCAATCGAAGCAATGGTAACTACTCACAGGCAAAGGAAGTTTGATCAAGAATATCATAATGGATTACTTAATGCATCCCTCGTTCTGATCGAAGAAAAATGAAAGGAATCAAAACTATAGCTCGCCCATTATCAACAAAAGACCACTTGCTATTTTAATTCAAAAGTCAAGGGTCGTAGACTGAGATTAGGTGACCTGGTTCTTTGAAGGGTATTTTTGGCGAATAAAGACCCTAAGGATGATGTGTTGGGCCTGAGTTGGGAAGGACTATACCCGGTTGTAGAAGTCTTATGCAAGGGAACTTTTAAGATAGCTCGACTAAATGGAGAAATATTCCCACGGACCTGGAATGCTCTATATTTGAAAAAGTATTATCAATAGTTCCACCATCAATGTAAGGCTTATTTATAAAAGCCATTCCAATTAAATAATAGATGGATTGTTAAATAACCATTTCCTAGTCTTATTATTGCAAGCTCGTGTTCTCAAATTTGTAAAAGTAACCAAGAAAGTTTATACATTCGAGTTACTTGGGGGGCACATAACCGAGGTTGGTAAAATTAAGCCTGCTCTGATAAAGATCCAAAAACTTAGAAGCTTTGAAATATTGATTATTCAATGGCTTTTTAAAGCTCAAGTTTTCAATAAGCCTAGTACGAACTAAGTTTAAATTATTTAAAACCTTGGACATAACCAGGTCCAAAAACTTAGAAGTTTGGAAAAATTGATTATTCAACGAATTTTTAAAGCTCAAGTTTTCAATAAACCTAGCGTGACCTAAGTTTAAATCATTAAAAAAACCTAGATATAACCAGGTTTGAGGCCTAATTCTTAACAGGTATGTTACAAATAAACAAATAAAAACTTGGATATAACCAAGTTCGATAAAATCTATCTCGATCTAACAGTTGATTCCTAAAATCTCGAATGTACAAGAGTCTAAGGATTCATAAGCACAAGAAGATAATGAAGGAAATAAAAGTGGATCCAAAGTTAGAAATTGTTGACCCTTGATTTGGTCAACGACACGGAGTCAAGTAAAATGATAGAAATGAGATGAATTCAAGATAAAAAGATAAATGATACAAAGGTTTATAGTTGTTCAGCCCCAGAGATGGTAATGACCTACGTCCACTTAGTGTTCTTATTAATGTATGAAAACTTGTGATCAGTAAACTAGGGTTTGCTGAGTTTCACAAGTTCAACCAAAGATACAAGGTATTGCGTAAAATCAATAACTCTATCTCCCTAGAACCCAAAAAGATCCCTCAAATGAGCCCTTTTTAGTTGTATTTATAGGCTCAATGATCCCATCACGGCCTGGTAGTCCTTCAATACATTTAATACAATCGTATCTAAAATAATAATGGAAATTATAATTATTACATAAATGCAAGATCAGATATCTTTTGAAAATATCTCATATACTACGACCAGCCTGGTCGACAACAAAACAGGCCTTTGGCTGAGTGAATTCTCCTCTGGTCGGTGGTCGATCAGAAACGCAACTGCTTAAATGGTCCTGTGCATCCCGCGTGCGCACTGGACTTGCCACATCATCAGATGAATCTTTTTTGGGTAAACATTCCCCCCCCCCCCCCCCCCCCCCAAGTTTATTTTAATGCAACCAACATTTAATAAACTTGATCAGCTTTTCGTCTGACCTGTCACATCTGTAAGCGCCTTTTCGAAAAAGTAAGCCATCATGACCATTACAGTTTCCCAAAAATATTTTGACGGCTAATACAATTTCCAATGCATCGAAATATCACCTCCATTATTACCTCTTTATCTGCACCACGATCAGTATAAATATCTCTCATTTCTTACTTTTCACTTTTTTACCGTATCCTTCTCTCTCCTCAAGAGCTCAGAAAAACTCTTTAAGAAAAACCCAGAAAGCTTCGGCGATCTGAGACGCGTTCGATCAGCTTAGAGCAACAACCTTCGTGACTTCTCTAAAACCGCCATCCAAGTAAGTTTTTGAACTCGCCTTCTGTGTTATACAATTATACACTGTAGAATATATTTTGTAAGTTTTCTGGTTTGAGTTCTTAATGTTCTTGAGAAATTTTTTTGGGTGATCGGGCTCGTATGCAGAAACATGATAGAATAGGAATTTTAGGTAGTGAAAAACAATAGGTGAGACTTAGAAATTATTGTGGGAAACAAGAATACTGTTTTAGGGCCTGAAATTGAAGTGAAAATTCAATTTTATTGTTTTAGAAAAAACTGGGTTTTTCTCGCCTTTTTTTCAGAGTCGAAAAGTTTTCCTGAATAAACTTTTCACTTCCACTTTTTGATCCGTTTTTCCAAACTCCTCGTATGTTTTTAGTGTTTATGTTAGGATATTGCTGGTCGTATAAAAGCTTAACTTTTATACATGAGCAGTGTTATCCTTACACTTCCTCTTCTTCTATCTATTGGTCGTAGATTCTCATTTCCCCTTTACTCTTCTCAGATATTTATGAACGATCCTTGGGGAGGTGAGAGGCCAATAGACGAAAATCTTCTTGCACTGTTGTTCGAAGATCAAGAGCAACCGTCATTGCCTTTCTCTGACTTTTAATCTTCTCAACAAAACCCCACGAAAAGCTCTCTAGACCGATAGCCACACATGGGTCATGTTAAACATGTAGCTCGCTGGAAAAATAAAACCACCCATTCTCCTTCTAACCATCAAGCAACTGACACTCAGGGTCCTTCAAATGATCCTCAACCTGTAAATGTTTCACCACCAGAAATCCAACCCAAAGCCTGACCTCGCAACGGCCTTCGACCAGAAGTTGATTGGTATGCTGCACCTCCTAGTGTCATATCAACTAGGACGGTGTCAAGGTACCTCAAGAAGTACGGTCTTCCTTGGGTGACCTTCATCAAACCTACCTCCGACCAATGGGAAAACATGCCTGGAGGCGCCTTTAGCGCCTGGTCGAGGTTCCACATTGAGGAAGGGGAAATTTTTCCCTTGCACGAATTTTTTCAAGGGGTGGCCAATTGATTCGAGGTCACCCCCTTCCAAATTACACCCAATAGATATAGAGTACTATCAACACTCTATATTATTTACAACCATAAAAAGTGGCCTGTGCCCACACCGCACGAGATCAACTATCTGTTCGATCTCAAGTCCAACCCCAACCAAAACAAAACGGTGTTTTTCCATTTCTGTTACCAGGAATCCACTCGCATATTCCTGAGCGACGTCACCTACAAATCAAACGTAGGAAAGTACTTCTAGGAGTACTTCCTTACGACGGATCTGGTCACCAACAACTTGGCCTTCATCGGAGGAGGTAAATTTCTTAATCTCTGATCATTTCTTTTTATTGGTTTTTCCTTCACCATCCTTAGAACCTTGATGTTGCGTCTAGGTACATGGAACCGACCAGACCCCACTCCAGAGATGGAGATGAAGGCCGCAAATCTAGCCAGCATGACGAATATTGAGAAGAGCGTCAAGGAGCTGGTCACTAAGAGTAATCTAAGGCTGGTCAGCCTTTTGGCACCTCACCAGGAAGTGACGGAGTCCACCGTGGGGAGTGCTACTGGAGAGGCAATCCTCGAGCAGCAGCAGGATGTGTCACAACCCCCGAGACGACGGGTAACGGAGTGAACATCCGGGAACCCTCCAGTTACCCTGAGGCTGCTTCTGCCCTTGCCCAACATGGGAGAGGCAAGAAAAAACTTTCGGAGTACAATGAACCTGTACTCGAGTCTTTTGACGAGAATGGTATTGACTTCTTACTCTTAGATAGCTTGCCAATCCCCTGTCATAGGAAGACAGCTTTAAATTTACAACTAGTAATTTTAATTTAGACTTCTTTGAGGGAGAGAGTGAGTGTAGCAGTAGTTCTATAAATAATATATTAACGAGTAATAATAGCTTGATTATATTACTTAGAATTTCCCTTTTTCAATATTTCCTTGCTCTTTTAAATTATATTGTCTGATTGATTGTTTTTATCTTGCAGTCATGCCTTATGAGGAAGCCTTTGACATATACACCAACACCGAAGCTCCTGCGAGCAAAAAGAGAAAGAGCAAGAGGCACCCAGGGGAGAGCAGCAGCGATCCCTCCAAGAAAAAAGCTCGAACAGAGGATCCTTCAGCGCCTCCCCCAATGCCCACTCCTTCTAGAAATATGACACCTCCTCCTCCTCCTCCTTGCAATAGCCTTTCCCCCGAGAAGGCGAGGAGACCCTCGGCCAACGACCCATTGAGTAGTGCCTTCAACGCTACTTATGAGAAGCTGCAAAGGCTATCAAAGCACCGTTGAAGCCAGGAAGCCTTCTCGTATCTTCCTTTGCTACTAAACAGCCAGGTCATCAGCCACAAACTGTCTGAAGTCCTCAGCGTAAGTGTGTTTCTTCTTTTCTCTTTAATCGAACAACACTTTCTTTAACAGCCCCTGACTGGTTTACTTTTCTTTTTCTGTTCACAGGGTATCCTCACCATAGGACACAGTTGGCACCGAGCTGAGGAGATCGAGGTCAGATTTGTTGAGGAGATGAAGGCGGTCAAGGCTAGATATTCCGAGGAGATGAAGGCGGTTGAGGCCAAACATGCCGAAGAGATTAAGGCGGTTGAGGCTAGAGTTTCCGACCTGAGTGAGGAGCTGAGGAGGTGCCAAGAGTCGGTGGTCAAAATTACTATTGTCAAGGAGAAGTTTAAGGAGGCTTCGGAGATTAACTTCAAAGAGGCCACCAAACTCAAAGATGACCTGGTGATCAACTGGAAGGAAACCACCGAGCAGGAGAAGCAAATTAAACTGATCGAGGGAACCAACTCTAGCAATCTGGAGAAGTTCAAAGGAGCGACTTTCACCTGCTTCTACTTGTTATGGAAGAACAATCCAGAGGCGAACTTTGACTATCTTCTCGAGCAGGTAAAGTAGGCTGAACTGGCAAAGTGTGCCGATCGTCCGGCGGAGGAACATAAAGCTCAGGAGTCCAATGAAATCTCCTTGGCGATTGGCACCAAAGCTGTTGAAGATGATGCGAGGACCACTATCGACCAGCAATCCTAGCCAGATCCTCTTGCTACTCAGTGATTAATTTATTTTTGTTTTCATCTTTGTAATTGGAACATACGAACTACGGTTCGTAATGTTGAGATAATTTTTTGCTGCTAAAGGCAGCTATCCTTTTAATTTATTAATTTACATCCGAGCATTAACTGCTCGCGATGTAAAACATTTCAGTTTGATATTATAATATTTACTATTATTATAACATCTGTTCGTATGATCAAACTTAGCATAGCATTTGTTTTGATTTTATAAAATTTAAACTAATTTTTTTGAAAAATACTCTAAGTATCATAGTATGCTTTCCCTTATTTTGCTCGTGTGTTTACATATGCCTATTGATATGCTTTTCTTGCTTAGTATCTTGTATGCCCCCCAAGTGATTGAGGAACTTAGGGTTCTCGGTCACTTGCCATGACCAAGTCCTGTTCGAACATTACTGCTCGTGTACTCATCAAAAATGATAATATAGTAAAACAACACACGTAATGAGCAAATACTTGTAATAGATACAATAAATTGGCAAGAATAACTGGCTGCACATAGTTCCTTTTATTTCTCGTAATAAATGGACAAAATCGTGTCTGTACGAGTGATCAAAAATTGATCTTACACTTGTAAGCGACCAGTCAGATAATTGACTAGCCCTTGTTCATAAACTTGTAAAAAGTAAAAGTAATACAAGCCAAATTTTTAAAAAGAACTGTTTATTGATAATAATTGCGCAGGTGTTCTCCATTCCAATAGCGAGGAATGAGATCTCCATTTAAGCAAGCAAGTTTATATGTGTCAGGTTGAAGAATTTCTTCAATCTGATTCGGACCTTCCCAGTTTGGCCCGAGCACTCTGGTAACTTGGTCACGAGTGTTAAGGAAAACTCTTCTAAGTACCAAATCTCCCACATTAAACTTTCTTTCGCATACTTTAGAGTTAAAATATCGAGCGACCCTTTGCTGGTAAGCTACTACTTGAAGCTGAGCTTTCTCGCGCCTTTCATCGACCAAGTCCAAGGACTCCATCAATAATTGATTATTAGCGCTTTGATCGTATGTCATCCTTCTATGTGATGGTGGGTTGAGCTCAATAGGAAACATGGCTTCATACCCATAAGCCAAGGAAAATGGAGTATGGCCTATTGCTATTTGATGGGGTGTTCTATACGACCAAAGTACTTTGGGTAATTGCTCTGGCCATGCGCCTTTTTTTTCTTCGAACCTTTCCTTCAGTGTGTCCTTCAGAGTCTTATTGACAGCTTCAACTTGTCAATTTGCTTGCGGATAAGCTACTGATGAAAAAAAAATTATAATCCCATACCTCTCGCAGAAATCAGTGTAAATGCCACTGTCAAATTGTGTGCCATTATCTGAGAAAATTTTCCTCGGCAGCCCATATCAACACACGATATTTTTGACAACAAAGTCCAAAACTTTCTTGGTCGTTATTGTTGCTAGTTGCTCAACTTCGGCCCACTTTGTAAAGTAGTCAACAACAATAACTGCATATTTGACATTCCCTTTTCCTGTGGGTAAAGACCCGATCAAATAAATCCCCCAAACTGCGAATGGCCACAGGCTTTGTATCTGCTTAAGTTCATTTGGGGCTGCTCGCAGTATCATGGAGAATCTTTGGCACTTGTCGCATTTTCGAACGAAATCCATTGAGTCCTCATTCATTGAGGTCTGAAATACCCTTGCCTTAAGATCTTCTTCGACAAACTTTTCCCCCCAACATGATCTCCACAGAAGCCTTCGTGGACCTCTTGCATAAGTTACTTGGCTTTCTCCTTAGAAACACATCTCAACAAAGGCATTGAATATCCTCTTCTATACAAAATTTCGTCGACCAGAATAAATTGAGCTGACTGTCTCTGAAGCATCCTCGCCTTGTTTCTATCTGCTGGTAGCAATCCCTGCTCAAGATATTCAATGATAGGCGTCATCCATGTGTCTGTTGCTTGTATCATCTGTGAAGACTCTTATGCTCGAATGCTTGGTGCCGACAAGTGTTCAACTGGAAATATGTTCAAGGTGTCAAAATCTTTAGCGCTTGCTAACTTGGCAAAAGCATCAGCATTAGAATTTTGATCGCGAGGAACTTGTTGGAGAGTATACTTTTCAAACTGTGCCAATAAGTCCTTCATTTTGTTCAAACCCTAGCTTGATACTCCCCCATAATTTGTTTAGCTACTAGTTGAGAATCGCTATATATTTCTAATGAATTTATATCCATGTCCTTAGTTAGTCTTAATCCTATGAGCAGGCTTCGTACTCAGCTTCATTATTTGACGCTGTAAAGTCGAATCTGATTGCAGAATGGAACCGTTGTCCTTCAGGTGTGATTAAGATCAAACCCGCTCTTGCATTATGCTCATTGGAAGAGCCATCTACGAAAAACTTCCAGGAAGAGGTTTTATTTTTACTTTCTATTTCTTCCATCGGTTCGCCAATTGGGATCCTGATGAATTCTGCGACAAAGTGTGCTAGGGCTTGTCCTTTCACAGCTGCTTGTGGAGAATAAGAAATGTCAAACTGCCCTAGTTTGATTGCCAATTTTAACAACCGACCAGTGGCTTCTGGTTTTTGCAAGACTTGCTGTAATGGCTGGTCTGTGAGCACCATGATGGGGTGAGCTTGAAAGTATGGTCGTAGCTTCCTTGAGGCCATAATCAAGCAATAGGCTAACCTTTCAATGGGTGGATACCGAAATTATGCTCCCACTAACCTCTTGCTCACATAATATACTGCTTTCTGAACGTTGTATTATTCTTTGATCAAAACAACACTAGCAGCATACTTGGTGACTGCCAAATAGATGAACAAAGTTTCTTTTTGAATCAGTTTAGACAAGATTGGTAGTTGTGACATGTGGGACTTTAACGCCTGAAAAGCCTGCTCGCACTCTTCTGTCCATTCTTCTTGTTTCACCTGAGTAGATTGAAAAATGGGACACATTTGTCCGTTGAATTGAATACGAATCTACTCAGGGCGGCGATCCTCCCAGTTAGGCTTTGAACATCTTTAATCTTGGCAGGAGACTGCATTGATCAGGGCCTGAATCTTTTCAGAATTAGCTTCAATTCCTCGCGAGTTTACTATGAATCCCAAAAATGTCCGTGATCTAATGCCAAAGGAACACTTGAGGGGGTTTAGCTTCATCTGATATTTTTTCAAGATGTTGAAGCATTTTTGAAGGTTCTCAATGTGTTCTTTTGCTTTATTTGACTTAACCAGCATGTCATCGACATATACTTCCATACTAACGCCAATCAGTTCTTTTAACATATGGTTGACTAGTCGCTGGTAGGTCACACCACTGTTTTTCAAGCTGAAGGGCATTACTTTGTAATAGTATAGCCTGGTATTTGTTCAAAAGCTAGTGTGATCCTCATTGGGTGGATGCATACTGATTTGATTGTACCTAAGGTATGCGTCCATGAATGATAAAATCTCATGCCCTGATGCTACATCGACCAGCTGGTCGATCCTTGGAAGTGGGAAACAATCCTTCAGGCAGGCTTTATTAAGGTCTGTAAAATCCACGCACGTCCTCCATTTTCCATTCGGCTAAGGAACCAGTACAGGATTAGAGAACCAAGATGGATAAAACACTACCCTTATGAATCCATTTTCCTTTAGCTTCTCGACTTCATCTTTTAGAGCCTTCGATCTATCTTTGTTGAGAAGCCTTCTTTTTTGTTGTACAGGTGGAAAGTTTTTGTCTATTTTCAAGACATGGCTGATCACTGCCGGGTCTATCCCAACAATATCTTTATGCGACCAGGCGAACACCTTCTGGTTCTCCTTCAAAAATTCCACCAGTTTGTTTTTTGTTGTTGTCTCTAAGTTTTTACCGACTTTCACAACCCTGGTCGGATCTGCTTCTTCTAGTTGGACCTTCTCGAGGTCCTCCACAGGTCCAACATTTTCTTCAAAATCCCTAAAGCGAGGATCTAAGTCTCTATCCTCATTTTGGGCAACACCCTATTTGGTGACCTGTTCACCTATTCATCTGCCTCTTTTTGCCTTGGTGATCGAGGAATTATAACATTCCTGCACTTCTCGTTGGTTTCCCAACACGCATCCCACTCCCGTTTCAGTTGGAAACTTCATGGCCAAGTGCTAGACTGAGGTCACGACTTGCAGGTCGACTAGGATAGGCCTTCCAATCACAACATTATATGTAGAAGGACAATCAACTACTATGAAAGTAATGAGTAATGTCCTATTCGCAGGTGCAGCTCCTGCTGTGTCTGGAAGCCTGATCGACCCGGTTGGTGCGAGCCTTTCGCCAAAAAAACCATAAATGGTTTGGTTGCATGGCTCCAAATCTTGCACTGACAATTTCATCCTTTCCAGTGAAGATTTATATAGGATGTTGACCGTGCTTCCGGTATCCACTAACACCTATTTGACCATCATGTTGGCAATCTGAATGTCCACGACAAGAGGATCTAAATGGGGAAATCGAACATGTTGAGCGTCAAGCTCGGAGAAGGTTATTAATTCTTCTTTTGTTTGAGCTTTTTGGGAGTTTGCTCCTCTACGTTCATCATTTCAATGTCCTGATCGTGACGTAAGGTTCGGGCATACCTTTCCCTCACCTTTCCACTATCACTTGCTATGTGTGGTCCTCTGCAGATGGTCAGCAATGTACTAGCAACTGGAGCTAGCTGTAGAGAGGGCAAGCATTGGCGTACATGTCGCGTACATGTGCCTGCTCATTGCCTCCTTGAGCTTCTCGTTAAAAATCTCTGGCTGCTCCCACATACCTCCTCAGGTGTCCTTGTCTAATGAGGAACTCAATCTCATCCTTGAGCTGGTTACACTCGCTGGTGTCATGGCCATAGTCATTATGAAAATGACAAAACTTGGTAGTATCTCTCTTGGATATGTCCTTCCTGATTGGGGCTGGTCGCCTGAAGGGAACAATAGTGTGAGTGGCCAGGTACACCTTCGCTCGGCTATCAACAGTGTGTGTCGGGCGTTTGTTATCAGATGTCGTTGGCTCGTGGTTCGCCCTTTTCCCCACATTCTTCCCATTATTTTTGCCATTTCCATTGGTCATCCCAGACTCATTGGCGGCTTTGGCAAGAGATTCTTTTGGGCCCTAGTCATCTATAGGAGACTTCCCTTCATTGGCGATGGCCTCCTCGGGCTTGGTGTACCTATCTGCTCGATCCAGAAATTCTTGAGTACTCTTGACTCCATTCTTCCACAAGCTGTTCCAAAGAGATGAGTGGTATCGTACCCCAGCAGTAAGAGCCATCATCTTCCCTTCATCCCCAACTGTCTTGGCCCCAGCAGCTACTCACATGAAGCGTTAGACATACCCCTTTAGGGTATCTCCTTCCTTCTGGCGGATTTCGACCAGCTGATTGGCCTCAGTTGGATTTACCCGACTAGCATAGAACTGTCCATAAAACTCCTTTATGAACATTTCCCAAGAGACTATACTGGCTGGAGGGAATTTGAAAAACCACTCCTGAGCAATTTCGGATAAAGTTGCCAGATGAATTCTGCACTGACCTTCGTCTGACACCTTCTGGATGTCCATATGTATCTCGAATTTGTTAACGTGAGACATAGGATCTTCTAATCCAATAAATTTGGGGAAGACTGACATTTTGAATTAGCTTGGAGTCTCTACCATCACGATTCTTTGCACAAATAGAGTGGCCTTTCTCCGATCAAATTCAATATGGGATGTTTGGTTCCCAACTAGTTGCTGGACAACCTGGTTTAAAGGATCGAGCTGGGCCTATACATCATCTGGTACTGTTGAAGCGACTAGCGCTGGGGGGAAATACTTGTCGTGTCTTTCCCTTCTATCATTGAGGACATCCCTCAAATATTCCTCCCTACGCCTTTGTTCGCTCGCGCCCAGTCGATCAAAGATGTTGGGCTATTTAGGTTACCCCCTAGCATTTTGGTTACTGGTTGGTTCTCCCTTGGCAGAGGGTTCTGTTCTTCACCCCTTTCATCTCGTCACCGAACAACATTCCTCCTGCCAGAATCCGCCTCATTATAGTCATGGCCATCACTAAATTGTGACCGATGATGGTGAGACCTGCTGTTCGCACTATTTCCCTCTCTCTCTACTGGGTTGTCCTGATAGGTAGGTGGAGGCCTGCGTTGGTCAGTAGGTCCCCAGGCATTATTATGTCGTGGGCGACCCCTGATTGCAGAGCCTGATTCCACCTGCCTTCTACTCACAGAAGGACGCTGTCCTCTGCTTGTGGGGTTATGTTCCTCAGCTGTCTGGCGTCTTGGGCTTCTAGGACGCTGCCTGACCCTATTCTACTTTTGCTGCTGGGGATTATTTTGACTAGCAATAGAGGGTGGCCGCTACTCAGGATCCTGGAATGGAATATCCTGCTGACCAGCAGGGGGTTGCTCCGACCTCTAAGGGTTTGCCGGTTGTGGTAGATTGTGGTGATGTTGGGGATGATCTGATTGTGGATTTTGCTGTGGGTGAGTACTAGGTGGTTGATATGGTTGGGAGGAAGGTGTAGGCTGTCCCCGAGCCAACTGAATGGTTGCCTCCAGGGTGGTAGTGGCATCCCTTTGCTGGCGGTCCATGTCAGCTTGCCGCTCATTCAACTCTTGGCGTTGCCTATCAATCTCCCTCTGTTGCAACACCATTGTTTCAGCCACATTCTCTTGATTAGCCCTCAAATTGGCTAATTCTTCTTGCATCACAATCAGAGTCGTTCTCAAAGTTTCAGCATCCATCTCCTCCTCTTCCAATTCCACTTGCGGCTCATCCTCAGCCACATTTTGTGGAGAAGGTTGGGTTGGTGCATTCCCAGAGGTTTGCCCAATTTTCCTAGTTGTTTTTGCCATTATTCTTTTTGGAGGTCTTGAGTTTAGCTCTCAATGAAAGCACCAAAATGTTGACCCTTGATTTGGTCAATGACACAGAGTCAAGTAAATGACAGAAATGAAATGAATTCAAGACAAAAAGATAAATTACACAAAGGTTTATAGTGGTTCGGCCCCAGAGATGGTAATAACCTACGTCCACTTAGTGTTCTTATAAATGTATGAAAACTTGTGATCAATAAACTAGGGTTTGCTGAGTTTCATAAGTTCAACCAAAGATATAAGGTATTGCAAAAAATCAATAACTCTCTCTCCCTAAAACCCAAAAGATCCCTCAAATGAGCCTTTTTTAGTCTTGTATATAGGCTCAATGATCCCCTCATGGGACGGTAGGCCTTGAATACATTTAATATAATCGTATCTCAAATAATAATGGAAATTACAATTATTACATAAATGCAAGATCAGATATCTTTAGAAAATATCTGATATACTACGACCAGCCTGGGCGACAACGAAACAAGCCTTTGGGAGAGTGAATTCTCCTCTGGTCGGTGGTCAACTAGAAACAAAACTGCTTAAATGGTCACACGCATCCCGCGTGTGCACTGGACTTGCCACATCATCAGATGAATCTTTTTTGGGTAAATAGATATATATTGAAATAAAACAAACAAATTACACTGAGGAGAAATAACCACGAACTGAGCCCGAAGGAAATTGTTAAATATCAAAAAATTGTTATATAACTACAAAGAAAATCATAAATAAAATCATTGGGCCCGTCAGCTCACCCTGCAGAGGTGACCTCCTTGCCAACTCCCTCCGCTGCTCCAGAAGCCTCACTAGTTTCTGAGGGTTCTTGCAAGAACCAAGCCTTGAATTTAGCAAGGTACAGATCCCACAAACCAGGCTCCATAAAAGAGAAGTTCCTATCCTGGTTGAAAGCCCAACAATGATACAACATCTCCTCCATGGTTGATGATGATGCCGTTTTTTCTCCTTGGCTTTAACTTCAGCTTCGATCAGTTTCATTTTGAGCTCACCAATCTCGACCTGGAGTTGTTCAACATGATGATTCGCTTCTGCGCTCTGAGCCTGGGAGGTGGAAAGTGCGATCTTTGTGGCCTGCTCTTTTTCTTGGGAAGTGGTGAGAGAAGCCTTGGAAGCTTGCTAATTTTTCTGATCAGCTGTCAAGGCTGCTTTGGCGGCTTGCTCACCTTCCTTAGCAACGTATAGCTCAGCCCGGAGCTTGTCATTTATGGCCCTAGCCTAAGTTATGTTGCAGTATTGGGCCAGGACGGACTACAAAGTAACAAAATATGTCAAAAATATAAGATGAAGAACAAAAAAAAATTATCACCAGATGTTGAAGAAAAACTTATGTTGAGATTCATCCCCATGGTGTACTGGAAGACATTCTCCGGGTTGAGCTCCTCTATGGTTCTCAGGTCCCTCACGCTGGCTTTATAGGCGTGGCCCACCATATGAGACTCTGTCTCACATATAATACCCCGAAAGGCTTCTAGGATCCTTTCTAAGTGTAGAGGATCAACTAGTATTTGGACGGTGGGGGCCTCAACTTGAATAACTTGGGAAGATTGGGGCATATGTCGAGAGGGGGGAGGAGGAAGTTGCTCAGCAACGACATTAGCCACCAAAGCTGGCTCCCGAGCCGAGCTCGTGTCCTTACTCTTGGCAGAGGATTTTGAAGTGTTCCCCGTTGCAGGCGTGGCCTTCTTTGCCACCCTGGGCTTCTTCACGATGGGGCCCGTGCTGGTTTTTCTTGCGTGAAAGGAATTTCGTAGGTTGGGAGCTTCGGTCTGTTCCATCTCTTTGCCTAAAAAAACAAAAAGAGTTAGTTCACATAAATGATGCTTTGAAAACATATAAAGAAAGAGGTGGAAACAAAGATCCTACCCTCTGGGCTGGGGGAGGAATCTATAATCACCAGCTCAAGTGTATGAATGGAGCTAAGCATTGTGATCTCCGACTCTAGAAGTAATGGAGAGGAGAGGAAAACTAGGGGTACAATCTATAAAACCCTAGGGAGTTCAAGTTCACCCTCAGGGCTAGATTCGTCTATACACTGCCTAAATCCAGGAGTAAATGCCCCTTGGAGCATAGAGGGCCAAGTCCTAAGGTTGGTTCCATATTCTTCGAAAATAGACGACCTAAAGTGTAGTGTATTGTCAACAACAATGGTGCCTTTGGGGTAGCTATGGTCGTAGCATACCACCAAACGGTCCACGCATTGGAGGAGAGTTATGTTTAGGTCCGGATCGATGACGAGGCGACTAACTAGTTTTTTGGGGTTGAAACGAATTATCCTAAAGCTAGCAGCATCCTGATCTAATTCCCTAAAAAGGTATGGGTTACGTTGGCTAGAAGGGCTGACTGCTGCCCCAGAAGCAGCTCGGTCAGGATCAAGTCTCTAATCTGCTTCGGGGGTCCACCTTTTTCGCACTCGAGGCATCTCGTCCTCTTCCTCCTCGTCGTCCTCAGTGGTTGGAAAGGCCTATTGAGAGGAGGGGAGCTCGAGGATCACTAGAAGAGGAGCCCAGGTCCTCAATGCTAGTGTTTGACCCTCACAGATCAACTTACAGGCCAGCATCGTGATGTCATTTACGACCTGGCGATAGTCTTTTTCACTAGAGGAAGTTTAGACAGCTTCTCATACTGACCCCCGAGGGTCACAGATTTTCCTGTCCTGGAAAATATGGCTGCATGATAAGAAAATTCAATTAGGACGTGTACATGAAAAATATTTGAAAGAAATAAAAGTTCCCAAGCTGGATTTATAAGGATGGATGACTTACGAGGTTGGTTGAAGTAACAGTGTTCGCAATTTCTGAAGCCATTCGACATAAAGAATAAATCTTTATAATCATTCGGATGGCTGGGGAGATTAATGGAGGAGGTGAAGTTTGGAAACCGTGTGAGGTAGTAGAACCCGTCACCACGTCCCCTTTGGTTGGGGCTTGCCTTGAGGTAGAAGAAGTATAGTATGTCTGCCGTGGTGGGGACCTCCCACTCATGCTTCAAGAACAGAGATTTCAGCCCCGCCAAAAGTCTATATGAATTTGGGGGGAGCTGAAAAGGAGCAAGTTTTACGTAGTTTAAGAAATCTATGAAATACTGGTCTAGGGGAAGGAAGGCCCCAGCCTTCAGGTGCTCATCACTCCAAGCCGCATAGTTGTCTTGGAAAGGGGAACTGCTTTGTTCCCCTTCGAATGCAGGTCGGACGAGGAGAGTCTCAGCTCTGATCTCTATGTTGTGGCTCAACATAATCTTATTCACCTTCCCCTGAGTCGTGATCTTTGAGATGATATGCTCGGCCTCGAAGAATATGTTGGGGTCGATGGGAATTTCTCTCTCCACTACCGGACCGCACTACCGGGCCGAAGTGTGGAATGGGAGAGTTAGGCACGACCTTCTTCCCTTTGTCTTTGCGTTGGGTAAATGAGCTTGCGGATTTCTTCTTTGGGGGGGGGGGGGGGCATCAGATTTCCTAATGACAAAATGACCTAGTTAATAGGCGACCTATGATGATCTATAACTATGTTGCGAGGGTACAGAGGAAATGGATTATTTTTGTTATACAAGATAAAGTTAGCCTCATCCCCATCGCGTATTGCCACGTGATAATCGCGTGATGCCACACGATATCCTAAGCAATGCGCCTCAGTTTCCTAACAGTCCCCTGATATTTAGGGATCTGTGTGTCAGAAATGTCAGACCACTATTTTCCTTGGGAAGCAGTTTAGTGCAAAACCACCCAAGAAAAAGTAACCCCTAAGCTATCCGGTTTTAAACCTAAAGACCCTTCAGTTTCTTTACCCCGAATGGGTATTCTTTAAATCAATTCACCATTAGGGTTACCCAGATTTACAAAGAAATTTCACCAGTTTTATGGACGTCTTATTTCTAAAACATGTTTGGACTCACCCATTGAACTAAATCAAAATCTATTCCCTATGAACATTTAGAAATAGCCTAATAGTAACTACAATGAGTGTTGTGGATGAACATAGTTAAGAACAGATATTCCATTGAAAAAAAGGGGGAAAAATTTCAAACGAAGGGATGACATACAGGAAAATACATTCGCTGATTGGAGGGAGTAGACTCGACAATGGGAAGCTCCTAGAAAGCTTCTGAATGTCTGGGCACGATGAACAATTTTGGGGATTCCGGGAAAGAAGGGAAGCTTGAAAGTTTAGAAAAGGGAAGTTTTTAAATGCAAATGTGGTGAGGTGTGAAATTTGGTCATCCTATTTATACGTAAATTATGGAAATTAATCTAAGCCATCCAATTGGGTTAGTTCAAGATCCAAAGGCCAAGATTAAATAGACCGAATGACGACAAAAAGTTGACAAGACAATTATTGAAATCCTCGAAACCCGAACATATGCCAATTGCAGTACACCACGTGTCCAGTTGTCGAGTAGTAGGCAGACATGCTTTTATGTAGCAGAAGTTTAAAAGCCCCTGCTATGTAGGTCATAAAATGATGACATCATACATGAGTAGGAGCTTGGAAAAATGTTGTACCCTAATCTTAGCACGAGTTCATTCACTCAGCTCGGGTACAGCTGGCAGACAAATATGTGGAAAAGTAATCAAGTAGAATATTTGATTATTATTTAGATGGACAGCTCGAGGTTCATAATGATTAGCCCTGGTGTTATGCATATTGACTTTACCACGAACTACGAATAAGATAAGTCATTAAAGCGCTAGCTCGGGGTCGGATAGCTGTCAGAATACAAGCCTATGGAAGATACGTAGCTCGGGTGATTCTGATATAATTTATACTGCATACCAAAGGATCCCCAGAAAATCCGCAATTTGCTTATATGCTTATCCATGACCAGGATTGTCATATTTATTATCCAAGATAACAGGACATATTTATTTTGTGATCAAATCATATCCCAATATAAATGGGAATTATTTGTATGGAATGTAGACATTATGTAAATGCATGATTGACACACGCGGTTACCCAAACCTGTCCATGACATTCCCCTATAAATACTGGGAATATTAAACAGGAAAAGGGGGAGAATTCTGTAATATCGAAACTCTGCCAAAATATAGAGAGAAACAACAATAATATTGACTCGTGGACTAGGCTGATTTTAACCACTGAACCACGTAAAAGTTCTGTGTTCTTGAGTGAATTTTGATTATTTTCCATTACGGTTTACTATTAAGCACTAATCTGCCTTATTATTTCTTAATACACTGTTGGTGAAAAACCATGTCAACAGAAGGTAACAAGGCTCTGCATGAGACAGCTGAGGCCCTTCACCAACTTAAGCTACCCCGAGAGAGGCCAACCATTCCTCCAATTTGTCGAGCCGAGATGGAGACTTTATTCTTTGAGAAGCTAGGGGAAATCGTTGCCCCTCTCACCGCTGGCCTCCTACAAGGGGTCAGCTTTACTATGGGCGAGTTGACCGCTCGATGTTTCTCCCAACTGGGTGATAGCAACGAGGCCTCCCTCGTGGCCTCGTGTCGGTATGCTTCTGTCTGGGTAAGCCAATCATCCTCACTTTCTCAGTTCATTAATGCTTTAGGCTAACCTTTTCCTCTTTCCTTTTCCAGTCTGCTTTGGCCTACCAACATTTGGGAGACATCATGATGGAGAAATCTTACGAACTCCAGAGGTCCTTGGACAAAATAGCCTCTCTCAAGGAGAAACATCAGGGCCCCAAAGAAGAGCTCACCCGAGCTAAGGCAGCCTTCAAAGCCGAGCAAAAGCGCTCTCCGGAGCTTGAAGAGGCTGTCTGAAAGGCCATCGAGGACACGTAACGGGCCAAGGAGGAAACAAAAACAGCCACAGAGAGTATGCAACGGGCCCAAGAGGAGGCTAAGAAGGCCACAACTGAGGCTGCTAGAGTGGTCCTTGAAAACTCCCAACTCCAGGAGCAAGCTAAGGAGGCTATCGACCGAGCTGAAATAAGGGAGAGAAAAGCCCTCCAAGCAATGGAAATGAACAGGTCTTCTTGGTGTCGGGTGAAAAAGTAGGAGAAAGAAGTAGAGACAATTGCTGAGCATGCCTTCTATGTGGCTTGGTACCACAACCAAAACAAGAGCTTGGATTTCACTGGAGAGCCCGAAAAGTATAAACATCTATTCGAAGAGCATCTTCAAGTGACCTAGGCTGCAGAAGTGACTTCAGCTACCGAGGTGACCGAAGTGGCTCAAACGGCCGAGGCGATCCTGTCTACCGAGGCCATCCAGCCAACCATGATGACCCTGGTTACTAAAATGACCCAGGCGGAAGGTTCCCTGAGAACAGACCTGATCATTGTCCTGGTGGAGGAGGTCCTCGAAGATTGTTCATAATTTTTATACTTAGGCCTACGTGCCATAACTTATTGGGGTATAGTCAAACAATTGCTCGAGCGCCTGAGCATAGTTGTAATTTCTTTCCTGTTTAAGAATTATGTAGCTTGCCTTGCTTTTTTATTTGGTTTGGTTCTATGAATTCAACGTAACTTAATTGCCACGAGAATAAGCACTCAAACCTCTTTAACCACTTGGTTCTATAAATCCAACGTAGCCCGACTACCACAAGAACAAGAACTCACATTTGTTTTTAAATAGTTGGTTCTATAAATTCACGTAACACGAATGCCACAAGAACAAGAACCCAAATTTTTTTATACCCTTGGTTCTATAAATTTCACATCACACGAATTCCATGAGAACAAGAACTCAAACTATTTTATACACTTGGTTCTATAAAGTCAATGTAACACGAATGCCACGAGAACAAGAACTCAAACTGTTTTATATCCTTGGTTAAATAAATTAAACGTAACATGACTGTCACGAGAACAAGAACTCACACCAATTTAAACATATGACTCTATAAATTCAACATAACGTGACCGTCACGAGAACAAGAACTCAAACCCCTTTAAAGGTGGTTCCAGTGTTAAGTCTCTTGTAGGCTCATAGTCCTAAAAGTAAATTTGATGTGAAATATACCATTGGTCCTAACTCACACGTCCTATGCCCCTACAATCCAAAGATTTGGGCTTTTAGGGATTCTTGCACATGAAATCGCCCGCCCCCGAGTATGCACTACTCGGGAGGTCGGTCACGGGTCTCAACACTACTCTCCGAGTGCATATCTCATCACTTCCAGATTGTCTCACACCTCCTCAGGAGGTGATGATAAAAAGATTACCAAGCATAAATGGCTCGGGCATCCGTCCGTATCTCAGAGACTAGGATTTGCTTATTACTCCCCGGGCGCGTGTTGTCCTCGGGAGGTAACCTAAAGTCCTAAGTCTGTGTTATTCATGGTTTTCTAGCTATGGGATATAGTGACACTAGGGGCACTTTGCTCGTTGATTGGCCAAGCTCCCCATGTCACGAATTTCCCAGGGCAAAGTATGGGGTACTCGACCTTCCGTTCGCATCTCGAGATGAAGTAACTTGGTAAGAGCTCCTTGGGCTCAGTGTCCAAGAGAGGTGAAAAAAGTCTATTCTCACGTTACTTGGGTTACCTAGCACCCAGGTGCTAAGCTCAGTTATGCCTGTAACAAGTTGCCTTCTAGGCTAGACTTGACTAGTTTCCTAGGATTTTCTATCCTCGAGATGACAACACTAGGCTTACTCCTCTTGAACAAGCTTAGTTTCCTAGGTCATTCCATACGAGGCGTAATGTTGTCCTAACTCCATGCCCCCAAGTTATTGGAGACTAGTCTGTGATCACTTGTCCAGGTGAGCGGGTGCTCTTACATAGCATTAATAGAATAAAGGAAACTAATAAATATAAGCAGACAATAAATTTCTTACTGTGTTTTTTGTTCACAGTTTCCATTAAACATGCCCAAAGGCTACAAGAGGTATTACAAAAATAAAGAAAGTTTGTTGCTCATATTACTGGTAATACCGACAAAGATGCTCAACATTCCAAGCACGAGGAATCATCTCCCCACTTAGTCGGGCAAACTTGTATGTTCTCGGACATACACCGCTCTTGACTTGGTGTGGACCCTCCTAGTTCGACCCCAACAGTCCTGCACCTCTCGGGTGGCTAATAAGACTCTTCGCAACACTAGATCTCCAAGCCCAAATTTTCTATCTTTCACTTTGGAGTAAATATCTGGCTACCTTCTGTTTGTAGGAGTTCCTCCATGAGGTCCAGGGATTCCCGAAGTAGAACATGGTTCGTGGTCGGGTCATACATATCTCGTCGATGTGTGGAGATTGCTGCTTCAACTGGGAGCATAGCCTCATACCCGTAGGCCATCGAGAAGGGAGAATTTCCAGTGGAGGCCTGGTAGTGGTGCGGTAGCTCCACAATGCCCTAGGCAGCTCCTCGGGCCAAGCTCCTTTTGTATGCTCCAGCCTTTTCTTCAAAGTGGACTTGAGTGTCTTGTTAACTGCTTCCACTTGGCCTTTTGCTTATAGATGGGCCACGGAGGAGAAGCTCTTAGTGACTCCATGTCATTGACAAAAGTCTGTTAATACTTCATTGTTGAACTTCAGTCCTTTGTCGGAGACTATCTTCCTAGGGAGCCCGTACCGAAAAACGATGTTCTTGATGACAAAGTCTAAGGCCTTTTAGGTGATCGTAGAGAGTGGCTCGGCCTCGACCCACTTTTTGAAGTAGTCAACGAACACTATGGCATATTTCACTCCTCCCTTCCATGTGGGCAGGGACCCAATATGGTCGATCCCCAGACATCAAAAGGTCATGGGCTAGTTATCTGTGTAAGTTAATTTGGAGGCGCTCAGAGAATGTTGGCGAAGTGCTGGTATTTGTCGCATTTCTTGACATAATCCATCGCATCCCCATTCATGGTGGGCAAAACGTATCCTTGCCTTAAGATATTTTTGGAAAGCCTCTACCCCCCCAACGTGATCTCCACAAAATCCCTCGTGTACTTTTCGGAGTATTAGATTGGCTTCTTGCTTGGACACACACCGGAGCAAAGGCATGGAGTAACCTTGCCTGTAAAGCCTATTATCCATGATTATGTACCTCGAAACTTGGTACAACAACTTTCGAGCTGCCTTCTTGTCTTGGGGCAGCTCCTCGGAGACATGATATTTGATTATTGGCTCCATCCACCCATCTTAAGGTTGTATAGATTCCATATCATATGGAATCGAGACACTCGGAGACTCCAAGTAATCATTGGGTACTACATTGATCAACTTAGAATCTTTGGTCGTGGCTAGCTTAGCCAGGGCCTGAACATTGGAATTCTGCTCTAATGACACCTGCTGAATAATGAATGTTTGAAAGTTATGCAGCATTTCATGAGCCTTTGCCAAGTATGCTGCCATCTTTGTTCCCCGGGCCTGGTACTCTCGGAGAACCTGGTTCACAATGAGTTGGGAATCGCTAAAGATCTCAAGGCCCTCATCCTTGAGCTCCAGTGCTACGCGAAGCCTAGTGATTAAGGCTTCGAATTTCTCTTCATTGTTAGAGGTGCTAAACCCAAAGCGGAGGGCACTATGCACTCTATGATCCTCGGGGGAAACCAGAATAAGTCTAGCCCCGAGACCATTTTCGTTCAAAGACCCATCAACGAACAACTTCCAAGCTGGTCCGACCACTAGGATACCCTCAACCTTCTCATGATTCCCTGTGCACTCGGTGATGAAATCAGCAAGTGCATGAACTTTTATGGCAGTCCTCGGATTGTAGGTGATGTCGAACTGACTTAAATCCACCGACCAATTCAAGAGTCTTCCCGACGACTCAGGTTTCTGGAGGACTTGTCTAAGGGGATGGTTTGTGAGGACCTTAATTAGATGTGCTTGGAAGTAGGATCTTAGCTTCCAAGAGGCCACCATTAAACAAAAAGTTAGCTTCTTCATTAGCGGGTACCTGGACTCTATCCCGAGAAGTCTTTTGCTAACATAATAGATGGGGTGCTGAACACAGCTTTCTTCCCTTACCAATGAAGCACTGATGGCATCCTCCAAGATAGCCATGTAGAGCAAGAGAGGCTCTCTCTCTACTGGCTTGGAAAAAATTAGAGGATTTTCCATGTGCGTCTTGAGATGTTGGAACGCCTGTTCACACTCTTCCATCCATTCAAACCTCTGACTTCCTCAGAGGACATTGAAGAAAGGGATGCACTTGTCTGTTGCCTTGGAGACAAAATGGCTCAAAGCTGCGATCCTCCCTGTTAGGCTCTGAACGTCTTTATGTTTTTGAGGAGATGGCATCTCGATTAGGACCTTGATCTTCTCGGGGTTCAACTCAATTCCAAGAGAACTGACAATGAAGCCTAGGAACTTACCAGAGGGAACCCCAAATGTGCATTTTTGGGGGTTTAATTTCATTCTTAACCAGCGGAGCACTGTGAAAACCACAGTCAAGTCCCCCACATGGTTAGGGGTAGTCCTGGACTTGACCAACATGTCGTCCACATAAACCTCCATGTTCCGCCTCAACTAGTTCTTGAACATCTTATTAACCAGCCTCTGGTAGGTGGCACTGACATTTTTCAGCCCGAAAGGCATCACGATGTGACAATAGATGTAACGCCCTACTCCCTTAGAGCCGTTACTAAGTGAATTTTTAAGACAAAACAGTGCAATGAACTCGCTAACCGAGGTTTTGAGGCAAAAGTGTGACTAATAAAAGTTAAGGCTGTAATCCTTGAAAATGCGTTGACTCAATAAAAACTTCTAGTTTTAAACAATTGGGATCCCAAAAATAAGGTTTGAAAACCATTTTCATCTTGAAGTAAGTTTACAGTTGATCAGTTATAAAATCATAGATTATTACCGCCAATTTCAAATAAACCCCCAACCAAAGCAGTCGGACATGCCAAACATGTACGCGTCGCTTCACGCTCTCCGTACTCATGGTTGGTTGACTCAGTCTTTGCCCTACCTGCAACACGGAGCACCCGTGAGCCGAAGCCCAGCAAGAAAACTCATGCAGAACATAACATATGCAGTTAATACAGTTTATCATAACAGATAATCCACAGATAAACAAGTCAATCAATAGACTAAGCAAACACGGCCATGCCACCCCAGAACCTTACCAAAGCCCTGGGGTATCGGTTCTCACCGCGAGGATAACTCATGTATCCCTTGGGTCCCACCCTGAATATAGCATCCCATGTGCTAGGTGTTACTTTCGGCCCACGGCCGCCCCGGCCTACGCCGTTCTCGGCACTTGCCGTTCATTTCATCATAATCACACATATAGTACATTCAAAATAATCATTCACACATCATGATTCATTTAAGGTTAAACATTTGCACACAACAAAATCTGGGGCCATGCCCTGCAATCATCTCATCATGCAACATGCAATATAGGGCCATGCCCGGAAATCACACTATGGGCCCATGCCCTATCCTACGGGTGTTATAGTTTTCTTACCTTAGTTCCAAATGCTTTAAATAGAAAATGACGGCCCCCGAGCACGATCCACTTCTCGAGCACTAGCTTAACACCTAGTCACAACCAAGATAATGGATACCAATAAGATTAATCTCAAATGAGTTTCTAAACCAAGTTCTAGTACTCGGAACGTTGAAATTCACCAAACATTGTAACAGACTCAACCCCGAGTACCCTAGGTTAAATTCCCAAGCCCAAATTCTCAAAATCCCAAAATTCCTTAAGCGCCGCGGCATGGCCCAACCATGCCGCGGCATGGCCCAACCATGCCGCGGCATGGCCCCCAAACAGAGCCACAAAATGCCCAGAAACAGGTAAGGGCCGCGGCCCTACATGGACCATGCCGCGGCCCGCCCTCCATCCTCAGCACAACTTAGCCTTCAAGGGCCGCGGCCCTCCAAGAACCATGCCGCGGCCCGACCCTTCGAACCCAGAAAAACCCACCATTTTCAAGCTTAAAACCTCACCTTAAGCCATCCCAAAGCTCCCAAATCAAAACCAATTAATAATCACAACATTAGGATGGTTTAAACAACACAATTCCACCAAAAATCCAACCTAACACTCACCAAGATCCCAATTCCAAATTTCTGAAATTTCAAACCTAAAACTCAAAACCAACCATGGAAATTCTCAATTTCAACCATCAAACTTTAATTTAAACCTTACCTCAGTTGTAGAATCATTTCCCAAAGGATCCCATGACCTATCTTCAAAGTTTCAAGCCACAAACTCCACCTTGAACATCAAAATCCATAAACATTCACAACCCAACAAAATCTCATAAATTTAACTTGAGAAAAAGAATTAATTGCTTACCTTTACCCTGATTTGTTCTTGATTAACTCATGAGCTAAACCTCCAAATCCCACCATCAATTTTCAGAAATTCAAGCTTGATTTCTCCTAAGATTTCTGTGGATTCATGAAAGAAAGAGGAAAGAAAGAAGAAGAAGAGAGAGGGTGGAGGCTGGGTCGGTTTCTCTAAGTCTCCAAATGGTTTATTTGTTTTGTTTTTATAACTTAAGCTGGTTACCTCAAGGTTCGGGGTACCAAAATATCCCCGAGGCAAAAATGGTAAAATCCCCCAGTATTCCCGCCTACACATCCTAACCTCAAATATATCTCCAATTATTTATTTTCATAACCCAACATCAAAATACTCCTGGACTCGCTCAAAGTCAAACATAATGCCCCGTTGTGACTTTTCCCCGCTATCCAGCTCTAGGATCGCCTCGTGCCGAAAGTTACACATCACGGATATACCCACATACCACTGTGGTCTCAAAAATCATCACATATTAATACAGTTATGCCCAACATGGCCAAAATTACAATTATGCCCTTCTAACACAATCCGGGCCTACATGCATACTAATATACATAGTCATGCATCTCAAATAATCAAATAGTCACATAACACGCTTTAAATCATAACCATGCATTTAACTCATAAAATCACACATAAATCCCAACATGCCCTCCTGGCACACTAATCAAGGCCCTTAAGCCTTATTAGCGATTTTGGGTTGTTACAATAGATACCCTTATCGGTTTGAAAGCTAGTGTGCTCCTGATCTACGATTTGCATTGATATCTTGATATATCCTGAATATGCACCCAAAAATGATAGAAACACGTAGCCAGATGTGGCGTCGACCATCTGGTCTATCTTGGGGAGTAGGAAGCAGTCCTTCAAACAAGCCTTGTTAAGGTCCGAGAAATCAATGCATGACCTCTAGGTGCCATTTGGATTTGTTACGAGAACAGGATTGGACAACCATCTAGGGTACTAGGCTTCTCGGATAAATCTGTTTGAGAGGAGCTTGTCCACTTCTACCTTGAGGGCCTCTTTCCGAGTTTGATCAAATGTCTGTTGCTTTTGTTTGATGGGAGCTTGTCAAGGAATGGCATATGACGTTTGGATCAATATCAGTCATGTTAGAATGTGACCATGCAAACACGTCTTGGTTCTCTCGGAGGAAGCCTACCAATGCCTATTGGACTTCCACTTTCAGGCTTCCCCCAAGTTTTATTTTTCTAACGAGGGTGGAGGTATCAAGAGCTACCTCCTCCACCTCCTCTATTAGTTCTATGGACCTCTCCTGCTAAACCCTCAGTTCAAACTCGTCAGGCCCGGTCTCCTGGACAAGTTGCACTTCTGCTGCCTCGGCTTCTCGGGGCCTTCCTCCACCACCATCGCAGGAGTTTTGATGGAGATATTGTAACACTATCTTGCCTCTTTCTGGTCTCCACTGACCATACCAATTTCTGCCTCCGTGTGGAACATCATGCATAGATGGAAGATGGTGGTGATGACTCCGAACTCCACAAGTGCAGGTCATCCCAAGATTGCATTGTATGCCAAGGAACAATCTATCACCACAAAGGTGCAATATTTGAAGGCCTGGTGAGGCACCTCTCCAAGCATTATAGGGAGCTTTATCTGTCCCATCGAGATGAGGGCCTCTCCTGAGAATCCGTAGAGTGTCGAGTTGCATGGGGACAAGTCTACCGTGGTCAACCCTATCTTCTCAAAGGCCGACTTAAACAGGATGTTCACCAAACTCTCGTTGTCTACCAAGATTTGCGCCACCATTTTTTTGGAGATTTGGCTCTCAATCACCAACGGGTCATGATGCGGGAAATGCATTCTCCGAGCATCGTCTTCAGAGAATGTTATGACTTGGTCAGTCATTATGGCATTTGGGCAAGCAATTAGGCTAAAGTCATTACCTCATCATCGTGATTCAAAGCTCGTGCATACCTGTTCTGTGAGCTTCGTGAAGTGCCACCGAAGTGGGGCCCTCCTGAGATGTTTCCTATCCATCGGTTCACCAGAGGAGGTCCTTGGGCCACTCAATGCTGGGGAACTACAGGAGATACTACTGGGACCTGTGGTGCAACAGGTGGGACAGCCGGTGTAACGCCCTACTACCTTAGAGCCGTTACTTAGTGAGTTTAAATTAGAAATCGTGCTTTTAACTGACTCTAAGTGGTTTCTAAAACCAAAAGTGTGGATAAATCAGAATTTAAGGCTGTACTCTTTGAAAATGTTTAACTTCATTAAAACGTTAAATATAAAACATCTGGGATCCCAAAATAAGGTTTACAAAATATTTACAACTCAAAATAGATTTACACTTGATCAGTTACCAAAAGAATGATTTAATACAGCCATATACAAAATGCCCCCAACCAAAGCAGTCGGGCAGGCCGAACATGTACGCGCCGCCCCCACGCTCTCCATACTCATGGCCGGTTGACTGACTCCTTGCTTTTACCTGCCACATGGAGCACCCGTGAGCCGAAGCCCAGCAAGAAAACCCAAATAGTACATAACATAAGCAAAACAAATAGCTGGCAATAATTCACTGACACAAAGGAAAACCATCATAATAAACAAATACGGCCATGCCGCTCCCAAGGCCTTACCAAAGCCTGGAGTTTCGGTTCTCACCGCGAGGATAACTCATGTATCCCTTGGGTCCCACCCTGAATATAAGCATCCCATGTGCTGTGTGTTACTTTCGGCCCCACGGCCGCCCCGGCCTACGCCGTACCCGGCCTTTGCCGTTCGTTTCATCATAATCACACATATAGTACATCCAAAATAAACATGCACACACATCACGGTTCATTTAAGGTTAAGCATTTGCACGTAATACAATCCGGGGCCATGCCCTACAATCACACAGTGGGGCCATGCCCTAAACTCGGGTGTTACGGTTTTCTTACCTTTAGATTAAGTAGCCTTGATCAACCTGACTCCTTGAGCACGATCTTACCCGAGCCCTAGCGCTTACCTAAGCAAAATCCACAAGTCAAAGTCATCACCAATCCTCAAGTCCAAAACCTAGCCTCGGGACTAATCCCGAGCCCCCGGGAAGTCCTAGATCCCCAAAACAAAGTGGCGGAATCGAGCCCCGAACCCTAGGTCAAAATCCCTTCACAAAAGCCCAAAAATCCCCTCTGTGAACAGTGCAGCGCTACAGCGCTCAAAAGGTAGCGCTGTAGCGCTACAAGCAGAACCACCCTCATCAGACAGGGGCTAGCGCTACAGCGCCCCCTGCCTAGCGCTGTAGCGCTAGTTGCAGCAGACCAAAACCAAAAATCGCATCTTGCGATTTTCTTCCCCCATTTCGAACCCAAACTTGTCCAACTCTTTCCCAAGCCCAAAAACAAACATATATACACCACACACTCATCCCAAGCACCCCAAGAACTCAATCCCAAGCTCAAGCAACCCACAACTCAAAATCTAACCCAATGAACCCCAAAAACTAGGAAAATCAATCAAACAACAAGGATAGGGTCTTAGAAATCATACCGTGGGTGGAATTTCGACCTTGAACTGAACCCTAGACCTCCTTGGCTTGCACCTTCACAACCTTGACCTGTTTTCCCCAAAAACCCCATCCATTTAGCTCAAAAACACAGTTCAAAACCAGCGAAACCCTAAAACCGAAAACCTCAAGAACTTACCTCAAATCTCTGATTTGATCTTGCTAATCCCTTGCAAATCCACAACCCTAGCTTACCACTGAGCTTCACCTCAAGAAAGATCAAAGAAAAAGGGGTGGGAGAACCACAAACCAAATCTTCAAAGCCAACCCTTCAGCTTTCCCCCTCTTTCTTTTCTCTTCTTTCTTTCTTTCTTTTCAGCCTATAATTTTTCTCTACTAAATCCACTAAGTATAAAGGCCTTCTTTATTTTATCTCTTGCAAGCCTAATGACCAAAATACTCTCTCTTACTAATTCTAAGCCTTTATGTCCATAAAGGGCATTTTAGTCATATTACCCAAATTCCCACTAATTCCTCAAGTGTTCCTAATAATTCCCGTTCGCTACCCAATACCTAATAAATCACCAAATATATTCCCAAATTCTCGATTAACTCCCCAGGCTTAACCCAAGCCTGGTACAGGTTCCCGCTTTGACTTTCCGCTAACCCGCTCGTTCTAGGATCATCTCGAGTCATAGATCACAGGTATCAACATAGTCATGCCCAACATGGCCAAATTACAAATATGCTCAATCAGGTCTACATGCATATTAATTCACATAATCATGCACCACAATTAATCACATAATCATAAAACGTGCACTAAATCATAATCATGCATAAAACCCATTAAAGACCCACACAGAATTCCATTATGCCCTCTAGGCACGCTATCTCAGGCCCTAAGCCTTAATACCGAATTTGGGGTCGTTACAGCCGGTCCTGCCACGAGAGGTTGTGCTTCACGCGTTCCACCCTTCGCATATTGATGGAGGTTTCCTAGCTTGATGAGATTCTCGATCTCATCCTTGAGTTTGTAGCACTCATTGGTGTGGTGCCCCATGTCGTTGTGGAAACGAAAAAAATTTCCAGGGTCCCGCCTTTCCGTATCTCTCCTAATGGGTTGCGGCTTCCTGTAATGAACGTGTTGTGTCGTGGCTACAAAGATATTTTCTCAGGAGTCTACCAAGTCGGTATACTCAAAATACTGCGAGACATACTTCTAGCTAGATGTCACTCCCCACTCGGCCTATGCAATTCCACTTCCCTTAGGCCTCCAACTCTTGCCTTTCCCCCCGCACCTACTACTATCAGGAGATCAGCTGGATTCAGTAGGATGGGAGGGGGCAGTAACTCCAGTATTGAATGCAGGATGAAAAGCAGTGTATCCAGTGGGTGCTGCCTCATACCCTACTGAAGCCATACTGAATCCAGGAGCGGGCAAGGTACTATAACCAGAAGGTGGAGCACTTTGATTGGGTTGGACTCCCCCCGAGCCTGGTTGGACAGGAACAAAAGGGGAATATTGGATTCTCGAAGGCACGGGGCCAGGCGCTACCGATGTACAGAAAATGACAGATGCTCCAAATGGCCCAATCTTGGCATCCTCCCAGCTGATATAATCTTGTGCTCCATGAATAAGGTCATCGAGACGTTGGCATCCCCTCCGTTGGAGCTCATCCCAAAGCGAGGACCCTGCGTGGATGCCAGCTTGTAATGCCATCAATTGCTGGCCATCATTGACCCTTTTGGTTCTCGTTGCTTCCTCCTTGAAGCGCTTGATGTAGGACTTGAGGTCTCGAAGGGCCCTGACTTTATGTTGGCCAAGGTGTTGACTTCAAAGCTTAACTTTCGAACTCCTATGATTGTCTTCGGAAGGCAGAGAATAGCCGATGCCATGATTGAATGGACCCTGTTCAGAGATTTTTAAACCATTCATTTGCTAGCCCCGTTAGGATGATCGAGAACACATAACACTTAGTATCGTAGGAGACACGATGCACCGACATTAACTTGTTGAACTTAGACAGGTGGTCCGTGGGATCCCAGCCACCATCATAGGGCGGTATGGATGGAATTTTGAAGCCTGGTGGTAGAGGGGCCTCAAAAATTTAAGGGGCGCATTGCTCCACTTCTTCATCTTCCCAGTTAGACTCGTGGCCTTGTCGCCTGGCCCTCGAGAGCATTATCCGCTTTATACTTTCTAATTCTGCACGGAGCGGGTCACGATCACAGCTGATGCTCTGAGCTGAGTTATCTCTTCTCCAAGCATTGAGATTATCTTGGAGGTCTGACAGACCTCTCCTAGTGAGCTCGCGTCCTCCTCCCTTATTGCATCTTCGGGTATTGAGGTTGTCTCATAGGTCAACCTATCCTCCATCAGACTCGACGTTTTTGTTTACCGAGCTACGGATGCCGCTTTCTCGATTTTGTGGGGCATTCCTCGGGCGGATCCCTGGACCATTATTCCTACGAGGCTCATTAGGTCCCGAGGGGACACCAGCTTCAGGCCTCGCGCAGTCCTTATGGGTGTGTCTTGGCGGAACACCCTGAGCTCCACGGGCGCTGACTACCTGGCAGTACCCTCGGGCCCCTGGGCCATTACCTTTGCTAGCCTGCTGAGGAACCTGGTGGCCTTCGGGTTCTTGATGAGCCCTCTTCTGCTTCGGAGTAGCATTATCGCCAGCCTTTCCCTTACCATGGTCCTACGATGGCATCGGGGTTCTAACCCCTGCTGGGTGCCCAGAGGGCACCTCAACTGGCGAATCTTGCACCTTTGCAGTCGGGTGCTCGGTAGGCACTCCACCTGCATTAGTAGGTGGCTCTCCAATGGGGTACGCAAGTGGCACACCAGTTGGGTACCCAACTGGTGCACTGCCATTAGGGTCCACTCGCAACCCCTGGGCTGCAAGAGTTGCCATCATGGCAAGCACAGTCTCTTGTAGGGTGACAATATTACCCTCTTGTGCATCAATCTTTTGTTTTTGGGAGGCCACCTGCTCACGGAGCATCATCACCTCTGGCGTCTCCTCCGCGTCCATGGGTTGGGGATATTCTTCCTCATAGTACCCCTGGTCGACACCGTCATCTTCGTCATCGTATTCGGCGTCTTCGTCGTAATCCTCTACCATCTTAGGTACGTCCTTAGGTGGCTGCCGACTGGGTTCCTCTCGTTCGACTCAGATAGGAGGGAGTATATCATCTGTAATGTTTCTTTGTGTAGTCACCATAGCTGTAAGTGTTCCAAATGCTTTCTTTGCGCTCTCGATGGAAGCACCAAAATGTTGACTGCCTTTTTCGCTATCAACCTTAAAAAGAGAGATTAAAGAAACAAGCAATACGGACACAAGGATTTTACATGGTTTAGGTTATAAAAGAACCTTAGTCCATGAGTCTCTGGTATTAAGAAAATTGGAAGCTTGTGATAGAAACTCCAATGGTGTATTCTCAGGCAGCATTTAGATTGCTCTGCGTACAAGGTGTTTTCTCTCTAAAATACCCAACCCCTTTACAATGAGACCCCCAACCCTATTTGTAGAGGCTGGGGTCATTAATACTAATCATCAATCATCAAAACACATTCTTTCCATTATTGGGGGATTTATACCAATTCAATGCATTGGGCTGCATTGAATAGAGACCACGACCCAAGCGAGATTTGCGGGGCCCACCTCAAAAAGGTACCTACTTTATGGGGAGCATGCCCCAGGTACTGCCAGGGCATGATGTAAGTACCTCCATGTCAGATGGCATAGTGGGAGTGTGAATTGTTGAGTCATACGCTCAACAACAATGTTGACGGATTGCCCAAAAAGGTTGTCATATGATCCTTTGGCGCTGCAAACCCGCACTAGCTGACACCTAGGTATCTTAGGCCCGAGAACCGAAACCTCAAACCTGGGAGAAGACTGGGGGAGGATAGCCCCTCACCTTGCCTAAGCTAGGGAACGTCAATCTCCGAGGGCAAGCCTCAGAGAGTAATCTACCTTAAGTATTCATGGCCTACCCACTGGCGAAGACGGGTGACCTCACCTAAACGGATCTTCACCTTGAATAGAGCCCTCGAGAGGTAACATACTCCAAAGACATCTATGACCGTCCGAGCTAGTCATTGTGAGTTACCACGTGTCGGAGGAGAAAATACGGACAACACCTATCATGAGTGCGCACGAGGTAGGCAACAACCTGGTGCCGCTCATTTTTTGTATCTAGTGAAGTGATAAACAAACTTAAAATACCTTGAGATATGCATGGTGTGAGGTTTGGAACCCTATTACATACGGGGAAGCCAATAATCTCTAGGATATGGATTAAATCCTCACCAGTGGAGGTGGATAGTAGAGAATTATTTACAAAATTTGTTGGGTTAGAAAGGAGGACTTTGACATGGTACAGGCTATAGATTGGTTAGCCAAGTATGGGGCAAACAGACGGTAATTTTTAGCATGAGGGAGAGGATCCCTTTATGATTGCGGGTGATATAGATGAACCCCACATTCCGATGATGTCAGTGTTGAAGGCTGGAGATCTATTAAAGAAACTGTTTGACTAGAGGAGACGAGAATGGTTTGTGAGTTTTCATATGTGTTCCTAGAAGATTTACCAGGATTGCCACCGTATCAGGAAATTGAGTTAGTTTTTAAACTAGCACTAGGAACATAACCGATATCTAAGGCACTGTACAGAATAACACCAGCAGAAATGAAGGAATTGAAGGTACAGTTAAAAGAGTTACTCAATTTAGGGTTCATCAGACCTAGTTTCTCGCCATGGGGTGCGCCAATGTTGTTTGTGAAGAAAAATGATGGGTCATTAAGGATGTGTATCGACTACCGAGAATTGAACAAGCTGACTATTAAGAACAAGTATCCACTGCCAAGGATTTTTGATTTGTTTGATCAGTTGTAGGGCAAGGAAATATTTTCAAAGATTGATATTCGATCTAATTATCACCAGCTAAGAATCAAAGAGGAGGATATTCTGAAGACAACCTTTCGCATGAGGTATGGACATTATGAGTTTTTGGTAATGTCTTTTAGATTAACCAATGCCCAGGCAGCGTTCATGGACCTAATGAACAGGGTGTTCAAGGATTATTTGGACAAGTCTGTGATTGTGTTCATTGACGACATACTGATCTACTACCAATCAGAGACAAAACACGAGGTTCATCTCCATTTGGTATTGCAGAGGCTGAGGGAACACAGGTTGTATGCCAAGTATAAAAAGTGTGAGTTATGGTTACCTCAAGTGACGTTTCTTGGTCATATTATTAGTAAGGATGGGATTATGGTAGATTCGACCAAGAATAGAGGCGGTGAAAGATTGATTGAGGCCAAGGAGTGCTTCAGAGATTAGAAGTTTCCTAGTGTTGGTGGGGTAGTATGGACATATTGCTTAAGGATTTTCAAGGATTGCAACACAATTGACTGAGCTAACACGTAAGAACCTAAAGTTTGTTTGGGCTGATAGGAGCGAGAATAATTTCTAGGAGTTGAACCGGCAGTTGATTACTGCTTCAGTGCTTAGTCTTCCTTGAGATTAGAAGAAGTTGTGTTTTTTGTGATTCTTCAAGACAAGGGTTAGGTTGTGTTCTAATGCAGGCTGGGAAGGTGATTGCTTATGTTCCACGACAATTAAAGGAATATGAGCGGCAATACCCTACTCATGATTTAGAACTGGCAGCAGTGGTGTTTTCACTGAAGGTTTGTCGACATTACTTGGATGGGTAAAAATATGAGATATACACCGATCACAAAAGTTTGAAGTACTTTTCCACACAAAAGGATCTGAATATGAGACATAGACGTTGGTTGGAGCTGGTAAAGGATTATGACTCTAAAATCCTCTACCACCAAGGGAAATCCAATGTGGTAGAAGATGCCTTGAGTTAGAGAGGTCCGAGATAATTGTTTGGTTTGAAGTAGATATTAGGAAAGTTGGCATAGGATATGATTAGAGCTAGATAGAATTTATTATGGGTCGATTGGCCAATATTTCCTTGCAGTGTACACTTCTTGAAAGGATTAAGGAAGCTTAGATGAAAGATCCTCAATTAGTGAAGCTTCAGAAGGGTGTCCTAGCTAGAGTGGCTAAAAACTTTACTATCTCTGAGACTGGTTTAATGAGGTACAAGGATCAGATTTGTGTTTTGATGGATGCTGCTATTAGGCAAGGGATTCTGGATGAGTCACATACCACTACCTACTCGTTGCACCCAAGCACCACGAAGATGTATCAGGATCTAAAATCTTTGTATTGGTGGCCAGGGATGAGGAAAGATGTGGTCGAATATGTGGCTAAGTGTCTGATATGTCAGCAAGTGAAGGTTGAACACCAGAGGCCAGAGGGGTTACTACAATCATTGAATATTCTTTAGTGGAAATGGGAGGATATAACCATGGACTTTGTGGTTGGATCGACTAGGACGGTGGGACTGCAAGACTTGGTATGGGTGATCATTGATAGACATACCAAGTCAGCTCACTTTCTGCCTTTAAGGACAACTTTTACTCTAGATCTGTATGCTAAACTCTATGTGAATGAGATTGTACGTCTTCATGAGGCTCCAAAGTCTATAGTGTCAGATCGAGATCCCATTTTTACTTCTAAGTTTTGGGAAGGCCTGCAGAAGAAAATGGGTACAAGGCTGAAACTTAGTTCAGCATATCATCCTCAGATAGATGGGCAATCTGAGAGGACAATTATGATTTTAGAGGATATGCTTTGGGCTTATATATTTGATTTCGAGGGATCCTGGAGTAAGTACAATCCCTTGATTGAGTTTCCTACAACAATATTGACTAGTCAACGATTAGAGCGACTCATTATGAGATGATATGTGGTGAGAAGTGTAGATCACCCATTCATTGGGATTAAAAGGGTGAGGGGAAGTATCTTGGTCCTGAGGTAGTTCAGAGGACCAGTGGAACCATCAAGAAGATTATAGCTCAAATGCTAGCTTCACAGGGTAGACAAAAAACTATGCGAATGGAAAACATAGGAATGTGGAGTTCCAGGTTGGAGATTATGTGTTTCACCAAGTTTCACCAATGAAAGGGTTAAATGATTGGAAAGAAAGGAAAATGGAGACATAGGTTTGTTGGACCTTTTGAGATCCTGGAAGGGATTAAGAAAGTGGCTTACAAATTGCCCCAGCATTGGTAGGGATTCATAGGGTGTTTCAGGTGTCAACGCTAAGGAAATATGTGTCGGATACAACACATGTATTTAGTTTTAAGACCATGAAATTATACAGGATTCAAATTTAACTTATGAAGATAAACTAGTACAAATTTTCGATAGAAAAGGACAAGGTCTTATGGAATAAGGTCGTCACTTTAGTGATAATGTTACGAAGGAACAACAAAGTAGAAAAAGCAACTTGGGAGTTAGAATCAGATATGTTGGACCAAAACCTCGAGTTGTTCAGATAAATTTCGAGGATGAAATTTCTGTTGGAGGGGATACTTGTAGCTTCTCAAAACTCCTAATAAGGGTTAATACTTTGATTAATGTTTCGGGAGGGCACGTGGGGGTAATTATGTGAATTATTATTATATAATTGAGTATGCATGATTATGTATATTAAATGTATTTAAAGACATGCTTTTGTTAAAAATAAGAATTTTTGTAGTTTTTACCCATTGATGGTATATTTGTAATTATTAGGTGCTATGTGCTTGAGACCACATTATTATGTGGATATATATTTAATTTTTGGTATGAGTGGATCCATTCGAGCAGTTGAAGCAGAAAAGTCACAACGAAGATAAATACCCGGCTCGGGTCGAGCCTAGGGGTATTTTGGAAATTTCAATATTTTAGGAGTATTGGTGCAATGAAATTAATTGGTGGAATAGTTGTATATTATGGATTAGTTAATTATTTGGAGATTAGTGGTGTAATTTGAGGTTTAGTGGGAATTATAGACAAATGACAAAAATGCCCTTGTTGGTTGTTAAATGGCTAATTGGTGATAGGGGCAAAATTGTATTTTGTCCATGAAAATAAAGGAAAAAGGAAAGGTGAGGCTAAAGTTTCCTCAGTCACGTTCACTCATTCTCTCTCTCTTTTAGTTCCATCTAGTTTTCTTCTTGAACTAAACCACGAACCCAAGGTACTCAAACAAGATCAAAGTGTTTTTTTTTTTGAAAGATTCCTATGAGTATTAAAGTGCTCAAGGGACTTAGAAATGCCAAAGACCTCTACAATCAGCTGATGAATTCGAATTCTACAACAAGGTATTGAGCACTTGCCTTGATTTATTTTAGTTCAATTTGTGTTCTTACGTCTTAGAGGATTTTTGGGATTTTTTGGAGTTTGTATTGGTTAAATACATAGTGAAATTGGTTAGGAACGAAGAGGTGCAAAAACCATAACGATTTCACTAAAGTCAACATGAGCGGGTTGAATTTTGGTATAGGCATTTATAAATGAACTTTTTGAGTCCAAAGTGTTTCTTTGGAGTATATAAGAGTAACCAAAAAGTTTGGAGGCATTTGGAGATGTTTTGGGGAAATTTTGGGGGTGCCAGGTAAGTTGTACCTGCGTTTTGTTGCCTATAGGAGAAGAAACATCGCTTGGGAGTGAAACCCCTAGGCAGGAGATGCATCGCCTCCGGTTCGTATGGGACTGTACATGTAACATCCCAAATTACCTAATAAGGCTTAGGGCCTCAATTAGGGGGCCAGGATGGCAAATTATGGAAATTATGTGTTTATGTGTGTCATTATGTGATTATGTGAGTTATATTATGATATGACTAGATATGCATGTTTAGGTGTGTTGATGCTCAAAATCTCACCAAGGGGAAATATGAGATCAATTCCACGAGGCCCCCATTTACACGACATAGATGCCAAGACGCCATGGCCTCGCTCGGCCACCCAGACGCGAGACACCATGGCCTCGCTCGGCCACGCTCGGCCACCCCCACGGGAGACGCCAATGGCCTCGCTAGGCCTCGCTCGGCCAGCCAGGCGCGGACACCATTGGTCTTGCTCGGCCACGCCCGCACACCAGGTGGCCTCGAGCCCCAGCAGGCCCTCGGCCTCGCGCAGCCACGCCCGCACGCCAGGCGACCTCGCGCCCCAGCAGGCCCTTGGCCTCGCGCAGCCACGCCCGGCGGCCTCGCGCCTCAGCAAGCCCTCGGCCTCGTGCAGCCACGCCCGCACACCGGGCGGCCTCGCGAATAGGGGCACGCGTCGAAGGAGCCTCGCCATCAAGGGGCTCGTGAGGAAGTCATCTCACCTCGCACTCGTCTATCAAGGCCCCATGCCTATCACTTATGCACACGGGTCACCTCGGGGTACTGCAGGCATCTCGTGTCAGGGACCTGAGAGCCTCGCCTCACGCCACCACCTTTACGCGCGCCAAGTGTCCCGTCCCCTATACCTTGGGACCCCAATGCTCAGGGGCCCGGGTATGAGTTGAATGGAACGTAATCGTACGATCTCATACCCTAATGGGTACGGCCCTTAAGACCTTGTATGTCGAGTACAGACACCCGTACCAGTGGGGTAGTGGGAATGCTGGGATAAGAGTTATGGCCCGTACATCTACGGAGAGGAGTCAGAGTCGACACCACTACCACCTGCGCCACTATGCCTGTCACCACTCCTTAGACAGGGGTACGGACAAGTAGTGGAGGCATCCTCCTGACGCCTGCCCCTGTACTGGATGTACGACCACGACCTCTAAAGCCACTCTCCTGACAGAGTACTTATGTACCACTTGGTCTCCTGGACCACCATGTACCCAGGGCCATTAGAGCCTACTATAAAATGAATTCTAACTCCACCTGAAAGGGGGTTAGAAAATTTACTGTAGCCAAGGCTTGAGAGTGAAGGAAAGATTGATTTCTCCATTGTTATTCTGTCATTGTTCTTGAGTTATTACTTAGATTTCTACAGCTCTTTTATTGACGATCCTTACTTGATAATTTTTTCCAACTCAACTTAGTTGACGAGTTCTCACCGTCAACAGTTTGGCGCCGTCTGTGGGAACGTTAGTTTCATGCTACTGTTCCACCATTGTTTCCGGCAAGAAGAAATGCCAACACGTTCTAAGCGACTCAGGGAGCCACGAGAGGTAGAGGTTCACCTGAACGGAGTCTAGCTGAAGCCTCCATGAAGGACGCTCCTCCTCCCAGAGACGTGGAGCCCCCGAAGGACCCTGAGGTTCACGGAGGTGATAGAGTGGCCTCGTCACCGGCCGCTCCGCTTGGATAAAGTCCTCCAAGAGCACCACCGGGAAATGCTAATGAGTTCCCTCTCCCAAAACCACCGCAGGTACCGAACTCCGGCCGGCAGGACCCGGGCCCCTCTACCCGTAGGCATGATAAACATCCCCGGGTCCATTCCGTGAGCTCGAGTTCGAAATCTCGGTTCTATGGAGAGGAAATACGTGAGCTCCACCATAAGAACCAAAGGTTGGAGACCACCTTGGAGAACATGCAAGAGGTCCTGAATGGCCTGTTGCAAGGTAAATCGAGCGTGACCTTGCCTAAGAGGAAGGAGAAAGGCCAGAATGGGGTGGAGACCACTGTACCAGTAGATGATGGGAGAACCCGACACTCTACCAGTAACACCCCCCGAGAAAAGAAACGCGAGCACCCAGAACCACCTAAGCAGGCTTAGAAACCAGCGCCAAGGACCAATGCTGCTCCTCGCAACAAGGACGAGGTCACCTCTAAAAGAGAACCCTCAGATTTAAGGGATGAGCTTAATAAAAAGAGGGCGGGAAAAGGGACCACGCCCCCTATGGCGCCTTGAGAGGGCAAGGGAAAGGTGGATCTTAGCCCGTCCGCTTTGAGGGACTCTCTAACCAAGAGGAGGCAGGACCTGGACACGGAGATGAGGAGCTTCCGAAGCAAGATCGTCACCGAATCAGGCGGCCAGGTCTGTGAGGAAGAATTCGACCATGAGTCGCCCTTTGTGAGGGAGATTCAGGCCATCTGGCTCCCTGCCAACTTTAAGGAACCCAATATGACCCCCTACGAAGGGAACACGGATCCAAAGTACCACCTGGATGTGTTTAACGATTTGATGAAACCGAGAGGGATCGGAAGCGGTGCCAGATGCCACTGCTTCGCTGTCACTTTGAAAGGACCCGCCTACAAATGGTTCAAAAGGTTAAGGCTGGGGTCCATCAGGTCCTGGCAGCACTTTTCTGACGAATTCCTCCAACAGCACCATGCCGTGCGGGATTACACGATGCCAGGTACCAGCCTGGCCAACGTGAAGCAAGGGGAGAATGAGAGCCTGAAGAGCTACATTAACCGGTTCAATATGGAGGCCGCGAAAGTGGGGAGCCTAACTCGCCGAGAGTTAAAAATGGCCATTACAGCCGGAGTGCTCCCAGGAAGCAAGTTGTGGGACAACATGTTGAAGAGGGAAGTCACCGACTAAGATGACTTCTACGAGAGAGCGCAGAAGTACATCCGTGTGGAGGATGGCCACGCAAGCTTAAAGGCAGGAAAGGAGGAGCCCCACGCGAAGCCCCCAGCTAACGACGGGTCAAATGTAACAAAGAAGAAAAGGGCGTACGATGGGTCAAGAGATGACCAGCAGAGGAAGACCAAGCGGGGGAATGATCATAGGCAAGCGGCTTATACTTACTTTACGAACCTCACAGATACCAGGGAGCATATCTACCTCACCAACGAAGATCGAGTTCCCTTCAAAAAGCCCCCACCAATGAGAATGGACCGGTCTAAAAGGGATCCCAGTAGATACTGCCTGTACCACAAGGATATCGGGCACACCACAGCGGAGTGCATCCACTTGAAGGAGGAAATTGAGGAGCTCATCCGCAGGGGCCATCTAGGCCGTTATGTTAGGAGAGAAAGGACAAAGCCAGAGGATGAGCCTGCGGCATCCCAGACACAAGGGCGAGCCCCAGAAATACAGGGGGAGGTCCGAACGATTTTTGGAGGTCCAGGATTTGGGGAGGACTATCGGAAGGGGCGAGATAAATATGCAAGAGAGGCTCGGCGAAGCCCACCACCCTGCGTCATGAGTTTGGAACAGCGACCCCCGAAAAGTTTCAAGGGGGAAAATGACTCGATAACATTCACTGAGGAGGATGTGCGGGGGGTGCACTTTCCCCACAATGATCCGCTGGTGTTGACAGTTCAGTTGGCAAATATGCACGTGCATTGAGTCCTAGTGGACAACGGGAGCTCGGTGGACATCCTATATCGCCCTGCCTTGGAAAAGATGGGACTGGGCTGTAACGCCCTACTTCCTTAGAGCCGTTACTAAGTGAGTTTTAAGACAAAACAGTGTGCACTGAACTCGCTAACAGAGGTTTTGAAACAAAAGTGTGACTAATTAAAAGTTAGGGCTGTAATCTTTGAAAATGCGACGTTTCATTAAAAAGCTTTTAGTATTAAACACTTGGGATCCCAAAATAAGGTTTGAAAACTATTTACATATTGAAATAAGTTTACAGTTGTTTAATCATAAAATCATAGATTATTACAGCCATTTTCGAATAAACCCCCAACCAAAGCAGTCGGGCAGGCCAAACATGTACGCGTCGCTTCACGCTCTCCGTACTCATGGTTGGTTGACTCAGCCATTGCCTTTACCTGCAACACAGAGCACCCGTGAGCCGAAGCCCAGCAAGAAAACTCATGCAGAACATAACATATGCAATGTATACAGTTTATCATAACAGATAATCCACAAATAAACAAGTCAACCATTAGACTAAGCAAACACGGCCATGCCACCCCAGAGACCTTACCAAAGCCCTGGGGTATCGGTTCTCACCGCGAGGATAACTCATGTATCCCTTGGGTCCCACCATGAATATAGCATAACACATGTATCCACCGGGCCCCGCCCTGACTATAGCATCCCATGTGCTAGGTGTTACTTTCGGCCCACGGCCGCCCCGGCCTACGCCGTACTCGGCCCACAGCCGCCCCGGCCTACGCCCTACTCGGCCCTTGCCGTTCATTTCATCATAATCACTGTTATCCAGATTTCCGGATAGCGTTTAGATTGATGACTTCGGGGAAGCAGAATTATCGATGTCTTTCACGGTAGGTGACCAGAGCTCGCGGATGGACAGAAAGGCTTCGCCTCCCCTGTTTGATATCCGGATTACTCTTCCAAGCAAGCACAACACGGAAACTCGTTGACTCTCCCAGACTCCCGAAGGATACCCCTCGGGGAGGCCCCTTCCAGGAGAGGCCCTTCGAGTGGTCTCCGCGGAAACAGTTCCGTGCCTCGCACAGAACAAAACCGAACTGTCGAGTCCGGGAGAGGGCATATTTGGAATGATATCCGTCTGACACAGGATCCCGCCTGACACACCCGTCAGGACAAAGCCGCACACATCCCAGCACGCCTAAAGGTACCTTTTCGCCTACTGTTCCGCTGACAACTTGGAAAAGACGGCTGACTTTGTGTGTTCCCCATACTTTCACGTAAATATATCCACATAGAGTCTTGTAGCCATGCGACTACAGTAATTGTATCCCCTATTTATGGCTGGTGTAATTAAGACCCATGTACGTGGAGAAAAACCCTAATCCGAAACCCTAGCTATAAAGGCCCCTTCATCTTACAAGAAGAGGGAGGACCGAGAGATCACATAGCAAAAACTCTACCAAAATCTCTCTAGCTTCATCTTCTTCAAGAGAACCCGAGAGAAACATTGTGAGTGTGGGAAGTTCTTATGCACCAGCCATCTTACTGTAACCTTTTCCAAGTATAATAACATCGACTCGTGGACTAGGGCTTGTTAACGCCTGAACCACGTAAAAACACTGTTTGTTTAATTACATTTCAGTATTTCTACAATTCTTATCTTTTTATTATTCTGTTAGTTATTCGTTTCCGAAAAACTCGGTAAACATTTTGGTGCTTTCATTGAGAGCTGTAGGAAGTTGTTAGTCAGCTCTTTTTCTGTGTACGTTTTTTGTATTCACTTCGTACTAAAGAGATGGTGACTACGCGAAAATCCGCTGTTGACAAAAATGCTACGGTCAACCCCGATACCGTGATGGAAGATGTGGTGCAAAGCGAACCCTTAGACTATCGAGGTGAAGACCCGACATCCCGCCAGGATCAGGTCAGTATCGAAGATACAACATACTTAGAAGACGAAGAAGAGTATGTCCAAGACGGTTATTACAAGGACGGCTGCTACTATGAGAAGGACCCAGAACTGGTCCAAGTAGCCGAAGAACTGGTGGCCACTAAGGCCAAGCTTGCTGAGCAGGAGCGCGTCTCCGAAAGAATGCAACGCATGATGGAACGCCTCCAAAGTAAGTTCGGAGATCTAGGCGACTCGGACGAGGATACCTCTGTTCGAGGTGGTGCTGATGCCCCCATGCCGGATCCAGCCGCTGCTGGACCATCCAAAGCCGCCCCTAACAAGGGCAAAGAAAAAGCTGGAGAGCCTGTGCGCGCTGACGCCCCTGCACCTCCTAAAGGCGTGAATCACCAGGCCGACTGCCCCCCCCGCGCGCAGAAGGTCTCTGGCGCTCCTAAGCCCAGACGCCCTTCAGCCCCAAGGGGGCACTCTGTGCCTAAAGGGCCCGGTGCTAAGGCACCCAGGCCTAGAGGAAGGAACAACCGCCCCAGTGATTCCGTCAATCAGGACGGTCGGGCTGCGAACTCGCACTCCGAAGATAGCTGGTCCACGGTGGACCTAAGAAGAAGGTTGGAGGCCAAGTATGAGAAGGCCAAAGGGGAAAAAGCCCGGCCTCGCGGAGATGACCTCCGAAATCATATTAATGACAAGCTACGGGGACGTGACCTCCCGGAAAGTGATACGAAGAGGCTCGAGGAACAGATTGCTGCCTTGACCAAGCTGGTACGGAAGCAAAGTGGGGCCCTGTCAGATTCTGAGGAGGAAGACCCGGAACCATGTATTAGGAGGATCGCGGAAACGTCCCTCCCGGATAACTTCAAAATGCCTCACATAGAATTATATGATGGGAGGACAGACCCGCGTACCCACCTAGCTAAATACAATAAAATGATGCAAGTGGCGCGCGTCAGTGAGGACGCCAAATGCATGTGCTTCTCACTCACCCTTACCAAATCCGCGGAGGACTGGTGGAAAAGATTAGCTCCCGGATCAATCCACAGTTGGAAGGAGCTACAGTCCGCGTTTAGGAGGCAGTTTATTGCTGCCCGCGACCACGACATGGAGGTTGGTTCCTTAACCAACATCAAGCAGCAACCCACTGAGAACCTCAAAGCTTTCATTCAGAGAATGATGGAAGCTGCTGCAAAAACCAAGGTCAGCGATGACATGAAGCTGATCGCCCTTCAATCGGGCCTTACTGTCGGCTCCCTGCTATGGGGGGAAATGCAAAGGCGACGGGCAGAAACCCTGTCCGAATTCATGTCAAAAGCTCAGGGAATCATCAACCTTGAGGATGCCTAACAGCAAGCCTTTGGAGTTCCCCCGGCTCCAACCCCTTCCGTGACTGCGCCGAGCTTTGCTTCGCAAGCTCCCGCACCAGCCCTCACGCTTCCAGGAGCCCGATTCACTCCGAGTGTGTATGGGCCTTCCGCGTCTGCTCAGACGCCGGGTCAAACCCATTTCTCTGGGTATGGAGCAGTACAAACCGGATGTAGTATCGCTCCTAGCATGCCGCAGCCGCAAGCGGAAGCCCCGGAACGAAGTTTGAGCCAATCGCGGAGCAAACGAAGCGGAAGAAACTCCAACCGGGGAGACCATTCAAAGAAACCCCGAAAGGATCATGAGCCCAAGTTCACGGAATATACCAGTTTGATAGACTCGCGAGAGAATGTCTATCGGGCGACCTGTAATATGGTCAACTACAGGAAGCCCCCGAAAGTGTCTCACGGAGGAAGGCGTCCGCGAGACTCCAATAAGAGGTGTGAGTTCCACGGAGACGTGGGGCACACCACGAATGAGTGCCTTCAGCTGAAGGATGAGATCGAGTCCCTGGCAAGAGCGGGACACCTCGGTCAGTGGGTGAGAATACCCATAATCTATCCCGGACAGGGGATAGTTCACGGAGCTGCATATTCACCGGGACAGAGGGGGGCCGCTAGCGCTCCTGGAGCCGGTCACCCCCAAGCTCCTGGGTCTCAGTTCCCAGCACTTCCTCCTCCACCTGCTCCGGTGCCCATTGCCTTGTTGGCTCCAGGGCCAGGCAACCCATATCCGCCCGGCCTTGCTCCGCCACCCGTTGACGGACACGTCGCCACCATTTCCGGAGGACCACACCTTGCCGGAAGCACGCGCAACTCCCAGAAGAGGTACTTGAGGGAGTTAGAGCACGCCGAGGAGATGTGCGCCTTGGTCCAATCACCTGCTCAACGTCCCCGAATGATGGATCTTCCCATCACCTTCACGGAGGACGATGCTCGACATGTGCACTTCCCCCACAACGATCCCCTCGTGGTGGAAGCCCAGATTGCCAATAAGAAGGTCTCACGGATCTTGATCGATAACGGAAGCTCCGTGAACATCCTCTTCAAAGCGGCCTTCCACGCGATCGGATTGACCGAGACGGACCTGGCCCCATGCCCCATCCAGCTTCAAGGTTTCAATGGGGACGCACTCATGCCATTAGGCAAAATTCAACTTCCGGTCACCCTCAGAGGAGAAAGCGACGCATGTGCCTTCAAGCATAGCACATTCGTGGTGGTCGACTGCCCCACGGCGTATAATGCCATCTTAGGCCGACCGGTCCTGATCGATTGTGGGGCCATAACCTCGATACGTCACTTATGCTTGAAGTTTCCCTGCGACGATGGGCGTATTGGCACCCTCCGAGGAGACCAGAGAAGTGCACGGAGCTGTTATAACGTCTCCGTCCGAGCCGTCTACACGGTCCGAGAGACGTTTGCTGCCATTCCTTTGGCGGAAGTATTGCCAGAAACTAAGGATGCTCAGGAGGCATACTTTGACGAACTCGACCCAAGAGTGGGAATCGAGAAAGCAATAGAGCCGATGGAGGAAGTCGAAGAGGTGATCCTCAATCCGGGAGAACCCACCAAGGTCATTCAGGTGGGGAAAAACCTGCCGTCGGCCGTTCGAGATAAGATCGTGGCCACTGTGAAGGATAATCAGGATATCCTGGCATGGTGCCACGCTGATATGACGGGGATTAATCCCAATGTTGCGTGCCACGCACTCAACATAGACCCAGCTGCAACTTCAATTCGCCAAAAGAGGAGGCCGCTGGACCCAGTGAGAGCCGAAGCCGTCAAAGCTGAAGTGGACAAATTGATGTCCATAGGCTTTCTCCAGGAGTCGCACTATCCCGTGTGGTTGGCCAACCCAGTTCTGGTCCCGAAACCCGATGGGTCCTGGAGAATGTGCATTGACTTCACGGACCTAAACAGGGCCTGCCCGAAAGATTGTTTCCCTCTCCCGCGAATCGATCAGATGGTGGACGCTACTTCCGGGTACGAACTCTTATCCTTCATGGATGCGTACTCCGGATACAACCAGATCAAGATGCATGTCGCGGACCAGGAACACACCAGCTTCCTCACGGATAAGGGTGTCTACTGTTACGTGGTCATGCCTTTCGGTTTGAAGAATGCTGGGGCGACTTACCAGCGTCTGGTAAACAGAATGTTCAAGGACCAACTGGGGAGGAACATGGAGGTGTACGTGGACGACATGTTGGTAAAGTCCAAGACCTCCGGGGACCACAGTAACGACCTTGAGGAAGCTTTCACCGTGATCCGAAAGTACGGGATGAAACTAAATCCAAAGAAATGTACTTTCGGGGTCTCGTCTGGGAAGTTCCTCGGTTTTATTGTCAGCTCCCGCGGAGTGGAAGCCAACCCTGAGAAAATAAAGGCGTTCATAGATATGCCTTCCCCCCGGAAGCATAAGGATGTCCAGAGCGTTACCGGAAGGATAGCTGCTCTCAGCCGCTTCGTATCCAAGGCCACCGACAAGTGTATCCCCTTCTTCAATGTTCTGCGAGGGAACAAGAAGTTCGAGTGGACCCCCGAATGCGAAGCGGCCTTCCAACACCTCAAAGAACATTTAACCCGAGCCCCCATTCTGTCCAAGCCGGTCGTAGGAGAGGCGTTGTTCTTATACCTAGCTGTGACGGAGCACGCAGTAAGTGCCGCTCTCGTCCGGGAAGATGGCCGTATCCAGCTCCCTGTGTATTACGTAAGCAAGAGGTTATTGGACGCCGAGTCCAGATATTCGATGATCGAGAAACTCTCCCTCTGCTTGCTGATCGCTTCACGGAAGCTGAGGCCATATTTCCAGGCGCACACCATCAAAGTACTCACCAACCACCCTCTCCGACAAGTCCTGCAGAAGCCCGAGTCTTCTGGCAGATTGCTTAAGTGGGCCATGGAACTAAGCCAGTTCGACGTCCACTACCAACCGCGTGTTTCCATAAAAGGTCAAGCTCTCGCGGACTTTATTGTGGAGTGCTCGGGAATGAATGACCTCCCAGAAGATCCTGTCCCGGAACTTCCCACCTGGAAGGTCTACGTAGACGGAGCCTCAAATGAAAAAGGAGCTGGAGCGGGGGTCATCCTAATATCTCCCCAAGGGCATCAGCTCCAGAGCACCATCCGTTTCGCATTCCCAGCATCCAACAACGAGGCAGAACACGAAGCCATGTTAGCTGGGTTACGACTGGCCAGAGAAGTCGGAGCCCAAAAAATCGAAGTGTACAGCGACTCCCTACTTGTGGTAAACCAAATATCCGGGGAATACCAGACGAAAGGCGAAAGGATGGCTGCCTACGTGTCTCTCTCCCGCGACCTACTGCAGCATTTCAAAGGCTACCAAATCCGCCAGGTCCCCCGGGACCAGAACTCACTCGCGGACACGCTGGCCAAGCTTGCAACGGACCCGGAGATTGAACAGTATGGCTTAGTCCCCATCGGGCACTTAGAAGCCCCCAGTACTGAGACGCGAAGGATAAACGCCATCATCGACCATTCCCACTCCTGGATAGGACCCATCCTCAGATTTCTCACCACCGGAGAACTCCCCACCGATAAAGCAGACGCAAGGAAGCTCCAGTATCAAGCTCCCCGATACGTGGTTATGGATGGAAAGCTTTACCGCAGGGGGTTGTCCATACCCTTCCTTAGGTGTGTTGCCGGAACCGAAGTCAGCACCATCATCCATGAGATTCACGGAGGCTTCTGTGGCGATCATACCTCCGGGCTGAGCCTCTCCAAAAAAATCCTTCGACAAGGATACTTCTGGCCCACCATGAAGAAGGATTGTGTGGATTATGTCAGGAAGTGTGAGCAGTGCCAGAGGTACGCCAAGGTTCCGCGAGCGCCGCCTACGGAAATTACCCTAATGACCAGCCCCTGGCCGTTCGCCGTTTGGGGCATTGACCTAGTAGGTTCCCTCCCCACTGGAAAGGGTGGAGTGAAGTACGCCATAGTCGCGGTAGACTACTTCACCAAATGGGCTGAAGCTGAACCTATGAACACGGTCACATCTAAAAAAGCACTGGATTTTGTCATCAGGAATATAGTGTGTCGTTTTGGGCTTCCACGGAAAATTGTGTCCGACAACGGAAAGCAGTTTGACAGTGAACACTTCACGAACTTCTGTGCTTCGCATGGAATTATCAAAAGCTTTTCCGCAGTCGCCAGACCCCAGGCTAATGGACAAGTGGAAGCTGTAAACAAAATATTAAAGACCACGTTGAAGAAAAAACTCCAAGCCTGCAAGGCTCACTGGCCGGAAGAACTTCTGCGAGTACTTTGGGCCTATCGCACAACAGAGAGAACTTCGACGGGGCACACGCCTTATTCCATGACCTTCGGTTGCGAGGCCGTCATCCCAGTAGAAGCTATGATCCCCTCTCACAGGCAAGACACCTACGATCCTACCCGGAACCATGCCCTCCTCCAGGAGTCCTTAGACATGATCGAAGAGCTCCGGGAGCAGTCGCAGGTCCAACTAAAAATGTACCAAGGCAAGATAGCCCGACACTTTAACACGAGAGTCCAGAGCCGTGCATTCGAAGTTGGGGACCTTGTCCTACGGAGAGTATTTCCTGCTACGCAGGATCCGGGAGTAGGAGTCCTCGGACCCAACTGGGAAGGCCCCTACGAAGTCCAAGAAAAAGTGGGCCATGGGACGTATCACTTAAAGAGACTCGACGGATCTAAAGTTCCGCGCGCCTGGAACGCGGAGCACCTCCGCCGTTACTACCAGTAGGCCCCGGACCATCCAGTCGGAAGTCCTTGGTGAAAATAACAAAAGTGAAAAATGTGGAAATAATCCTCCCTGTTGTAAAACTAACGCCTAGCAGGCTATTTTAATGAAACACGGAGGGATTCGCTCCGCTTTTACTGCACTTTTTATCCCTATGTTCAAAGCTGCGTTTTAACAAGTGACCACGCGGTCCGGAGACGTCCGGACCCCACGCTCACTTGGGGGGTATACATGGCTAAGGCTTAGCCATACGCCCCTTGAACAAAACGTACACAGAACACCACTTATGTGCTAGCATTGTGTTTGAAGTTTTTAAATTGTTTTGCTCTAATTGTTAAGCTTAGGTTTATTTGTTGCCATGAACATGCTTGCATTACGTGTCATATGTGCATTATGTGCTTAAGTGAAAATTGCCACAGAAATGCCTGCCATTATGTATCATGAGAATTATCTCTTGTGTAGCCCAGCGATGGACGGGACTGGGGGTTGAGGCACGTTCATAGAGCTACGCCAAAACACCCCCAACTCCTTGACAAGTCCTTTGCAGAATTCTCCGCGAGCTCTGTAGAGCTTTGCTTCGCAAGCTCCAGCTCCGGGTCCCGCAAGGCGAAAGATGGCAAGATCCGCGAGCTCTGTAGAGCTTTGCTTCGCAAGCTCCAGCTCCGGGTCCCGCAAGGCGAAAGATGGCAAGATCCGCGAGCGCTGAAGAGCTTTGCTTCGCAAGCTCCAGCTCCGGGTCCCGCAAGACGAAAGATGGCAAGATCCGCGAGCGCTGTAAAGCTTTGCTTCGCATGCTCCAGCTCCGGATCCCGCAAGGCAAAAGATGGCAAGATCCGCGAGCGCTCTAAAGCTTTGCTTCGCGCGGATCTAGCCTCGCAGGGCTCCATGCCAGGTCCCTGAAGCCAGCCACCATGAGGTTCGCAACAACAGTTAGTTTTGCTTCGCAAAGATCTAACCTTAAGTCTAGCGACGCTCACCAAAAGAACTCCCGTTCCAAACAATGGAACGACTCACCTTAGCAATCCCAGCGAACAGTATAACTACAGGTCCCGGGATTGGCTATTTGCCTCAGGAAAGATAAAGTACGGTGAAAGGAGCCTGGCCGTTGGAACCAGAAAACCTTCGTAACCTAGAAACTACGTGGGGAAAGACATCATCCGTTAAATCTTCAAGTGGGAAGTGCATAAGTTTTGGCCGTTGGAACCAAAACCCCATACGCCCCTACAACAGTTTCTACCGTATAAATGTCTACCCTAAGCGCAAAAATAAATAAAGAACTCGGCAGAAAAGAAAGGAGAATGCTATGATTATGGCAAAAATGTCCGCAATGAAAAACTCAAAATGAAAAACAATTAAAGATAAAACCCCTTCAAGCATTGGGGGTAACTACAGTGTCCACGACCGCAGCTTCGGGGGCATCTGTTTCAGCTGAGGCTGGCGGAGTCGGCTCATTGGAAGGAGGGATTTGGTCATGAGAAGGTTCAGAGGTCCCCGCCTCTCCGGGATCTCCCGCCTCAGGAGCTTCAGCACGTTCGTCAATGTTATAAGTTTGGACGTACGCCTCTGGGCCCTGATCCCACACGAGTAGCTTCTCCCTCATGGCTTCGGCATCATCTCCCAGATAGCCTAACACCTCCGGGTTCACTTTCCAGAGTTAATGCATGAGGACCACATGCGATATATTAATAGTCCTGTTCAGTATCACCTCAGCATCCTCCTTCTCCTTCAACCGCTCCGCCTCGGAGGTTGCCAGCTGTGCTTCCGCGGCAGTTAGTTGGGCCCTCAATTTTTCCATTTCGGCCTTGGAGGCATCCCGCTCCCCCTTAAGAGAATCAATCGCCTTGCGCTGCTCCCTATTTTGGTTCAGCACGGATTGCTTCTCGGTCACATGCCCCCTGGCAGTGAATTGCAAAGCCCCGATCTCTTTATCCTTCTCGGCGAGCCCCAACTGAAGCATAGACACGAGATCCCTGCTCCTCTTATGGAGTTGCTCCTCGTCGTGCAGCTTACTCTGAAGAGTGGAATATTCCTCTTGCCGCTTGAGGAGGAGATCGTTCTTTGATTGCAAGCGGGCTTCCAGGGTATCTTTCTCCACCTTGGCTTGGGACAGCTCTTCCCGGAGCTTGGAGTTTTCGGTCTTAATCCCATCCGACCGCTGTCTAAACTCATTCTCTGCCTTGGCCCGATACTCTTGATATTTGGCAAGATATTTCTTCTCCGCCTCTTCTTCAGCCGTGCGCCGGGCCTGATCAATCTTCTCCGAAGCCCCCAAGGCCTGTTGGGTCAGTTTCTGTTTCTCCGCTTCCAAGGCCTGGCGAGCCAGTTGGCTCTCCTCCAGCTGAACCAGAGCTGCACCAACCTCCCGGAACGAGCGTTCCGCGATCATAGAGGCCTGCAAGGAAAGACAACAGAATGAGCTAAAGCAGGACCAAAAGACAGGTGGTCCCAAAAAAAAAAAAAAAAAAAAAAAAAAAAAAAAAAAAATAACAACTGACGGCTTACCCCGGACAGTTGCTGCTTCACAGCGTGTGTCAGCAACAGCGGATCCTTGCTGCTGCTGATGGCCCATTTCTCAGAATTGAGCTCGCATAAGCTCAGGGCCATGTCCTCCATCATCTCAGCTCCGAACGGCGCCAATGCACGTCCGAGCCTAGGCACCAGCCTCTTCTCCAAGGCTGGACCATCCAGAACCGCTCCGGCCGGGTGAGGAGATCTCACCCCCTCGGCCAGCTCAGGCCTCTTCACGGCAGACAAGTTATCTGCCCTTCCCTGAGTAACGGCCTTCTCCGCCTCTAGCCGCCTCTTCAAAAAACTATCGGCCCGTCTTACACCCTCCAGGAGGGCAGCGGGAAAACTGGTTGGCTTCCGCGGAAAGTGGAACTTCAGGCCAGGCAGGGGAAGATTGGTTGTCTGAGAAGACGGAGACCCCGGAAGGGTGGACCCCCTTTGGGCTGGAGGAGGAGGCAGCCGGGGTATTAAGGCCCCGGTCTGTTGTTTTTGCTGCTGCGGTAGCAGAAGTAATTGCCCTTGTTGCTGCTGCTGGTTTGGATGTTGCTGTTGCTGCTGCTGCGGCGTTGGTGATTGTCTCTCTTGTTCCTGTTGCTGCTGTTGTTGTAGTTGTGATTGCTGTCGTTGCTGTTGTTGTTGCCTTCGACCGGGAGAAGAGTGTCTAAGGCGTTTGTTCTTAGCACCCTCAGCATTTTCTCCGGGACGCTTGCTCACCCCAGTTGTCCTCACGGGGAACACAAGCCCTTCCCCGTCGCTACTGCTACTCGAGACCATCATAGTCTCGGAAGGCCCTTCAGCAGGGGACTTCTCTACCCTCGGAGACGCTTGCGCCTCGCCACTTGTCTTCTTGGGGGAGGCAGCCTTACCTCCCCTACCAGCCTTGGTCTTCCGTCCTTTCCCCGTGGGCAGGTCTTGGCTGGTGGCGGCCTTCTTAATAAGTAAAGTAACCCTCCCCAACATCTTGGCTTCGGGATACTCTGCAAGAAACGTACAAAGCAAGGTTAACGAACCAACAAGAAATGAGAAAGAAGATAAGCGGAAGACAAGACAATCAGCAACATAAAAGTACAAGCAAGCCCGCCAGCAGGGAACAAGAAACAAGAAAAAGAAAAGTTTGAAAGGGACGACCATGCACGAGAAACGTGGATGGCCTTCCCCGAGCAAAACAAAACATCGCTTCCTACTCCAGGAAGCTCCCGTACTCCTTGAAGTCCGGGAAGAACATGCTGAGAGAAGAAGGGTCAACCATGATGACACCTTCTGGCAGACTACCATCACTCAGACACCAGAGGAGCTCATCTACCCTATCACAGTACCTGTCGAAAGGTATCCTACGCGGATCTAGCCTAAGGAAACGGGGATCAAACCCCATCTGAGAGGTCTGGGAAACCTCAGACAGGCTGGGGGTGTGGATCAATCGAAAACTAGTCTTACCTCTCCCGGAGGAACTAGCCCCCGGAGCCCCTTCGTTAGGGTAAGCCGCGGCGTGGCGAGCCTCGATCTCCTCTCCCTCCGGCTGGGGGTCGGGGAACCTCTCCGCCCAACTAGGAGATAGAGTATTTTCGTCCCGAGCGGCTTGGGTGATCACCTTAGACAGCTCCAGGGCAATCTGCTCCCGGATGTCAGCCGACACCTGAGTCTGCCCCCTACCACTTACTGGCTCGATATTTTGGAAGGAGGCGAGTAACCCATACTCCCTCAACGATTCGGAGGTCACAAGTCCTTCCACTCTCAACTCTTCCTCAGAAAGCCCTTCGTAGAACTTGGACCTCCTTATCATCTCCGCGCAGCGAGGTGTCCGCGGAACGACTTCTGCAAAAATCAAATACAAGCGTTAGAGATCCTCCCAAAAGGCAAATCAAACGCAAAGAAACAAAGTTGAAAAGGAAAAGAAGGAACACTTACCAGGGATTTTGAAGTCCAAAGATAGGGCTGGCACCCTCTTCAGCGGGAAGCCGGTCGTCAGGAACCAGTATTCCCGGAGGTCTGGAACCCTCGCGGTATGACAAGTGGGGCACATCACATCCGGGTGCCTTTCTAGCCTGTAAAACCCCACCTTGTTTGAGTGACCCCTCATAGGCTGAGACTTCAACCCATAAAAGTACAGCACCTCCTCCGGGGTAGGAGCTTCCAGTCTCCGGGACTTGCAAAAGATGAACCACCCCGCTAAGAGCTTGTAGCTGGGAGGAATTAACTGGAAGGGGGCAATCCCCGCCTTCACACAGAAATTGGCGAAGTAACTCCTTAGGGGCAAGTGCGCTCCGCACACTATGTGTGCCCAGCTCCAGGCACCAAAGCCCTCGTGGCTCTGGCTAGCTGACTCGCCCAGCACCGACAGACGGTGCCACATCAGACCTGGGATGTTCTTCAGGCCTGCCTCAGAGGAATACAGCTCCAGCATGCCATAATTCCTGAAAAGGTTCGGTTTTTGGTCCATCTCCCAGATGGAACTATTGGAGGTTGGTGGGCTAGTCGCGACCGCTTTCGCCTTTCCTTTCCCCTTTCCACCAGCGACAGGAGAGCCCTTCTCTTGGGCAGATTCAGCCTCCCCCGCAGCAAGGAGTTGTTCCTTCGAGATGTTCGTCACTGGACAAAAGAAAAGAAAGAAGAAAACACTCTAAGCAGTCAGCACCCTTGTCATACCCTAGTGGTATCAAAGGCGTCGGGGAGACCCTCCCCGAAAACTGCTTGGAGAGGCTCCCACCGAGCTTGCCGAGGGATTGGCACCATGCCACCCGAAGGACAGCAAGGAACCAGACTCAGACCCCGAGCCTAAGCCCACCAAAAGAAGTGTTTTTCCAGAGAAAGACACCCTAAAGGCGTTCATGCTTATGCCCTAAAACAGCAAAACAAGGGACGACTTTCCAAACGCAAATCGCCAAAACACGCAGAAAAGGCTACTTATCGACTCACAATCAATCACATGCCTACCAAAGCCCTATTCACACATGCACATAAGCAATAATGGCAGAAACCTCTACTCTAACAACTACCAACAACCTAAGGTTTGGGAGGAAAGAGCAAAGTAGAAATACTTACTGATATTCAGGTAGGTGGAGGTTGAAGGAGTAACTGGATCACTGCACAGCACGATCGCGAGAAGCAAAAGCTGCAAAGACGAACGGCGATTCAAACCAGGAACTTCGGGGAATAAACCCACTGCCAAATCAAAAAGAAAAGTTTCCAGATACTTACCAAAAGAAATGGCAAGTTCGGAGGAACGTAAGCTGGGAAGCCTGAGAGTTCGAAGGTTTGGAAATCCGAAAATCCTAAAGATGGAGAATCTGAAAGTGTAAAGAGGAAGAAAGGTCCTTTCCCTCGTTTTTATAGCAGGGAAGAGGCCGTTTCGAATTCCTCAAATGGACGGTCCCGTTCTTCCCATTCCGTGTGCATCAGATCCAACGGCTGGAGAGGAAGCGACGATCCTATTTATGACTCCTCGGATGGGAATAAAGTATTTATTTCCCATCATTACACCACCTCGGGCCCTGAGTACCATTAAAAACCGTCAAATCATTGGTCAGATGACTGACGCACGCATCCTCAACCAGTCGCCTCACGCACACGTCTTGGTCGCAGAACCATTCCCAGAATGACACGTGATCCTTGCCGCACTTGAGTACTTGGTCTCAAACAGAAGAAATTCCTTTTCTCTTTCATACTAATACTCAGGCGGGAAAAAGGAACCTTTTCGGGAACACAGAAGGTGCCCCCTCGCCTAGTCTAAGAAACTGATTGTACAAGCTCCCGGATCTCTCAAAGCTCCGCGACCTTGGGGGGTAAATGTTATCCAGATTTCCGGATAGCGTTTAGATTGATGACTTCGGGGAAGCAGAATTATCGATGTCTTTCACGGTAGGTGACCAGAGCTCGCGGATGGACAGAAAGGCTTCGCCTCCCCTGTTTGATATCCGGATTACTCTTCCAAGCAAGCACAACACGGAAACTCGTTGACTCTCCCGGACTCCCGAAGGATACCCCTCGGGGAGGCCCCTTCCAGGAGAGGCCCTTCGAGTGGTCTCCGCGGAAACAGTTCCGTGCCTCGCACAGAACAAAACCGAACTGTCGAGTCCGGGAGAGGGCATATTTGGAATGATATCCGTCTGACACAGGATCCCGCCTGACACGCCCGTCAGGACAAAGCCGCACACATCCCAGCACGCCTAAAGGTACCTTTTCGCCTACTGTTCCGCTGACAACTTGGAAAAGACGGCTGACTTTGTGTGTTCCCAATACTTTCACGTAAATATATCCACATAGAGTCTTGTAGCCATGCGACTACAGTAATTGTATCCCCTATTTATGGCTGGTGTAATTAAGACCCATGTACGTGGAGAAAAACCCTAATCCGAAACCCTAGCTATAAAGGCCCCTTCATCTTACAAGAAGAGGGAGGACCGAGAGATCACATAGCAAAAACTCTACCAAAATCTCTCTAGCTTCATCTTCTTCAAGAGAACCCGAGAGAAACATTGTGAGTGTGGGAAGTTCTTATGCACCAGCCATCTTACTGTAACCTTTTCCAAGTATAATAACATCGACTCGTGGACTAGGGCTTGTTAACGCCTGAACCACGTAAAAACACTGTTTGTTTAATTACATTTCAGTATTTCTACAATTCTTATCTTTTTATTATTCTGTTAGTTATTCGTTTCCGAAAAACTCGGTAAACAATCACACATATAGTGCATTCGAAATAATCATTCACACACATCATGATTCATTTAAGGTTAAACATTTGCACATAATATAATCTGGGGCCACGCCCTACAATCACACAGTGGGGCCATGCCCTATTCTCGGGTGTTACGGTTTTCTTACCTGTATTCCGAGCCTCCTGATGCACTAAAGCCGCGAGCACGGTCCACTAGCACGAGCCTCTCCAATAACCTTGAATGAAGAATCCAACCTTAAGCTTCCTTGGTTCATCCCCTAAGTCCTCAAATTTTCAGCTCCCTTCTTCTTCTTCATGCCCTAGCCTTTTCCCTCTCCTTTGTCTTCTCTTTAAATTTCAAAGCATCAAATGACTAAGTCCCCAAACCGTGTACCCCTTATACCCAGCTGCAATATACCAATTTCCCAGCCAAAAGACCATTTTACCCCTTCATCAAAACCCTTTGCTAATTACACCTCAAGGGCACTCTAGTCCTTTCTCTTATATTGCAATTCTACCATTTCTTTCACCTAACTTGTTACTCTCAGCAGTAACTAACGGTTACCCAGGTTACTAAATCTTCAATAACCATCACCCGCTAACTCTCAACTTAGCCATAAAATTCCCAAAGTACCCCTAGGCTCCTCCCGAGCCGGGTATAGAAATCTCGTTGTGACTCTTAAGTTGACTAGCTCTCTAGGACCGTCTCGGCACGTGCATCACAACAATAACACCACACTCACGTGGTACAATTCACAGAATACAATTATCACATATATGCCCTCAGCGGGCTAAAATTACCAGTTTACCCCTATCATGCAAACGGGGTCCACATGCATATCATTTCACCTAACATGCATACTAACCACATAGTCATGCGCCTCAATGTTCAATTAGTCATATAACATGCTTTAAATCATAACCATGCATTTATCTCAAAGAATCACACATAAATCCCATTATGCCCTCCAGGCATGCTAATCAAGGCCCTTAAGCCTTATTAGCGAATTTGGGTCGTTACAACTATCCCCTCCTCATAAAAATTTCGTCCTCGAAATTTATCCAACATATCAGTCAGTAAACCCGCAATTCTGACCATAACTTCCAAGGCCCACCGCCTTTACTCTACTTTTCAACAACACTCTCACAAGAGTAACAATCTTGCCCCTCAAGATTTCGTCTAATAGCCATACTCTCGATAGCTTCTTGTTTACACCGCAACCCTGCAGAAACCTCAGGGTCTGCCTAGATCACAATGACCAATTCATCGTCTTATTCCTGACTCCAGAGATACTCAAAATTCGTCACCTCTACTAGGTGGGATCAATTGGTAGGCCCCGTTGGCCTAATCCTTGGTAAAACTTCAGAATCTTATGCTGAATTAAGAGTCAGATCCCTTCTTTCTCTGAACACCTTACAGATCCTCGTCTGTTATAACGCAGAGACGCAACTCTTTCCTTCCGGAACTTTATTTCCTCAGCACTTATCAATTTACAAGCTGCTAATCCTTTCAAATAGGCAGACGCTCCTGCCTTAAGAGTTCCAACAACCACTTGGCTTCTCTCTGAATCGATGCCAAATCGTAGTATTCACTACCCTTTGTCTCCTACCATGTCATATGTCGTGTTACTTTAACAAGACACCAGCAACTGCCACCACGACTAACTCATCAGGGATTACACTTCCCTCAATACTTCAAGTATTCCCCTACTCGGCGCTCAATTCTTTAAGATATCCGATAAACTTTCAGACTGCCACCCCACTTGCAATCAACTGATAATTCCAGGTTCCCACTCTGTTCTTTTCGTTCTCTAAATCCATTCCAGAATTTAAAATACTATAGGGCCTCAATTCAATGTCATTGATGTTCTATCCCGAAACCAGTTCACTTGCCCCAACAACATTAACTCAAACAACCGAGTTAAAACTTTTCATGTCCAAACACCTTACTTAAGGTCTATTGTGGTCTATCCCCACGATGCACCATCACATCACCTAACCCCTCAGGGTCCAAAGGAAAACACTAGGTTCTGTCACCCGCTCGACCCTCCCGGTACGACGTACCCTAGGAGGTGGAATGATGTCCATTCAGAATTCTCATTCATAAACCGAATCTAATTGGATCCTTCATCCATTCCTGGTATCCCAACTTGTACCACCTTAGCGGGGTCCTTCCTTGCTTCAACCGAAGCCGACACTTCGGATTCCATAGCTCAGTGACACTCACCAGCTAATCATACCTACTAGCGTTACGCCAATCTCAGTCGTCGCCTTGTCCGTTCTATTACAGTCTATGGCGCTATCCCCTGACTGACACACGCCTCACAGCTAGGAGTTCCGCCCCCAGTTATATCCCCCCTCGCTCAATCGAGGATTTCAAACACTGATCATCTGTCTGTTACTTTTCACCACCTCTGTGTCTCAACGCTATCTTTCTTACTAATACCCAATACTTAAGTACCTTATGCCATGCATAACAGTCGACTTAACGTCCCAAGTGTATCAACCATGATCCATTCAGTCGCCTCCCGCTAGGTTCAATCCATCCTCGCGTCAATTTATTCCTGGGCGTGCCCAAATCATGATGCAATCCCACATTTCCATAACCCTACCATAGATCATGTCCTTATGCAATCACTCTTTACTTAATCAAAACATACGCATATTCCAGCATCACCAGATACCAATAAATTCTTACCTGTCTTCTGAATTTCTTTCTGATGTGACACCACTCAGTCCGTCTAACCTCGAGTTTTACTGTTCTCCTCATCTCTGATGTAGTTTTCCCCGGAGATGCTTGTGCAATAGATGACGCGCTTACCAGTCTTGTTATGCTTCCAATTCTTCAGACACTCTTCATTAGCTTCTTTGCGGCTTCAGATCAATTCTTCTCTTACCCGTCCTTTCTTCTTGCAGCTGTAATCTGAGAACTCCTGACGACACCCAACTAACACTCCGTAGAACCTTACCTAAGACTCTGCCTTCTGGGTACTAACGTCTTCAGCATAATAATCAGTTGCTCACCACTTCCGTCTGGGAGTAATCCACATGCACTGCTCGCGAGCTTGAAGGGGACTTGCCCACACTGTTCATGCATTCTCTGTCTAAAGAACTTACCTGTGCTGTTGTAGCTTGAACCATTCCAGAATCTTTGTTACCAACTCTTCACACTCTAGCCGGCGCAAACTAGACAATCCACGAAATGTCTCTATCCTTGGTTTCCAACTGGCAATAACCAGGTCGTAGATCAACTCTTGGGGACATCGTCCCATCTTGTATCCAACATTGTACTTTTCATCCTAACCCGACGATACTAGCAATCCTCGCAGTATAACACACTAGCTACACCAGGCTCAGATTCCTTCAATTGCTTCAATAGACTTTTCTGTCAGCCAAAACCTCCTTTTACAACATTCCTTATACCAATCCTATCTGCAGTCTGACCTTAAAGTACTCCTTTACATACTCCAGATAATATCCTCAACAATCCATCTACCAGAGTTTCTAATTCCTTCTCAATAAGTATTACTGTCCTCGGCCTCTCAAATGGCACCTTTGAGGTAACCTCTCTATGTCTATCTCCCCCTCGGAACATTCTCAACACCGAGCCCTTCCAGTTCGTTACATGCCCAAAGCATAAGCTCGTCAGTTAAATACTCATCCTTGAGGACTTAGCCTCAAACCTCGAATGTATCGATGCATTCCAGTTCTCCGTTTCCCGCACCATGGAAAATCCATCCTAACATCTCGAGTCATTCTACGTAGAAGTCATGTCCTCACCTGGCCTCCTCTCAGGTGGCATCCTCTTCCTCATGTGCATACCAATTAACCTCCTGGTTCCTGTCGCCATCTCGATAACTACCTTTTCGATCAGGCTTCTTTCCAATCTCAATCTAGGTGCCCAAGCACTGTCTGGAGTCCTTTTACTTCAAAATTGAGAATCCGACCTCGCTGCGTTCTATCAACAAAAGTACTGTCTTATCAGTCAGAGTTTTCCCCTATTTCTTGGCAATCCAGAAGCCACAACACTATCCGGGGTTCTTTCAACTTGATTATCACGAATCTATCTTTACTAATTCCATCAAAGGAAGCACCGCCCTTGCGGCTCTAGCACTCATGCTCTAATCATCAACAATCAGTATAACTTTCCGAAATGAATTACCCAAATCACCAAACCCATCGATCTACGCTGTTGTTACCCTATCAGTCCAAACCGAACTTATAAGTCCACCAGTCTCCACAGTTCAAATCATGTCTTTAAAATCTCTTCTAACCATTCGTCATCTGGGTTCTTTCCAGCCCATTAAGCCAGTACCTCAGCCCGAGTATCAATTCCAGGCATCCCTCTGCCTCAACATTTAACATAACCCTCTAATCAGGGTCTCTCATCCTCTTGACCATGGGTGGAATTAACTCTGCCCGTCTATTGATAAACCCCTTTTCAGTCCGAATTCTCCTTAAAACCCGAGGATAACACCCTTTAAGCCTTTCATTTAGTACCCTTATCTGACCATACTTCACAGTAAACCAACACTTGTAACCTTACTGTTAAAACATCGAAATCAGCTATTTCCCCAGAGAAATCCGCTGTTCACCTATCCCATCTCGACTAACAAACTCCACAGCTTACCCACACACTAGTCACCCTCTGTTGCTGCTTCCAGGGATAACTGGAGATCTCCACTCCAACTTATATCTAGAATCCTCCTTTCAACCCAATATCAGATCCACAACCCTTCTAGGAACCAACAACTCGAGTTCGTCTGTCAAAACTGACCAAACTCCTGAACTCTGTGGTTCCTACTCTGAACCAAACCACCACTAGGTCCAAAAATCCACAGGTATAATGCACACACAAGCATATACTAGTTCAAATCCACAATGTCACACATTTAGCTACCAGATTTAACATCACTAAGTATATCCAGGTCTCAACATGCTTCATGCAAGCAAATAAACGGATATAACTTATGAATTTAATTCAGAAAATTAACCACATACACTCAATATGCGAACCATTATGCCAATATTCATCCACATGCATAATAATGTTATTCAGCATGCATCAATCTCAACATGCAATAATCAGGGGCCTAGCCCAACAGTATCTCCTGCATATGTCAACTCATTTCTCATGCTCCATATAGATAAGCAGGAAAACAGGGCAATCAAACATATATTCAAGCATATTAATCATTCATACCAACCAACCCTGAGTCGAGCTTGTCACTGACAGCGAGCGTACATGTTCGGCCGATCTCCAGAACCAATAAACCTTGGCTCGCTCTGATACCAAGTTGTAACGCCCTACTTCCTTAGAGTCGTTACTAAGTGAGTTTTAAGACAAAACAGTGTGCACTGAACTCGCTAACAAAGGTTTTGAAACAAAAGTGTGACTAATTAAAAGTTAGGGCTGTAATCTTTGAAAATGCGACGTTTCATTAAAAAGCTTCTAGTATTAAACACTTGGGATCCCAAAATAAGGTTTGAAAACTATTTACATATTGAAATAAGTTTACAGTTGTTTAATCATAAAATCATAGATTATTACAGCCATTTTCGAATAAACCCCCAACCAAAGCAGTCGGGCAGGCCAAACATGTACGCGTCGCTTCACGCTCTCCGTACTCATGGTTGGTTGACTCAGCCATTGCCTTTACCTGCAACACAGAGCACCCGTGAGCCGAAGCCCAGCAAGAAAACTCATGCAGAACATAACATATGCAATGTATACAGTTTATCATAACAGATAATCCACAAATAAATAAGTCAACCATTAGACTAAGCAAACACGGCCATGCCACCCCAGAGACCTTACCAAAGCCCTGGGGTATCGGTTCTCACCGCGAGGATAACTCATGTATCCCTTGGGTCCCACCCTGAATATAGCATAACACATGTATCCACCGGGCCCCGCCCTGACTATAGCATCCCATGTGCTAGGTGTTACTTTCGGCCCACGGCCGCCCCGGCCTACGCCGTACTCGGCCCACAGCCGCCCCGGCCTACGCCGTACTCGGCCCTTGCCGTTCATTTCATCATAATCACACATATAGTGCATTCGAAATAATCATTCACACACATCATGATTCATTTAAGGTTAAACATTTGCACATAATATAATCTGGGGCCACGCCCTACAATCACACAGTGGGGCCATGCCCTATTCTCGGGTGTTACGGTTTTCTTACCTGTATTCCGAGCCTCCTGATGCACTAAAGCCGCGAGCACGGTCCACTAGCACGAGCCTCTCCAATAACCTTGAATGAAGAATCCAACCTTAAGCTTCCTTGGTTCATCCCCTAAGTCCTCAAATTTTCAGCTCCCTTCTTCTTCTTCATGCCCTAGCCTTTTCCCTCTCCTTTGTCTTCTCTTTAAATTTCAAAGCATCAAATGACTAAGTCCCCAAACCGTGTACCCCTTATACCCAGCTGCAATATACCAATTTCCCAGCCAAAAGAACATTTTACCCCTTCATCAAAACCCTTTGCTAATTACACCTCAAGGGCACTCTAGTCCTTTCTCTTATATTGCAATTCTACCATTTCTTTCACCTAACTTGTTACTCTCAGCAGTAACTAACGGTTACCCAGGTTACTAAATCTTCAATAACCATCACCCGCTAACTCTCAACTTAGCCATAAAATTCCCAAAGTACCCCTAGGCTCCTCCCGAGCCGGGTATAGAAATCTCGTTGTGACTCTTAAGTTGACTAGCTCTCTAGGACCGTCTCGGCACGTGCATCACAACAATAACACCACACTCACGTGGTACAATTCACAGAATACAATTATCACATATATGCCCTCAGCGGGCTAAAATTACCAGTTTACCCCTATCATGCAAACGGGGTCCACATGCATATCATTTCACCTAACATGCATACTAACCACATAGTCATGCGCCTCAATGTTCAATTAGTCATATAACATGCTTTAAATCATAACCATGCATTTATCTCAAAGAATCACACATAAATCCCATTATGCCCTCCAGGCATGCTAATCAAGGCCCTTAAGCCTTATTAGCGAATTTGGGTCGTTACATGGGCATTCGTCATCTGAAGCCCTGCCAATCATCCCTATACGGATTCACGGGGGACTCAGTGCAACCCCTAGGGATGATCAAATTGGCACTCACCATGCGGGAGCAACCTCGGCAGACTACAGTCATGGCTAACTTTGTCGTAGTAGATTGTACATCAGCTTTCAATGCGGTATTGGGGAGACCATCCCTAAGAGAATTGAAAGCCATAACATCGATATATCACCTGGTTGTCAAGTTCCCAACCCTAGGAGGGGTCGCCAGTATGAAGGGAGAACAGAAAGAGGCAAGGGAGTGCTACAATACCTCACTTCGTGCACCTGTGAAACCGCGGGAACCAATGGCTATGGTGGTACATGAGGAGCTACGTGTGCCCATGGGGGGTCTACAGGAGCTGGACCCTCAGGTCGTGGATGAGTCAAGAGCAGAACTAGTGGAGGAAGTAGAGGAGGTTACGGTGACGGAGGAACCGTTAAGAAAATTGAAGATAGGGAGAAGCCTGCAAAGTGACGTGAAGGAGGAGTTGATAAGATTTTTGAGGGATAATCTAGACGTGTTCGCATGGAGTCATGAGGATATGGTGGGTATAGACCCCGATGTGATGTGCCACCATCTGAATATCTCCCCAGAAGCGAGGCCCGTTAGGCAGAAGAGGTTGGCGCTAGACCCAGAAAGGTACGCAGCGTTAAAGGAGGAAGTTGACAAGCTGAAGGCCAATGGGTTCATTTGTGAGTCTTTTTACCCTGTGTTGGTGTCGAACCCAGTACTCGTTCCGAAGCCAAATGGGAAATGGAGGACCTGCGTCGATTTCTCGAACCTGAATAAAGCTTGTCCTAAGGACAGCTTCCCACTCCCAAGGATAGATCAGCTAGTAGATGCGACGGCAAGACATGAATTACTGAGTTTCATGGACGCCTACTTAGGGTACAACCAAATCCCAATGAACCCAGCAGATGAAGAGCACACGTCATTCATTACAGATAAAGGGCTCTACTGCTACAAGGTAATGCCCTTTGGGTTAAAGAACGCGGGTGCCACCTATCAGAGGTTGGTAAATAAGATGTTCGCTAACCAGATAGGGAGGAACATGGAGGTGTATGTGGATGATATGTTAGTGAAGACCAAGAATTCCACAGAGCTCAACAAGGACCTTGGTGAGATGTTCGACACACTTAGGAAATACCGAATGAAATTGAATCCCGTCAAGTGCACCTTCGGTGTATCCTCAGGAAAATTCTTGGGCTTCATGGTCAATTCTAGAGGCATCGAGGCTAATCCTGATAAGATAAAGGCCCTAATAGAGATGAGCCCACCAAAGAACAAGAAGGAAGTGCAGTGCCTAACGGGAAGGGTGGCGGCCCTTAATAGATTTATCTCAAGGTCCATCGATAAGTGCCTCCCCTTCTTTGACATCCTCAATGGGAGAAAAAAGTTCGCTTGGGATGAAAAATGCGAAGAAGCATTTGTCAAGCTGAAGGAGCACTTGGGGAGGCCACCCCTGTTGGCAAAACCTGAGAAAGGCGAGAAGCTGTACCTGTACTTGGCAGTGTCTGAGCATGCCATAAGCGCAGCCTTGGTTAAAGGGGAGAAGAAGCAGCAACAATTCGTGTACTATATCAGCAAGCGTTTGGTGAACGCGGAGAACCGATACCCAGAGATCGAAAAATTGGCCTATGCGTTAGTTGTGGCTTCGAGGAAGTTGAGGCCTTAATTCCATGCGCACATGATTGAAGTCCTGACGGATAGTCCTTTGAGGCAGGTCTTACATAAACCTGAGACCTCAGGGAGGCTGATGAAATGGTCGATCGAGTTGAGTCAATTTGACATTGTGTATACCCCAAGAGCTTCCATCAATGGACAGGTGCTGGCGGACTTTATAGTAGAGTTCACCCATCAGCCAGATGGAGGAAGAAGTGAAGAAGGGGAGCACCCTGTTATAGAGGAAGAGCGAGGGGGTCTAGAGGAATGGAGTTTGCATGTTGATGGGGTGTCTAATGAAGGAGGATCCGGAGCGGGCATCATGATGACCGGACCCGAGGGACACAAAATGTATTGCGCTATCCGGTTCGGGTTTGAGGCCTCCAATAACGAGGCAGAGTACGAGGCGCTCCTGGCTGGCCTGCGTTTGGCCCAGGAGCTGAGAGTGATGCGGCTTCGTATCTTCAGCGACTCTCAATTGGTAGTGTACCATGTAAAGGGGGAACACCAAGCGAGGGGACCCAAGATGGCAGCCTACTTGGAAAGGGTGAAGGGCTATCTGGGATGGTTAGTGGCATATAGCATAGAGCAAATCCCCAGGGAAAGGAATACCCATGCTGATACACTCACGAATCTGGCGTCCACCAAGGACAGTGATATCTTGGAGTCGATACCCGTGGAGTACCTACCCAAATCCAGCATCGAAGGTGCAGACGTGCATATGATTAGTGTCCCAAGGGAGTCATGGATTGAGCCGATCAAAAGGTACCTGGAGGAAGGAACCTTGTGTAGAAGAGGAGGAGGCGTTGAAAGTGTTGCGTGAGATACACGAGGGGGAGTCTGGCAACCACGAGAGCGGACCCTCCACAGCTAGGAAGGCCATGAGACAAGGATACTACTGGCCCTCCATGGAGAGGGATGCGCATGACTTTGCCACGAAATGCGACAAATGCCAGAGGCACGCCAACTACCCTCGAAAACCCCCAAGTAAACTGACCAGCATGACCAGCCCCTGGCCCTTCGCTATCTAGGGGATAGACTTGATCGGCGCTCTTCCTGCAGGCAGAGGTGGAACGAAATACGCAGTGGTGGCAGTAGACTACTTCACTAAGTGGGTAGAAGCAGAACCCCTCGTGAAGATAACAGCCAAGCACATCACCTCTTTCGTCAACAAATTCATTGTTTGTAGATATGGAGTACCCTACAAAATTATTTCTGACAATGGTACCCAGTTCGAGGGAGGAGCTTTTGAGGAATATTGTAGGGGAAGGGGCATAAGGAGAAGTTTCTCCGTGGTGGTACACCCACAGGCCAATGGACAGGTGGAGGCCATAAACCGGGTCCTTAAGAAGAACTTGAAGGCGAAGCTAGAAAATATGAAGGGAGCCTGGGTAGAGGAGCTACCAAATGTGCTGTGGGCTTACAGAACCACCCCGCGCACGACTACTGGGGAGTCCCCCTTCTCCTTGGCCTACAGATGCGAGGCCGTACTCCCAGTTGAGATGCAGGTTGAGTCCCTCAGGGTACAGGCGTATGGAGACGAGGCTAACCGCGTAGCTCTGGCCGAGAGCTTGGATATGCTTGAAGAGAAGAGAGAAAAAGCACAAATGAGGGTGGCAGTATACCAACAGTGCGCCGCGAGGTACTACAATTCGAGGGTGCAAGAGAGAATTTTCATAGTTGGCGACTTGGTGCTGAGGAAGGTACTCCCTAACACGGGAGACCCAGGAGCAGGGGTGATGGGGGCGAACTGGGAGGGGCCCTAACAGGTTGCTCAGTGCATACCCCCGAACTCTTATAAGCTCGCGCACATGGACGACACAATCATACCCCGAGCATGGAACACGGAGCACCTTAGGAAGTACTACCAGTGAGGCGCTCACGCTCGGTGCTAAAAGGACAAGTGTTGTACCCTATCTTAGTATTGTAGAGAAGAATCAAAGAGGTTACTTAGACAACCTCCTGAGTGGGTGTGAGTATTTTTTATTTCATTCTCTATGAAAATCTCATATGTATCGCTGTAGCAAGAATTTTATGAATGAAATTGTTTGCAACTTCGTATATGTTGATGCTCATAATCTCATCAAGAGAAAATGTAAGGCCGAGGCAAGGCCCTAAGGCCACCGTCGTCTTGGCAAGCCATCGCACCACCCCATCTCGCGAGGCCACCATCTCGCGAGGCCGTCACATGGGCGAAGCCACCCCATCTCGCGAGGCCACCATCTCGCGAGGCCATCATGTGGGCGAGGCCAACCATGGGCGAAGCCACCCCATCTTGCGAGGCCACCATTCCGCGAGGCCGTCGCATGGGCGAAGCCACCCCGTCTCGCGAGGCCCTTGGGCCACTCCCACCATGCGAGGCTGAGGGAGGCTGCGAGGCCCTTGGGCCACTCCCACCATGCGAGGCCGAGGGAGGCTGTGAGGCCCTTGGGCCACTCCCACCATGCGAAGCCGAGGGAGGCTGCGAGGCCCTTGGGCCACTCCCACCACGAGAGGCCGAGGGAGGCTGCGAGGCCGTCAACGGCGCCTCATGCGCGAGGCCGCGCAAGGTCCCACGCGCGCGCGCCCCGGGAGGTCCATCAGTCCGCCATCTTCTCAGGAGGCCGACACCCCCTCACTTGACACGTATGGGCCCAAACCACACCATTAGGGGCCATGTAGGGGAAGTCACACGAAGGGGAAGGCTTGCAGAGGAGGCGTCTTGCCTTGCACACTAAGACGAAGAGTGAGGCCACGCGCTTATCGCCCGCACCCGTGGGTGACCCTAGGGTTCTTCGGGCATCTCGTGCTAAGGTCCCAAGATTCTTACTCAACGCCATGGCCGGGGCAGGCACCAAGGGTCCCATTCCTTACACCTTGAGATCCCTATGCTTAGGAGATCCAGTACGAGTCGAATGAGATATATTTGTACGACCAAGTACTAAGTACGGATACCAGTGCCAGTGAGATTGCTGGGGTAAGGATCATGGTCCGTACGTCTACGGCCATAGGTCAGAGCCGACACCACTACCTCCTGCGCCAATACGCCTGCCATCACGCATCAGACATGGGTACAGACAAGTAGTGGAGACATCCTCCTGACACCTGCTCCTGTACGGGATGTACAACCACAACCTCTGAAGCCACTCCCCTAATACAGTACGTATGTACCACTTGGTCCCCTGGACCACTATGTACCTAAGGCCATTAGAGCCTACTATAAAATGAACTCCAAGGCCACCTGAAGGGGGGTTGGAAATTTGATTGTAGCAGAGCCTTAAGTGTGAATGAAAGATTGATTTCTCCATTATTGTGCCATCATTGTTCTCGAGTTTTTGTTCAAGTTTTTACTGCTTTCTAATTAGCCATCTTGATTTGATAATTGTTTCCAACTTAACTTCGTTGACGAGTTCTCACCGTCAACAGTTTGGCGCCGTCTGTGGGAACGTTAGTTTCAAGCTACTGTTCCACCATTGTTTCCGACAAGAAGAAGATGCCAAGACGCTCGAAACGACTGAGGGAGATGCGGGAGGTAGAAGTTCACCTGAACGGAGTCCAGCTGAAGACCTCCATGAAGGACGCTCCTCCACCCAGGGACGTGGAACCCCCGAAAGACCCTGAGGTTCACGGAGGAGACAGGGTGGCCTCATCGCCGGCCGCTCCACCTGGAGGGAGTCCTCCCAGAGCACCACCGGTACACGCTGATGAGTTCCCTCCTCCAAAACCGCCGCGGGCACCGAACTCTGGCTGGCAAGACCCGGGCCCTTCTGCCCATAGGCCTGACAAACACCCCCGGGTCCACTCCGTGAGCTCGAGTTCGAAGTCCCGATTTTACGAAGAGGAGATACGTGAGCTCCACCGTAAAAACCAAAGGTTAGAAACTACCTTAGAAAACATGCAAGAGGTCCTTAACGGCCTACTGCAGGGTAAGTCCAGCATAACCTTGCCTAAGGGAAAGGAGAAAGGCAAGGATGGGGTGGAGACCACTGTGCCGGTAGATGATGGAAGAACCCGACATTCAACTAGCAACACCCCCCGCGCGAAGCAACATGATCACCCCGAACCGCCTAAGCAGGCCCAGAAGCCAGCACCGAGAACCAACGCTGCCCCTCGCCATGAGGATGAGGTCACCTCCAAAAGAACACCCCCAGACTTGCGGAAGGAGCTCAATAAGAAGAGGGCGATCAAAGGGACCACGCCCCCTGTGGTGCCTCGAGAAGGCAAGGGAAAAGCAGATCTTAGCCCGTCCACTCTGAGAGACACCCTCAGCAAAAAGAGGCAGGACCTAGACACGGAGATGCGGAGCTTGCGGAGCAAGATCGTCACCGCATCGGGTGGCCAGGCCTTTGAGGAAGACTTCGACCATGAGTCGCCCTTCGTGCGAGAAATTCAGGCAATCCGGCTCCCTGCCAATTTTAAGGAGCCCAATATGACCCCTTACGAAGGGAACACGGATCCAAAATACCACCTGGATGCGTTTAATGATCTGATGAAATTGAGGGGGATCGGAAGTGGTGCCAGGTGCCATTGCTTCGCTGTTACTCTGAAAGGACCCGCCTACAAATGGTTCAAAATGCTAAGGCCAGGGTCCATCAGGTCCTGGCAGCAGTTCTCTGACGAGTTCCTCCAACAGCACCATGCCGTGCGGGACTACACGATGCCAGGTACCAGCTTGGCCAACGTGAAGCAAGGGGAGAAGGAAAGCCTGAAGAGCTACATTCACCGATTCATATATGGAGGCCGCAAAAGTGGGGAGCCTAACGCGCCGGGAGTTAAAAATGGCCATTATCGTTGGAGTGCTCCCAGGAAGCAAATTGTGGGACAACATGTTAAAGAGGGAAGTCACTGACCTGGATGACTTCTATGAAAGAGCACAGAAGTACATCCGTGTGGAGGATGGCCACGCAAACCTGAAGGCAGGGAAGGAGGAGCCCCACGCGAAGTCCCCAACTAACGACGAGTCAATGCAGCAAAGAAGAAAAGGACATACGATGGGTCGAGGGATGACCAGCAGAGGAAGACCAAGCGAGGGGGTGATCATAGGCCAACAGCCTATACTCATTATACGAACCTCACGGACACCAGGGAGCATATTTACATCACCAACGAAGATCGAGTGCCCTTCAAAAAGCCCCCACCAATGAGAAAGGATCGGTCCAAAAGGGACCCCAGGAGATACTGCCAATACCACAAGGACATCGGGCACACCACGGCAGAGTGTATCCACCTGAAGGAGGAAATTGAAGAGCTTATCTGCCGAGGGCACTTGGGCCGCTATGTCTGGAGAGAGAGGCAAAGGCCAGAAGGCGAGCCCACAGCACCCAAGGCACAAGAGCGAGCCCCAGAAATACAGGGAGAGGTCCGAACCATTTTTGGAGGTTCAGGATTTGGGGGAGACTCTAGGAAGGGGCGAGATAGGTATGTAAGAGAGGCTCGGCGAAGTCCGCCTCCCTGCGTCATGAGTTTAGAACAACGACCTCCGAAGAGTTTCAAGGGGGAAAACGACTCTATAACGTTCACTGAGGAGGACGCACGAGGGGTACACTTTCCCCATAATGATCCGCTGGTGTTGACGGTCCAATTGGAGAATATGCGTGTGCATCGAGTCCTAGTGGACAACAGGAGCTCGGTGGACATCTTATATCGCCCTACTTTAGAAAAGATGGGACTGGGCATTCGTCACCTGAAGCCCTGCCAGTCGTCCCTATACGGATTTATAGGGGATTCAGTGCAACCCCTTGGGATGATCGAATTGACACTTACCATGGGGGAGCAACCCCGCCAAACTACAGTCATGTCTAACTTTGTTGTAGTAGATTGTGCATCAGCTTTCAACGCGGTATTAGGGAGGCCCTCCCTGAGAGAATTGAAAGCCATAACTTCAATATATCACTTGGTTGTCAAGTTCCCGACTCCAGGAGGGGTCGCAAGTGTGAAAGGAGAACAGAAGGAGGCGAGGGAGTGTTACAACACCTCACTCCGCACGCCTGCAAAGCCGCGTGAGCCAATGGCCATGGTGGTACATGAGGCGCTGTGTACGCCCACGGGGGGTCCGCAGGAGCTGGACCCTCGGGTCGTGGATGAGGCAAGAGCAGAACCAGTGGAAGAAGTAGAGGAGATTACGGTGACAGAGGAACCCTTAAGGAAATTGAAGATAGGGAGAAGCCTACAAGGTGACGTTAAGGAGGAGTTGATGGAATTTTTGAAGGATAATCTAGACGTATTTGCATGGAGTCATGAGGATATGGTGGGCATAGACCCCAGCGTGATGTGCCACCACCTGAACATCTCCCCAGAAGCAAGGCCCGTCAGGCAAAAAAGGCGGGCGCTAGACCCAACAAGATACGCAACGTTAAAAGAGGAGGTTGACAAGTTGAAGGCTAACGGTTTCATCCGTGAGTCTTTCTACCCTGTGTGGGTATCGAACCCAGTACTCGTGCCAAAGCCAAATGGGAAGTGGAGAACTTGCATCGATTTCACGAATTTGAATAAAGCTTGTCCTAAGGACAGCTTCCCACTTCCCAGGATAGATCAGTTAGTAGATGCAACAGCGGGGCATGAGTTACTAAGTTTTATGGACGCCTACTCAGGATACAACCAGATCCCAATGAACCCGGCAGATGAAGAGCACACGTCACTCATTACAGACAAAGGGCTATACTGTTACAAGGTGATGCCCTTCGGGCTCAAGAACGCGGGAGCCACCTATCAAAGGCTGGTGAATAAAATGTTCGCCAATCAGATAGGAAGGAATATGGAGGTGTATGTGGATGACATGCTAGTGAAGACCAAAGTAGCAGCAGAGCTCAACAAAGACCTTGGTGAGATGTTTGACACGCTCAGGAAATACCGGATGAAATTGAACCCAGCCAAGTGCACCTTCGGGGTATCCTCAGGGAAATTCTTGGGCTTCATGGTCAATTCCAGAGGCATCGAGGCCAATCCTGACAAGATAAAGGCACTCATAGAAATGAGCCCGCCAAAGAATAAGAAGGAGGTGCAGTGCCTAACAGGAAGGGTAGCGACCCTTAATAGGTTCATCTCAAGGTCCACCGACAAGTGCCTCCCATTCTTTGACATCCTCAAAGGGAGCAAAAAGTTCGCTTGGGATGGAAGGTGTGAGGAAGCATTTATCAGGCTGAAAGAGCACCTGGGGAAGCTGCCCCTGTTAGCAAAGCCGGAGAAGGGCGAGAAGTTGTACCTGTACTTGGCAGTGTCTGAGCACGCCATCAGCGCAGCCCTGGTTAAGGGGGAGAAGAAGCAGCAACAACCCGTATACTATATCAGCAAGCGTTTGGTGGACGCGGAGAGCCGGTATCCAGAGATCGAAAAATTGGCCTATGCGCTAGTAGTGGCGTCAAGGAAGTTGAAGCCTTACTTCCATGCACATACAATTGATGTCTTAACAGACAGTCCTTTGAGACAAGTCTTACATAAGCCAGAGACTTCAGGGAGACTAATGAAATGGTCAATTGAGCTAAGTCAGTTTGATATTGTATACACTCCAAGGGCTTCCATCAACAGACAGGTGCTGGCAGATTTTATAGTAGAGCTCACCCATCAACCGGGTGAAGGAAGGAATGAAGAAGGAGAGCAGCCTGTTACGGAGGAGGAGCTAGGAGGTTCAGAGGAGTGGAGTTTGCACGTTGATGGGGCGTCGAATGAAGGAGGATCAGGAGCGGGCATCATGATGACAGGGCCCGAGGGACACAGAATGTACTGCGCAATCCGATTTGGGTTTGAGGCCTCCAATAATGAGGCAGAGTACGAGGCGCTCCTGGCTGGCCTGCGTCTAGCCCAGGAACTGAGAGTAACGCGCCTTCATATCTTCAGCGACTCGCAATTGGTAGTATGCCAGGTAAAGGGGGAGTACCAGGCAAGGGGACCTAAGATGGAAGCCTATTTGGAGAAGGTGAAGGGCCATCTCGGACGATTAGTGGCATACACTGTAGAGCAAATCCCCAGAGAGAAGAACACCCATGCCGATGCACTCGCAAAGCTGGCATCTACCAAGGATAGTGATGTCTTGGAATCAATACCCGTGGAGTACTTACCAAAACCCAGTATCGAAGGCGCGGGCGTACACATGATTAGTGCCCCGAGGAGATCATGGACTGAGCCAATCAAGAGGTACCTGGAAGAAGGAACCTTGCCTGCGGATAGAAACGAATCCCGGAGATTGGTGTACAAGGCCGCAAGATACACCCTGGTAGATGGGGTCCTTTACAAAAGAGGATTCTCAATGCCCCTCCTGCGGTGTGTAGAAGAAGAGGAGGCGTTGAGAGTGTTACATGAGACACATGAGGGAGAGTGCGGCAACCACGAGAGCGGACCCTCTACGGCTAGGAAGGCCATGAGACAAGGATACTACTGGCCTTCCATGGAGAAAGATGCGCATGACTTTGCCACGAAATGCGACAAATGCCAGAGGCACGCCAACTACCCTCGGAAACCCCCAAGTGAACTGACCAGCATGACCAGCCCCTGGCCCTTTGCCATCTGGGGGATAGACTTGATCGGTGCTCTTCCTACAGGCAGGGGTGGAGCCAAGTACACGGTGGTGGCAGTAGATTATTTCACTAAGTGGGTAGAAGCGGAACCCCTTGTGAAGATAACCGCCAAGCACATCACCTCTTTTGTCAACAAATTCATTGTGTGTCGATATGGAGTACCCCACAAGATTAATTCCGACAATGGTACCCAGTTCGAAGGAGGAGCCTTCGATGAATATTGCAAGGAAAGAGGCATAAGGAGGAGTTTCTCCGAGGTGGTGCACCCCCAGGCCAATGGGCAAGTGGAAGCCATAAACAGGGTCCTTAAGAAGAACCTGAAGACAAAGCTGGAAAAAATGAAGGGAGCCTGGGTAGATGAGCTACCAAACGTGCTATGGGCTTACAGGACCACCCCACGCTCGACTACTGGGGAATCCCCATTCTCCCTGGCCTATGGATGCGAGGCAGTGCTACCAGTCGAGATGCGAGTCGAGTCCCACAGGGTACAGGCATATGGAGACGAAGCCAACCGCGTAGCCCTGGCCGAAAGCTTAGACATGCTGGAGGAGAAGAGAGAAAAAGCCCAAATGAGGGTGGCGGTATACCAGCAGCGCGCCGCAAGGTACTACAATTTGAGGGTGCGAGAGAGAACTTTCAGAGTTGGTGACCTAGTGCTAAGGAAGGTACTCCCAAACACACGAGACCCAGACGCGGGAGTGCTGGGGGCGAATTGGGAGGGGCTCTACCAGATTGCTCAGTGCATCCCCCCGAACACTTACAAGCTGGCTTGCATGGACGACACCCTCATACCCCGAGCATGGAACACGGAGCACCTGAGGAAGTACTACCAGTAAAGCGCCCATGTTCGATGGAAAAGGAACAAGTGTTGCACACTGCCTTAATATGATAGGAAGAAATCAAAGAGGTTACCTAGATAGCCTCCTAAGTAGGTGTGAGTCTTTTATTGTTGTTTTATAAAAAAAAAAAAAAAAACTTTGTATGTACCATTGCAACTATTTGTATGAGACCGTTTATTATGAATGTGATGAATGGAACTGCATGTTGTGGGTAAAACTGTTCAACCTCATGTATTATTTTCCTTCACTACGCGGGCATTAGCCAAAGTGCCTGCCGAAATAAATTTCACCAGGCACTTGGGGGGCAGGATAGGAGGCGACAGCAGGCAGCTAGCAAAGGGAACCTAAAAAGGGCCCTATATCAAAGGATCCTAAAAAGGGACCCCTTGCCCTCCTAAAAACGAGGCCCCTAAAAGGGACCCTCTACCAAGAGGATCCCTTGCCCTCCTAAAAACGAGGCCCCTAAAAGGGACCCTCTAAAGGGACCCCTTGCCCTCCTAAAAACGAGGCCCCTAAAAGGGACACTCTACCAAGAAGACCCCTGGCCTTCCTAAAAAAAGAGGACCCTCTACCAAGAGTATCCTAAAAATAAAAAAAGGGCCCTCTATCAAGAGGAAATGACCCAAAACCAAAAAAGACCCCCTATACTAGGGCCTTCAACGAAAGTCCTTACAAGGCACCCCTTGGGATCGTAAGGATTAGCTACCCTTATGAACACCAAGGGAGGCCATAGGGACTTACAAAAAAAAAGACATGGTGACGACAATAATAATAAGTCTAGAGCGGCCACCAAGCCGCCTAGCCAAAAAGGGTCCCAAAGGAGACCCTTGCAAAAATAGTACTATGAATAACGACGAGAAGGACGCTTCTCGCAAAGAAATAATAAGCGCGCGCAAGAAAAACATAAAAGGGTAACTACGACCCAAGGGGTCAAAATATCCTTATGAAAGCAACCAAGAGGCACCAAAAGAAGTCCCAGCGAACCCTTTCACATGGGATCCAAAGGACCTCCAGTCCGATAGATAAAAGAGGGGAACCAACTAAACCCCATCACACGGGCTTAAAAGGGCCTCGAATGCAATAGAACAAGAAATAAATAGCAACATCATATATATTTATACATTAGAAAAAAAAAAGAGAGTTCTCGAGATAATACAAGAGTTACTAACAGAAAAGTAGCACTGGTGATGATGTTACAAAATAAAAACAAAAAAGGAACGAGACTATTTCAAGGCCTCCCGTAGTGGGCACTCCACCAGGCCGCTCGGGCAACGGCCTGCTCGCCAAAAGAGGAGAAGTCGAAGTTGGGATCCTGCTTCCACACATTGTAAAGAGCCCGGTCTATAGACTTGCGCTCGGTTATGACCCTCTCCGCCTCCAAGGAAGCTCTCGCCGCCTCCCAGGAAGCCCTCTCCGCCTCCAAGGAAGCGACCTTCTCCTGAGCCGACTGTAGTTCAGCCCTAAGGGCCTCAACTTCAGTCCCCATTTGGATAACCATCTCATGCGACCCGGACGCAGTGGCCTTGGCCCCCCGGAGCTCGCGCTCCAAGCATTTAGCCTTCCCCTTCAGCTCCTTGATCCTAGCCTTCAGCTTCTCATTCTTCGAGTCCAACTTGGCATACTTAGTCCGGGCCTTTGACAATTGGACCTTGGTTGCGCTAAGCTCATTTTCGAGCTCCTGGACCTGGACTATGAGGCCGTCCCTCTCAGTGGTAGATGCGGAGAGGACGTCGGACGAGTCAGCATGCCGAAGAGACACGATATAGACCTGCACAAGAAAATCAATGGCATCAGCGATAAGTAACAAAAAGAAAAACACATGTGCATCTATGCATAATACTAATCAACGCAAGGTGCAAAGCCTCACCCAGGCCGCGGCACGCCTTAGCATCTCCCCGAGGTCTGGTTGAGTCACGTTCCCCAGGCCCCTCCAGTCGGAGACAGGGAGACTCGCAGCTATTGGAACGAAACACTGCCCATAAACTGAGGCCATCCTGGTCACCCAAGGCTCTGCCTCCACGCTAGGAACATCTGGTTGGACAGGAACGGATGACCCACTCGCCGAAGCAGGAGGCGGCGCAGAGAAGGGAAAAAACTGGGACCCTGGTGCATTAGAAGGGGGCTCCGAGAGGTCGACATAGTCAGCGTCTGGTATGCCAATGTCATGGGGGACCTGAGGGAAGACGTCCGTGCCATCAAGGCCAGGAGGGGCGTAACATCCCGCCGCGGCCTGCGGGTCCAGAGATGGAAAAGCCATGTCCTGGTCATGTGGGCCATAGAGAGGGCATCCCCCGGGGGACGGGGGGGCATCCTCCATCTCCTCCTCAGCCTCGCCATCATGTAGGGACGGCCCGGTCGGCATAGCCACAGCCTTCCTAGACATAGTAATTGACCACAGGAACTTAGGGTCAGAAACTGGGGACAGCTGGTGGAATTTATGGTTCGTCACAGTAAATAGGACCGCCGCCTTCTTCAAGGCGGCGTCTGCATCTATAAGCTTGTTTATAGCCGCCGCCTCTGCCCCTATCGCCGAAGGATCAGTGAATTGCTCTGCATGAGTCACACCAATGTCAGCACAAGCAAGAGTATAAAACAGTAAGTTCTAATAAAAAAAAAAAAAGGGACCAAGGTACTTACTAGGGCCGGAGCGAAAGTCCTCGCGAACAGAGAGAGGGCCCTTTACCCAGAAAAAGTCTTGCTTCCAAAGCCCTGGGTTAGACACTGAACCCTCTATTAAAGGGAGATCGTTGTTGGCCTTTTGCAGGTAGAAGAAGCCCTTGGACTTGTGCACCGCCATGAGGTTGTACAGGGTGTGCACCTCTTGCGCCGTCGGGGCGCGCTCGACATTCTGCTTGAACCAGATGAAAAGACAGCTTAAAGTCAACCAACTGTTGGGTGACAGTTGAAGAGGGGCCAAGTCAAAGTAGTTAAGAACCGCCACAAAGAACGGGTGCAAAGGAACGGTGCCACCCGCCTTCAAAATCTGCTCGCTCAAAGCCACTAAACCCATCTCAGGGCGATCGGCCCGGCAGGTCTCCTTAGGAGCGTATAGGGCGTATTCTGGAGGAATGCGATAGTGCTTCACTATCCCCTTCAATTTGTTCGAGGACACATGGGACACTAGGCTGGATGCCAGTGGAGGGGCGTTGTCCTCTTCCTAGACAGACACCTGTCTGCGTGCTCTCGGCATATCTGCAAAATCAAAAGAAATATGTGAGGAAGAGGCAGAACACTTAACCCTCAATTTTTTCTTCCTAGCAAGAGTTTTCCATCGAGGGAGCGATGGCGGAAGCGCTAAGCTAGGATAAACTGAGACTAGGGGATGGGGACAGGAGCTAGCGGCCCCATGACTGTCATCAGGCGAGGAAGGAGTGGGAGGTTCTAGCGGAATGTGTCCCTCCATAAACTCTAACTCCCACCGCAATTCGAAAAGGGTCGTCCTAAGACGCGCTATGTGGTCGCTAAGGCCTAGGGGTGAAGGTCCTCCATCTCCCCTCGACACCGAGTCAATTTCGCTCTCTACCACCCAAATTTTGTGCCTAAGATCAGCCATGCACTCAAGGTGGCGGATGCGGGCTTGCCTCAAAGAATCATAGTCCTGGTAAGGGTTGCCCTCAGGGGACTCTGAGTTTGAGGACAGGTCAATAAACTCAGCCCTTGGGGGTATGTCGGACGGGCCGTCACTGACCATGAAACCACGTCCCAACAACAAAAAAGGGCTCACGTATAAACGAGGGGAAGGCTACAAAACACAAAGGAATAGGCTTAATACCTCTAGATGCAAACGCCCTAAATGGACTACTATAGGGTATATATAAAAAAAAAGGAGGAGGGGCGTGCATATGGTCAAACTCACTACAAGCTCGGACTAATGTACCCCATCCCGAGTACTGCTAGTTTGGACCCGTCCGACATACCCCCAAGTGATGAAACTATGGAAAAAGTGTGGTTGTGGGGGATTGAACCCCATCCCAAGTGATGAAACTATGGAAAAAGTGTGGTTGTGGGGGATTGAACCCTTTACCTCTTGAAAGGAGCAAGGGTCTAACTACCACTAAGCCAAGGAAGTAAGGTGTAAATATTAAGCCATGAATGAAGGCCTATTTATAGGAACAAAGATGAATAGTCTACAAGAGCACCTAAAGGCCCTCTCATAGACTAGGGGGGCAAGTGTTGATGCTCATAATCTCATCAAGAGAAAATGTAAGGCCGAGGCAAGGCCCTAAGGCCACCGTCGTCTTGGCAAGCCATCGCACCACCCCATCTCACGAGGCCATCACATGGGCGAAGCCACCCCATCTCGCGAGGCCACCATCTCGCGAGGCCATCACATGGGCGAGGCCAACCATGGGCGAAGCGACCCCATCTCGCGAGGCCACCATTCCGCGAGGCCGTCACATGGGCGAAGCCACCCCATCTCACGAGGCCACCATCTCGCGAGGCCACCATCTCGCGAGGCCATCACGTGGGTGAGGCCAACCATGGGCGAAACCACCCCATCTCACGAGGCCACCATTCCGCGAGGCCGTCGCATGGGCGAAGCCACCCCGTCTCGCGAGGCCCTTGGGCCACTCCCACCATGCGAGGCCGAGGGAGGCTGCGAGGCCCTTGGGCCACTCCCACCATGCGAAGCCGAGGGAGGCTGCGAGGCCCTTGGGCCACTCCCACCACGCGAGGCCGAGGGAGGCTGCGAGGCCGTCAACGGCGCCTCATGCGCGAGGCCGCGCAAGGTCCCACGCGCGCGCGCCCCGGGAGGTCCATCAGTCCGCCATCTTCTCAGGAGGCCGACACCCCCTCACTTGACACGTATGGGCCCAAACCACACCATTAGGGGCCATGTAGGGGAAGTCACACGAAGGGGAAGGCTTGCAGAGGAGGCGTCTTGCCTTGCACACTAAGACGAAGAGTGAGGCCACGCGCTTATCGCCCGCACCCGTGGGTGACCCTAGGGTTCTTCGGGCATCTCGTGCTAAGGACCCAAGATTCTTACTCAACGCCATGGCCGGGGCAGGCACCAAGGGTCCCATTCCTTACACCTTGAGATCCCTATGCTTAGGAGATCCAGTACGAGTCGAATGAGATATATTTGTACGACCAAGTACTAAGTACGGATACCAGTGCCAGTGAGATTGCTGGGGTAAGGATCATGGTCCGTACGTCTACGGCCATAGGTCAGAGCCGACACCACTACCTCCTGCGCCAATACGCCTGCCATCACGCATCAGACATGGGTACAGACAAGTAGTGGAGACATCCTCCTGACACCTGCTCCTGTACGGGATGTACAACCACAACCTCTGAAGCCACTCCCCTAATACAGTACGTATGTACCACTTGGTCCCCTGGACCACTATGTACCTAAGGCCATTAGAGCCTACTATAAAATGAACTCCAAGGCCACCTGAAGGGGGGTTGGAAATTTGATTGTAGCAGAGCCTTAAGTGTGAATGAAAGATTGATTTCTCCATTATTGTGCCATCATTGTTCTCGAGTTTTTGTTCAAGTTTTTACTGCTTTCTAATTAGCCATCTTGATTTGATAATTGTTTCCAACTTAACTTCGTTGACGAGTTCTCACCGTCAACAATATATACTTTTCTTCGCTACGCGGGCATCAGCCAAAGTGCCTGCTGAAATAAATTTCACCAAGCATTTGGGGGGCAGGACAAGAGGCGAAAACATGCAACTGGCAGGGGGAACCTAAAAAGGACCCTTTAACGGAGGATCCTAAAAAGGACCCCTTTCCCTCCTAAAAAAGAGGCCCCTAAAAGGGACCCTCTACCAAGAGGACCCTAAAAGCGACCCCCTGTCAGGAGGACCCTGAAAAGGACCCTATGCACTAGAAGGATCCTAAAAAAGGCCCTCCATCAGGAGGAAGTGACCCTGAAAAGGACCTATGAACTAGGAGGATCCTAAAAAAGGCCCTCCATCAGGAGGAAGTGACCCTAAAAAAGGACCCATTGATGGGGGATTCCAGAGGGACCCCCTATACCAGGGCCTTAAACAAAGTCCTTACAAGGCATCCCCTGGGATCACAAGGATTAGCTACCCTTGTGAACACCAAGGGAGCCCATAGGGGCTTACAAAAAAGATGGTAACGACAATAATAAGTCTAGTGCGGCCACCAAGCCGTCTAGCCAAAAAGGGTCTTAAAAGAGACCCTTGCAAAAATAGTACTATGAATAACGACGAGAAGGACGCTTCTCGCAAAAGATAATAAGCGCGCGCAAGAATATATAAAAGGATAGCTAGGACCCAAGGGGTCAAAATATCCTTATAAGAGTAATCAAGAGGCACCAAAAGAGGTCCTAGTGAACCCTTTCACGTGGGCTCCCAAGGACCTCCAGCCTGGTGGATAAAAGAGGGGAACCAACCAAACCCCATCATACAGGCTTAAAAGGGCCTCAAATGCAGTCGAATAAGAGATAAATAGCAACACATGTATATATACATTGAAAAAGAAGGTCTTGAAGATAGTACAAGAGTTACCAAAGGAAAATAGTAAAGACAGACATATTACAAAGGCCCGAAGTACAAAAAAAAAAAAAGGAAGATAGCATACACCCATGGAGGGCTAGCCGGCAAATGTTATGAGGTAACTACTTCAGGGCCTCCTAATGTGGGTGCTCCACATGGCCGCTCGAGCAATGGCATGTTCACCAAAAGAAGAGAAGTCAAAATTCGGATCCTGCCTCCACAAATTGTAAAGGGCACTGTCTATGGACCTGCGCTCGGTGGTAGCCCTCTCCGCCTCCAAGGAAGCATTCCTCTCTTGCTCCGACTGAAGTTCAGCCATGAGGGCCTTGAATTCGGCCTCCAACTGGGTAACTCTCTACTGTGATGCGGCCGCGATGGCCTTGGCCTCCTGGATTTCACGCTCCAAGCGGGTAACCTTGTCCTCTAGCCCCTTGGTCTTGGCCTTTACTTCCTTCCTCTTTAGTATCAAGTTGGAAAATTTGGTCTGGACCTTTGAAAACTTAGCCTTGGTTTCATTAAGCTCTTTCTCGAGCTCCTACACTCGGGCTATAAGGCAGTCCCTCTCAGCAGTAGACGCGGAGAGGTTGTTAGACGAGTCGGCAAACCGCATAGCCACTGTATAGGCCTGCACAAAAAAGTTAGCAATAGCAGCAATAAATGAAAAAAGCAAAAAAAAATATATATATGCATAAACACCTATACATAATAGGGTCGACGCGAGGGGCGGGGACTCACCCAAGTCATGGATCGCCTTAGGTTCTCCCCAAGGTCCGTCTGGGTTACGTTCCCAAGGCCACTCCAGTCGGATACAGGGAGGCTCGAGGCAAGTTGGGTGTATCGCTGTCCGTAAGACGATGCCATCCGAGTCACCCAGGGCTCCCCATCAGTACCAGGGGCACCTGGCTGGATGGGGACAGACGACCCACTTGCCGATGCGGGAGGGGGCGCGGTGAAAGTGGAAAGCCGAGGCTCTGGTCGATCAAAGGGGGGCTCCGCAAGGCATCGTGGAGCCTGAGTGAAGGCATCGTGGCCCTCAGGGTCAGGGTAAATACTACACCCTGGAATGTCCTGCTGGTCTTGTGACTGAGGGGCTGTGTCCGGATCATAGGAAGCACATGGAGGGCACCCCCCAGGAGATGGAGGCAGCTGGTGGGATCCCCCATGGTCAAGGGGGGCTTCCTCTGGCCCCTCCTCGTCCTCATCGTCATCCGGGCAAGGCTCAGCCAAGGTCTCCTTCATCTTCACGGACCCAGAGATGGTCCATAATAACTTGGGGTCAGAGACGGGAGATAGCTTGTGGCGGTTCAGATTTTTTACGGTGAAAAGGTGCACCACCTCTTTCGTGGCAGGATCAGCGTTGAGGAACTTTCTCATGTCTTTCGCTTCCAACCTGATGATGATGGGTTCGGCGAATTGCTCTGCACAGTACGCGCATTTCAACAGTTTCATATATGCAATGAAAAGGCAGCTCAAAGTCAGCCATCCATTGGGTGCCAGCGGAAGTGGAGCAAGGTCAAAGTAGTTGAGAACTGCAACAAAGAACGGGTGTAACGGAACGGTACCACCCGCTTTCAGAATGTGCTCACTGAGGGCCACAAAGCCGAGCTTAGGGCGGTCAGCTCGGCATGTCTCCAAAGGGGCGTATAGAGCATAATCTAGAGGGACACGATAATGATTCATGATGTCCATCAGTTTGTTGTCGGACACGCGCGACACCAGCTCGGACGCTAGTAAGGGGGTGTCGTCCTGCTCTTGCGTAGATACCTGTCGCCTTGCCCTCGGCATATCTGCAAAATCAAAAGAAAAATGTGAGGAAGACACATAACACTTGATCCTCCATTTTTTCTTCCTACCAAGAGTCTTCCATTGAGGGAGCGACTGCGGAAGTGCTAAGCTAGGACAAACTGAGACTAGGGGCTGAGGAGAAGCAGAAGCAGCCCCCTAACAGTCATCAGGCGAGGATGGGCTGGAAGGCTCAGGCGGAAGGTGTCCCTCCATAAACTCTAACTCCCACTGCAATTCAAAAAGGGTCATCCTAAGGCTCGCTACATGGTCACTAAGGTCTGGGGGGGAAGGTCCTCCGTCTCCTCTCGACATCGAGTCAATTTCTCTCTTCATCACCCAAATTTTGCGCCTAAGTTCAGCCATGCACTCAAGGTGGCAGATGCGGGCCTGCCTTAAGGAGTCATAGTCCTGGTGAGGGTTGCCCTCAGGGGACTCTGAGTTTGAGGACATGTCAATAAACTCAGCCCCCGGGGGTATGTCGGACAGGCCGTCACTGGCCATGAGACCTCGTCCCAACAACAAAAAGGGGTTCGCGTATAAACGAGGGAAAGGCTACAAAACAGAAAGGAATAGGCTTAATATCTCTAGATGCAAACGTCCTAAATGACCCACTACAGGGTATAAAAAAGAGGGGCATACATATGGTCAAACTCACTACAAGCTCAGGCCAAGGTACCCCATCCTGAGTAACGCTAATTTGAACCCAACAAAAACCAGGGAAAAAGAGAATATACCTCAAGATGTAGAAATTGGAGGTTGTCGAGACTAAAAAAGGAGGACGAGGGCCAAAAACACCAAATGGTCAAAAATGCACGTCTGCAAAAATAGGCAAAAAGGATGTGTTAGTCTCCAAATAGACACACCAAAAAATTAGCTCACATGTAAAAAAAAAAATGATGATGATAAGATGGAAAAATGAAATAATGGAAGCTATGGCAAAAGTGAGGTTGTGAGGGATTGAACCCCTTACCTCTTGAAAAAGGAAGGATTCTCCAAACCACTAAGCCAAGGAAGTAAGGTGAAAATATTAGGCCATGCATGAAGGCCTATTTATAAGAACCAAGGTGAATAGTCTACAAGAGCACCTAAAGGTACTCTCCTAGACTGGGGGGGAAGTGTTGATGCTCAAAATCTCACCAAGGGGAAATATGAGATCAATGCCACGAGGCCCCCATTTACACGACATAGATACCAAGACGCCATGGCCTCGCTCGGCCATGCTCGGCCACCCAGACGCGAGACGCCATGGCCTCGTTCGGCCACTCTCGGCCACCCCGACATGAGATGCCAACGGCCTCGCTCGGCCGGCCAGGTGCGAACACCATTGGCCTCGCTCGGCCACGCCCACACACCAGGTGGCCTCGCGCAGCCACGCCCGCACGCCAGGCGGCCTCGCGCCCCAGCAGGCCCTCAGCCTCGCGCAGCCACGCCCGCACGCTAGGCGGCCTCGCGCCCCAGCAGGCCCTCAGCCTCGCGCAGCCACGCCCGCACGCTAGGCGGCCTCGCACCCCAGCAGGCCCTCAGCCTCGTGCAGCCACGCCCGCACACCGGGCGGCCTCATGAATAGGGGAACGCGTCAAAGGAGCCTCGCCATCAAGGGGCTCACGAGGAAGTCATCTCACCTCGCACTCGTTTTTCAAGGCCCCATGCCTATCACTTATGCACACGGGTTCTGCAGGCATCTCGTGTCAGGGACCCGAGAGCCTCGCCTCACGCCACCACCTTTACGCGCGCCAAGTGTCCCGTCTTCTATACCTTGGGACCCCAATGCTCAGGGGCCCGGGTATGAGTTGAATGGAACGTAATCATATGATCTCATACCCCAATGGGTACGGCCCTTAAGACCTTGTATGTCGAGTACGAACACCCGTACCAGTGGGGTAGTGGGAATGCTGGGATAAGAGTTATGGCCCGTACATCTACGGCGAGGAGTCAAAGTCGACACCACTACCACCTACGCCACTATGCCTGTCACCACTCCTTAGACAGGGGTACAGACAAGTAGTGGAGGCATCCTCCTGACGCCTGCCCCTGTACTGGATGTACGACCAGGACCTCTGAAGCCACTCTCCTGACAGAGTACTTATGTACCACTTGGTCTCCTGGACCACCATGTACCCAGGGCCATTAAAGCCTACTATAAAATGAATTCTAACTCCACCTGAAAGGGGGTTGGAAAATTTACTATAGCCAAGGCTTGAGAGTGAAGGAAAGATTGATTTCTCCATTATTATTCTGTCATTGTTCTTGAGTTTTTACTTAGATTTCTACAACTCTTTTATTGACGATCCTTACTTGATAATTTTTTCCAACTCAACTTAGTTGACGAGTTCTCACCGTCAACAAGGCGTATTAAATATGCATGTGGGCTCATTTCTTATTATTAGGGAAATTGTCGTAATTTGGTCCGTTATGTGGATATATTTGGGTTACTTGGCATGGGACGATCCTAGGGATCAAGTTAGCGGGAAAGTCACAACAAGACTGAATACCCAACTCGGGGTGAGTTAAGGGGTATTTTGGGTATCTAGTACATTAATGGGTTATCGGGTAACGGGAATGAATATTTAAGGATATATTCGATATTAGTGAGATTAGGAGGGAATTCTGAGAGTTTTGACCATTTTACCATTGGGGATGTTTTTGGTACAACGAGTGCAAGATTCGCTTAAGGTTACTTAGAGCCTAAGTAAACTTCACAAAACACCAAAACAGAAAAACACGTTCTCCTTCTCTCTCTCTCTCTCTCTCTCAAATTCTTTGGGAACTCATGTGGTATAAGGAGAATTGAGGCTAGCTTAGGCTCAAGATTTCTTGGGGAAAGACTTGCCATAGATTGGGGAAATAGAGGTAATGATTTCTAGCCCTAAATCTATGTGTTTTTTTTCTAGTTTTTAGTTAAGCTTTTGGAGTTTTAGAAACTCAGTTCTGAGTTGGGAATTTGATGGGGATTTTGCCAAGCTTTTTCTTGGGTTTTGATGGTTTTATGCTACTGAAATGACTGGAAACTTTACTTTTTGAGTTTTAGCTATGTTGGGATAGGTTTTTAGATGGATTTGGCTTGAGGAAAACGGAGAAAAAGCATATTTTTCATGTTTATAAATTAGCAAGTTTGACACTATTTAAAGTACATAGTGTAACGGTCCTGGATTAAGAGGACGTTACAGTACAATTACGTGTTTTGGCTCTAGAACTTAGTTTAAAATGCTCTAATCTCATTGGTTGAGACTAACAAGGGTTCCTATACTATTTAAGAGAAAATTTGAGTTTTTGGTGAATTGATCACTCACCACTCTCTCTCTCTCTCTCTAGTTCACAAGATTACTAGTTTTCTCCAAGATCTTCATCAAGGAAGTTTGACTTGCATGGAAATTCAAGGCTTTTAAATCCCAATCTCATTCCAACTTGTAGTAGCTTCAAGTGATCTCTTAGGGGAAGCTTGGAATAGAGATTTTTGGACAAAAAATTCAATATGTGTCAAGCCATTGTCACCTCCATTGATTCACATAAAATCATAGTCTTTATGATTTTATGTAACTAAGGTTTTTTTATCTTCAATGGTCTATTCTATCACTTGTTATTATTTGTGTCATTTTCATTGAGTTTTCCTTTATTGTAGACTTGCTTAACTTAGGTTTTTTTATTTGAATTGTAACATTCAAATTTTTGTGCATAGCCATATCCCCAATAATAAAAAATCTCTATTCCAAACCCTAGTTCTATTTTCCAAAAATTGTTTATTTCCAAGGTTTTATACTAACCAAAACTATGGATGAAAGTTCATCAATTTCAGCCCTCAAGCTCATGTCCCGAGATCTAATGAGACTAGATCGATTCGATGGCTCCAACTTTGTGCGGTGGCAAGGCATGATCAAGTTGTTGGGAATTGTGCCCTTAAATCAATTGTAGTAGACAATGGTTTTAATGAAATAAATAAATGAATTGAATTATTGTATATATGTAGCTTATGTACTATATTTTTGTTAATAGTGTTAAGTACATATAAGAAAGTTCCCAAGTTCATCTATGTGGTCTCAATCTCATATTGGCATGAGAGGATCGAGATTGAGATAATGAAGTTAAATAATTCGCAGTAAAATAAAGTTATGGAATCATTACATTAATTATTGCTAGTACGGTCATCTAGTATTATGAATACATGTGACCTAGATTCGAGTTACTAGTGTAGTAGGACACTTTAGTGGAGGTACTTTGCCTGCTGAGTGTATGTAGAACTGGACCAGATGTGATTAATAATACTTGTTTAAATACCATTTTGTAGTATTATAAAACACATCAAATGATGATCATATACAAGCTGATCTTAATCCTAAAGTTACTATGAACTCCTATATATGTCACTTGATCCTTTAATTCATGCATTGTGGTTTGTCAGAATGATCAGGCTAAGAACTATGGCTGGGGACATAGCTTAACAGATATGGAATCTATACCTTCTTATAAATTGAATGATGATTCCCTATTGGGTTGGATTTTGGAACTGAAAAGGTTATTGACGTCAAATTCATAATCAGATTATGAATTAACCTTCACTAGTAAAGTCAATGGTACACTAGGAATCAAAATATAATTTAAAGGGTAAAACGGTAATTTTATTCCCACTTAATTATGAATCATCAATAGAGGATTAATTTTTATGTAATGATTATATCAATGGACACTTTATGGTTACAATAAAGTACTCAGTAAATATATGTAGTAAATATATGTCTTTGATTCTCAAGAGTCCAGTCTCATATTTATAGTGGAATGATCATCAGATTAATAAATATGATTATTGAATCAAAGAGTTTTGGTTATTAATCTTTTATTTATTGGAGCTTAGAATTATTGGTCCATAGGTCCCCAGGGCGACTCTATCAACACTAATAAAGGTCAGAGTTGATAAAATTGTTGAATTGTGAATGGGGTATTTTAGAGAATATTTATTCTTCGGGATAAATGTGCAATTATGTCATAATTGACATTGCACAATTTATTATTACATTTGTGCAACTTTCGAAATTGTATGGAAATAGAGTAAATTGATTTTAATCAATTATTTTATTTAAATGTGAATAAATGAATATGGATAGTCAAAATTTATTTTTATCATTATATTTATTTAATTAATATTAAGATGATAATGGAAATTCAAATTTTGAATTTTGAATTTTGAAATTTAAGTTTATATCTTTTCCTTAAAAAGATGATACCTTATTTGGACTTCTAATTATTAATTAATTAAAATAAAAACACATGAAAAAAAATATAAAAATCCCATTTGTAAGGGATAGACCACACGCATAGGGCTTGAACTGCTCTATGCGTGTGGCACTTCTGATGTTATCAAATATTAATTTTTTTATTTTTAATTAAATAAATAATCACTTTAAAAGGGGTTTTAAAAGGGAATGATAAACTTTGTCTTTTATCATTATTATTATTATAAAAAGATGATTGATTTTCCTTATTATTATTATTGTTATCCCAAAAATTTGAATATGATGATGTGGCAATCAAAAGTGACAATGGCAATGAATGGCAGGGCAAAGGTTTGAGATTAATCTTCGGAGTTGTGATATTATGGGAGATGAAAATTATTTATTTGGTTTGGAAGTGATTTGACCGACCCGGTAGAATTTCTGTCCGATCGGTAAAGATTTTTGACTGACCAGTAAAATGTTTTGGCCGACCGGTCATTAGTTTTGGCCGACCAGTCATTAGTTTTGGCTGACTAGTAAAGTGTTTTGGCCGACCAGTCAAATGTTTTGCCTAACCAGAAGAGTGTTTTGGCTGACCAGTATCACTCCAGAAAGCAGAGTTGGCCGACCAGATAGATCAGAAGCTCAGCCTATGACTCTTCAACAAAATTTCAATAACGACTTCAGTTAGAATTATCCGTAGCCACAGCGGGAATCTCTCAGATTATCCCAAAGAAATCACATATTGTTGTATTTTAAATTTGATTATTAATTAAATATTGGTTAGAACAACCGAATTATCCCGATTATGGTGGGACTTTGATTTGTACGATCCACGAGCCTATAAATAAAGAGCTCATGGCATCATTGAGGGGATTCTGATTCGATTTTTTCTGTCTAAGCTTTTGGGAACTCGGGTATTCTTGAGTGATTTTTCTAAGAAAAAGTTTGTATTCTTGAGAGAGAAATCTTATACTTTTTCATTCACACTTACGAAACTCAGTTGACACAGGTTCATCTGATCTGAAGTGTAGATCTATATATCACAACTCCAAGTGGATTAGGCTATTACCAATAAATTGGGGCTGAACCACTATAAAATTACCGATGTTGTATTTTCTCTTGAAGGTTTACTGTAGTTTTGACATCTATTCGTCGTTGGACAAAATCGTGGTCAACAATTATTATGGTAATAATGTCTATATATTCTATATGATAGAAAATAGAAACAACAAGTCTTAACAACTTGTACAAAGAAGAAAAATTATCATCTTTTTCACAAAGCAAAAACCTTTGCTCTCTAGCCTATAATCAAAAGTCTCATGAGTTGGGAATACTTTTTGATTCACAAAATTGATCATAGTTCTCTATGTGCCCACCCACATCTTGAGGTGTAGAGAACGCTTGGAAGATCTAGGTGAGAGTACTCTAGCAAGGATAGGAAGATCGAATATATACGAAAAGATTCAAGGATTCTTGATAGGCTACAAGAGGTAAATCGTTTCATATTATTTTTTATATTCATATTATTGTAATGCCCCAAAATCCCTAATGCAGTTTAATGGATGGATTAGTAGGCCAGGAGGGCCATAATTGTTAATTATTCCATTAACTAATAATATGCATGTTTATGTGAATTATATTATAATATGATGTTAAATGCATGCATGTGGGTCCACATTTCATTACAGGGGTGTTTTGGTAATTTGGCCCATTGAGGTTGTAATTGTATATTTGTATGCATGTCAGTGAGCTTTTGCTGAGACCACATTATAATGAGGATTTGTTCGATCTATTCGGCATGAGACGATCTTGGAATATTAATTAGTGGTTTGGTCATAATAGGTTTAAGTTCGGGGCTCGGGGTGAGTCTCGGGGTGATTTTAATGATTAGAGCCTTGCTGGGAATTAAAGGGTAACGAGATATGAATTGTTGGTGTTCAAGAATATCGAGACTAGCGGGAATTGGAGAGCGTTAATTATGATTAACGAAGTAGGTGGAAATGTCAATTTTGCCCTTGGGAGCCTTTAGAAATCCTTATTTGACCTAGGGGTATTTCGGTCTTTTCACCCCTAGGATAGTATTAAGCCATTGAAGGCTGTAGAAAGAAGAGAAAACAGAGCAACTTTAAAAGCTTCTCCTGTACTTGTTTTTCATTAGTTTCTCTTTGGATTTTTGAGCCTAACTTGAGGATTCAAGATTGGGAAGTAAGTCTTGAGAGCTTGGGAGTGTGTTCCACCATTGAAGAGCATCATAATCTGAGCTTGAGGTAAGTTTATAGCCATTAAATTCCTTGGTTTGCTTTGTTTTAGCTTTGGTTTTTAGTTGAGATTTCTAGGTTTGATGATTGGTTTTGTTGGGAGTTTTGGCTAGGGTTCTTGTGGTTGTGATGATTAGGGTATGTGGGGATGGTTTTTGGGTTCATTTGGCACCAAAAATGAGGTTTGGAAGCATTGAAAATGAGTTGGAATTGAAGGAGTCGAAGGAAGAGGTTTCAGGGGAGATTCTGGCTGGGTGTAGCGCTACAGCGCCCACCAAAGGCGCTGTAGCGCTACCGAGTGTTCTGTTGGGCGGTTTGGGGTTCTGAGTATAGCGCTCGGGTGCTAGTGAGCAGCACTGTAGCGCTACTCTGTTCCTTCAGAATCCCGTTTTGAGTGTTTTTAAGGGTTTTTGGCTTGGGGTTTCAATCCTTAAGGCCCGCGATCGAATTTACTCACTTTGTGGGCACGTTTTGAGGTCCCGAGAGTGGGTTTAGGTTAAGGCCCTTTCATTGTTGTTTTTAATTAATGGAGGTTATAATTGGTTATGATTACGTAACCGCTAAGGAATCAAAAGATCGATCGTTCTCAGGAGTCGTTCATGTTTTATTTCTCGCTCGAACTAGAGGTAAGAAAACTGCACCCTGTGTATATGAAATGTGTGATTGTTGTTGAGGCATGTTGATTGATAAATGTGGACATTGATAGCATATTAAATGCTTAGCAGAGCTTGCTTACTTGTGTATGGCACTAATTAGTCAGGGACGGCACTGGTCGCATATTACTGACCTGAGAGTTAGAAACGGCATCAGCGTTTTGAACGCAGGGTTGATTAAAGATTAGATCTAATCAATATCAGCATTGAATCACTCTAGAGCATTAATGCTGGACCGACCCTAAGGTCGATGAAGCTTATAAGTGCTTGACTAGTCTAGGACTAGTTACTCAGAGCCAGGGCCTAAGGCCTAGGTGACAGCTTGTCACATGGCTAAGGAGCGGAATCCCACGGTTATGACTATATGGTCACGCAATAGGTTATATTGATGACTTGTTCATCGAGCACCTATCTTGATAAGCTAGTGAAAGGATCACTTATTTGTAAAGTCCCGATGACCCTGTCGTCACATGGCTAAAGGGAACTGAACCCACTTTAGTGACTTTTCCAATTGTCACTCATCTGTTTTGGACTGAATGTCCTGAATGATTATTATGATCATTGTTGATATTATATTCATGCTATATTGTGTTTTCTTGCTGGGCTTTGGCTCATGGGTGCTATGTGGTGCAGGTAAAGGGAAAGAAAAGCACACCCAGCCTTGAGTGGAGAGCTTAGGTGGTGATGTGTACATATGCGGCCGCTTGACCACCACGGCCAAGGAGTTCTCAGAGGAACTAGGGTGTTTACCCTATTTTTGCCCCTTAGGTCGACGGGTTGTAAATTAGAAACAGTAATGACCATTTTGAGTTGTAAATAACTTGTAAATGTTTTTATGTGCCGATGAACAGTTTTATGTTCTAAATCAAATATATCCTTTCCTTTTGATTTGTTTTCCACCTTAGCCTTTTAATAATACCTAGAAGCACGTTTTTAACCAAAGAACTGGGGTAGCGAGTTAAATTTCTGGTTCACCGTAACTTTTCTGGGGTAACCAGGGCGTTACAATTATATATTGATTAACATATTTCATATTAAAGGAACCTCATATAAAGTTGTTTATATGAATTTTTTTTTTGTATACCATTACCGCAATTTCCACTGCGTAATAGGAACTGTTCCTAACAATTGTTACCAGAGCCATCTTTAATCTCAGCATATGTTAATTAGTGTGTGGGTTTCATATGCATTTTTATATTATGTGTAATGTATGAATGGATGGACGTTTGTGAATGAATCGTTTATGTTCTTGAGGGTTTGTTTTCATGGTTTTTTGGGTTAGGAAAAGTTTTTAAATTTTCTAAATATACAAAAATTGTAAGCCATTTTGGGGAATAGGAATTTTGTAATTTTTTTTTAAATTTGAAAAAATTATGTAATGGCCCAAGCCCCGAGCACAAACCCCGAGGCCCGAGCCGCTGCCCCTACAGCCGTGTGCACCGCTGCACACCCGCCCCTGCATGCCCAGCACCCGCGTCTGGCCCCCTATGCGCCCAACACCTGTGCCTGCACCCCTGCAGCCCAACGCTCCTCCAACCGCACCCTGAGACAACAGCAAGCACCTGCAGTGGCCAGCGTCTCAGAGGCACCTTCTGTGTCGGTGCCAGCAGCTGAGCAGTTGCCTGAGTTTCAAAATAAACGGGAGCCTCTTTTTGAAAGGTTCAGGAAGTAACAACCTCCAGTTTTTTAGGGCAGTGCAGATCCTGCCAAGGCAGAGCAGTGGATGAGTATGATTACCACCATCCTAGATTTCATGAGGATGACTGGTAATGAGAGGGTGGCCTGTGCCACTTATATGTTTCAGGAGGATGCCCGAATTTGGTGGGAGGTTATTACCCAGACCAAAAATGTTAATGCCCTGAGATGGGAAGAGTTTCAGACTTTGTTCAACGAGAAATATTATAATGATGCCATCAGGGCAGCTAAAGCTGAGGAGTTCATTAGGCTACTTCAGGGAAGTTTGTTAGTCACTGAGTATGCCTTAAAGTTTGATCGTTTGGCGAAATTTGGCATGGAGCTAGTGCCCATTGATGGGACCAGAAGAGAGAGATTTCTTCAGGGGCTACATCCCAGATTAGCCCGTGATGTACGTATTACCACTGTGGCTGGGTTACTACCTATGCATAGGTGATTGAGAAGGCACTCATAGCTGAGAGTGCAGAGAATAAGATCTGGCGAGATAGTGCAGGCAGAAAGGAGTTCAGGAGGACAGGTCCTCCATTTGTGGGTTCTGGTAGGAGTATAGGCCCTTGTGAGCAGAAGAGGAAGGTTCCTGACACCTTCCCAGTTCCAGGTCCTAATAGGCAGCTCCGTGGAGTTTCAATGGGTCATCCAGGTTGTAGTGAAGCCTAGAAGTCTTATCCTAAATGCCCTAGATGTAAGAGGCGTCATTTGGGAGAGTGTAGGGAAAGGGCCTGCTTCTCATGTGGAGCAGTGGGTCAGCTTAAAAAGGATTGCCCTAAGGCCAGAAAGGAAGAACCCAGAAAAGCGGACAGCTCGGCCCTAGCTCGAGTGTTCGCATTGACACAAGCAGAAGTTGAGGCTTCTCCCTCACTAGTTACAGGTCAGCTTCTTAGTGCTGGAACCCCTTATAATGTATTGATTGATTCTGGTGCTACACATTCTCTTGTTGCTAGTAGTATTATTGATAGATTGTGTAGACCCTGTGAATTTTATGCTGCGGGGTTTGGAACTTTGTTACCCACTGGGGAGTTAGTGGTATCCAGGAGATGGGTCAGATCTTTGCCAGTGACAGTGGAGGGCAGAGAGTTTTCAGTGGATTTGATAGAGTTGGTTATGACTGACTTCGGCATGATATTGGGTATGGATTGGTTGGCAAAGTATGGGGCAACCATTGATTGCAGAAGGAAGATGGTCACCTTTCACTACTACAAAAAAGGCTTTTCACTGCGGTTTTTTTACTCAATACACTGCGGTTTTCGAGAGTATTGAAAAGCGCAGTGTATTCGACCGCAGAGAAAAGTGGTATTCCAATCGCGGAGAAAAGTGTCACTTTTCTCTGCGGTTGTAGTAAGCCAACCGCAGAGAAAGATGTACTTTTCTCCGCGGTTTTTTTAAAACAACCGCTGAGAAAGAAAGACTTTTCTCCGCGGTTTTATTGAAAAAACCGCAGAGAAAAGTAGTGTAATTTTTCAAAATTTTGACGAAGCATAACTTTGTGCTCAGTTCTCTGTTTTTGGTGTTTTTTTTTTAACTTGGGTATTTTTTCGAGATCTATCTAGCTGCATACAAAAGAAACCTGAAAACCTGAAAAAAAAAAAACAAAATTTTCAGGTTTTGTCACCGAAAAATCTGAAGAAAAAAAATTCAGCAACCAAATTAATGATTTATGAAAAACCTCTCAAAATTTTGATTTCTATTTGTCTATTTCACACAAAATAAACTCTAAAAATAATGATGAAAAAAAAAACAAAAAACTATACAAACAAAGATATATAGATCATTACCTATTTTGAAGCTCAAGAACACAATGCATGCCCAAAAATACAGTGAAAATGGACAATTTTTCGACCAAATCCTAACCATTTTTACTACCAAAAACCTGAAAATAGACAAATATTAAGCATCAACTTCAGTTTTTAACTAAGATTTAGCTAAAAAAGATGAAAAAAAAAAATAGTAAGATGAAGGTTGAAAGACGTACCGCCGCTGTTGAAGAAGTTTTTTCGCGAAATGAAGTAGGTTTACGAACCTTGTGGGGAAGAATGAGTTTATATTTAGGTCTGGAACCTTTTCTCCGCGGTTTTCTTAAGAAAACCGCAGAGAAATAAAGACTTTTCTCCGCGGTTTTATTGAAAAAACCGCAGAGAAAAGTAGTGTAATTTTTCAAAACTTTTACCAAGCATAACTTTGTGCTCGGTTGTCCGTTTTGATTGTTTTTTTTTAACTTTGATATTTTTTCGAGATCTATCCAAAGAAAATAGTCTTTTCTTTGGATAGATCTCGAAAAAATATCAAAGTTAAAAAAAAACAATCAAAACGGACAACCGAGCACAAAGTTATGCTTGGTAAAAGTTTTGAAAAATTACACTACTTTTCTCTGCAGTTTTTTCAATAAAACCGCAGAGAAAAGTCTTTATTTCTCTGCGGTTTTTTTAAGAAAACCACGGAGAAAAGTAGTGCAACTTTTCTCTGCGTTTTTCTCCCACTTTTCCTACTTTACATTGCGTTTTTAAAAAAAACCGCAGTAACAAAGTTCCTAAGTGTCCTTCAATCCTTTTCTCTGCGCTTTTTATTTTAGATTGAAAAAAAGCTCAGAGAAACCCTATATTTGTAGTAGTGTTTGAGCCTGAAGGTGAGGATCCTTTTGTGTTTGTTGGTACTATGCATGGACCTCACATACCTATAATTTCTATATTAAGGGCTAGAGATCTTATGCAAAGAGGTTGCATTGGATTCTTAGCCAGTGTGGTTGATACCACTCAGGTCATGCCAGTGAGACCAGAAGAGATCAGACTTGTTTGTGAATTCCTGGATGTGTTTCCATAAGATTTGCCAGGGTTGCCACCACATAGAGAAATTTTGTTCGTTATAGAATTGACACTAGGGACGGAGCCAATGTCTAGAGCACCTTACATAATGGCCCTAGCTGAGTTGAAAGAATTACAGGTATAGTTGCAGGAACTGTTGGATTTGGGTTTTATCAGACCTAGCTTCTCACCTTGGGGTGCACCAGTTTTGTTTGTAAAGAAGAAGGATGGTTCTCTGAGGATGTGTATTGATTACAGATAATTGAATAAGCTGGCAATTAAGAATAAATATCCTTTGCCAAGGATAGATGATCTGTTTGATCAGTTGCAAGGTAAGATGGTATTCTCAAAGATCGACCTTCGTTCTGGATATCATCAGTTGAGGGTCAAGGAGGGAGACATAACAAAGACTGCTTTTCATACCAGTTATGGGCATTATGAGTTCTTAGTTATGTCATTTGGATTAACTAATGCCCCTGCTGCTTTTATGGATCTGATGAACAGAGTGTTCAAGGATTATCTGGACCAGTTTGTGATCGTCTTCATCGATGATATTCTGGTATATTCTCAGTCTGAGTCAGAGCATGAGCAGCATCTAAGGTTGGTTCTATAGAGACTGAGGGAACACATGTTGTTTGCAAAGTTCAAGAAAAGTGAGTTCTTGTTATCTCAGGTATCCTTTCTTGGGCACATTGTCAGTAAGGAGGGGATTAAGGTAGATCCAGCAAAGATTGAAGCGGTCAGAGATTGGCCAAGACCAAAGAATGCTTCTGAGGTTAGAAGTTTCCTTGGATTGGCAGGTTATTATAGGCATTTCGTGGAAGGGTTCTCAAAGATAGCTACTACATTGACTGAGCTGACACGCAAGAGTCAGAAATTTGTATGGTCAGATAAATGTGAGAATAGCTTGCAGGAACTGAAGCAGAGATTGACTACAACTCCGATTCCGAGTCTTCCAACAGATCAGGAGAAGTTTGTGATTTATTGCGATGCTTTTCATCAAGGTTTGGGTTGTGTTTTGATGCAGTCAGAGAAGGTAATTGCTTATGCTTCTCGTCAGTTGAAGGAGTATGGAAAGAGATATCCCACTCATGATTTAGAGTTGGCGGTTGTGGTCTTTGCTTTAAAGATATGGAGGCATTATCTTTATGGAGAGAAGTGTGAGATCTATACGGACAACAAGAGCTTGAAATACTTCTTCACCCAAAAAGACTTGAATATGAGACAATGGCGTTGGCTAGAGTTAGTGAAAGATTATGACTGTGAGATTCTGTATCATCCAGGAAAAGCCAACGTGGTAGCTGATGCTTTAAGCTGGAAGGGTCCGGGACAGATTTATGGTATGAGGTTGATAGCCAGGGAGTTAGCAAATGAAATGAACAGAGCTGATATAGAGTTGCTGGTGGGCCAGTTGGCTAATATTACGCTACAGTCTACATTGTTGGAGAGAATCAAAGAGGGTCAGTTGAGTGATCCACAACTAATGAAGATCAGAGAGGATGTTTTGGCTGGAGCATCCAGAGACTATATAATGTCTGATTTGGGCTTGTTGAGAAACAAAGGGTGGATATGTGTTCCGTTAGACACTACTTTAAGGTGAGAGATTCTGGATGAATCTCATACTACAATTTACTCTTTGCATCCAGGCACGACGAAGATGTATCAAGATGTGAGATCATTATATTGGTGGCCGGGGATGAAGAGAGATGTAGTAGAGTATGTGGCTAAGTGCTTGACATGTTAACAGGTCAAGGCTGAGCATCAGAGGCCAGCAGGGTTATTGCAGCCTCTGGATATCCCAGAGTGGAAGTGGGAAGACATCACGATGGATTTTGTGGTGGGCTTACCCAGGACTGTTGGTCAACATGATTTTATTTGGGTTATAATGGATCGCTACACCAAGTCAACTCACTTCTTGCCAATGAGGACTACTTATATAGTTGATCAGTATGCAGATCTCTATGTGAGAGAGATCGTGCGCCTCCATGGAGCACCTAGGTCGATCGTGTCAGATCGGGACCCCACTTTTACTTCCAAGTTCTGGGGAAGTTTACAGAAGGCCATGGGGACACAATTGAAGTTCAGTACTGCTTATCATCCTCAGACAGATGGGAAATCTGAGAGGACGATCAAGATATTGGAAGAAATGCTTCGAGCATGTGTGCTGGACTTTGGTAGATCTTGGAGTAAGTATCTACCTTTGATAGAGTTTTCCTACAACAACAGTTATCAGTCCACCATTGGAGTTGGACCTTATGAGATGCTGTATGGTAGGAAGTGCAGGTCTCCCATTCATTGGGATGAGACAGGTGAAAGGAGATACTTAGGTCCTGAGGTAGTTCAGAGGACCAGTGAGGCCATTGAGAAGATTAGAGCTTGGATGCTTGCTTCTCAGAGTAGGCAGAAAAGTTATGCAGATTCCAAGCGTAGGAACGTGGAGTTCCAAGTGGGAGACTATGTCTTCCTTAGAGTCTCACCTTGGAAAAGGGTGAGAAGGTTTGGGAAAAAGGGCAAGCTGAGCCCTAGATTTGTAGGTCCATTTGAGATCCTGGAGAGGGTTGGTCAAGTGGCTTATAGATTGGCTTTGCCTCCGGCATTTTCAGCCGTGCATAATGTATTTCATGTTTCAGCTCTTCGGAGGTATGTATCTGATGTGAATCATATTTTGAGCTATGAAGATCTGGAGCTTGAGGCAGATCTCTCCTTTGAGGAACAACCAGTCCAGATTCTTGATAGAAAAGATAAGGTCCTTAGGAATAAGATGATACCTTTGGTTAAGGTATTGTGGAGGAACAGCAAGGCCGAAGAAGCGACTTGGGAGCTGGAGTCATATATGGAGAGTCAGTATCCCAAGCAGTTCAGGTAAATTTCGAGGATGAAATTTTTGTAAGGAGGGGATAGTTGTAATGACCTGAAATCCCTAATGTGATTTAAGGGCTGGATTAGTAGGCCGGGAGGGCCATGATTGTTTAATTATGCCCTTAACTGATAATATGCATGTTTATGTGAATTATATTATAATATGATGTTAAATGCATGCATGTGGGTCCACATTTCATTACAGGGGTGTTTTGGTAATTTGGCCCGTTGAGGGTGTAATTGTATATTTGTATGCATGTCGGTGAGCTATTGTTGAGACCACATTATAATGTGGATTTGTTCGAGCTATTCGACATGAGAAGATCTTGGAATAATAATTAGCGGTTTAGTCATAATAGGTTTAAGTTCGGGGATCGGGGTGAGTCTCGGGGTGATTTTAATGATTAGAGCATTGCTGGGAATTAAAGGGTAACAATATATGAATTGTTGGTGTTCGAGAATATCGAGAGTAGCGGGAATTGGAGAGCGTTAATTATGATTAACGAAGTAGGTGGAAATGTCAATTTTTCCCTTGGGAGCCTTTAGAAATCCTTATTTGACCTAGGGGTATTTTGGTCTTTTCACCCTTAGGATAGTATTAAGCCATTGAAGGCTGTAGAAAGAAGAGAAAACAGAGCAACTTTAAAAGCTTATCCCGTACTTGTTTTTCCTTAGTTTCTCTTTGGATTTTTTAGCCTAACTCGAGGATTCAAGCTTGGGAAGTGAGTCTTGAGATATTGGGAGTGTGTTCCACCATTGAAGAGCATCATAATCTGAGCTTGAGTTAAGTTTATAGCCATTAAATTCCCTGGTTTGCTCTATTTTATCTTTGGTTTTTAGTTGAGATTTCTTGGTTGGATGATTGGTTTTGTTGGGAGTTTTGGCTAGGGTTCTTGTGGTTGTGATGCTTAGGGTATGTGGGGATGGTTTTTGGGTTCATTTGGCACCAAAAATGAAGTTTGGAAGCATTGGAATCGAGTTGGAATTGAAGGAGTCGAAGGAAGAGGTTTCAGGGGAGATTCTGGTTGGGTGTAGCATTACAGCGCCCACCAGAGGGCGCTATAGCGCTACCCAATGTTCTATTGGGCGATTTGGGGTTCTGAGTATAGCGCTGGGGTGCTAGTGAGCAGCATTGTAGTGCTACTCTGCTCCTTCAGAATCCCGTTTTGAGTGTTTTTAAGGGATTTTGGCTCGGGGTTTCAATCCTTAAGGCCCGGGATCGAATCTACTCATTGTGTGGGCACGTTTCGAGGTTCCGCGAGTGGGTTTAGGTTAAGGCCATTTCATTGTTGATTTTCATTAATGGAGGTTATAATTGGTTATGATTAGGTAACCGCTAAGGAATCAAAAGGTCGATCGTTCTCAGGAGTCGTTCATGTTTTATTTCTCGCTCGAACCAGAGGTAAGAAAACTGCACCCTGTGTATATGAAATGCGTGATTGTTGTTGAGGCATGTTGATTGATAAATGTGGACATTGATAGCATATTAAATGCTTAGCAGAGCTTGCTTACTTGTGTATGGCACTGATTAGTCAGGGACGACACTGGTCGCATATTACTGACCTGAGAGTTAGAAACGGCATCAGCGTTTGGAACGCAGGGTCGATTAAAGATTAGATCTAATCGATATCAGCATTGAATCACTCTAGAGCATTAATGCTGGACCGACCCTAAGGTCGATGAAGCTTATAAGTGCTTGACTAGTCTAGGACTAGTTACTCAGAGCTAGGGCCTAAGGCCTAGGTGACAGCTTTTCACATGGCTAGGGAGCGGAATCCCACGGTTATGACTCTATGGTCATGTGATAGGTTATATTGGTGACTTGTTCATCGAGCACCTATCTTGATAAGCTAGTGAAAGGATCACTTATTTGTTATGTCCTGGTGACCCTATCGTCACATGGCTAAAGGGAGCTGAACCCACTTTAGTGACTTTTCCAATTGTCACTCATCTGTTTTAGACTGAAAGTCTTGAATGATTATTATGATCATTGTTGATATTATATTCATGTTATATTGTGTTTTCTTGCTGGGCTTTGGCTCATGGGTGCTATGTGGTGCAGGTAAAGGGAAAGAAAAGCACACCCAGCCTTGAGTGGAGAGCTTAGGTGGTGATGTGTACATATGCGGCCGCTTGACCACCACGGCCAAGGAGTTCTCAGAGGAACTAGGGGGTTTACCCTATTTTTGCCGCTTAGGTCGACGGGTTGTAAATTAGAAACAGTAATGACCATTTTGAGTTGTAAATAACTTGTAAATGTTTTTATGTGCCGATGAACAGTTTTATGTTCTAAATAAAATATATCCTTTCCTTTTGATTTGTTTTCCACCTTAGCCTGTTAATAGTACCTAGAAGCACGTTTTTAACCAAAGAACTGGGGTAGCGAGTTAAATTTATGGTTCACCGTTCACCGTAACTGTTCTAGGGTAACCAGGGCGTTACAATTATATATTGATTGACATATTTCATATTAAAGGAACCTCATATAAAGTTGTTTATATGAAATTTTTTGTTGTATACCATTACCGCAATTTCCACTGCGCAATAGGAACTGTTCCTAACAATTGGTACCAGAGCCATCTTTAATCTCAGCATATGTTAATTACTGTGTGGGTTTCATATGCATTTTTATATTATGTGTAATGTATGAATGGATGGATGTTTGTGAATGAATCGTTTATGTTCTTGAGGGTTTGTTTTCATGGTGTTTTTGGGTTAGGAAAAGTTTTTAAATTTTCTAAATATACAAAAATTGTAAGCCATTTTGGGGAATAGGAATTTTGTAATTTTTTTTTAAATTTGAAAAAATTATGTAATGGCCCAAACCCCAAGCACAAACCCTGAGGCCCGAGCCGCTGCCCCTACAGCCGTGTGCACCGCTGCGCACCCGCCCCTGCATGCCCAGCACCCGCGTCTGGCCCCCTATGCGCCCAACACCCGTGCCTGCACCCCTGCAGCCCAACGCTCCTCCAACCGCACCCTTGCCAACCGCTGACCACCATTGATACACCCATTAGGGTTTGTGTCTTGCAAAGCCTAATGGTGTGTAATTATTCATTTGGGCATGTTTAAGCCCAAAATAATTAAAAGTGTTTTAATTAAAAAATTTGAGTTAATTGTTGTGAGTCCAAATTTCAATTGGGCCTCAATAACTAGTTGGGTATTAAAACCCAAAGTTTGATTATTTAAAGTTGTTTATTTTCTTATTTAATAAAATTATTTTATTAAATAAAATGATATTCTATTTAATAAGTCAAAATAAAATCTAGGGCACGATTATTTATTTTTCATATTATGATTAGTATTTATTAGAATATCATTTGGTAAAATTCATTTAATTAGTTTTACAACCTAATTGAAAAATATTGATTTTCAGAAAAACACAATTTTAAATAGTGAGTGGGAAAGAGAATTATGACAATAAGTCTCATGGTCTCCATTATTGGTTGAACACCGAAAGGCATAGGAAGGATCTCGTGTTGCCTTCGTTTGCGGCCTCACTACTACAAAATTGTGTTTTTCCGACACACAACCATGACAGTCAACAGAGTTGACTGTCGTAATTGCTTAGTAGGACTCTACGTCGACAGTTAAAAACTATAGACATAGAGACCAACGCTGACAGCTAATAACTGTCACCATTGCTTTTGATTGTCGCTATTGACCCCAACACCAACAGCTAATTCGAGACCAATGCCGACAGTTAAAATGTCTCGCTGTTGACCCCAACGTCGACAGTTCATAAAAGTCCAATGCCGACTGTAAAAATGTGTCGCTATTGACCCTAATGCTGACAGTTCATAAAAGTCCAATGCTGACAGTTAAACATTGTCACTATTGACCCCAATGCCAACAGTTAATAAAAGTCTAATGCCGACAGTCATAAAATATCGCCAAGATTCAAATAAAAAATCTAAAAATATAATTAATGAATAATATAATTTTAAAAATAAACTAAATTATGTAAATATATATTTATAAAAATTATGTATTTATTAAAAACTTTTAAAACTAGATATTTTTTGTTTCTAAATTTTTAATATTATAAACTTTTGTATTTATAATAATTTTTATATGAAAATTTAAATTTATTGTTCTTTAACATATTTATAAAATTAACTATATTATTCTTTAACATATTTATAAAATTTGTATTAGTTAAAAAAGAGTTGTTTTATTAATTGGAAAAATATTTTTAAAAAATCTAATATATAAATTTATTAGTTATGATTTTTTCTAATATATATATATATATGCTTAAATAATATTTTATAAAAACACATTGGAGCAATGCCGACAATTAAAAGGTGTCGCTATTGACCCCAATGCCGATAGTTCATAAAATTCCAATGCCGAGAGTTAAATGTTGTTGCTAATGACCCCAACGCCGACAGTTAATAAAAGTCCAATGCCGATAGTCATAAAATGTCGCCAAAATTCAAATAAAAAATCTAAAAATATAATTAATGAATAATATAATTTTAAAAATAAACTAAATTATGTAAATATATATATATTTATAAAAATTATGTATTGTAGTAACCGAAGTTACCTTTCTATTAGACCTCTTTACCTATGTGATTATAGGTTGTCGTTATTTTATTGAATAAATTTAACTTGAGTTGTGGTGATAGAATATGTTTAATTTTTGAAATATTTAGTGGTTATGATTAGTATAGTATAGTATAGTTTTGTGATATTAGTAGCCTTGTTTGTGGGAAATGGGTGATTGCGTAAGAATAAATTAATTATGGTATTATTAAGAGTTATGGATCGAGTCTACCTAAAGCCTAGTAATATTTTGGGCTTAGTAAATTCAAAATCAGCCTAGAGAATTAGGGTTTGTTATTATATGGTTCATTATGATATTTTTGGATTATGTTGTTATTTAGATAATTAAATAGAGTTTTCATAGCTTTAGGGTACTATAAATTCGTACCTATTTTTGACATATTTATGTTATGACTTTGGGGAAATAGTATTTCTAAAAAGTTGTAGATAATTGAATTAGATTTCTAATGAAATAAAGATTGTTTACATCAGACTCCTACAGCTTCAGTTACGTTGATTTTACTCCAGAGTTACGAGATTTAGGTAGTTAGAGGTTGAGATATTTTTACTAGGTAGTTTGAAGTTAGATTATTCCTCAATTATTTAATAAAAATATTAATAAGATAATTTAGAGATATTTTCTATAGAAGTTAGGATTCTATTTTATTTAAATTTAAATTTGAATTATAGTTAGAATGAAATTAGGATTTTTGAGAGACTATAAATAGAGCCTATTCCTTCTCATTTTTTTTCATTCACTCTTGCTCTTCTTGAGACCCTCAAGCACACACTCTCTCTCTCCCTATTGTTGTCATGCACCACCATCAAAACACAAATCCTAAGGTTGAAATCATCACTACCATCACCTCTTCATACCTTTGAAACCTTAGTACCCAAAGAGGCCAAACGACCAAAGCTATCTTTCTTATTGTCAAAACCCTAAAAGCAAGCAATTAAGGATCTAGCGTTTTTCTTCAAGAACAAGGTTGAGGTATAAGTTAAGTTTTGATTGTTTTTGAGTTTTAGATCTATTAGTTTATGTTTCAATAATGATATTATGTTTATGAAATAGGGTTCTAAGCAGGATCAGCATATAAAGGACTCAGCTATAGTTTTTGTGCACCACACTCAAGGTAATGAAAATTAGGTAGTTTAGTTTATGACCAAGTTTATGTTTCATATGACTTAACATATCAAGTACAATAAATGGGTAAGTGTGGCTAGACATAAGGTGTCCAATGATATATGATGGACTAATGTTCGGTAGGCTCGAATGCCAAAATTCTATGACAAACCTAAGTTGATGTCCGGTGTATGACAGGCTTATGTCCAGCGCTTAATTGCAACCCCTGTATAAGCACTTATCTTTTTCTTATACCTGTTGTTGATGCGGTTTTTTTGCCAACAGTGTATTACGAAAATTAGCTTGAATAAACTAGTGCTTAAGGGTAAACCGTAAGGAGAATAATCACTCTTCAAGCGACTTAGAATGATATAGTAAGAACACTCGTTCCTTTTTACGTGGTTTGGAGATTAAAATCCCCCTAGTCCACGAGTCGATATTATTACTGTATATCTCTCTCTATTTTGACAGAATATTTGCATTACACAGAGAAAACCCAACCCCTTTTCTATCCAAGGTCTTGGTATTTATAGGAGAATGATCCCTGGGTAGGTTTTGGGGTCATCCCGTGATCCCTTGATCCCTCACATCATCTCGTGACACTAATGACTAACATTTACATTTTATATTGAAGTGTGGTCTAATCATTAGGTAAAATGGATCATGGATCGCATGGTCTAAATCAGGTGTGTGATGTCTGATCATGCACGTTTATATTGCGTATCGGGGAATTCGGGAATAAACAAACACGTGATGTCTATTTACGCATGTTTATATTGCGTGGTCAACTTTATAAAGATCCTGGGGTACGTCAGACCTCTGGCGTACCACGAGCTAGCATAACGTCAGCTCGTGCCTTCTGATGCTATACTCCACAAATGGTTCCCGGAAGTATGTTGCTTTGAACTCATTAGGTCGATCTATTATTCCAGGGAATCGTGCTAAATTCCCCCGGATGAAAAATGAACACATGGAACATCAATTATAGCTTTTTGCTAGCCAGCTATACCCGAGCTGCCTAAAAAGGTACGTGCTGATTTTCAGGGCGTACATTTTCCCCCCAAGTGCCTGCTCGTGTTCTATGATGTCACTTCTAACTTTCACGGCATGGACTTTTAAACTTCCATTGCAAATATCCAGGCCCTGCCCATCATTTGAGTACTGGACCTGTGGGACGCCGTGATTGGCGGTTGTTCGGGTTTCGAGGATTGTATTAAATGGCTTGGCCACCTTTTTGCCGCCGTTTCATCTTTCAAATCATGACCCTCGTATCTCGATTAGCTTGATCGAACGGTCCTCGTCTCCTTATGCCTTTTACGTATAAATAGGGCTGGCAATTTTCAGTACTCATCACCTTTCATTCGAAAATTTTCTTCATTTTATATCTTCCGAGCTTCAAAAACTCTTCTTCTTCTTCTGATTAAAGTCCCAGAAATCCCCATAATCTCGTCACAAAAAACCCTCAGAAACCTAGTCGTCAAGGATTTCCCTAGGAGTCCTTCTTCTATGTTGCCTGCAACTTTCGTTTGAAGAACATACTGTAAGTTTCCTATTTTTCGTGTGTTTCAATTTTCTTCCTTTTTCTTTGTCATGTGAATCTGCACTTTATAGTCACCAACAGTAGGCTGTTCGTAAATAACTTTGGTGAATAGGTTTCAATTTTAGGCATATTGAGTAGATCCTAAAACATGTCTAGGATTTTGATGTTCATAACTAGGTAATTTCTGGGTATGTTTAGGAAATACCCATTCGGGATATGGAAGACGAGAGGTTTTTAAGGTATAAAACTGGGTAGCTTAGGGGTCATGTTTCTTAGGCGATTTTTCTTTAAAACCCTTTCCCCAAGGCAAGTAATGGCCTGACTCTTCTGACACATGGATCCCTGAATATCAGGGGTCTATTGGAAAACCTAGGCGCGTAACATAGGCAACGCGTGGCATCGCACGGGCTGATATTGCATCAGTTCGTGTGTTAGGACCCCTGGCCTTTGTTATTTCTCTTGTTCAAAAAATTCTATGTCGCCCACTAAAAACTCCGTCGTTCTTATTCGATAGGCGAACTAATGGCACCCAAGAAAGGCGCATCCAAGAAGAATGTAGCTGGCTCGTTGTCCTAGCAATTCCGCAAGGGAAATGAGGTTGTCCTTGACTGCCCCCTACCTGAGTTCGGCCTCGTGGTGGAGAAGGAGGTCGTGGTCGCTTCTGACGCCTTTTTCGAGGCCGAAAGGATTGTCTCTAGATAATGACCCAGGGAAGGGTCAATAAGATCCTGTTGTCCCATAACATCATGGATGGGACGGGGGCTCTCATTGCCCGACCTCCCTACGAGGGGAGTGGAGCTGTGCACCACTGCAGGACGATTTCGCGGCCTGGAGTGATGAACACTTAAAGGCCGGGGCCTTTCTCCCCCTTGACCAGTACTTCGCAGACTTCATCAATTATGTAAGGTTGGCACCATTTCAACATCCCCCGAACTCCTATCGTCTACTGGCTGGGCTGAGGTATCTCTTCCTAAAGCAGATGTGGGAGGTCCCCACCCCTGTGAATATCCTTTATTTCTTCTGCCTCACGGGCAGTCCGGATCAATGGGGACGAGGCGACGGGTTCTACTATCTGACCTGCTTCCTAAATTCAACTGCAGTCATCGAACTGCCTAGCCATCCTAACGACTTCAAAGATCAGTTCTTTATGTCAAATGGGTTTCGCAATCGCGAATACCACTACTTCAACCGTCCTCGTAAGTTTCCTTTCTGTTCTCTGCTCGCGAAATTATTATTATTTTTTGCTTTAGATTTTTTGCATGTATACTGATTGGAGCATCATTGTGCAACCATTTTTGCGAGGACGGCCAGATTAGAGACCCTTGGTGGTCAATATGACACCCTAGCGGGGCTTCCGCCTAGTGAAAAGGACTACCGCCAGCTCATGTTTGATGACATGATGTTGGCGTGTAAGTTAATCTCCACAGGCCAGACTCTGGCCTTGAGGAGGACGCAGGCTACTTACATAGAAGCTCGCGAGCTGGTGCCCATCCTCGAGGGAGGCGCCACGATAGACGACGGCGACGATCAGGAAGAAGAGCCCGAGGTGCCACTTGTGCGAAAGAGGCGAGCTCCTAAGATTGCTTGGGAACCTAATGTGGAGCGAGCTCAATCGAGGTCAGCAGCCGGTCCCTCCAGTCAAGGTAACCCATACCCTTTTCGGGAACTAGACAGGGCTGCCGTAGACCTTAGGCTAGTTAGGTTTAACCCAAACTAGCTCGTACATCGTCACCAAAACAACCCTAACCGTATATAACCTTGCTCTAGTGCATAGATCAATTAGTACTACATCACGACATGGGCTGTCCTAGGGGCACCGTAGTAGTAGACAACACCTTGTCTTTTAGGTTGGCCTTCTTTGAGGAGTATGGGACCAACCTTAGGTCGTGGCCCTCCCTTCTCGAGGGTATAGTTGCTCCTAGACTTAGACAATATGTAGAGGAGTCCAGTCCTGAGGTAGAGCCTGACCCGGAACCTCCCCTAATCCAAGAAGTGGTCGACTTAGACTCTCCTTCCCCTATAGCAGTCCCGAGGACAGAGGTTGTGGAAATAAACTCCTCCTCTAGCTTGGAGGGTAGGATTTTTTATTACTTTTCACGTATTTTCTTGGTAAACTGATGAACGTATATGCATACTTAGTGCATTTCCCATTCTTTTTCAGGTGAGGAGATGGCACAACGAGGGGAACCTGACATCCGCTCGATGTTCCAGGAGGGGAGATCCAGTGTAACGCCCTACTCCCTTAGAGCCGTTACTAAGTGAATTTTTAAGATAAAACAGTGCAATGAACTCGCTAACCGAGGTTTTGAGGCAAAAGTGTGACTAATAAAAGTTAAGGCTGTAATCCTTGAAAATGCGTTGACTCAATAAAAACTTCTAGTTTTAAACAATTGGGATCCCAAAAATAAGGTCTGAAAACCATTTTCATCTTGAAGTAAGTTTACAGTTGATCAGTTATAAAATCATAGATTATTACAGCCAATTTCAAATAAACCCCCAACCAAAGCAGTCGGGCAGGCCAAACATGTACGCGTCGCTTCACGCTCTCCGTACTCATGGTTGGTTGACTCAGTCTTTGCCCTACCTGCAACACGGAGCACCCGTGAGCCGAAGCCCAGCAAGAAAACTCATGCAGAACATAACATATGCAGTTAATACAGTTTATCTTAACAGATAATCCACAGATAAACAAGTCAATCAATAGACTAAGCAAACACGGCCATGCCGCCCCAGAGCCTTACCAAAGCCCTGGGGTATCGGTTCTCACCGCGAGGATAACTCATGTATCCCTTGGGTCCCACCCTGAATATAGCATCCCATGTGCTAGGTGTTACTTTCGGCCCACGGCCGCCCCGGCCTACGCCGTTCTCGGCACTTGCCGTTCATTTCATCATAATCACACATATAGTATATTCAAAATAATCATTCACACATCATGATTCATTTAAGGTTAAACATTTGCACACAACACAATCTGGGGCCATGCCCTGCAATCATCTCATCATGCAACATGCAATATAGGGCCATGCCCGGCAATCACACTATGGGCCCATGCCCTATCCTACGGGTGTTATAGTTTTCTTACCTTAGTTCCAAATGCTTTAAATAGAAAATGACGGCTCCCGAGCACGATCCACTTCCCGAGCACTAGCTTAACACCTAGTCACAACCAAGATAATGGATACCAATAAGATTAATCTCAAATGAGTTTCTAAACCAAGTTCTAGTACTCGGAACGTTGAAATTCACCAAACATTGTAAAAGACTCAACCCCGAGCACCCTAGGTTAAATTCCCAAGCCCAAATTCTCAAAATCCCAAAATTCCTTAAGCGCCGCGGCATGGCCCAACCATGCCGCGGCATGGCCCCCAAACAGAGCCACAAAATGCCCAGAAACAGGTAAGGGCCGCGGCCCTACAAGGACCATGCCGCGGCCCGCCCTCCATCCTCAGCACAACTTAGCCTTCAAGGGCCGCGGCCCTCCAAGAACCATGCCGCGGCCCGACCCTTCGAACCCAGAAAAACGCACCATTTTCAAGCTTAAAACCTCACCTTAAGCCATCCCAAAGCTCCCAAATCAAAACCAATTAATAATCACAACATTGGGATGGTTTAAACAACACAATTCCACCAAAAATCCAACCTAACACTCACCAAGATCCAAATTCCAAATTTCTGAAATTTCAAACCTAAAACTCAAAACCAACCATAGAAATTCTCAATTTCAACCATCAAACTTTAATTTAAACCTTACCTCAATTGTAGAATCGTTTCCCAAAGGATCCCATGACCTATCTTCAAAGTTTCAAGCCTCAAACTCCACCTTGAATATCAAAAACTCACAAATATTCACAACCCAACAAAATCTCAGAAATTTAACTTGAGAAAAAGAATTAATTGCTTACCTTTACCCTGATTTGTTCTTGATTAACTCATGAGCTAAACCTCCAAATCCCACCATCAATTTTCAGAAATTCAAGCTTGATTTCTCCTAAGATTTCTGTGGATTCATGAAAGAAAGAGGAAAGAAAGAAGAAGAAGAGAGAGGGTGGAGGCTGGGTCGGTTTCTCTAAGTCTCCAAATGGTTTATTTGTTTTGTTTTTATAACTTAAGCTGGTTACCTCAAGGTTCGGGGTACCAAAATATCCCCGAGGCAAAAATGGTAAAATCCCCCAGTATTCCCGCCTAGACATCCTAACCTCAAATATATCTCCAATTATTTATTTTCATAACCCAACATCAAAATACTCCTTGACTCGCTCAAAGTCAAACATAATGCCCCGTTGTGACTTTTCCCTGCTATCTAGCTCTAGGATCGCCTCGTGCCGAAAGTTACACATCACGGATATACCCACATACCACTGTGGTCTCAACAATCATCACATATTAATACAGTTATGCCCAACATGGCCAAAATTACAATTATGCCCTTCTAACACAATCCGGGCCTACATGCATACTAATATACATAGTCATGCATCTCAAATAATCAAATAGTCACATAACACGCTTTAAATCATAACCATGCATTTAACTCATAAAATCACACATAAATCCCAACATGCCCTCCTGGCACACTAATCAAGGCCCTTAAGCCTTATTAGCGAATTTGGGTCGTTACATCCAGTGAGGGTCCCCTTGTCAAGAAACTTCGGCCCACTTCAAAGAAAACGCCCCTTCGGCCGTGACTGCTTCCCAATCCCCAGCTAAGGGGAAAGGCTCGGGCTCGCGAGATCTGCCCGCCGCACCTCCGGAGAAGTGGGGTCCGGCGACACCTCCTCCTCGCTTTCCCCTGACTCTTGCTCAGGACCAGACAACACCAGTTGGTCCCCCATCTCCAGTAGTCCCTGTCGGCCTTGTTCGCATCCCTGTCAAGGCCCATGATCTGGAGCAAATTCCAGACACTTTTCGGGGGACCGTCTACAAGACGGCGAACTACGCGGTGGAGCATTTATACAAGGCCAAGCCTAACGACCTGAGGGCGATCGAGGAGAGGAGCCCAGAGAACATCATGGAATCTGCCCTGGGGATGAACCTCACAGTAAGCATTCTTCCTGACATGACTTTTATTATTATTATTTTTTCTAGTATGTGCCTAACTGTTTGTTTGCTTTTTGCAAGTGGTCCTGGCTCAACATCACAGCATATCTTGGGCCAGGGCCAGGAATGATGAACTCAAGGCCGAGCTCCAGACTGCTCAGGCCGCCCTGACTGTGGCCTAAGCTGCTCTCGCCGCCTCTCGACAGAGCGACCAAAGTGCCAAGGCTGCCTTGGTGGCAGCCCAAGTGGGTGAATAGGCGGCAAAAGCTGCCTTACCCATGGCTCAAGAAGGGGAGCAGGCGGCAAAGGTTGCCTCGGCAGCCCTTCAGGCTGAGCTCGAGGGGGCCAAGGCCAAACAACTGAAAGGCGAGGTGGCTATTCAGGAGGAGAAGAAAGCATCGACATCCTCCATGGAGAGCATGCTCTACCACTGCTAGCCTTCAATCAGAACGAAAAATTCTCCTTCATGGCCTCCGAAGTGTGGGGGCACTACCTCGAGAAGTTCAAGATTCGGCTACAACAAGAGCTACAGTTTGAGACCGGGGAGGCCTCTGTCGCTGGCAAGCAGGAGATCGAGGAGGTGACGTCCTTAGAGAGGCCTAGAAGGTCTTAGATTTTATTTGCCGTTTTTTTTATGTTGTATATTTTTCTTTTGTGAACGTTAAGCACGAGGTTATTCTCCTCGAGACGATTTATATATATATTACTTTTAGTTATCAAAGTTTTATTTATTCCTTGATCTCTTCATGCCTTATGATGTGCACGTTTAAAGCCTTAGGAAATGATCCTTAGGTCGAGATCGATATTCCTGGTCGTAACCAAAAAAGATGATTTATATCTTACCTGTTAAGTATCAGGCCCTGGACCCGGTTGTATCCCGGGTGTTTTTTTTTTAATAAAAACCTAGTTCGCGTTAGTTTTATCGATACTTTGCTTTTTATTTTAGAAAAACATTGTTAATCAATTTAACCAACTTCTAAGTTCCGGAACCTGGTCGTGTCCAGGATATTTAATTAAAACTTAGTTCGCGTTAGTTTTATTGACACCTCGCATTTTTTAGAAAAACGCTGGTTAATCAATTTAACTAACTTCTAAGTTTCGGAACCTGGTCGTGTCCAGAATATTTAATTAAAAACTTAGTTCGCGTTAGTTTTATTGACACCTTGCGTTTTTTAGAAAAACACTGGTTAATCAATTTAACCAACTTCTAAGTTTCGGAACCTGGTCATGTTCTGGATATTTAATTAAAAAACTTTGTTTGCGTTAGTTTTATTGACACCTCGCGCTTTTTTAGAAAAACACTGGTTAATCAATTTTAACCAACTTCTAAGTTTTGGATCTTGGTCCTGTCCATGATATTTAATTAAAAACTTAGTCCGCATTAGTTTTACTGACACCTCACATTTTTTAGAAAAACACTGGTTAATCAATTTAACCAACTTCTAAGTTTCGGAACCTGGTTGTGTCCAGGATATTTAATTAAAAACTTAGTTCACGTTAGTTTTATTGACACTTTGCGTTTTTTAGAAAAACGCTGGATAATCAATTTAACTAACTTCTAAGTTTCGGAACCTGGTCGTGTCCAGGATATTTAATTACAAACTTAGTTCGTGTTAGTTTTATTGACACCTCGCACTTTTTAGAAAAACATTGGTTAATCAATTTAACCAACTTCTAAGTTTTGGAACCTGGTCCTCAGGTTGTCTACCCCCCAAGTAATCAGGAAGTGGACTTTCTGGGCTACTTTGAACTAACATGCAGATGAAACCATACAAAGATACAAATATACCATAAACATTTTTTTATATATTTCTAAAATTAAATGGCTTTTATATTCGAGCCTTACATAGACAGGTGGTTTGATCATTGATAATACTTTTTCAAATGCATAGCATTCCAGGTTCGTGGTACTGTTTCTCCACTAAGTCGGGCCAATTTAAAAGTACCTTCTTGTATGATTTCCACTATCTGATAGGGCCCTTCCCAACTTGGGCCTAAGGCACCATCTTTGGGGTCCTTGCCTGCTAAAAATATCCTTCGGAGTACCAGGTCTCCTAAACCAAAGACACACTTTTTGACCTTTAAATTAAAATAACGAGTGATTTTTGTTGATAATGTGCAAGCCATAGCTGTGAATCTTCTCATTTCTCATCAATTAGGTCTAGGGACGCGCTGAGTAGTTCGTCGTTCTGCTCCAGGCTAAAGGTCTGGAGCCTATGTGTGGCTACCTTTGTTTCGACAGGGAGGACGACTTCACTTCCAAAAGTTCAGGAGAAAGGGGTATGCCCCCTGGAAGTTCGGTGGGAGGTCCGGTAAGCCCATAGCACCTGCGGGAGCTGCTTGGGCCATACTCCCTTGGCCTCGTCCAACCTCTTCTTAAGGCTTGCTTTGAGGGTTTTATTCACAGCCTCGACCTGTCCGTTGGCCTGCGGGTAGGCCACCGAGGAGAAGCTTTTGATTACACCATGTCTTTCGCAAAATTCGGTGAAGAGATCGTTATCGAACTGCGTCCCATTGTCTGATACAATCTTTCTTGGTAGTCCAAACCGACAAACAATATTCTTGACCACAAAGTCGATGATTCTTTTTGAGGTGATTGTAGCCAGGGATCCGCCCATTTGGTAAAATAATCGATGGCCACTACTGCATAGCTAATTCCTCCCTTCCCCATGGACAGGGCTCCAATTAAATCGATTCCCCTACCGGGAATGGCCAGGGGGACAATATCACTTTTAGCTCGACTGGAGGAGCTCGGGCGATGGTGGAAAATCGCTGGCACTTATCACACTTTTGGACATAGGAGATGGAGTCCTTTGATAACATGGGCCAAAAATACCTCTGCCTTAATATTTTCAAGGCCAGGTTTTGCCCCCCAGCGTGATCCCCACAGAAGCCTTCATGCTCCTCCTACAAAATAGCTTTGGCTTCCTCTGGCAGAACACACCATAGTAGAGGTAAGGAATGGCCATGTCGGTACAACGTCCCGTCTATGATTGTGTACCTTGGAGCTTGATAGAGTACTCTCCTCGCGTCTTTCTGCTCGCCAGGCAATTTTCCTGTCGTAAGATACTCTATTGGGGGAGTCATCAAGGTTGGTCTGATATCGATCATCTCGACCTCCATCATACTTTCTGCCACGCTCGGACTTTCTAAGAATTCCACTGGTACTATGCTCAGAGTCTCGGCTTCTTTGGAGGTAGCGAGTCTAGCCAGAGCGTCGACATTGGCGTTCTGCTCGTGAGGGATTTGCTCGACTAGGCTATACTCAAACTCTGATAGCTCCTTCTTTACCTTAGCCAGGTAAGCCGCCATTTGGGTACCTCGTGCTTGATATTCTCTAGACACTTGGTTTACCACGAGCTGGGAATTGCTGTAGCAGTAGACGGCCCTGGCCTTCAACTCCTTTGCCACTCTAAGCCCGGCCAATAGGGCTTTGTATTAGACTTCATTGTTGGATGACACGAACCCGAACTGTAGCGCGAAGTGGAAACGATGCCCTTCCGGGGATATTAGGATGATCCCAACTCCGGACCCATTCTCTTTAGATGACCCATCTACGAAGATTCTCCATAATTCCCGCATTGGTTCTATCAAGGGCTCTTCCTAGAATCTAGTGCATTCAGCCAAGGCTCGGATTTTTATCATTGTTCGGGGTATATAAAGTATCTCGAACTGGATGAGCTCGACTGCCCATTTCAACAAACGTCCCGATGTCTCAGGTTTCTGCAGCATCCGCCTTAAAGGCTAATCAATCATGATGTCGATTGAATGGGATTGGAAATATGGCATAAGCTTCCTGGAAACTGTAATAAGGCATAGCGCCATTTTTTCCATTAGAGGATACCGAGATTCTGCTCCGAGAAGTCTTTTACTTATATAATATACTGGCTTTTGGATTCGGTCCTCCTCCCAGACCAACACGGCGCTGGCCGCATTTTCGGTCACGGCTAAATAGAGAAAAATGGGCTCTCCTGCCATTGGTTTAGATAACACTGGTGGCTCGGCCAAATGTGTCTTCAGGTCAACAAAAGCCTGCTCACACTCCTTAGTCCACTCAAACTTTTTGTTCCCCCAAAGTAGGTTGTAGAATGGCAAACACTTATCAGTGGATTTAGAAATAAAACGATTGAGGGCCGCCACCCTTCCTGTCAGAATCTGGACAACTTTATGCAACCTGGGTGAAGGCATCTCTAGAAGCGATATGATTTTGTCTGGGTTTGCCTCTATCCCCATGGTGTTGACTATGAATCCCAGGAATTTTCCCGACGCCACTCTGAAAGTACATTTATGGGGGTTTAGCCTCATATTATACTTCCTTAGAATTCCAAAACATTCATTCAGATCGGAGACATGGTTATCGGCAGTCTTTACTTGACTAGCATATCATCAACATACACTTCCATGTTTTTTCTGATCTGACCAGTAAACATTCTGTTGACCAACCTCTGGTAGGTTGCTCCTGCGTTTTTCAGCCCGAAGGGCATGACTTTATAGCAGTACACGTTGGTTGGAGTCATCTAGCTAGTATGTTCTTGGTCCGCAGGGTTCATGGAGATCTTGTTATATCCAGAGTACGCATCCATGAAGGACATGAGCTCATGCCCTGCAGTGGTGTCCACCAACTGGTCAATCCTTGGGACAGGCTTTATTTAGATCGGAGAAATCGATGCAGGTCCACCATTTTCCATTTGGCTTTGGGACCAGGACAGGATTGGCAACCCTGATCGGATACTTAGCCTCGCGGATAAAGCCGCACTTCAAAAGCCTAGCTAATTCTTCCTCTAGTGCCCCAGCTCGGGTCGTACCCAAACGCCTCTGTTTCTGGGATTTCATAGGCATGCTTTTGTCCAAATTTAGCATATGCATGATGACACTCGGGCTGATTCCTATCATGTATTCATGGGACCAAGCAAAAACGTCTAAATGTTCTTGTAAAAAAGTTACCAGCTCTGCCTTTCTTTCGTTGTCAAGATTTTTCCTAAGCTTAACGACCCTAGAAGCATCTTTGGGACCAATGTTTACTTCTTCGAGGTCTTCAATAGCTGGAGCTTGGATCTATCTTCACCCATTCGGGGATCAATATCCTCACTCGGGGTGGCTCCCCTACAACTGACTGGCTGAGGTTCTTCCATCCCAAGATTATCTCTGACTTCCTGGGATTCCTCTCCTCGATCCTGCATGGCCATTGTCTGCTGCCCGGGTTGTGATTTTCCCTTCATGGAAATGCTATAGCATTCCATAGCAGCGAGTTGGTTGCCTCAGACAGTACATATTCCCGTGGATGAAGGGAATTTTATCACGAGGTGGCGGACGGAAGTTATAGCTTCAAATGCCATCAGTGTGGGCCTACCCAAGATTGAGTTGTATGCGGTCGGACAATCCACGACCATAAACTCGAGTAGCTTAGAAATAGTTCGTGTTCCTACACCCAAGGTTATCACCAACTCAATCGTTCTGATAGCTGTCGAACCTTCTCCGAAATACCTGTACAACATCATGGAGGTTACCTTTAGTTCGGCCACAAAAAATCGCATCTTCTCCAATGTGGACCTAAATAGTAGGTTCACAGAGCTCCTGTTGTCGACCAAGGTCTGCCTGACTCTCTGATTGGCAAGCTGGACGGTTATGACTAGAGGGTCGTTATGCGGGAACTAGACATGACTAGCGTCTTCTTCAGTAAAATTGATCGGTTGTTTCTCCAATCGTTGTTGTTTAGACAAATGCTGCTCTGGGATGATCTTAACTGCATTGTGAGACCTCAGCTCATTGACATACCTCTTCTGGGCATTTTGCTCGTGCCTGCCAATTGAGGGCCTCCAGAGATGGTGGTTATTTCTCCTCCTATTATCGGAGGAGGGGTGTCCTGATTCACCTGGGCTCTGGTCTGATTTGCGGGGGCTTCTAGAGCTGATTGAATGTTTTGTCCAGCAGACTGATTAGGAGTGACTCGATTCCAGGCATACTGAGCTAGGGGCCCGGCCTTGATGAGCGTCTTGATCTCATCTTTCTGCAGTCATCGGTGTTGTGACCGATGTCATTATGGAATCGACAAAATTTTGAAGGGTCTCTCTTCACCCTTTGATTTTTTAGAGGCTCCAGCTTCTTCCACGGAAGGTGGGCAGAGTTCGCCAAGAAGATGCGCTCCCTGATATCTGTGAGATCAGCGTAAGTCACGTAGATTGGTTTGAATTTCTCTACGGGCTTATTTTTCTTTGAACCATTTTGGCTGCCTTCGCCATTTCCCTTCCTCTTGCTTCCTCCCCCGTGATTATTCTGGGTAACGGTATGAGCCGTAGCTGCCACGTCCGTTACCTCTCCAACGGGCCGGGCAGAAACTTGGCTGGTTCCTACGACCAAAGCTCGCGCCTCCTCCAGGTTGATCCATCTCTGAGCCTTGTTCAAGAAATCGTCCACTGTGTTGATGCCTTTTCTCTGGATCTATTTCTACAGATCGCCTCCGACAAGGATTCCTGTTCTCATCGCAATAAGCCTAGAGCTTTCATCCGCGTCTCTAGCTCGCGCAGCGATGTTGGAAAACCTACTCAAGTAAGCCTTCAGCAGCTCTCCGGGTTGCTACTTTACATTTTCCAGGGAGTCTGCCTTTATCCGAGCTGCTTGAGAATCCCGGAATGCCCTCTTCAAGATAGTGGAGAAGCTCTTCCATGAGCTGATAGAATGCTTCTTGTATTGCTTGAACCATTGCCTGGCTGGTCCGACCAGAGTCAAAGGAAACACTAAGCATCTTAATTCGGGCTCGATGTTATGAGACATCATTAGGGTATTGAACATCCCCAAGTGGTCGGACGGATCTCCATCTCTGTCGAATTTTGATAAATGGGGCATCCTGAAACCTGGTGGGTATGGTGTTGCTGCGATGTTGGGGCGAAAAGCTCGAGCTCGTCCCCTAAGTCGTACTCATCTTTTTCCTTTTCTAATAGAAGTATTTTCATCAGTTCCTCCATCTGGGCCAACCTTTCGAGGGTTGGGTCCTTGGTTCCCTGGGTCTGTTCAACAGCTGCCATTTAACCATACGCATTTGACGGGTTATTGTCCCTCTAAGTCCGAGCTTGGTTTGGTGGGGCGTTCCCGTTATCGCGTACTTCGGAAGGACTTCCCTCGTGGTGAGTGCCTCTGACTCCATCATGAGCTAGATTGTTCCTTTGTGAGTTTAGGCGATCTTGCAGATCGGTATATGGATCAACCCGAGGGTTTTGAGCTGATTCGTCAAATCTGCGCTGGTCCTACCACTTCGACGATCCTCCATCCAATAAATTCCATTAGAGAAGCTCAGATCTTGCGATCGAGGATGAGGATCTGGAGCGTGCTCGTGGGACATGAGTAGGGGCAGCGGGAGGAGGATTCCTCCTACTGTTTTTGTAGGCAGGGACGTCTCGAGCAGAACGAGGTGAGGACGGATGCCTGATCGGCGATGGAGGGTGTCTGATCGGTGAAGCAATTCTTTCTCCATCAAGTCGGATCAAACTAGCCCACGGGTGCTCTGCTCCACCATTTCTGGTTCCCTGTGCATGGCGATCTGATCACGGTATAGGGAAGTCGGTCGGGACATGCCGTCTTTGCGAGTTTGTCCTTGACAGTTTGCGTGGGTTGCCATGGGCATTCGACAGTGGCATTGAACTCGGAGTCGAGGTTCTGACCGATCGGCTGACTCGTTGGCGATCCCTGGGAAAGCCACCAAACGGGGTTTCTTGGTGATTGGGCGACACAGGAGTAGAACTTGGAGTTGAGGTTCTAATCGATCGACTTGGCCTGGGTCGACTATCCTGGCGTGACTTACGAGTCCCGCCTTGCCTCTTTCCGACATTAATGTCGGTTGCAAGAGGGGGTAGTCATGCCAAGACTTTCTCGATTTGCTTATTTTCCTTGGCTTGATGGCTCCTCAACTGCATGTTCTCCATCTCTATCGCAGTCAAGTAATCCAGGTTCGGATTCGGCAGTAGAGGTGCTAAACTTCCGGTGTCACCGTGGCCCATCGGTTGTTTTCCCGATCCCTGCTGGATCTCTGGGCCTTGTTCGTCAAAAACAGTGGTATGGTGAGCCTCCTGCCCACCATACTGATCTGTTTCGTTACCGTGCCTTGAACGAGTGACCACCATGATGAACTTTTTCCTGAATCTTTTTCAATGGAACTAATTCGCAGCTCTCAATGAAAGCACCAAACTGTTGACGCAGTTTTTCGCCAACAGTGTATTACAAAAATTAGCTTGAATAAACTAGTGCTTAAGGGTAAACCGTAAGGAGAATAATCACTCTTCATGCTACTTAGAATGATATAGTAAGAACACTCGTTCCTTTTTACATGGTTCGGATGTTAAAATCCCCCTAGTCCACGAGTCGATATTATTACTGTATATCTCTCTCTATTTTAAGAGAATATTTGCATTACACAGAGAAAACCCAACCCCTTTTCTATCTAAGGTCTTGGTATTTATAGGAGAATGATCCCTGGGTAGGTGTTGGGGTCATCCCATGATCCCTTGATCCCTCACATCATCTTGTGACACTAATGACTAACATTTACATTTTATATTGAAGTGTGGTCTAATCATTAGGTAAAATGGATCATGGATCGCATGGTCTAAATCAGGCGTGTGATGTCTGATCATGCACATTTATATTGCGTATCTGGGAATTCAGGAATAAACAGACACGTGATGTCTGTTTGCGCACAATTATATTGCATGGTCAACTTTATAAAGATCCTAGGGTACGTCAGACCTTTGGCGTACCACGAGCTAGCGTAACGTCAGCTCATGCCTTCTGATGCTATACTCCACAAATGGTTCCAAGAAATATGTTACTTTGAACTCATCAGCTCGAGCTATTATTCTAGGGAATCGAGCTAAATTCCTCCAGATGAAAAATGAACACGTGGAACATCAATTATAGCCTTTTCTAGCCAGCTATACCCAAGCTGCCTAAAAAGGTACGTGCTGATTTTCAGGGCGTACACCTGTCTTGTTATTATAATCTATGATTATGACCTAGGACTATGACCTATGACTTAGGATATATTTTGATCTTGTATGATTAGTATAAATTAGCGTTGTTATGAACTCTTGTATGAATGATGGTATGATTGTTATGACTATGTGATTATATGATTTCTTATTTATGATGTCTTTATGACTAATGTTATGATTGTAGGATATAATTTATGATCTAGATCTATGTGTGATTTTTAGTATGACGGTGATATAGGATAGAATATGACCTTGGTTTTTGTTATGAATATAGTATTGCATGTGAAATTATTTGTTGTGAGTTTATGATTAATTTTTGTATGAATTGTTGTGGATTTTCCTTACTAGGCTAAGAAGCACCTTCCTATCTTTTATTTTTGCAGAATAAGTTAACCTTAGATGACTGGTGGCGAGCGGATTCCCAATAACAGGACTGGTGTGAATATGTGGGGGTCGTATAGCCGCGTGTTATTTTCTTGGGAAATTATGAATTTTATGATTTAATGTTGCCTAGTTTTAATTTTATTTTATTGTAAAGACTATTATTTATTATTCTTAAACCTAGGTTATTTTTATTTTAAATTATCAATATAAAAATGAAACAATTTTTACGATTTATTACATTTATTTTTCAACTTCTTTATTTTCTACAATTAAAGCTAGTGTTTAGGGTGTTACAAGTGGTATCAGAGCCCGCAGATATACTGGTCCAGAGCGTTCTCACATATTCATACAAGTCAGAAAAAAAGGGCCATCTTGTTACCTAGTAAGTACCCTGTTTTGTTTATATTATTGATAACCCTAGTAATTGTAATTTATTTTGATTTCAGAGTTTTTTTTTTCAGAATCTAGAGCAATGAATCATAATGTGATTAGAGCCATATCTGATATAGAAGATTAGATCTTTAGTACATTTTAGATTAACTTCCTTTAGTTTGTTATGGATATTCATTTAATTTTTTTTTAATTTAATTTCAAAATTTTGTATTGTTTTTTTTATATTGTTGATTTTTATGGATTTTGGTAATATTAAAATTGTTTTAAAATTTATTTTGGATTCAATTGAAAGTGCAAGGTTTAAATTCCTCTCTTATGGGTTAGCCTATTTGCGAAGGCCCATTTGCTTTACATTATTAGATTGGATCCAATTAAAATGAATAATAATAAATAAGGCAAGGGTTGAAATTCCTGTCTTTTAGGTCCAAGTGGAAGTTAGGGGGCCTTAGTAGTGGGTACGATATACTGAACCCAGCTCTCCTCCATGGAAGATTCAATTGTTAAGGCCCATTTACCCGAGTTGGACTTAATTGTAATAGGATATTTTTAATAGATAGATGGACCTAATAAACAGTAGTACAATAAACTAGGTTTTTTTTTCTGTTTGTTTGTCTTAGTTTTTACAATTTTCTCTTCCAGGGGAAACAGAAAAGAAAATGGAGCAAGAACTAAGAAGATCCGGAAGACTGAACGAACAAGAAATAAAACATGAAAGAGGACAAGGAAGAAGTCGAAGAATGGCTTTGTTCGGTAGAATCCATATTGGAACATAAGCGCTTGGGAAACGAGGATCGAATCTCAGGCGCTTCAAGCTTGCTCAAGAAAGACACTCGCACTTGGTGAGATATAGTGAAGCAAATCCAAGTATTCCATTAGAAATACTACAGTCCTGTGATTCTAGCTACAAGGGTGGACGAATTCATCGTGCTTACTCAAGAGAATTCGACTGTGACGAAATACGCCAGAAAATTTGACCGACTAGCCAAGTTTGCAATGGACATGGTACTCACTGAGACGTTACGAATTCAAAGATTCGTAAAAGGGTTGATGCCAATGATAGCCCGCGAAGTAAAGTTGTTTGGGGAATAACCACATAAGCAGAAAAGTTGGAAATAGCTCGGGAAGCCATGCAGGCGGAGGATAAAATCTGGAAAGAAGGAGTGGCTGGAAAGATGCCAAGAAAAGAAATTATGAACAAATCGACCACGAAAGGAAACATGATGGTGGTCATAACCAAAAGGCGGACAAGAAAGGGAAAACTGCGTCAGAAGGCAATAGGAATAAGAAGCTTTACATAGAATATCCTCAATGCCTAATATGTAGTGAAAAAATTCAAGGGAATGCCGATATAAGACTAGAGGTTGCATCAATTGTGGAGACAAAGGTCATCTCAAGAAAGACTACCGAAAATTGAGAGAACAAAAGAAGGACGAAAAGCTAATACCAGCCAGAGTTTTCACTCTTACATAAGGTGAGGCAGAAACTAGCAATACAACAGTATCGTGTTAGATCAAAATCTCTAGCAAGCAATTCAATGTTTTATTCGATTCAGGAGTGACACATTCCTTTGTCTTTATGAATATGAATGATAGCTTAGATAAGCCATGCAAACTTTTTAGAGAAAAGTTTGTCACAGAATTACCCTTGGGGGAAAGAATGTTATCTATTGGAGGGGTGTGTAGCGTTGTAGTTAGAATCGAAGAAAAAGAGTTACCAGTAGATTTGATCGAGTGAGACTTTAAGGATAATGATATAAGGAATGGACTGGTTAGCAAAATATGGGGCAACAATTGACTGTATGGGGTGAGACGGTGAATTTTCAAACAGAAGATGGCGAGAAGTTCACTTACATAGGAGTTATTTATAGAACTTGCATACGATAGTCTCAGCTCTCAAAGCTCAACGTTTAATCGGTAACGGTTGTCAGGCCTTTCTAGCCAGCATAGTAGATAAGTCACGAGAGACGCAACTTAAACCAAACAATGTGCACATAGTATGCAAATTTCCCGAGGTATTTCCAGAAGATCTACTGGGATTACCTCCGAGTTAGAAATAGAGTTGGCATTGGAAACGACACCAATATCAAAAACTTGATATAGGATGGCGCCGATGGAGCTTATGGAATTAAAGACACAACTGAAGGAGCTTTTAGACAAGGGTTTCATTAGACCAAGCTTTTTTCCTTGGGGTGCACTAGTGCTTTTTGTCAAGAAGAATGACGGGAGCATGAGGATGTGCATAGATTACCGAGAGTGAAACAAAGTGACGATCAAGAACAAGTATCCTTTGCCTAGAATAGATGATCTTTTTGATCAATTGTAAGGATCCACAATGTTCTCAAAGATAGATCTATGGTCAAGATATCACCAACTAAGAGTACGAGAGGATGATATCCCAAAGATGGCTTTTAGGACTCGATATGGACACTACGAGTTCTTAGTATTGTCATTTGGATTGAAAAATGCACTAGCCACGTTCATGGACCTTATGAACCGAGCATTTAAGGATTACTTGGATAAGTTCGTGGTTGTATTCATTGGCGACATACTAATCTAGTTAAAGACAGAAGCCGAACATGAAGGGTACTTGTGACTGACGTTAGAAAGGCTCAAGAAACACGAATTATATGCTAAGTTTAAGAAATGCGAAGTCTGGCTAGAGAAGGTGGCATTTTTAGGATACGTCGTATCCAAAAATGGTGTAGAAGTAGACCCAACCAAGATAGAAGCTGTGAAAGACTGGCCCAAGCCTAAGAGCGCCACAAAAGTAAGAAGTTTTCTGGGCTTAGCAGGATACTATAGATGATTTGTTGAAAGGTTCTCCAAAATAGCTACGCCCTTAACAAATTTGACAAGGAAGTAAATGAAATTTGTATGGAAGGAGAAGTGCGAAGAAAGCTTCCAAACGCTAAAGGACAAGCTCATAATAGCCCCAGTTCTATGCATCCCAAATGACAAGGGCAAGTATGTACTATATTGCGACGCGTCAAAACAAGGACTTGGATGCGTTTTGATGTAAGACAGAGAGGTGGTCGCATATGCCTTGAGACAACTAAAGGAGTAAGAACAAAGGTACCCAACCCATGACTTGGAGTTGGCAGCAATGTTCTTTTCTTTGAAGATTTGGAGGCAGTAATTGTACGAAGAGAAGTGCGAGATCTATATGAACCCCAAGAGTTTAAAGTACTTCTTTACGCAAAAGGAGCTCAACATAAGGCAACAAAGGTGGCTAGAGCTAGTTAAGGACTACGATTGTGAGATTTTTTATCATCCGGGAAAGGCTAATGTTGTGGTAGACGCACTTAGTAGACATAGTTATGGTAGCATATCGACGCTTAAAGGGATTGCACAACCTTTACAAGATGATATTAAGAAATCCAAAATCAAGCTGATAACGGGACAATTAGCTAATCTCACAATCAAGTCAACACTTATGGAGGAAATTAAGGAGAAACATCAAGAGGACGAGTTTCTTCTTAAGAAAAGGCAGCATTACAAAGCTAAAAAAATGTTGATTTTTTGATAATAAAGGAAGGTATGCTACGATATAGAAACCACGTATGTGTGCCAAATCAGGTCGTATTAAGAGAAAGTATCATGCGAGAAGCGCACACCACTCCATATTCACTTCATCCGGGATCGACCAATATGTACAATGATTTCAAGACAATGTACTGGCGGCCGGGAATGAAGAAAGACATAGCAGAGTTTGTATCAAAATGTCTTACATGCCAACAAGTTAAAGCTGAACATCAGAGACCCGCTGGAACATTACAACCGTTAGAGATTCCCGAATGGAAATGAGAAGATATAGCGATTGACTTCGTGATGGGATTACCAAGGACCACCAACCAGCATGACTCTGTTTTGCTGATAGTAGATAGACTCACAAAATCTGCTCACTTCTTGCCAGTAAGAACAGTTTACAATGCTGAGCAGTATGCAAAGCTTTATGTGGCAAAGATAGTAAGATTACATGGAGTCCCAAAGACTATAGTCTCTGATAGAGGATCGATTTTTACCTCGAAGTTATGGGAAAGGCTACAGCATGCCATGGGCACTAAGTTAAAGCTGAGTACGATATTTCACCCTCAGACAGATGGTCAGTCAGAACATACCATACAAATTTTGGAAGACATGTTGAGAGCTTTTACTTTAGACTATCCAGGGTCTTGGAGTAAATATTTACCGCTTATGGAATTCACTTACAACAACAGTTATCAGGTCGTGATAGACATGGCACCTTATGAGATACTATATGGACGAAAGTGCCGATCACCACTTCATTGGGACGAGGTTGGTGAAAGACGACACTTAGGACTTGAGGTAGTAAAAGAAGCAACATAAGGGGTAGAAAAGATAAGACAAAGAGTGTTTGCCGCTCAAAGTCACCAGAAGAGCTATGCCGAGACTAAAAGGTGAAACGTTGAGTTTTCAATAGGTGATCAAGTCTTTCTAAAACTATCTCTGGTGAAGGGGATTATGCATTTCAGAAAGAAAGGAAAGTTAAGCCTGAGGTTTATAGGTCATTTTGAGATGTTGGACAAAGTAGGGAAAGTAGCATATCGGTTGGCTTTACAGCCATCATTAGTTGAAATGCATAATGTTTTCCATATATCTATGTTGAGAAAGTATGTATCAGATCCATCCCATATATCTATGTTGAAACACGATTTTAGTAATGAAGAACGTCCAGTACGCGTTCTAGAGCAATAGCACTGAAAGAGAGGCAATAGCACCAAGGAGTTAAGGTCAAAAAGTATCCCTATAATTAAAATCTTGTGGAGCAATAGCACTGAAAGAGAGGAAACATGGGAATTGGAGGAGGATATGAGGGAATGGTATTCTGTTGTTTTTAGTAATTCAAATTTCGAGGACGAAATTTATTTAAGGAGGGGAGAATTCTAGTAACCGAGGTTACCTTTCTCTTAGACCTATTTATTTATGTGATTATAGGTTGTCTTTATTTTATAGAATAGATTTAACTTGAGTTGTGGTGATAGAATGTGGTATAATTTTTGAAATATTTAATGGTTATGATTAGTATAGTATAGTATAGTTTTGTGATCTTAGTAGCTTTGTTTGTGGGAAAGAGGTGATTGCGTAAAAATAAATTAAATATGGTATTATTAAGAATTGTTATGGATCGAGTCTACATAAAGCCCTAAAGAAAAATAAGATTTTGGGCTTAGTAAATTCAAAATCAACCTAGAGAATTAGAGTTTGTTATTTTATGGTTAGTTAGGATATATGTGGATTAGGTTGTTAATTAGAGTTTTCGTAGCTTTAGGGTATTGTAACTTCGTACCTAGTTTTGACCAAGTTATGTTATGATTTTGGAAAAATAGTATTTCTAAAAAGTTGTAGATAATTGAATTAGATTTCTAATGATATAAATATTGTCTAAATTAGACTGATACATCTCTAGTTATGTTAATTTTACTACAGATGAGTCCAGAGATGCAAGATTTAGGTAGTTAGAGGTTGTGATATTTTTTCATAGGTAGTTTGATGTGATATTTCTATTTTATTTAAATTTAAATTTGGATTATAGTTAGAATGAAATTATGATTTCTGAGAGCCTATATATACACAATATTCCTTCTCATATTTTTTCATTCACTCTTGCTCTTCTTGAGACCCTCACACACACTCTCTCTCTCCCTATTGTTTTCGTGCACCACCATCAAAATACAAATCCTAAGGTTGAAATCATCATCACCATCACCTCTTCATACCTTTGAAACCCTAGTACCCAAAAAGGCCACACGATCAAGGCTATCTTTCTTATTGTCAAAACCCTACAAGCAACCAATTAAGGATCTAGGGTTTTTCTTCAAGAACAAGGTTGAGGTATACGTTAAGTTTTGATTGTGTTTGAGTTTTAGATATATTAGTTTATGTTTTAATAATGATATTATGTTTATAAAAATAGGGTCTTTTAAGAGGGATTAGCATATAAAGGACTCAAGTATTTTTTCTGTGCACCACACTCATGGCAAGGAAAATTAGGTAGTTTAGTGTATGACCTAGTTTATGTTTTGTATGACCTAGCATTTTAGGTACAATAAAGGGGTAAGTGTGGCTGGACCTAAGGTGTCCAATGATGTATGACAGACTTATGTCCGGTAGGCTCGAATGCCAAAGTTTTATGACGGACCTAAGTTGATGTCCGGTGTATGACGTGCTTATGTCCGAGGCTTAATTGCCACCCCTGTATAAGCACTTATATTTTTCTTATACCTGTCTTGTTATTATAACCTATGATTATGACCTATGACTTAGGATATATTTTGATCTTGTATGATTAGTATAAATTAGCGATGTTATGAACTCTTGTATAAACTGATGGTATGATTGTTATGACTATGTGGTTATATGATTTATTATTTATGATCTAGATCTATGTGTGATTTTTAGTATGACGGTGATATAGAATAGATTATGACCTCTGTTTCTGTTATGAATATAGTATTGCATGTGCAATTATTCATTGTGAATTTATGATTGATTTCTGTATGAATTGATGTGTATTTTCCTAACTGGGCTTAGAAGGCCCTTCCTTTCTTTTATTTTTGTAGAATAAGTTATCATTAGATGACTGGTGGCGAGCAAATTCCCAATAGCAAGACTGGTGTGAATATGTGGGGGTCGTATAGCCGTGTGTTATTTTCTTGGGAAATTATGAAATTTATGATTTAATATTGTCTAGTTTTAATTTTATTTTATTGTAAAGACTATTATTTATTTTTTCTTAAACTCGACTTATGTTTATTTTAAATTATAAATAAAGGAGGCAACACTTTTTACGATTTATTACGTTTATTTTTGAACATTTTTATTTTCTACAATTAAAGCTAGAATTTAGGGTGTTACATGTATTTATAAAAAACTTTTAAAACAAGAATTTTTTGTTTCTAAATTTTTCATATTATTAACTTTTGTATTTATAATAATATTTATATCAAAATTTAAATTTATTATTCTTTAACATATTTATAAAATTTGTATTAGTTACAAAAGAGTTGTTTTATTAATTGGAAAAATATTGTAAGAAAATTTAATATATAAATTTATTAGTTATGATTTTTTTAATATATATATATGTTTAAATAATTTTTTTAAAAAACGTATTGGAGCAATGCCGACAGTTAAAATGTGTCGCTATTGGGAAATTATAGTCTGAATTTTTTTAATGGGGCAATGCCGGCAGCTATAAGCTGTCGCTTGACATTGCCCCATTAAAAAAAATAAGACTCTAATAATTTTCCCCCACCTTATTTTCTTTTTCCCTGTTCCCTCTTTCTTTCTTTTTCCCTCTTCTCTCTTCTTGTTCGTGTGCGAGTGCTTCAGCCACCATCGACGCCGAACCTTTAGCCATCTGCGATGGCCGAAGTCCACCAGCAGGCACATGTGACGCCGTCGATGTCTCCTCCATCTTCCAACAGTCGTGAGGTATAGCCTAAGTCTTCCATTTATCTACCCATTTATTTATTATTTTGGTATTGAAATTTATGTTTTATGTGTGTTTAATTGTAGTTTTGACTTATTATTTGATTTCTTTGTATAGATTTAAAGATTTCATAGTTTAAAATCCTAAAACCTCAAAGTTTAGGGTTCGAATTTGTGGTAAATTACTATGTGTTTTAGTTTGGATTTTGAGTTGCACACAAAGTGTTTGATAAAATGCACTTGATGTGCTTCGACATTAGTATTATTCTAGATTGGTTCCCATTTAGTTTGTGCACCTTTCAGTTTCTTGTTTGCTTTATTTTCATTTTTAATCAATTTATTTCAAGTATTTTCTTCAAATTTGTGAGTGTTGTTCTTTCACAATTCATTACTAAAATAATCCCCGAGGAAAGGATATTTGGTACTTACTATTATATTAGCTTGTTTATGACATAGTACACTTACATATATTGACATAGTACACTTACAATTGATATTCGATACTTTACAAATTATTTTCAATGAGATTTACCAATAAATTGAAACTATATAATGGTATGTTCTAATGTCTTTGGTGAGGTGATTTATAACATTGAGCATCACTTTTGGTTCTTGTGATCACGTTTAGGTTAAATAGTATAAAGTGTTATACAAAAGTTTGACATTAGCATATTGGTTGATAATTCATAGTTATATTGGACTCCAAGTTTCATTCTTTTGGACTAGCATATATTTGAGCACAACACATTTTTTGGTTTCCATTTATACTTGTATTATTTTTTAGTATAATATATTTCATGTTATAATATTTCAAGCATTAATTTTATTTTTAGGTAGTGGAATTAGTGAGGAGCTTTAGAAGAGCTTGCTATTGATTGGAAGAGGCATATTATTTTATTCTTTTTAATATTATACAAGTGTATGTTAGAGGAGTTTGAATATCTTAAATATTCATCCATAGTGAAGTAGGTTCTGGGATTATAATTGTGTGCTGTGGTGATAATGTAAGGTTGAGAACTTGCATATCTTAGTGAAGTAGGTTCTGTGATATATATATATATAATTGCGTGCTGGGGGAGATATTAGGAAGAAAAATTGTTTGTTATTTGAATTGATTGAGTTATTTGAATTGATATTGACAGATTGTTAGGTTAAAGATATAGGAGAAGTGTACCGTCCCAAATTTGCTAATAATGCTTAGGGCCTTGATTAGCGTGCCTGGAGGGAAATAATTGATTTACTTTGTTAATATGGGAATTTTATAAATATGTGATTAGAAATGCATGTTTAGGTGAATTAAATATGCATGTGGGCCCCATTTGGTTGCTAGGGGCGTATTTGTAATCTTAGCCCACTAAGGACATAAATGCAATATTTGTATATTGTGATTGATACCATGTGTGAGTGGTGATATAATTGTGATGCACGATCCCAGACGGTCCTAGGGAGATGTTTAGCTAGAAAGTCACAACGGGGTCAAATACCCGGCTCGGGAGGAGCTTAGGGGTATTTTGTGAATATTATAATGTGCTCGAGAATTATTGAGTAATGCTTAGTAGCTTATTAATAATTTGGTATGTCAGGATTAACGAGGATTTTAGGTATTCTCGAGGACTTAGTGGGATGTGTTAAAAGACCAAGTTACCCTTGGTGTCATATGAGGACTTGGGTTAACTTAAGGGGCAACTATGTCATTTTTGGCATTTGGATATACTCTATTGAGGCCTGGGGAAAATACTAGAACATTTAGACAAAGTAGAGGAACAAAATTCTCTCTCTCCTATCGATGCTCTCCCTCTCCCTCTCTATGGTGGTTGGTTTTGAAGGATTTTAGGCCAGGATTCAAGACCATGATTTGGGAGACTGAGCTAGGTTCAAAGGTAAGTTCTAGTTCAGTTTCTAGATTGAATTCTGTTGAGATATGTTATGGGTGTGAGCTGAATTGTGTTTATTTTATGGATCATTGGAGTGAAGACTTGGCAAGGTTCAGTTGGGAATTAGAGGATTTGGGCTTGGAGTTGAATTTGAAAGAATCTCAGGGACGAATTTCTACTCAAGGTAAGGGTTCCATGCATCTTTGAAGTAATTAGCTGGTGTGGTTTAAGTTTTCTGGTTTGTGGTTTAAGTTTTGTAAAGTTCATAAGTTGTTATACTGTTTATATGATGCTCTAGGTTGAATTGGGAAATTGGGTGTGCTTGGGTATTGATTTGGAATAGTTTTGGCTCAGAAAAAATGTTGGGAAAACCCCAGTTTTCTGGGTTCGCGTATGAGCGTTGCGGCCCTGCTCTTCCGTGCCGCGGTGCTAGTTTGAATCAAGAGATAGGGACCATACTGGGCGTGGCGGCCCCTATAGGGTTGTGCCGCGGCGCTAGGTCAGTTTCAGGAAAGGGGAAAATTGAGTTTTTAGGGTTTCGGCTCAGGGGGCTTGGGGGACGCTTTTGCTACCTTGTGTGGGGAAATGGGAGGTCCCAAGAGCATGGGATTGGTTCTGGGAGATGATTAGGAATTGGTTAGTAATGAGAGTGATATGTATGTGTTGTGACTAGGTTTTCAGCGAGGCTCGGGTTAGAGGACTGTTCTCGAGATTTCGGTGCTCAAGAAGCTCGGGACACAGGTAAGAAAACTAATGTACCCATAGAGCAGGGCGAGGCCCCATAGTTATGTTGCAGGGCACGACCCTATGTGATTGTGTGCAGGGCACAACCCCATTAATTATGTTAATACGTGTTTAAGTATTTGTTTAATTATGTTATGTGTGCAAATATGTGAATGAACGACTCTATGGTGCAGGTAAGGGCAAGGGGAAAATCGACTAACCATGAGTACGGAGAGTGTGAAGTGGTGTGTACATGTTTGGCCTGCTTGGCTGCCACGGCCAGGGGTATTTTTGGGAGATGTATTGTACTAAATTATATTTTGTCAAATAGTCGACTTTAACCATATTTTTGAGTTGTAAATATTTATAAACAGTATTTTGGGATCCCAAATGTTAAATACTTTATAATTTTCAACGAATGACTACATTTTCAAATTATGGGATTTTATTACAGTTTAGTTACACTTTTGACCTAAATTCTTGATTAGCAAGTTAAATACACATTTTAAAACTCACTTAGTAACGTCTCTATGGTAGTAGGGTGTTACAACTTTATATCAAAGCCTTGACCCAGTCGGAAGTGTGGCTAACGGGGACGTCGGGCCCATATAGGGCGGTGATTGTGACAGTTAGAATTTCGTGATCTGTGAGGGGAAAGACCGAGTAAAGCTATGCAATCCCACACCGCCTGGGTTAGGTCAAGTGTGATGATTCTAAGATTGTGTAGGTATGAGACTACACAGTTGAAGAAGGCTTAAATGATTTGATGGAAACTACCTATATCAACAAGAAGCATCTTCTTTTCGGCAGCCAATCACTTGAGAAATCCAAAGTTAAGCGTGCTTGACCTGGACTAATCTAAAGATGGGTGACCTCCTGGGAAGTTTTCTCAGGAAGTGTGCGAGTGAGGACAAAGCACGTTGTAAAGACTCGTGTTGGTTTGTAGGGCCAGTCGTCATTCCAGAAAGCAGCCATAGTGACATTGGGCGTTACAAAAGGTATCAGAGTGAGCCAAGGTTTATGGTTTTTAGAGATTGACCGAACATGTACGCTCGCTGTCAATGAGAAGCTCAACTCAGGGTTGGTTGGTAATAATTGACTTACATGCTTGAATATGTGCTTACATGCCCAGTTTGTCTGCTTATTTCATATAGAGCACCATGAATGAGTTAACATATGCGTGATGCTAGGGCATGGCCCGTTGAGTGTTATATGATATTTGTGTTATGTGGACTACTGGTTATAGTTGGCTGATGTGATTTGGGAGGTGGTTTTGGATGTTGTTATCTTGCCTGAAGAGTGGTGTCGTTGATTGTAGGCATATTGTTGTGATGCCTCAACAATCATCTAGACTCCGCGGCAGTAGGGCCGAGGATGACAACCAGGGTCAGGATCCTCCACCTGCCCCACAGAATTGGCAACGGATGTTTGCCGAAATGGAAGCGAGACTGCAACGAACTGAAGAAGAACTTCTACAGTTGAGGCAGTAGGCCCTTCCTCAGGCCACTGGGTTGTCAGTTCAGAGGCTATGGCGTCAGTGCCGGTTCAGCCTGTCATGGAGAACAGGTGGGAACCTTTGTATGAAAGGTTCAGGAAGCAGCATCTCCCACCTTTGAGGTGGACCAGACCCACTGCGGGCAGAGAAGTTAATGAATATGATTTCCTCCATCCTGGATTTTATGAGGGTGGAAGGGAACGAGAGGGTAGCTTGTGCCAACTACATGTTCAGAGAAGATGCCCGCATCTGGTGGGATGTAGTGACTCATAGGAGGAATGTGGCAGTAATGACTTGGGAAGAGTTCAGAAACATCTTCAATGAAAATTATTACAGTGTAGTAATCCGAGTTGCAAAAATTGATGAGTTCATCAACCTAACTCAGAACCGGTTGACCGTTACTGAGTATGCTCTGAAATTTGACCAGTTGGCAAAGTTTGCGCTGGACTTGGTGCCGACAAATGCGGAAAGAAGAGATAGATTTGTTCAGGGATTGAATGTTATGATTTCCCGTGATGTTAATATTACCTTGGACCCAGAGACTACAAATTATGCCCAGGTAGTGGACAAGGCCCTTACTGCTGAGGGGGCTGAGGATTAGATAAGGAAAGAGAGCGCTGTCAGGCGTGATGCCAGGAGGACAGTGCCTCCTTTTACTGGATCTAGTCGGGGTAGTGGCCCCAGTGAGCAGAAGAGAAAGGCCCCAGATTCCTTCATTCCTCCTATCTTGGATATGAGGGCTCGGGGTGCTTTTAGTGGCCGTCAGGGCGGGGGTGACAACTGGAGGAGTTTTCTAGTGTGTCCTCGGTGTAGACGATGACACCGGGGTGAGTGCAAGATCAGGGCTTGCTTTATCTGTGGGAGTGCCAATCATCTGAAGAAGGACTGCCCACAGGCCAGGGAAGAGGAGCCAAAGCGGGGTGACAGCCTCGCTCCTGCCAGAGTATTCACCTTGACTCAGACTGAGGCGGAGGCTAGCCCCTCAGTTGTGACAGGTCAGATTTCTAGTGCTGGTTCTTCTTTTACAGCGTTGATTGATTCAGGAGCTACCCATTCATTTATGTCTGCTAGAGTGATAGATCAGCTGTGTAGACCTAGTGATGTGTATGCTAGGGGTTTTCAGACTTTGTTGCCAACTGGGGAACTGGTAGTCTCTAGGAGATGGATTAGAGCATTGCCAGTAGAGATAGATGGTAGGGAATTGTCTGTTGATCTGATTGAGTTGGTGATGGATGACTTTGATATGATCCTAGGAATGGGTTGGTTATCGAAGTACGGGGCGACGATTGACTGCAAGTGCATAATGGTGACTTTTGAACCAGACGGGGAGGTGCCCTTTGTATTTGTGGGGACAGTTAGTGGACTGCAGGTACCTATGATTTCAGCACTGAAGGCTAGAGACCTGATGCAGGAAGGTTGCATAGGATTCCTAGCGAACATTGTGGATACCTCTAGGGTTGTGTCGGTTGGATCGGGTGAGACCAGATTGGTATGTGAGTTTCCCGACCTATTTCCAGTAGACTACCAGGGTTGCCGCCGCAGCGGGAGATTGAGTTTGTTATAAAGTTGGCGCCAAGAGCAAAGCCAGTATCTAGGACACCTTACAGAATGGCTCTGGCGGAGTTGAAGGAGCTAAAGATTCAGTTGCAGGAGTCACTGGATTTGGGGTTTATCAAATCGAGTTTCTCGCCATGGGGTGCTCCAGTGTTGTTTGTCAAGAAGAATAATGGATCTCTTAGGATGTGTATTGACTACAGGGAGCTGAACAAGCTGACCATTAAGAACAAGTACCCACTACCTAGGATCGACGACTTGTTCGACCAGTTACAGGGGAAGACAATGTTTTCTAAGATTGATCTCCGGCCAGGTTACCATCAGTTAAGGATTAAAGAAGAGGACATACCAAAGACCGCTTTCCGCACGAGGTATGGACACTATGAATTCCTGGTTATGTCCTTTGGATTAACCAATGCCCCAACAACTTTTATGGACATGATGAAAAGGGTTTTCAAAGACTATCTGGATAAGTTCGTGATTGTGTTTATCAATGACATTCTGGTATATTCTCAATCAGAGTCAGTGCATGAGCAGCATCTGTGTTTGGTATTGCGGTGGTTGAGAGAGCATAGGTTATATGCTAAGTTCAGGAAGTGCGAGTTTTGGCTACCGCAAGTCACATTTCTGGGCCATATTGTCAGTAAGGAGGGGATTCTAGTTGACCAAAGTAAGATTGAGGCAGTGAGAGATTGGCCTAGACTGAGCAATGTTCCGAAATTTAGGAGTTTTCTTGGATTGGCAGGGTATTATCGACGGTTTGTTGAGGGATTCTCCAGGATAGCTACACCGTTGACTGAATTGAAGAGGAAGAAGACTAAGTATGTTTGGACAGATAGGTGTGAGAACAGTTTTAAGGAGTTGTAGTGGCAATTGATCACGTTGCCAGTGTTGAGTCTGTCGACAGACAATGAGAAGTTTGTGGTTTACTGCGATGCTTCCAGATAGGGTTTAGGGTGTGTGCTGATGCAAACTGGAAAGGTAATAGCCTATGCATCGAGACAGTTAAAGGAATATGAGAAGAGATATCCCACACACGATCTGGAGTTGGCAGCGGTGGTATTTGCACTTACGGTTTTGAGACATTATCTATATGGGGAGAAGTGCGAAATATACACCGACCATAAGAGTTTGAAGTACTTCTTTACTTAGAAGGATCTGAATATGCGCCAGAGACAGTGGATGGAGTTGGTAAAGGATTATGATTGTGATATCCTATACCATCCTGGGAAGGCTAATGTAGTGGCTGATGCATTGAGTCGGAAGGGCCGAGGACAGTTGTTCAGTTCAAGGCAGATATCTGATAAGTTAGCTGAGGAGATGACTAGAGCGGGTATAGAATTGGTTGTTGGTCGGTTAGCCAACATCACTCTTCAGTCTACACTCCTTGAGAGGATCAAGGAGGCATAGGGGAAGGATTCCCAGTTGAGAGGGCACATAGAGAGTGTTTTAGTCGGAGTGACTAAGGACTTTTCTATCTCGGAGATGGGGTTACTGAAGTACAAGGGTCGGATCTCTGTTCCGATGGATTCTGATATCCGGCGAGAGATTTTGGATGAATCGCATACCACTCCCTACTCTTTACATCCGGGTTCAACGAAGATGTACCAAGATTTGAGAACCTTGTATTGTTCGTCGGGAATGAAGAGGGACGTGGTGGATTATTTGGCCAAGTGCTTAACGTTTCAGCAAGTTAAGGCTAAACATCAGAGACCAGCAGGGTTATTGCAGCCTCTAAGGATTTTAGAGTGGAAGTGGGAAGATATTACCATGGACTTCGTGGTTGGTTTGTCGAGGACTGTGGGACAACATGACTCGGTATGGGTGATCATTCATAGGTATACCAAGTCCGCTCACCTTTTACCTGTCAGGATGACTTATACTGTGGAGCAGTATGCCGAGTTATATGTGAAGGAAATTGTTCGATTTCATGGGGCTCCGAGGTCGATAGTATCTGACAGGGACCCCACCTTCACCTCCAAGTTTTGGGAGAGTCTGCAGAAGGCTATGGGCATGTGGTTGTGGTTTAGTACCGCTTATCATCCTCAGACAGATAGATAGTTTGAGAGGACAATTCAGATACTGAAGGATATGCTACGAGCCTGTGTGCTAGATTTTGGGGGATCTTGGAGTAAGTATCTCCCTTTGATTGAGTTCTCGTACAATAACAGTTATTAGGCGACTATCAGGGTTGTTCCGTACGAGATGTTATATGGGTAGAAGTGTAGATCACCTATCCATTGGGATGAGATGGGTGAGAGAAGGTATCTAGGTCCTGAGATGGTTCAGCAGACCAATGAGGTGATTGAAAAGATTAGAGCTTGAATGCTCACCTCCCAGAGTCACCAGAAGAGTTATTTGGACTTGAGATGCATAAGCGTGGAGTTTCAAGTCGGTGACCATGTGTTTCTTAGGGTTTCACCTTTGAGGGGAGTGAAACAGTTTGGTGTTCGGGGCAAGTTGAGCCCTAGGTTTGTTGGCCCCTTTGAGATTCTGGAATGGGTTGGAGAGGTAGCTTACAGATTGGCGATGCCTCCATCCTTATTAGGGGTTCATGATGTGTTTCACGTATCCATGCTCCGGAAGTATGTATAAGATTCTTCACACATGTTGAGTTATGAGAACTTGGAACTAGACCAGGATTTGTCATATGAGGAGAAACCGGTTCAGATTCTCGATCGGAAGGATAAAGTCTTGCGGAGCAAGACCATTGCCTTGGTGAAAGTGCTGTGGAGGAACAACAAGGTAGAGGAGGCAACGTGGGAACTTGAATCAGATATGCGGAAGCGGTATCCCGAGTTGTTCAGGTAATTTCAAGGACAGAATTTCTGTAAGGAGGGGATAGTTGTAGCATCCTAAATTTGCTAATAAGGCTTAGGGCCTTGATTAGCGTGCCTGGAGGGTAATAATTGATTTACTTTGTTAATATGTGAATTTGATAAATATGTGATTAGAAATGCATGTTTAGGTGAATTAAATATGCATGTGGGCCCCATTTGGTTGCTAGGGGCATATTTGTAATCTTAGCCCACTAAGGGCATAAATGCAATATTTGTATATTGTGATTGATACCATGTGTGAGTGGTGATAAAATTGTGATGCACAATCCGAGACGGCCCTAGGGAGCTGTTTAGCTAGAAAGTCACAACGTGGTCAAATACTCGGCTCGGGAGGAGCTTAGGGGTATTTTGGGAATATTATAATGTGTTCGGGAATTATTTAGTAATGGTTAGTAGCTTATTAATATTTTGGTATGTCAGGATTAACAGGGATTTTTAGGTATACTCGAGGACTTAGCGGGATGTGTTAAAAGACCAAGTTACCCTTGGTGTCATATGAGGACGTAGATTAACATAAGGGGCAACTAAGTCATTTTTGGCATTTGGATATACTCAGTTGAGGGCTGGGGAAAATACTAGAACATTTAGACAAAGTAGAGGAACCAAATTTTCTCTCTCTCCCATTCGATGCTCTCCATCTCCCTCTCTATGGTGGTTGGTTTTGAAGGATTTTAGGCTAGGATTCAAGGCTAGGATTTGGGAGACTGAGCTAGGTTCAAAGGTAAGTTCTAGTTCAGTTTCTGGATTGAATTCTGTTGAGATATGTTATGTGGGTGAGCTGAATTGTGTTTATTTTGTGGATCATTGGAGTGAGACTTGGCGAGGTTCAGCTGGGGATTAGAGGATTTGGGCTTGGAGTTGAATTTGAAAGAAGCTCAGGGATGAATTTCTACTAGAGGTAAGGGTTCCATGCATCTTTGAAGTTATTAGCTGGTGTGGTTTAAGTTTTCTGGTTTGTGGTTTAAGTATTGTAAAGTTTTAAAGCACTTTGTGATTATGAGTTTGGAGGAGTGTTTGGGTTTGTTTATGGTGTTCATAAGTTGTTATACTGTTTATATGAAGTTCTAGGTCGAATTGGGGACTTGGGTGTGCTTGGGTATTGGTTTGGAAGAGTTGTGGCTCGGCAAAAATGTTGGGAAAAACCCATTTTTCTGGGTTCGCGTATGAGCATCGTGGCCCCTATAAGGATGTGCCGCTGTGCTAGGCCAGTTTTAGGAAAGGGGAAATTGAGATTTTATTGTTTTGGCTCAGGGGGCTAGGGGGACCCTTTCGCTACCTTGTGTGGGGAAACGGGAGGTCCCAAGAGCACGGGATTGGTTCCGGGAGATGATTATGAATTGGTTAGTAATGAGAGTGCTATGTATATGTTGTGACTAGGTTTTCGGCGAGGCTCGGGTTAGAGGACAGTGCTCGGGATTCAGTGCTCAAGAAGCTCGGGACACAGATAAGAAAACTACTGTACCCATAGAGCAGGGCGAGGCCCCATAGTTGTGTTGCAGGGCACGGCCCTATGTGATTCTATGCAGGGCACAACCCCATTGATTATATTAATATGTGTTTAAGTATTTGTTTAATTATGTTATGTGTGCAAATATGTGAATGAACGACAAGAGTTGGGAACAGTGAAGGCCGAGAAAGGCAAGGGGCCAGGAGCAGCGTTTAGTACGTGGAGTGCGAGTTGCTAGGGTGAGACCCTAAAGGATACCTGAGATATCCTCACGGTGTAGACTGCGAACCCAGGGCCTGGTAAAGCGCCTAGGACGGCATGGCCGTATGTGTTTAGCCTGCTGGCGGTTTGACTATGTGTTCAGTGAAAGATATGCATATGTTATCTATTTGTGTGAGTTTTATTGCTAGGCTTCGGCTCACGAGTGCTCTATGGTGCAGGTAAGGGCAAGGGGAAAATCGACCAACCATGAGTACGGAGAGCGTGAAGCGGCGCGTACATGTTTGGCCTGCCTGGCTACCATGGCCAGGGGTAGTTTTGGGAGATGTATTGTACTAAATTATATTTTGTCGTATAGTCGACTTTAACCATATTTCTTAGTTGTAAATATTTATAAACAGTATTTTGGGATCTCGAATGTTAAACACTTTATAATTTTCAACGAATGACTACATTTTCAAATTATGTGATTTTATTACAGTTTAGTTACACTTTTGACCTAAATTCTTGATTAGCAAGTTAAATATACATTTTAAAACTCACTTAGTAACGGTTCTAAGGTAGTAGGGTGTTACAAGAAGTGTTGTCCGTTTTAAATTTAGCAATGATAATTAAAAATAATGGGGCAAGAGATAAAAATTGTTTTCTTTTTGCTTGAAGACCTTAACTACATTAACTAAATCATAAAAAATAGTATGAATGATTTAGATTATGAAAGATTAACGATCCATTTTCATTTATATTCAAATAGAGCTCAAGTAGTCATATATTTAATATGACAAAATTAATAAATGCATAATGGGGGGTGTAAAGAGTTATTATTATTATTTTTTCACTTTTTCTTTTTTTAATATTTTTTGAAATACTTCTTTTCTGTAAGTTCTTTTTTCCGAAGACGTTTTTTTTTTTTAAACCAAAACTAACTTTTGCAAGAGAGCCGAGGAATTATAGCAAAATAGCTTTTGCATAGGGTTCCACAGGTCTTTTTACTCCAAACAAGTCACATTCAACTCAGCATCACCACCACGAACATAGTCTCCTGATATAAAGAAAAAGAGAATAATTTGTAAAACCAATGAAAACACAATATCAACCATTATAATTTAACTTATGATGATTCACTTGGAGACCAAGAATGTTATCAAATGAACTGTAGGATGACAATTAGAATGATAATACATTATTAGCATCATTTATTACATAAGTGGTTGAGTTTTTCTGTGCTTGACTTGACTCGTGACAAAAGTGACTTTTGAAACAAGCATACTTTTATAGTCAATAGGGAAACAATTTTTTATCACTAGTGCAAATCTTTACGAGTTTTTCCCTATTGAAAAATATAAATAAATGAATCTATATACAAAATTTTCTTTCAAAAACAGCTATATTAATCTGTTAACCGACTGTGTAGAATTAGATACTAATAGACCCTTTTCCTTCAAAGGGTATGGAGTGTGTTAAGAAACTAATACTTGCATGGTACTTAAGCATGAGATTCAAATTAGATACTAATGGTATTAAGATATATAATGCATACAGAATTCAATGACAGCTTTGCTTTATTTTTAATTAATAAGTGGTAGAAAGGAGAGCTTAATTTGCTTTATTTATTTTTGCAGTAGAAAAGAAATAAAGGACAGTTTTTGCTTTTATTTGATTTTTGAATACCAATGTACACGGTTTCTAGAAGATACTTTAGACTCTTGATTTGTGACTTTTGAATCAACCATACATTATAAATTAATATGGAAATTAATCACATAGAAATTATCATGATAATGCAACATTGAAGGAGACTAAAGCCTGAACAAACATTTAATTAGCTAAACATATTAGAACTCTAACAAATTGTGGAGAATGACTGATGAACGTTGTAAATGAAAGAGCTAGCTTTAGTTCATATATCAGTTCTTTCTGTTTGGTTCTTATAACTATATATAACTAATCTTTATAGGGTTAGTATTATTACATGGGGTTTGAGCTAATTTGTTATCAATTGAATTAATAAATAATAGTAGGATCCAAATTAAAAATAAAATACCATTTTTGATTGAGTAAACTCCTATATGCAAAAACCAAAGCCAAAACATACATTTTCCATATTGTGCCTATTTGCTTTAATAAAAAATACATATTAAGAAAATAAAATAAACATGCAAAACAAAACAAAACTAAGTATAAATTTTTTTACAGGAAATCGGACACCATATCATCTAATTTTCTAGCCTAGTCATCTGTCACAATCAACACCAACTAAAGGGAATGAACGACTCAAACATGGTTATTTGGGTTTGGAATGTTAAGTTTCTAAAGCTTGCATTCCAAATCATTAACTTATCTCTTGCAATGTTTTATTTATGAAAATTTTGACTAAATACATATAAAACACTAATTTCTATACTCACAAAATTAATTAAAAATAATTGTATTACTTTTCTGTATAATATATTCCATGTTATAATATTTCACTCATTAATTTGAATCATATTATAAATTAGATATGCTATATTAACAGAGGAAACTCTGTTAATTTTTTTTAAGATTATTTAATTGAACATAATTTTGAAAATAGTTTTTTTTTTGTCTACAATTTTAGACAAAATAATGGCAATCGATAAAGATTGGATGTCACCGAATTGATTATCATTGAAATATAAGGATAGAGTTGAGCATTTCTTGGAGTTTTGCGCAAGAAATGCTAAAGATCCTAATAACATTTGTTGCCCTTGTATTAAGTGTGATAATGTTCAAAGAATGAAAATTACTGAGATAAAGGGTCACTTATTTAAATATGGAATAGATAAAAGTTATAAGATGTGGTTTCTACATGGAGAAAAATCACATTTAGTAGAGAATCTCTATCTAAGAAGAATAATTGTGATTATGTGAATGATGACGAGAGAGATGACATTGCAGAAATGATAGGTGATGCACAATTTGAGTCAGATTTTGATCCAGTGAAATTTCAAACTATTTTAGAGGATGTTGAGAGACCCATTTACCCTGGTTGTAATAAGTTCACTGAACTGTCAACACTTCTTAGGTTGTATAATATAAAAGCTAAACATGAGTTGAGTGATAAGAGCTCTATGGATATACTTTCCTTTCTAGGAGAGTTATTACCCGAAAGTAATGAAATGTCATTGTCGTTTTATGAGGCAAAGAAGACACTGCGTTCGTTAGGCATGCAATACGAAAAAATTCATGCTTGTCCTAATGATTGCATCCTGTATCGAAAAAGATTGGTTGATGCAAATGCATGCCCGACTTGTGGTGAGTTAAGATGGCAAAAGAAAAATAATTCTGACGAGGTTAGGGTAGGAGTTCCTGCAAAAGTTTTATGGTACTTATCGCCTATACCTTGTTTGATTCGACTTTATTGAAATGCTGATCATGATAAAAACATAACATGGCATGCCAATGATAGAATACAGGATGGTAAACTTAGACATCCAGCTGACTCACCTGCTTGGAAGAAAGTCGATTGCAAATGGCCTGAGTTTGGTAATGCACCTAGAAATATTCTTTTAGGCCTTTCTGTTGATGGAATTAATCCACATACTTCCCTAAGTAGTAAATATAGTTGTTGTCCTCTTATGCTTGCCATTTACAATCTACCACCATGGTTGTGTATGAAGATGGAGTTTACTATGTTGACATATCGATATCAGGTCCTAAACCACCTAAAAACAATATTGATGTATATCTAGCTCCTCTTATTGATGATTTAAGCACTCTATGGTATGAAGGTATTGATGGTTATGATGCATATAGGAAGGAAGAGTTCAAACTTAGAGCTATGTTGGTATGGACCATTAATGATTTTCTTGCCTTAGGCAATCTATCCAGGTTTAGTGTGAAAGTGTACAAGGTATGTCTTATATGCGAGGAGAACACATGTTCTCAATATTTTAAGCACTCTAGAAATATTTGTTACATGGGACACAGAAAGTTCTTACCCCGCGATCATGTCTTCCGAACATGAGAAAAACTATTCAATGGTTCACAAGAGATTTCAATGGCTCCACCACCATTATTTGGAAGAAAATTATTCGAAAAGTTGAATAAAGTCCAATTCAAACTAGGAAAGCACAAACAGAGCATGAAAAGAAAGAGAGGACGTGAAAATGGTGAGGAGGTTCAAATTGATCCTAAGGTTTGTTGGAAGAAGAAGTCTATATTTTTTGAGCTTGAATATTGGGAGCATTTGGTCCTACATCTTAACTTGGATGTCATGGATATTCAGAAAAATGTGTCTGATAACCTTATTAGTACATTGTTAAATATTCCTGGATGGAGTAACGATGGAATTGAAGCTCGACTAGATTTAAAAGATATGGGTGTGTGTACAAATTTAACACCAAAGGTTGGCAAGAAATGAACATATTTACCACTAGCATGTTATACCTTGAATAAAGAAGAGAAATGAGAAATTTGTCATTTTTTGGCCAATGTTAAAGTTCCAGAAGGTTATTCCTCCAATATTTCGACATTGGTAGATATGAAAAACTTGAATTTAGTTGGGTTGAAATCTCACGGTCATCATACACTTTTACAACATATTCTACCAATTGCTATTCGTTCTGTCTTACCCAAAAAGGTTCGGAATGCCATCACAAGATTGTGCTTGTTCTTTAAATGTCTTTGTTGTAAAGTGGTAGATATTTCTAAGTTGGACAAACTTGAATCAGAAATCATATACACTTTTAACTTGTTGGAGCAATTCTTTCCACCTTCTTTTATTTTGATATTATGGTTCACCTAATAGTTCATTTGGTGAGAGAAGTGAGATTGTGTGGAATAGTGTATTTAAGATTGATGTACCCTTTTGAAAGGTATATGAAGATTTTAAAAGGTTATGTCAAAAATAGAAGCAGGCCTGAGGGTTGCATTATTGAATCTTATATTGTTGAAGAAGCAATGGAGTTTTGTTCAGATTACTTGTCAGGTGTTTCAAGTGTTGGGGCATGTCCATCTCAAATTGAGATTGAAATTAGTAAAGGTTGAAGAGGTGGTGTTGTTTTGGAAATAAATCAAATTGATGGAGATGAAGTTCATCACTTAGTTAACTTTGAAAACAATAATGAAGTTTGGATAACTCTATTTTCAAGGGAGCATTTTAATTTTATCAAAAGTTCCTATCCAACTAAGTCGAATAATAAAAAATGGTTACAAGATGAAAAATATCGAAATTTTAGCACTTGGTTAGAAAATCAAGTACCAAATTATTGTTTTGTGTTTCGTGGGCCTAGTTTTAAGTTAGGATGATACTTTTTATATTTTATATATTTGATTTTTTTTATTTTTGTTTGTAGGTCCTAATTGAATTGAGTAAAACATCTAATACAGTGTCAGAATCATTAAAATGGATATCACAAGGGCCTACGTTTAATGTGATTAAATATCAATCTTATTATATAAATGGTACTCAATTTATCGTGATAATAGTAGAAAGACACAAAATTATGGTGTTAGCATTGTTGCCAAAACTTTTCAAGTATCTAGTTCCAAAGATAAAAATCTCATAGAATGCGATAATGACATCCTACAGAGTTATCAAAGAAATTTGGGAATTAGATTATATAAATGTTCAAATTCCTCTTTTTTATGTGATTGAGTGATGAGTGATAGTGGGGTTAAACAAGAGAACTTTGGAATTACATTGGTTGCCCGATTTATTATGGCGTCCCAAACCAAGCAAGTTTTCTATGTCACTGATCCTTTAGATGCTCGCTGATCGGTTGTGTTAACAAGCCAACCAAAAGACTATCACCTAAAAGAATCTCACAACGACGATGTTTTACTCGAACAAGAAACTTTTGTGCTTCACGCACCACTTCCTGATGTCACCATTGAGGATGAAAACATTGGTTTACGTGAGGATGGTGAAGGTTTATGGTTTGAAAATTAAGTGTTACTTGACAAATTAAGTGGTTTTTACATGAAAACACTTTTAGAAGAAGGTACTTTGTATTTTGTTTTGTTAACCTTTGGTAGGAAACCACTGCAATACTTTGTGAGCTAACTTTTATTATTCTTCAAATGTAGGAACACAAATATGGATCCCCCTTTATCTGATGATGATGTTGACCCATTTGGCGATGACAATGATGAGATGGGTGAAATCCCACAAGAAGTCGAAATTCCGAAGATATATAGGGGTAAAACAGTTTGCGCTAACATTATAAAGGCAAGAAGTAAGGGTCGAAAATTAGTGGTTGAGTATAATAAATTGGGGATATCAATTGGAAAGGGGGCAACGAAGATGGAAAGTCGTATTGGAGTGTTGGCACATTCCTTTGAATATCGATGACTGAAAGTTGTCCTAAATGAAACTAAAGAGCTAATTTAGAATGAAATTAATGTAAGTTTTCAAATTTTATTAACTTGTATATGAGTGACCATATATAGTTATTTATTAATTGATTAATTTTTATTTTTATTTATGTAGGATTCATTCGATGTACAGGCCACATTTAAAGCAAAAGTTTTGAGTGAAGTCGGGGACCGATGGAGAGATTGAAAGAGTTGGCTAACAAAAAATAAAGTTGAAAAGTACAAAGAAAAAGCTCTTGAACTTGTTGCCCATCCACCTGATGCATGGAGCAACTGGATCAAACAAGATGATTGGGAAGGGTTCGTTTCCAAGAGATTATCTCCTCAGTGGGCTGAGCTAAGAAAAAAGAAACAAGGTGCGTGAGCACAAAACAAATACAATCATCGCACAGGACGGGGTGGTTTCAAACAGATAGAGCAACAAATTGAAGCAAAATTAGGCCACGAACTAACAAATTTTGATAGAGCTGATATGTGGTTAAGGATAAGAAAGGACAAAAAAGGAGAGTCAATTGAGGATGTTGCATCAATTATGGAGAAGATTGTGAGTATACTTTTACTTCTTTACTAATTAGCATTTTTAAATGGAAGTTCGTATTAATTATTAACTAATTTGATTTTGTATATAGGTTGACTACAAACAAAAGGTAGCAAAAGGAACTTTGGTGGTGGAAGGATCCAAAGATGTCCTAACTTTGGCTTTGGGCACCCCTGAGCATTCTGGACGAGTTAGGGGGATGCCTAAAGTGTCACCCCTACCCAATTTTTTAGGACACCAAAGCCTAAGAGAAAAAGTCAGCTCGAAGTAACTACTTCAGAAGATAGCTGCATTAATAGGCTGAAAGAGCAACTTTGACAATCTGATGAGAGGAACCGTCAAACTAAGGAGAAGTTAAATCAATTGATGGAGCAATTTAGATCAACACAGAGCAATATCGGTGAGTCATCGCATGAATCTAGTTCTTGTGTGGGAAGAGCAACCTCTAATGTATCACCACCACCACCACCACTAGCACCATATGTTGAACAAGTGGTTGTTCCACCAGTACTAGCACCACCACCACCACCACCACTAGTACCACATGTTCAACAAGTGCTTGTTCCACCAATACTAGCACAACCACCACCACCACCACCACCACATGTTCAACTAGTGTTTACTCCACCAGAACCACAAGTTCCACCAACTATGCATGAGGTATTCTTATTACCATAATCAACTTAGAAAATGTTAATGCTTAATAATTTCACTATTGTACTATATTTATTATTTCTTTCTAATGCAGCAGATTAAATGCAAGCTTGCTATCAAAGCACTTTGACATCTTTATTGAAGTTTGTATCACCATGGGATAATGACTACCACAAGAAGATTAGTATCCCATCGCATGTTTTTGGATACAACACGATTGCTATGCTTTTCAAGGATGATGTGACACAATTTTGCAACATGGACAAGATTGGGCAAACTCCAATGATATTATATTTGAGGTATATATTCATGTCTTTTATATTTTAAAGTTAAATTATATGCATGCATTTTATAATTAAATATGATTAATTTCTAGGTTGTTGGATGATATACTACGTACCAATGGGTTGGATCATTTGTACGCATTTCAACATCTACGTGAAGTTAGTGTAGGTCATGTGAATAAGCGTGCCAAAGCACTTAAAGACCGATTCATTCAAATGGGCGAGAAACAATTCCTTATTTGTCCCTAGAATAACAAGTAAGTTTATATTGAGTTTTGAAATGTTAAGCTCATATAGTCATCTTCTAAATATTTAATTGTTTGTTTTCTAGTGAACATTTGATATTATTACTATTTCAACCTCACTCACATTCAGTGGCATTCTTGGATCCCATTAACCTTCAACTACGCATTGAGATTAAAAATATAGTTAGGCTGTTAGTTTATATAAGTTTCATTCCATAAAGTATATTATCTTTTTAATAGTACTTGTTTACTAATTAAACATACTTTTATTATGTATAGTTCTTTCACGCTATATGATATGAAAAAAGAAAAAAGAGTTGTAAGTCTAAAGTATTATATTCCAAAGGTAAGTAACATTCAACTTTATAAAACATAAGATTTAAATTATAAGTATACTAACAAGTATATGTAATATACTTTTATATTTGTTTATGTTAACAGTGTCGAAAACAACCAAAAACAACAGAGTGCGGTATCTACTGCATGAAGTATGCTAGGGATCTCATTTCACAACAAAGAACCAAAGCATATCTATCGAATAATGTAATAATTAAATGTGTTTACCTTTTAACTTTAATAAAGTTATATTTTAATTACATATATATTTGACATGTAACTTATAATTTCAATTATTTTCAGTTCAATTCAGATTTACCATATGCTGACGCTGAACTTAATTGAAGTTCAAGAGGAGTGGACAAAATATATTATACCACATCTCGCTAAATGATGGCATGCATGCTCAGTACCTATGTGAGGGGATTTAGTAATTTTTGGAACTTTGTATTTCTTTTATTAGAAATTTTTAGAACTAATCAAATACATAATCAATCTAACAAATTATAGTTTGAGTTAATTTAGCTTTTTTATGTGCATACTGTGCTAAATATCCATTTTATGATAAACTAGTTTTTTTTTGGAACTTTGCTAGATATCCATTTTATGAAAAACTTTTTTGGAACTATGTATTTCTTTTATTTAGAAAGTGTTCGAACTAATCAAATATAAAGTTAATGTTACCAATGTTAATTTAATTTAATTTTTGATGTGTATTCTTTTACTGTAATTGCTTCGTTGATTTTGAAACCAGGGGGAATTGACAACATATTTACAGTGTCCTCTGGTGTGGAAAATTTGCGACAGTAAAAAACTATCACCATAGACAGCCAATCACGACACCTATTAGCTGTCGGCGTTGCCAGCAATGGCGACACCTATTAATTGTTGGCGTTGCCAGCAACAGCGACACCTAATAACTGTCAGCATTGCCAGCAACGACGACACCTATTAACTGTCAGCATTGCCAGCAACGGCGACACCTATTAACTGTCGGTGTTGCCAACAACAACGATACCTAATAACTGTCGGTGTTGCCAGCAACAACGACACCTATTAACTGTCGGTGTTGCCAGCAACGATGACACCTAATAACTGTCGACGTAGCTACCCCTACACCGGCATAGAAAAATATGACAGTTAGTCGACTATCGTCCTTGCTCAATAGTGACAATGAAAAACTATCGGGAAATCCCGTGTTTTTAGTAGTGCCTCCTTAAGGAAAAGCTTTCAAGCATGTTTATTTTATCTCAATGTTGACTTCTCATAAGAGAATAGGATTAGTGATGTATTTCAAGTTTGACTGACCTTAAGGCACATTCTTGAGTTAAGTCATTGGTCAAAAAATAATGGGTTACACTCTGAAAATGTATCTAGGCTTTCGAGCATGACTAGTGCATCTTGACAAAACTAAAGGTAATTCATAAGTCAAAAGAGAAAAAAATGAGTTTTTAAGTTTTCACTTATGGAGTTGAGATCTTGTCTCAAGGTTAATTTGTGATTAGTCTGACCTACCCTAAGGTGGTCCATTAATTTTCAAATTAATCTATCGTGGACTAGTAGTTCATTTTTTATGTGTTATTTTATGTGTTGCATTCATGCATCATATTTACTATTCTAAATATAAATTGATATTTATTATATGCATTAATTCATTATAGTTGATTTATTTAATATTCAGCAATATGTCTAATCCAAACCCTATAACTACTTTACTTGCTAATGAGAAATTGACTGGTAATAGCTACATGAAATGGAAATCAAACATGAACATTGTTTGATATGTAAAAACCACATGTTTTTCCTTCATGAGGAATGTCCTGAGGTTCCTGCTCTCACTACTGCCAAAACTGCTAGAGAGAAGTATGACAATTAGATCTTATCTAATAATAAGGTTAAATGTTATATGCTTGCTAGTATGAGAGATGTGCTCAAAAAGAAGTTTAAAACTATAGAAACAACCTATGAGATTTGAGAATATGTACAAGGCATGTTTGGCCATCAATCTGGTAAGTGTAGACATGATGCTACTAGAAGATTCATGAATATGAAAATGAAGAAAAATGTTTCTATTAGAGAACATGTCCTAGACATGATCAACATAATGCATGATGCATAAATCCATGGTGCGACCATTGATGAGAGAACTCAAGTAAGTGTGATACTTGAATCTCTCACACCAGCTTTTGCAGCATTCACTACCAACTATGTTATGAACAAGTTGGAGTACAATATGACCCAACTGCTGAATGAGTTGCAAAATTTTGAATATCTAAACAAAAGTTCCACTAAGGTTGAGGAGGCTAATGTTGCTGAAACCAAGCCTTCCTCTTCAAATGGGAATTCAAAGAAAAGGAAGGGTGGCTAAGGAAAGGACAAGAAAAAGGACAAACAACCAAAGAAGACCAACAACTCTTCCAAGAAAACTAATTATGCAAAGAACTCCAAAAAGAAGGCACTGAAAGGAGCATGCTTTCATTGTGGAGTTGACGGTCATTGGAAAAGGAATTGTCCTAAGAACCTGGCTGAACTGAAAGACAAAAAGAAGGGTAAATTTGAGTTGCTTGTTTTAGAATCTTGTTTAGTGGAAGGTGATTTTTCATCTTGGATAGTTGATTTCGGAGCCGCTAATCATGTTTGTTTTTCTTTGCAGAGTCTTAATACTTCAAGGAAGTTGGCTCATGGAGAGGTGACCATGAGAGTTGGAAGTGGACATGAGATCTTGGTAGCTGAAGTAGGAAAAGATCGCCTAGTTTTTTATAATAATAAACTTATTGTGTTGAGCAAAGTTTATCTTATTCCTCGACTTCTAAAAATTTAATTTCCTTATCAAAATTGCATAAAAAAAGGTTTTAATATTTCTTTTAATAAAAATTCGATTGTTATTTTGAAATATTGTTTTGACATTTGTTCTGCAAAGTCTGAAGGTGGACTTTACAAGTTAGAGTCCAACATCGAGCATGTTTATAATTATGAATTATTTAAAACAACAAATCTTAGGTCAATTAAAAGACAAAAGATTCCGATAGTGAAATATATTTGTGGCATTTGAGATTGGGACATATTGGTCTAGACAAAATAAACAGATGTTGACGCGGTTTTTAACCGATAGTAAAATAAGAAAATAACAAGGTTGAATTAGTGCTTGATGGTAAACCGAAGTAAGAAAATAACTCTCAACAACACTTGTCTTTTTACGTGGTTCAGTGGTTAAAATCCACCTAGTCCACGAGTCTATATTATTACTCCTTTTCTCAATCTATTTTGACAGAGTTTCGGTATTACAGAATAATCGTCCCCTTTCCTGTTAATATTCTCAGTATTTTTAGAGAAATTCCTTGGACAAGTTTGGGTAACCCCGTGAGTCAATCACAAATTGGCGTATTTATTACATTTACTATGGAATATTCCCATTTATACTAGGATATGAGCTGATCATGAAATAAATAGACTCCTAATATCTGGGGCATTAACTATCACAGGCTGGCCATAAATGATCGTATAAAGTATCCGGGTCTTCGAGGATCCGCGGACATGCCATATGTTCAATTCACCCCGAGCTAGCACAGCGTTGAGCTAGTATCATGGAGGCCATGCCTTATAAATACTATAATCTCGTGCTTATCAATTCAAGCATGTAACGCCCTGGATAGCCAAGACCGTTACACTATGTGTTTATAAAGGTGCAAGACTTGCTAACCAAGTCATTTAGATAGAAACATGTTACTGAAAATATAGTTGAACTTGGGTTAAGAGATTTTGGTCTCAAAAGCTTCATCTCTTATAAATAAACATTTTCTGTTTACATGGGATCCTAGGAGTAATAAGTTTAATACCGTTTACAAAAGATTTAAGATTTAAATATAGTTGCTAGCCACTCTAAGGAAAAACAGACAAATAGGCTTTTCTCGTCCTGTTCCTCTCCTCGGCCGTGGCGGCCGATCAGCTGACTATGTACATTCAGCCCCGTAGCTCTCCACCTCAGGATTGGTCCAACTTGCCTTTCCCTTTACCTGCACCACGTAGCACCCGTGAGCCAAAGCCCAGCAAGAAAACACAATAACAGAGCATATTCATTCAACAGACAATCAGATAACTCATACCGCATAAGCATGTATTCAACAGTCTAAGCATTCATGTTAATCAAGTATTCAACATACCGAGTATGTCATTCCATATCAATAATCAATTCACATATGAAACTAGGGTTAACGCCCTTAGGCCACACCCTCTATTTATCCCACTGACTTTGGCCCGCTTAAACTGAGCTTAGTGAATATTAAGCTGTCCTCAGCTACCAGTGGCCGAGCCGTGCCCTGTGCGCAAGTATTATTTATGGCACCCTTAGGCTATTTATCACATGTCCCATGGAATAATACCATCTATGACATCATACAGATATAAGGAGCTCCTAGTGCCATCACAAATACATAACCGGGTGCAGTTTTCTTACCTTTAGATTCGCTAGCTTTGTTCAATTTGATCCTCAAGCACGAACCCGTCCGAGCCCCAGCATACACCTAGTCACATCCATAGATCAGAATCATCACCAAACCTCAAGTCCAAAACCTAGCCTCGGGACCAATCCCGAGCCCTCGGGAAGCCATAATTCCACCAAACAGAGTGGTGGAATCAAACCCCGAACCCCCGGGCAGAAACCCTTATAAATAACCCAAAAAATCCTTTCTGGACACATGGTAGCGCTACAGCGCCCTAAGGAGAGTGCTATAGCACAACAAATAGAGCCAAAAGGCTCTGGAACTTCAAGGCCTAGCGCTATAGCGCCCAGTGACTAGCGCTGTAGCGCTAGTCACAGCACAACCCTGCACAACATTTTCTCCTTTGAATTTTCCCAAGCCAAACCTACTCAAAACTCAACCAAACTTCAAAGCAAGACTCCCAACATCCTCCACTCATCCCATAAGTCCCAATCACACAAAACTCAATCACATGCACTCCAAATCACAAAATTCACCATGGCTGATCCTAGAGCTCTAAATCTCAGCAAAACCACAGAATTCACAAAAATTAAACCAGAGTTTCTTACCTTTGATGGATGAGCTCAACTTAGGTTATCCTCCACACTAGCTTAGCCTTCACCTCCTCAAAGCTTCAGCCTCAACTCCCTAGAATTCCCCATCAAAACTCAGCTCAAAATCTATGTTTACATAAAACCAGAAACTAAAGAAAACAACCTTAGACCTTACTTCAAGTGGATGGATTACTCTTGCTAACTCCCCAAGCCAGACCAAGGACCCTAGCCTCAAGTTCCTGCCTAGACTCTCCTTGAGTTTCAGCTCCAAATTCCTTCAGAAATGAGGTAGAAACCTCCACCCGAGAGAGAGAGAGAGACTCCTAATTCCCTTTTTTTTTTTCCTTTTCTTTTCTTTCTTTCCTTCAGACTTGTAAGACCTTCTACATATTCCACTAAGGCATAAAACTTAATAATACTTATCCCTTATAAGCCAAATGACCAATTTTCCCTCCCCTTTATAACTAAACTCTTAAACATCTTAAGGGCATTTTAGTCATTACACCCAATTCCCGCTAATTCCCCGAATATCTCTAATGTTTATCGCTTACTTCCCGACACCTAAATAATCACCAACTATATTCCTCAATATAAAAATAGACTCCAATATATTCTCTAAATTCTCAGAAATACCCACAGGCTCGACCCGAGCCAGGTATAAATCCCCGCCGTGACTTTTTCGCTGAACTGCTCACTAGGATTGGCTTGAGTCACAGATTACAAATATATCCACATAATAATGTAGCCTCATAAATTTATCACAAATATATACAGTTATGCCCTCAACGGGCCAAAATTACGAATATGCCCTTCTAACCTAACCAGGGCCTACATGCATACTAATACACTTAGTCATGCATCTCAGATATTCAAATAATCATATTACATGCGTTTAATCATTAAATCACATATAATCCAGTTAAGCCCTCCCGACACACTAAGCAAGGCCCTTAAGCCTTATTAGTAAATTTGGGTCGTTACAACTATCCCCTCCTAATGAGAATTTCGTCCTCAAAATTTACCTGAATAACTCGAGATACTGATACCGCATCGCTGTTTCAAGCTCCCACGTTGCCTCCTCGACCCTAATGTTCCTCCACAATACTTTAACAAGAGGAATCATCTTATTCCGTAGTACTTTATCTTTCCGATCCAAGATCTGAACCGGTTGATCCTCATAAGCCAAATCTGTCTGTAACTCCAAATCTTCATACCTTAACACATGAGTCGCATATGAGACGTACTTTCGAAGAATAAAAACATTGAATACGTCATGGACTCCTGACAGCGATGGTGGCAAGGCTAACCTGTAAGCCACTTGACCGATCTTTTCCAGGATCTCTAAAGGTCCAATGAACCTAGGGCTTAGCTTGGCCTTCTTTCCAAATCTCCTCACCCCTCGCAATGGTGGAACTCAGAGAAACACGTGGTCCCCAACCTAGAACTCCCCATCCCTACGCTTGGGATCAGCGTAGCTTTTCTGTCTACTTTATGAGGCGAGCATCCTAGCTCGGATCTTCTCTATAACTTCACTTGTCCTCTAAACCATATCTGGCCCCAAATACTTCCTCTCACCCATCTCATTCCAATGAATGGGTGATCTACACTTCCTCCCATATAACATCTCATAGGGAGCCACTCCAATCGTTGATTGGTAACTATTGTTATATGAAAATTCTATCAACGAGAGATACTTACTCCATGATCCCTCAAAGTCAATCACACATGCTCTGAGCATATCCTCCAACACCTGAATCGTCCTCTCAGACTGTCCATCAGTCTGAGGATGAAAGCTATGCTGAACTTCAACTGAGTCCCCATAGCCTTCTGCAGACCACCCCAAAACATGGAAGTAAAGATAGGATCCCGATCTGACACTATAGACTTAGGAACCCCATGGAGACGTACGATCTCCCTCACATACAACTCAGAATACTGATCCGCAATATATGTCGACTTCACTGGAAAAAAATGGGCGGACTTGGTGTATCTTTCCACTATCAACCACACCAAGTCATGAAGCCCTACAGTTCTGGGTAAACCTCCCACAAAATCCATTATACTGTCCTCCCATTTCCACTCGGGAATACCCAAAGGCTGAAGCAACCCCGCTGGTCGCTGATGCTCCGCTTTCACCTGCAGACAGGTTAAACATCTGGCTACATACTCCACCACATCCTTCTTCATCCCGGGCCACCAATATAATGTCCGTAGATCCTGGTACATCTTCGTGGTACCCAAATGAAGTGAGTACGGCGTCGTATGAGACTCATCTAGTATCTCTCATCTGATTCTCTCATCATCTGGAACGAAAATCTATCCCTGATACCGAAGCAAACCAACCTGGGAGATAGAATAGTCCTTAGCTACTCCCGCTAAGACATTCTCTCTAACTTCCCGTAACTGAGCGTCTACCAATTGCCCTTCTATAATCCGCTCTAGTAAGGTCGACTGCAGAGTAATATTGGCCAACCGGCCTACCACCAATTCTTACCCCGCTCTGACCATCTCATCAACTAACTCTTTCGAGATCTGGGTGGAACTATATAACTGACCTGGGCCTCTCCGGCTCAACGCATCTGCCACTACATTGGCTTTCCCCATATGGTAAAGAATATCACAATCATAGTCTTTTACCAACTCAAGCCATTGCCTCTGTCTCATGTTCAGGTCCTTCTGTGTAAACAAATACTTCAGACTCTTATGGTCAGTGTATATCTCGCACTTCTCCCCATACAAGTAATGTCGCCAAATCTTCAGTGCGAATACCACCTTTGCTAACTCCAAATCATGGGTAGGATATCGCTGCTCATACTCCTTCAGCTGTCGTGATGCATAAGCTATGACCTTCTCATTCTACATCAACACATAGCCTAGACCCAACCTAGATGCATCGCAGTAAACAACAAACTTCCCTTCCCCCGAGGGAAGACTTAATACAGGCGCAGTAATAAGTCGTCGCTTCAGCTCTTGAAAACTGTCCTCACACTTGTCTGACCAGATAAACTTCAGATTCTTTCGTGTCAATTCTGTCATCGGTGCCGCTATCTTCGAGAAGCCTTCCACAAGCCATTTGTAGTAACCCGCTAGACCAAGAAAACTCCGCACCTCCGAGGTGTTCCTTGGCCTCAGCCAATCCCTAACTGCCTCTACCTTAGATGGATCCACCTTAATCCCATCTGCACCCATGATATGTCCAAGGAATGTCACTTCTGGTAACCAAAATTCACATTTCTTAAACTTGGCGTACAAATGATGCTCTCTCAACCTCTGAAGAACCCCTCAAAGATGAAGCTCATGCTCTGCCTCTGAACTGGAGTACACTAAGATGTCATTGATGAAGACAATAGTGAACTGATCTAGAAAGTCCTTGAACACCCTGTTCATTAGGTCCATAAGGGCTGCTGGGGCATTGGTCAAACCAAATGACTTGACCAGAAATTCACAGTGCCCGTACCTCGTTCGGAAGGCCGTCTTCTGTATCTCCTCGTCCTTGATCCTCAGCTAGTGATAACCAGATCGAAGATCAATCTTTGAGAACACCGTCTTACCCTGCAGTTGATCGAACAAGTCGTCAATCCTTGGTAGGGGGTACTTATTCTTGATAGTCAACTTGTTCAATTCCCTATAGTCTATACACATTTTCAAAGTCCCGTCCTTCTTCTTCATAAACAAAATTGGAGCACCCCATGGCGAGTAACTAGGCCTAATGAACCCCAAATCCAGATCCTCCTGAAACTGTATCTTCAATTTTTTCAGTTCTGCCAGTGCCATCCTATACAGTGCCCTCGACACTGGCTCTATCCCTGGCGCTAGCTCAATAACAAAATAAATCTCTCTACGCGGCGGAAACCCAGGCAAGTCCTCAGTAAACACATCCAAGAACTCGCAAACCAATCTGGTCTCTTCTAGTCCTGCTGGCGAAACCCTGGTGGTATCCACCACACTTGCTAGAAAACCTATACACCCTCCTTATAACAGATCTCTGGCTCTCAGCGCCGATATCCTAGGAACGTGGGATCCATGCACCACTCCCACAAAAACAAAGGGATCCTCGCCCTCTGGCTCAAAGGTCACCATCTTCTTCCTGCAGTCAATAGTATCTCCATATCTAACTAGCCCATCCATACCTAAAATCATATCAAAGTCCTCTATACTCAACTCAATCAAATCTACTGACAACTCTCTACCATTAACTATCACTATCAGTGCTCTAATCCACCTCCTAGATACTACCAGTTCCCCTGTAGGCAAAATAGTCCCAAACCCTGAAGTACAATACTCACTAGGTCTACACATTCTATCAATCACCTTACTATAAACAAACGAATGTGTAGCACCAGAGTCAATCAATACAGTAAAAGGAGAGCCAACGCTAGAAAGCTAACCTGTCACTACCGAGGGACTAGCCTCGGCCTCCGCCTGCGTCAGGGTGAACACTCGAGCTGGAGTTAAGTTGTCCACCTTCCCCGCATCTCCCTTCTTCACTGTCGGGTAGTCTTTCTTGAGGTGTCCCACCACCGACAAACATAACAGGCCTTAGCCCGACACTCGCCCGGATGGTGTCTTCTGCACCTCGTGCACTCAGGAAAAGTCCTCCATGCATCACCAAGAGCGGAGCACTCCTATCAGGACCAGGAGCGGTTGAAGCATCAGAGGTCTTCCTCTTCAAATCATTGGGGCCTTCGCCCTTACCAGAATAAGAATATGGAGGCATCGCCCTGCGGCCCTCCCGTCTTGCTGCACTTTCCCTCCATATCTTATTTTCTGCTTCCTCAATGGTAAGAACCTTCTCTACAGCCTGGGCATAAGTTGTCCCTCCAGGTACCATTGTAATTCTCTTATCTCGGACTATCATAGCATTAAGTCCTGTAATAAATCTGTCCTGCCTAGCTGCATCAGTAGGCGCAAGGTTTGGTGTGAACTTCACAAGTCTGTCAAACTTTAGGGCATATTCTGTGACCGTCATCCTGCCCTGAACCAGCCCCACGAACTCATTTATCTTCGCTGCCCTGATGGCAACATTATAACACTTCTAACTAAATAGGTCCTTGAATCCTTCCCAAGTCAAAGTGGTAACATCTCTGGTCTGTGATGCCACTTCCCACCAGATTCGAGCATCCTCTATCAGCATATATGTGGCACAGGCCACTCTGTCATGTCCCTCTACCCTCATAAAGTCCAGAATGGTAGTAATCATGGTCATCCACTATTCATCTTTCAATGGATCAGGTCTTCCTACAATGGCTCCCATATGTTCCCAACCTTTACTGGCTGTACAACTGGTACCACTACAGGTGGCACAATGGGGGCAACGCTCCCTGATGGAGCCTGCTGTCGCAGAATTCCAATCTGTCATCCTTGCTCTGTAGCCGAGCTTGCATGTCTTCCATAAGCTGCTGCCAGTTCTCAGGGACTGGCAGAGGGGTCTATCCCTGGTCATCATCTCTAGTCCCAGACCTATTGCTGGCTAGTCATGTAGATTTTCTTGGACGCATAATTATCCAAGTCAACCTGCAATCAACGACTCGACAGTCAGACTATGATGACAGGGTAATAATCCTTCCATGATCCACCACTAGAACACCAAACATTCACAAACAATCATAGTACAATAGTTTATCCAAATATTCATCCATATATTCATTCACATGCATAGCAATGCTAATAAGCATGCCTCAATATCATCATGCAATTGTCAAGGGCCAGGCCCTATCAGTATCTCATGCTCCATATTAATCAAGCAGATATTAACAATCATATTTCATTCAGATCATATAATCATATAGTCATGTACACACTTTACCAAACCCTGAGTCGAGCTTGTCTTTCACGGAGAATGTACATGTCCAGCCAGTCTTCAAAAACCCTTATACCTAGGACGCTCTGATACCAAGTTGTAATGCCCTGGATAGCCAAGACCGTTACACTGTGTGTTTATAAAGGTGAAAGACTTGCTAATCATGTCATTTAGATAGAAACATGTTACTGAAACTATAGTTGAACTAGGGTTAAAAGATTTTGGTCTCAAAAGCTTCATCTCTTATAAATAAACATTTTCTGTTTACATGGGATCCCAGGAGTAATAAGTTTAAGACCGCTTACAAAAGATTTAAGATTTAAATATAGTTGCTAGCCACTCTAAGAAAAAACGGACAAATAGGCTTTTCTCATCCTATTCCACTCCTCGACCGTGGCGGCCGATCAGCTAACTATGTACATTCAGCCCCGCAGCTCTCCACCTCAGGATTGGTCCAACTTGCCTTTGCCTTTACTTGCACCACGTAGCACCCGTGAGCCAAGGCCCACCAAGAAAACACAATAACAGAACATAATCATTCAATAGACAATCAGATAACTCATACCGCATAAGCATGTATTCAACAGTCTAAGCATTCATGTTAATCAAGTATTCAGCATACCAAGTATGTCATTCCATATAAATAACCAATTCACATACGATACTAGGGTTAACGCCCTTAGGCCGCACCCTCTATTTCTCCCACTGACTTCGGCCCGCTTAAACCAAGCTCAGTGAATATTAAGCTGTCCTCAGCTACCAGTGGCCGAGCCGCGCCCTGTGCGCAAGTATTATTTACGGCACCCTTAGGTCGTTTATCACATGTCCCATGGCATAATACCATCTATGACATCATACAGATATAAGGAGCTCTTAGTGCCATCACAAATACATAACCGGGTATAGTTTTCTTACCTTTAGATTCGCTAGCTTTGTTCAATTTGATCCTCGAGCACGATCCCGTCCGAGCCTCAACATACACCTAGTCACAGCCAAAGATCAGAATCATCACCAAACCTCAAGTCCAAAACCTAGCCTCGAGACCAATCCCGAGCCCTCGGGAAGCCCTAATTCCACCAAACAGGGTGGTGGAATCAAACCTCGAACCCCCGGGCAGAAACCCTTAGAAATAACCAAAAAAACCCCTTTCAAGAAATAAGGTAACGCTACAGCGCCCTAAGGAGAGTGCTATAGCACTACAAACAGAGCCAAAAGGCTCTGGAACTTCAGGGACTAGTGCTATAGTGCCCAGTGACTAGCGTTGTACCGCTAGTCACAGCACAGCCCTGCACAACATTCAATCCTATGAATTTTCCCAAGCCAAACCTACTCAAAACTCAACCAAACTTCAAGCAAGCCTCCCCACATCCTCCACTCATCCTATAAGTCCCAATCAAACAAAACTCAATCACATGCACTCCAAATCACAAAATTCACCATGGATGATTCTAGGGCACATAATCTCAGATACTAATACACTTAGTCTTGCATCTCAGATATTCAAATAATCATATAACATGTGTTTAATCATTAAATCACATATAATCCAATTATGCCCTTCTGGCACACTAATCAAGGCCCTTAAGCCTTATTAGTAAATTTGGGTCGTTACAATGCATCCCTAGCTCGTACAACCATCATGAAAATCATGCTGTCTATATGGAACGTACACAGACTCCTTGGCTATTTCTTCCATGCACTTATTTGCCAGTTGCATGGGACCTGATGGAAAGACCCGTGTTGAAATTAGGATACACATTTTCCCCCCAAGTCCCTGCTCATGGTTTATGACGTCATCTTTTGACCTACACAGTAGGGAATTTTAGACTTCTATAGCAATAAACCATGCCTGCCCACTACTTGAGTACTGGAGACATGGAACACTACAATTGGCGTCTGTTCTGATTTCGAGGACTGCAATAATTGTCTTCTCAACTTTTTGCCACCGTTTTGTCCTTTGAAACACAACCCTTGGATCTTGCATTGACCTAATCAGATGGCTTAAATTGATTTATGTCATTTACGTATAAATAGGGTAGACATTTTCCACAGTTCATCACCTTTTATTTGAAAACTTCCTCTATCTTCTCTCTTCTCTGATATTCAAACCTTCTTCCTTCTTAGAGAAAAGAAAAACCCAAAAAATCTTTGCTGCAAGATCTCTCTGACATTCGGTTGTTCAATTACTCAGGAGTGAGTCACTCAGGCTTTGCGAAACATACTTCTTCAACTGACGAACATACTGTAAGTATTGTCTTTTCAAATAAACTCTTTCTTTACTTATTTCTGCCTTTTATTTACCATGTTCATCCATGCTTTTTCGTAGTGTATATTAGGGTGTTTTCTTGATGTTTTTGGCACATAGGTTTCAACTTTAGGTTTACTGAGAAGCCTTAGAATATCTTTTAAAACTATGACATTCACAAAACTGGGTATTTTCTGGGTAGATTTGGGTAATTTATGGAAAGTTTTAGGAAATACCCATTCGGGTTATAGAAGATGAAAGGATAGGGTTCAAAAATCAGATTGCTTAGGGAACATGTTTCTTGGGTGGTTTTTTATTAAACCGCCCCCAAAGGACAGTAGTGGCCGAATTTTCTGACACACAGATCCCTAAACGTCAGGGATCTATTGGGAAACCGAGGCGCGTTGGATCACGCAACAGGCTAAGACTAACTCAGCTCGTATATCATAGATATCATTCTCCCCCATTCATCCATGTCATAACTTATACAAAATCTTAGGTTGCCTACTAAGTGACTCGTCATTCTTGTTTGTTAGGCGATCTAATGGCACCCAAGAAGAGCGTACCCCAGAAGAACATACCCAAGAAAAATGCACCTGGCTCGTCGTCTCAACAAACCAACAAGGGAAAAGAGATCCCCTCCGAATCTCCTCTTCCTCATTTTGGCCCTGTGGTGGAGAAGGAGATCATGATTGACCCTAACACGTTCTTCGAGGTAGAGACAATCGTCTCCAAGATCACGACCCAAGGATGGGTCAATAAAATAATGCTAAGCCACAACATAGAGGCCAGTTCCGAGGTCCTCATTTCCCGACCTCTGTTCGAAGGGGAACAGAGCTATGCACCCCTCCAGGATGACTTCGTGGCCTGGAGTGACGCGCACTTAAAGGTGAGGGCCTTCCTTCCCCTAGACCAATATTTTGCTGATTTCCTCAACTACGTGAAATTGGCACCGTTTGAGCTCCCCCCAAACTCATACCAACTTTTGGCGGGGATGAAATACCTCTTTTTAAAACACCAGTGGGAGGTCCCCACTCTGGTGGATATCCTCTACTTCTTCAGCCTTAAGGCCAACCCGGAGCAAAGAGGGTGAGGTGATGGATTCTACTACCTCACCAAATTTTTGAACTCAGCCTCGGTTATCGAGCTCCCCAGCCACCCCAACAACTATAAGGATCAATTATATATGTTGAATGGGTTCCGCAACTGTGAGCATCGATATTTCAACCGTCCACGTAAGTCTTCTTTCTTTTCTCAGCTCGCAAAGTCATTCTCCTTTTTCAATAGACATACTTCTTGTATTTATACTAATTGAGTTTACCATTTTTTGTGCAGCCATATTCGCAAGGACGGAGGAGACTACGACCCTCGGGGGTCAGTATGACACCTTGTCCGGGCTTCCGACCCCCGAAAAGGATTACCGCTAGCATGTGACTGACATCACGATGCTGGTGTGCCAATTGATCGGTGAAGGCAAGACTTTGGCCTTAAGAAGGACACGGGCTGCCCTTCTAGTACTCCACGAGATCCTGCCTCCCCAAGAAGGAAACCCTGAGGCCGCTGAAGGCGAGGAACAAGATGAAGACAAGGTCCCTCTTGTGCGGAAGAGGCGGGCCCCCGAGCCTGCTCGAGGCCCTGACCTAGAATGAGATGCATTGGGGGCAGCAGCCGGCCCCTTCAGCCAAGGTAACCCATACCCTTATAGTGAATTAGATTGGGATGTTCCCAATTTTAGGCTAGTTAGATTTAACCCAAACCAGCTCGTCCACTGCCACCCTAGCAATCTACACCGTAACATAACCCTGCTCCAGTGCGTGGATGATCTAGTGTTGTGCCATGATATGGGTTATCCTAAGGGTACTGTTGTTGTAGACAACACCTCAACTTTTAGGTCAGCCATTTTTGAGGAATATGGGACCAATCGTAGGTCGTGGTCTTCTTTGCTCCAGGGGGCCTTTGCCCCTAGATTTAGGCAATATGTTGACGAGTCTAGCCCCGAGGTAGAACTTGAGCCTGAACCTCCTATTATCCAAGAAATTGTAGACTTAGACTCCCCATCTCCTCCAGTTGTCCCAAGGCCGGAGGTCGTGATAATGGACTCGTCCCCTAGCCCGGAGGGTAGGACTTTCATTTATTTCTTTTATGTAAATTTATGGCTTTTACTTGTATATTAACTCCCTTCTTATTCTTTTCAGGCGAAGAGATGGAACGACCAGGAGCTCCTAACCTCCGCACAACTTTCCAAGAGGGGAAAACCAACTCGAGTCCTGTCATAAAGAAGCCCCAGTACTCAAAGAAAACACCTTCTGCGGCAGGAAATACCTCCAAATCTCTTGCTAAGGGGAAATGTACAAGCTCAGCATCTCCAACTTCCATCATGACGGAGAAAAGGGTTCCTCCTCCGCCTCCTCCTTGATTTCCACCTGCTCCTACTTGGGATCAAGTTATACAAGCTGATCCCCCCAGCTCCGATTGTGTCCACCGCTACTGTGCGCATCCCAGTCAATCATCAGGATCTGGAGAAGATATTGATACTTTTCGAGGGACCCTCTACGAGACGGCGAACAATGTGGTGGAGAACATATATAAAGCCAACCCGAGGGATCTGAGGACGATAGAAGAGAAGAGCCCAGAGAACATCCTGGAGTTCACCTTGGGGATGACCCTCATAGTAAGATATTGTTCCTTAGTGAATTTCTTCTTTTCATTTTGCCCCAGTATGCATCTAACTTGTCTCTTTATTTTTGCAGTTAGTCCTGGCTCAACATCGCAGTATAGCCCAGGCCAGGGCTAGGAATGATGAGCTCTAGGTTGAGCTCAAGGCTGCCAAGACCGCCCTGGCTACTGCTCAAGAAGGCGAGCGAACTACCGAAGCTTCCCTTGCAGCTACTCAAAAAGGCGAGCATGATGCCAAGGCTGCCCTTGCATCATCTCAAGAAAATGAGTAGGCCTCAAAGGCTGCCCTGGCTGCTCTTTAGGCCGAGGTTGCTGAGGCCAAAGCCAATCAGCTAGAGACCGAGGTTGCTGTTAAGGAGGAGAGAGCAGCCTCACTGTCCTCCATGGAAGGCATGCTGTACCATTGTTTGGCATTTAACTGGGACAATAATTTCTCTTTCATGTCTCCTGAACTATGGGATCCATACCTCAAGAAATTCAAAGTTGGGATCCTGCAAGAGCAGTCAGAGACAGGGGATGCTTCCACTATGGGCGAGTAGGAGATTGAGGAGGTCACGTCCTCAGAACGCCCTGGAGGGGCTCGATGAAGCCTTCTTTACTTCTTTTTTTTTGTATGTGTTTATAAACAATTTTCCATTGGGCTTAGTTCGAGGTTTTTCTCCTCGAGACAACTTGAATTTTAATTCATATATCTAACTTTTAATCTATTTGTCTTTTCCTTGATTATCCCTCATGTTTATGCTTTCTTATACTTGCACATTCGAGAATTTAGGAATCGATCATTAGATCGGGATATATATTTCGAGTTTGGTTATTTACAAATTTAATGTGTATATTTATATCGTATCTGTTATGTGTCAGGCCTTGGACCCGGTTATATCCGGGGTTTTAAATATTTCAAACTTAGTTCGCGTTAGGTTTATTGACATCTCGAGCTTTTAGGAAAGTCGTCGAATATTCAATTTTGCTAACTTCTATGTTTTAGGCCTAGTTGTACCTAGGGTTTTAAATAATTTGAACTTAGTTCGCGCTAGGTTTATTGACACTTTGTGCTCTTAAAGAGCCGTTGGATAATCAATTTTCCAAGCTTCTAAGTTTCTGACCTGGTAATATCCAGGATATTTTTGTACTTGGTTGTATCCAGGATTTTAAGTAATTTACAACCTTGTTCTGATTCACCTCGGGTTATATGCCCCCCAAGTAACCAGAATGTGAAGACTTTCTTGGTTGCTTTTACAAATATTAATACACGAACTAATTTATAAATAACCTTATAAAGGAAAAATATTTAAAACCATATGAACAGGAAGAACTATATAACAATCCCCATTATTTAACTAAATGGATTTTATAACTAAGCCTTACATAGATAGTCAATAATACTATTGATAATATTTCTTTAAGTGCAACGCGTTCCAGGTCCATGGGACTGCTTCTCCACTAAGCCGAGCTAACTTGAAATTTTCCTCATGCAAACTTTCCACGATCTGATAGGGGCCTTCCCAGTTCGTACCTAAAGCGCTGTCTTTTGGATCCTTATTTGTCAAGAAGACCCTTCGAAGAACTAGATCGCCCAAACCGAAACTATGTCTTTTGACCTTGGAATTAAAATAACGAGTGCTTTTCTGTTGGTAATGTGCGAGCTGTAGTTGTGAATCCTCTTGTTTTTCATCAATTAGGTCGAGAGATTCGTTAAGCAACTCATCATTCTGCTCATGGCTGAATGTCCTTAACCTGTATGTGGCTATCTTTTCTTCAACAGGAAGGAAGACCTCACTTCCGAAAGTCAAGGAGAAAGTAGTGTGCCCTGTGGAGGTCCTGTGGGAAGTTCGGTATGCCCAAAGTACCTGCGGAAGCTGCTCAGGCCAGACTCCTTTGGCCTCATCTAACTTTTTTCTTGAGGCTCGCCTTTAGGGTCTTATTCACAGCTTCGACCTATCCATTGGCTTGTGGATATGAAACCGAAGAAAAACTTTTAATCACGCCGTGCCTATCACAGAAATCAGTAGAGAGATCACTGTCAAACTAGGTTCCATTATCTTATACGATCTTTTTAGGAAGCCTAAACCGGAACATAATGTTTTTAACCACGAAGTTGAGGACTCTCTTTGAAGTGATGGTTGCCAAAGGCTCAGCCTCTACCCACTTCATAAAATAATCAATTGCTACCACCGCATAGCGAACTCCTCCCTTTCCCATAGGCATGGATCCTATTAAGTCAATGCCCCATACTGAAAATGGCCACGGGGATGAGATCATCATCAGCTCGTGCGACTGTGGTGAAACCCTGGCATTCATCGCATTTCCGAACATGGGAGATGGAATCTTTTGTTAAAGTGGGCCAAAAATAACCCTACCTTAATATTTTCAAGGCTAGGTTTTTCCCCCAGCATGATCTCCACAAAAGCCTTCATGCACCTCTTGTAGAATGGTTTTAGGCTCCTCAGGTAGAACACATTGTAGAAGCGGTAGTATCTCGGAGCTTGATAAAGTATCTTTCTCGCATCCTTTCTTTCCTCAGGTAGCCTTCCTGTTGTAAGATATTCAACTATGGGGGTCATCCAGGTCAGCCTTGTGTCAATCATCTCGACCTCTTTCACTTTTTCCGCAACGCTTGGACTCTCTAAGAATTCCACTAGTACTACATTCAAAGTCTCAGCTTCCTTGGTGGTGGCAAGCCTTGCGAAAACATCAGCATTAGTGTTCTGGTCGCAAGGGATCTATTCGACAGTACCATATTCAAATTCTAACAGCTATTTCTTAACCGTAGCTATGTAAGCTGCTATCATGGTACCACACGCTTGATATTCCCCTAACACTTGATTAACTACAAGATGGGAATCACTATAACACTGGACAACCCTTGCTTTCAATTCTCTTGCCACTTTGAGCTCGGCTAACAAACCCTCATACTCGGTTTCGTTGTTCGACGCTTCAAATCCAAATCTCAGCGCTCTATGGAACCGGTGCCCCTCTGGAGAAATCAATATGATCTCAACTCAAGATCCATTCTCATTAGATGAGCCATCCACGAATATTTTCCACAACTCTTATACCGGCTCCTTCAAAAGCTCCTCTTGAAATCCGGTGCATTCAGACACAAAGTCAGCAAGGGCCTGGCTTTTGATCGAGGTCCGTGGTGTGTACCGTATCTCGAACTAGCTGAGTTCTACTGGCCATTTTAAAAGATGTCTCTACCCTTCAGGTTTTTGCAAAACCTGCCTTAGAGGTTGGTCAGTCATGATGTGGATTGAATGGGACTGGAAGTATGGTCTAAACTTCCTGGAAGCTAATATCAAGCAGAATGCTATCTTTTCTATCAGTGGATACCTTGATTCAGCCCCAATAAGTATTTTTCTTATATAGTACATTGGTTTTTGAGCACGGTCTTCTTCCAGAACTAACACAACGCTAGTTGCATTTTTTGTTACGACCAAATATAGGAACAGGGGATCTCTAGATACAGGATTAGACAATACTGGGGGTTTGGCCAAATGCGTCTTTATGGTGAGGAATGCCAGCTCGCACTCTTCAGTCCATTCAAATTTCTTATTTCCTCTAGCAAGTTGTAAAAGGGCAAACACTTGTCAGTGGACTTTGAAATAAATCGGTTTACCGCTGCCACTTTTCCAGTCAAGCTCTGAACTTCTTTACGCGAACTGGACGAAGGCATCTCCAATAATGGCCTGATTTTTTCTAGGTTCGCCTTTATCCCCCTTGTATTGACTGTGAATCCCAGAAAATTTCCCGACACTACTCCAAAAGTACATTTCTGGGGATTTAGCCTCATATTGTATTTCCTCAAGATTTCAAAACAATCTTTTAGATCGGAAACATGGTTATCGGCAGTCTTGGTTTTGACTAGCATATCGTCGACATACACTTCCATATTTTTCCCGATCTGATCAACACACATTCTGTTAACTAATCATTGGTAGGTAGTCCCAACATTCTTTAGCACGAAGAGCATAACTTTATAACAATATACATTCGTTGGAGTCATAAAGCTAGTATGCTACTGGTCTGCAGGATATATCGTGATCTGGTTATATCCAGAGTACGTATCCATAAAAGACATAAGTTCGTGTCCCGCAGTGGCGTCTACCAACTGATCAATTCTCGGCAATTGGAGGAAATCCGTAGGACAACCTTTGTTCAAGTCGGAGAAATCAATGCAAGTCCGCCATTTCCCATTCGGCTTTGGTACCAGGATAGGATTCGCTACCAAGATTGGGTATTTTTCTTCACGAATGAACCTGCACTTTAATAACCGAGTTACTTCTTCTTCCAATACCTCAGCTCGAACTGTTCCCAAACGTATCTATTTTTTGGATTTCGCAGGCACGCTTTCATCCAAGTTTAGGGTGTGCATGATCACACTCGGGCTTATTCCCACCATGTCTTCATGAGACCAGGCGAAAACATATAGATTCCCTTGTAGAAATTTAACTAGCTCCTTTTTCCTATCATCGCCAAGATTTTTTCCAATCTTAACGACTCTTGAAGCATCAGTGAGATCTATCTTTACCTCCTCGAGCTCATTAATAGCTTGGAGTTCTAACCTATCCTCACCTATTCGTGGCTCGATGTCATCATTTGGGGCGACGCCTCTGTCCTATATTTCTTGAGGTTCTTCCATCCCAGAGGAAACTTCCACTTCTGAGGACTCCTCAACTCCGTCACATATGGCCATTACTTGCTGCCCGGGTATGATTTTCCCTTCATGGAAATGCTATAACATTCCCTGGCAGCGAGATGATCACCTATGATAGTGCATATTCTCGCGAATGAGGGGAATTTGATTGTCAGGTGGTGGATAGAGGTTATGGCTTCGAACGCCATCAATGCAGGTCAACCCAAAATTGCATTGTATGCGGTTGGACAATCGATGACCACGAGATCGAGAAGCTTGGAGACAGTTCGTGGACCTTCACCTAATGTTACTACTAACTTGATTGTTCTTATAGTCACTGACCCTTCACTAGAAAACCCATATAGAATCACAGAAGTAGCCTTCAGCTCGGTTACAGACAATCCCATTTTTCTAAAGTGGACCTAAAGAGTAGATTCACGGAACTTCCATTATCTACTAGCGTCCTCCTAACTCTCAGTTGGCGAGCTGAACAGTTATCACCAGAGGATCGTTACGTGGGAACTGAACATTGCTAACATCTTCCTCTGTAAAACTGATTGGTTGTTTTCCAATCGCTGCTGCTTTGACAACCGTTGCTCCGGGACAAACTCGATTCCGTTATGGGATTTCAGCTCGTTGATATACCTCTTTTGGGCACCTTTGCTCGTGCCTGCCAAATGAGGTACTCCCGAAATGGTGGCTATATCTCCTCTTGTTATCGGAGGAGGATTTTCCTGATTCACCTGAGCTCCAGTTTGATTCATTGGAGCTTCCGGAGCTGACAGAGTGTTTTCTCCAGTAGGCTGACTGGGAGTTGTTCGATTCCGGGCGTACTGAGCCAAAGGTCCTGCCCTGATGAGAGTCTCAATTTCATCCTTCAGGTGTCTACAGTCATCCGTATTATGACCGATATCATTATGGAATCGACAGAATTTTGAAGGGTTTCTCTTCGCCCTTTGATTCTTTAACGGTTCTGGTTTCTTCCAAGGAAGGCGAGCATAATTTGTGAACAAGATGCGTTCTCTAGTATTCGTGAGATTGGTATATGTTGTGTAGACCGGGTTATATTTCTCCACAGACTTGTTTTTCTTTGTTTCTTTTTGGTCGCCCTCACCATTTCCCTTTCTCTTGTTATTCTCCCCTTGGTTATTCTAAGCAATGGTTTGAGCTGTAGCCGCTACATCCGTTGTTGCTCCAACGGACTGCACAGGGACTTGGCTGGTTCCTGCGACGAAAGCTCGTGCCTCTTCTAGGTTAACCCACCTTTGATAGTACTAACTCCTTTCCTCTGTAGGTCTTGCCACAGGTCGCCTCCAACAAGGATTCCCATTCTCATTGCCATGAGCTTAGAACTCTCGTCGGCGTCTCTAGCTCATGCATCAACATTGGAAAACCTACTTAGGTATGCTTTCAATGGTTCAGTGGGCTGTTGCTTTACATTTGCCAGAGAGTCAGATTTAATCCTAGCTTCTTGAGAAGCCCTAAATGCTCTCTTGAAATCAGCAAAAAAGCTCTTCCACGAACTGATTGAATGCCTCTTATAATGTTTGAACCATTGCCTAGCTGGCCCAATCAGAGTCAAGGGGAATATTAAGAATCTTAGCTCGGGCCTGATGTTGTGGGCCATCATCATGGTGTTGAACATCCCCAAGTGGTCAGACGGATCTCCATCTCCATCAAACTTTAACAAATGTGGCATCTTGAAACCCTGTGGATATGCAGTCGCTGCAATGTTCGGGGCAAAAAGCTCGAGCTCATCCTCTGAATCACACTCATCTTTCTCTTTTTCCGATAGGAGCCTTTTCATCAGCTCCTCCATCTGGGCTAACCTTTTGAGGGTTTGTTCCCTGGTTCCGTGGTTATTCTGGGGTTGTTCAACAACTCCCATCCTATTGTACGCGTTCTGCTGGTTATTGTCCCCCCAAGTTTGGGCTTGGTTTTGTGGGACATTCCCGTTATCACGTACCTCGGAAGGACCTCCCCTGTGATGAGTGTAACTAATTCCTTCATTTCGAACTAAATTTATTCTCTGTGAGTTTAAATGATCTCGCAAATTAGGTTGTGGATCGAATCGGGGACTCTGAGCCGAACTTAGGTAATTTCTCAGATCGCCTTCGAACCTACCACTTCGGTGGCTTTCAGTCTAATAACTTCCATTAGCGAAGCTCACTGCTCGCGGTTGAGGCTGAGGATCCAGACTATTGACTTGGGTCCGTCGGACATAACTAGGGGCAGACAGAGGAGGATTTCTCCTGCTACCCCATAAGCAGGAATGTCTTGAGCAGACGGAGAGGATTTCTCTTGCTGTTCCCATGAACCGGAATGTCTCGTGCGAAATGAAGCGGTGTCAGATGTCTTATGGGTGATGGGGGATGCCTGACTGGTGAGGCAATTCTTTTCCCATCAGGGTGAAATAAATTAGCCCGTGGTCGCTCTGCCCCACCATTTCTAGCTCTTTGTGCATGGCGATCCGATTGTGGCGCAGGAGGATTGGTCGGAACATTTTGTCTCTGTGAGCCTGCTCCAGATCCTCCTCGTGGATTACCATGGGTATTCCCATGAGCATATGATGGTGGAACCGAACTTGGGGTTGCAGTTCTAACTGATCGACTAATTTGTCACCAACCCCTAGGAGGGCCACTAGGCTGAGCAGTTTGGCGATCTTGCGTTGTAGGCATAGAACTTGGGGTGGCAGTTCTAATTGACCGACTTGGCTTGGATCAGTTATTCCTGTGGGACTTATAAGACCCACTTTGCCTCTTTCTGACATTAACGTTGGTTGCAAGAGGGGGTAACCAAGCCAAAACCTCCTCAATCTGCCTGTTTTCCTTAGCAAGATGGCTCCTTAACCACATATTTTCCAGTTCTACTGCAGTTAAGTAGTCTAGGTTTGGATTCGGCAGCAATGATGCTGAACTCCCAGTATCATCGTGGCCCACCGATTTCTTTCTCGGTCATTGCTAAACTTCAAGGCCATGCTCATTTGAAACAGCAGTATGGTGGACCCCCTGCCCACCAGGTTGTTCCATCTCATTGTCTTGCATCGAGCGAGTGACCACCATGATGAGATTTGATTGGAATTTTGATGAAAGCACTAATTTTCCTCTCAATGAAAGCACCAAACTGTTGACATGGTTTTTCGCCAATAGTGAATTAAGAAAATAACAATGTTGAATTAGTGCTTGATGGTAAACGGAAGTAAGAAAATAACTCTCAAGAACATTGGTCTATTTACGTGGTTCAGTGGTTAAAATCCACCTAGTCCACGAGTCTATATTATTACTTTTTTTCCCTCTCTATTTTGACAGAGCTTTGGTATTGCAGAATAATCGTCCCCTTTCCTGTCTAATATTCTTAGTATTTATAGAGAAATTCCTTGGACAAGTTTGGGTAACCCCGTGAGTCAATCACGGATTTGCGTATTTATTACATTTATTATGGAATATTCCCATTTATACTAGAATATGATTTGATCATGAAATAAATAGACTCCTAATATCTGGGGTATTAACTATCACAGGCTGGCCATAAACGACCGTATAAAGTATCCGAGTCTTCGGGGATCCGCGGACATGCCATATATTCAATTCACCCCAAGCTGAACACACTGCCGAGCTCGTATCATGGAGGCCATGCCTTATAAATACTATAAGCTTGCACTTATCAATTTATGCATCCCTAGCTCATACAACCATCATGAAAACCGTGTTGTCTATATGGAACGTACACGGACTCCTTGGCTATTTCTTCCATGCACTTATTTGCCAGCTGGATGTGACCTGATGGAAAGACCCATGCTGAAATTAGGATACACAACAGACTAACAAAGGATGGTCCTTTAAGAGAACTATCTATTGGTTCTCTCCCAGTCTGTTAATCTTGCCTAGAAGGAAAAATGACCAAGAGACCTTTCTTTGCTAAAGGTTTAAGAGCCACAGACCACTTCAACTTGTACATACGGATGTTTATGGTCCACTAAATGTCCAAGCTAGAGAAGGTTATGAATATTTCATCACTTTCATTGATGATTATTCAAGATATGGTTGCCTTAACTTAATGCAAAGGAAATCCAAAACCTATGATAAGTTTAGGGAATTCCGTGCAGAAGCTGAAAAGCAATTAGGTAAATCACTAAAAGTACTTCGACAGATCGAGGTGGAGAGTACTTAGATTATGAATTTGAGGACCATTTTCATGAGCGTGGAATTCAATCCCAACACACTCCACCTAGAATGCCACAACAAAATGTTGTTTCAGAAAGACGGAACATAACCTTATTAGACATGGTTAGATCGATGATTAGTTTCTCATCATTACCTTTGACATTCTGGAGTTATGCTATAAAAGGTGCTCTATACATACTCAATGTTGTTCCATCTAAGTCTATTAAGAAAACACCATTGGAATGGAATGGTACTAAACCTACTTTACCCCATTTTTGTATATGGGAATGTCCTGCACACATGCTTAAAGGAAAAACTGGTAAGTTGGAATCATGCACTGAAGTTTGCATGTTTGTAGGATATTCTAAAGAAACAAAAGGTTGTATATTTTATAGTCCTTAAGATAAAAAAAAAGCGTTTGTATCTATAAATGCAATGTTTCTGGAGCATGACTATATAAATCACAACAAACCTCAAAGTAAATTCATACATGAGGAAATGGTCTCAACTAAGAAAGACCAATCACCAGCAATGGTAAGAGAAAAATGATCATAGGATATCACTAGTTCTAGTTAGAAAAATAGAGAGCTTCATCATAGTGGGAAGGTTGGTAAATAATCAGTACGCTATAAACATGAAGTTCAGATGCTTGTGTCTGACACAAACAAAGATGATCCATTGACTTATAGAGATGCAATGGAAGATTCTGACAAAGAAAAATGGATAAACACCATGGACCTTGAAATGGAATCGATGTATTCCAATTCTGTCTGGACTCTTGAAGATCCACCTGAGAATGTTAAACCTATTGGTTGCAAATGGATATTCAAGAAGAAGAGAGGATCAGATGGGAAAGTAGAGACTTTTAAAGGAAGGCTAGTAGCAAAGGGCTACACACAGAAATAAGGAGTTGATTATGAAGAAATTTTTTCACCTGTGGCCATGCTCAAATCTATCTGCATACTCTTATCCATAGCTGCATGCATGGATTATGAGATTTTTCAAATGGACATTAAAATAACTTTTCTGAATGGCTATCTTGACGAAACCATTTACATGCCTCAACCAAAAGGGTTCGAAGTTAAGGGTCAAGAGAAAAAAGTTTGCAAGCTTCTTAAGTCGATTTACGGACTTAAACAAGCTTCGAGATCTTGGAATCTTATATTTTATGAAACAATCAAAATGATTGGTTTTGAACAAAATGTTGATGAACCTTGTGTTTAAAAACAAATAAAAAAAAAAGATTGTGGTATTCCTCATTCTTTACGTTGATGAAGTTCTACTCATTAGGAATGACATAGAAGCATTGTCAAATGTAAAGAAATGGTTGGCTGAGCAATTCCAAATGAAAGATTTGGGAGAACCCAAATATTTTTTGGGAATTCAGATCTGTAGAGATCGAAAGAACAAAATTTTGGCACTGTCTCAATCAACTTATACTGATAAAGTCCTAGAACGCTTTGGCATGCAAAACTCCAAGAAGGGCACTATGCTTACCCAGTCAGGAGTTAAATTGTCTAAAGAACAATGTCCATAAACACCTCAGGAAGAGGAGGACATGAGACAGTATCCCTATGGCTCTGTGGTAGGCAGTCTAATGTATGCAATGTTATGAACTAGACCTGACATCTGTTATGTAGTAGGGATAGTCAGCCACTATCAATCCAATCCAGGATTGAGTCATTGGACAACAGTAAAGAATATTATCAAGTATCTTAGACATACTAGAGATTACATGCTTGTGTATTCAGGTGGAGACCTGAACCCCACCGTATATACTGATTTTTATTTTCAATCAGACAAAGATAGTTGAAAGTCGACATCTGGATCAATTTTCACACTTGGAGGAGGTGTTGTAGTTTGGAGAAGAATTAAACAATCCAGTATTGCAGACTCCACCGTGGAAGTCGAATATGTAGCATGTAACGTCCCGAAAATGCTAATAAGGCTAAGTTCCATGATTAGTGTGCTTGGAGGGCATAATTGGATATATGTGTGAAATGAACTGATTAAATGTGTGACTATGTGGCATACATGATTTATATGATAATATGAATATGTATATGCATGTTTATGTGTATTAGATATGCATGTGCGCTCATTCTTGTTTATAAGGGTATATTTGTGATTTTGGCCCGTTGAGAGCATAAATATAATTATATTTGTGTAAATGATTGAGACCACATTATTATGTAGATATATTTATAGTATTCGGCTTGAGGCGATCATGGTGAGCAGATTAGCAGAATAGTCACAACGGGGTCTAATACCCGGCTCAGGGTGAGCTTAGGGGTATTTTGGGCAACTTAAAGTATATTTGGGATTTATTGGTTAACGTGCAGTGATTTGGTGATTAATTTGACATGTCGGGATTAATTGGGAATTATAAGAAAATTCGAGGATTAGCGGGAAATGTGCCTAAGGACGTTTTTTCCCTTCGGGGCATTAGGAGATAAGGGTGTACTAAGGGGCACTATGGTCATTTTATTAAAAGGATAGACTTACCTTAGGATAGTTTAGGCACTAGAAGCCTGTAGAAACAAGGAACAAGCAGATCACACTCTCCTCTTCCATCCGACCATTTCTCTTTCTCTCAACTTATGTGGAATTCTTGAGGAAACTAAGGGGAATTGGTGGATGAAACCAAGGGGAATTGAGGGCTTGAGGCCTAGAATTTGGTTAGCTACAGCTAGGAGGATTAATTCATTGCTGAGGTGAGTTTCAATTGTTGTATCAATGGTGTTCTATTTTTTGTTTTATGGTTATTCTTAGCTTTAAGTTGCAAGGTTATAAATTTGAGTTTGTATGGAAGTTTGAGTGTGTTGAGCTGGGGTTTTGTAGCTGGTATCATATTGGTGTTATGATGGGGATTGAATTATAGTTCTAGGAATTATTTGGGAAGATTTTGGTGGGTTTTTTGCTGAGGAAAAACAGGGAAAACTTGGGTTCGTAGGGTCAAGTCGCGGCCCTATTCTTGGGGCGCTGCGACCCAGGTGAACCCAGGCCAGGTGGGGGCTTCTGCTTTGGGAGGCGTGCCACGACTCTCTAAGTCAAGTCGCAGCCCATGTCCTGGTTTCTGTCACAGGGGCTCTCTTACTTGGGAGGCGCACCGTGACCATTAGGGGCAAGTTACGGCCCGCTTGGTCATTTTTGGGCCACTTCAGGTTTTAATGACAGGAACCTTAACCTAAGAGCTCGGGGCGAATTCTACTACCTTGTTTAGTACAACTCGAGGTCTCGGAGCCTAGTATGTTATTTTGAAGTTTGTAATAAGTTTAGATTTTAATGGATATTTATTAATACGTTCTGAATAGGTTATACCGCTAAAGGCTCAGGGATATGGATCGTGTTCGCGGCTGCCATACGCTAGCTACTTGGGACTTGAGGTAAGAAAACTACACCCGGGTTGTGATTGGGGCTTAAACCCCTATTAATGAATATGTTGTGATTGTGAACATATCTGTATCTGAGAATGTCTGAATAGGCATGTTTGTATACGCTGCCATTGACTACTTATTGTGCATTTGTGATTATATTTGTTAACAGTCCGACCTAAGGGTGCTGGGGTCGGCTATAAGACTAGAGGACTCAGACTAAGGGCGTCGGGCCTAGACATTTTACAATCAACAGAATTGTGATTTACACTTAACTATTTATTTTGATTGATGAGTTTGGTTTACGCATTTGACTGAGTTGAAGGTTACTATTAGGATGGTTGTTTATATCCTGTTATTGATTGAATTTAATGATTTATGTTTATTATTTTTATATCGTTGCCTAGCTGTGCATGCTGATTTAAGTTTTCTTGGTGAGCCTTGGCTCACGGGTGCTACATGGTGTAGGTAAAGGGAAAGGATAGTCGGATCAGCCATGAGCTGGAGAGCTTCAAGGGCGATGTGTACATATGCAGCCTACCCGATCGTCACGGTCGGGATAGCCTGAGAGAAACTAGGGATGAACCCTATTTTGTCGCTTAGGAAGACTAAGTTGTATTCTATTTTTCCTTTATAAGTCTGTAACTGATTTTTGGGATCCCGTGTTTAAACTTAATATTTTTAATGAAAGATAATCATTTTGTTGACCAAACCTTTTGATATCTGACCTTGACTTAGTCTTTAATTACATATTTAAGTCCAAATTACTCAGTTAGCGAGTTAAGCACTATTTTTAAAACACAGTGTAATGTCCTTGGTTAACCAAGGCGTTACATAGCAGCTTGTGAAGCTACTAAAGTGGCTGTGTGGCTCAAGAAGTTCTATATTGATCTGAAAGTTGTTCCAGGCATGGATCAACAACTTGTTTTGTAATGTGATAACAGTGGGGCAGTAGCTAATTCAAAGGAACTTAGAAGTCACAAGAGGGGAACGCATATCGAGAGGAAATATCACTTGATCCGAGAGATAGTGAACCGAGGAGATGTTGCTATCTTGAAGATTGCCTCTGAAGATAATCTTGCAGATCTATTCACAAAGACTTTATCTGTTAAATCTTTTCAGGGTCATGTAAGAAGCATGGGGTTAAGTGGAAGATTGTTGAGAATTGTGCCCTTAAAGAAATTGTAGTAGACAATGGTTTTAATGAAATAAATAAATGAATTGAATTATTGTATATATGTAGCTTATGTACTATATTATTGTTAATAATATTAAGTAAATATCATAAAGTTCCCAAGTTCATCTATGTGGTCTCAATCTCATATTGGTATGAGAGGATCGAGATTGAGATATTGAACTTAAATAGTTCACATTAAATTAAATTATGGAATCTTTAGATTAATCACTGCTAGTACGGTCCACTAGTATTTTGAATACATGTGACCTAGATCTGGGTTACTAGTGTAGTAAGACACTTTAGTGGAGGTACATTGCATGCTGAGAGTATGTAGAACTGGACCAGATGTGATTTAATAATACTTGTTTAAATATCGTTTCATAGTATTATAAAAAACACATCATCTGGTGATCATATACAAACTGATATTAATCCTGAAGTTACTATGAACTCCTATATATGCCACTTGATTCTTTGATTCATGTGTTACGGTTTGTCAGAATGATTAGGCTAAGAACTATTGTTTTGGGGACTCAATGATGTATATGGTTAGGGACATAGCTTAACAGATATGAAATTTATACCTTCTTATAGATTGAATGATGATTCCCTATTGGGTTGACTTTTGAAATTGAAAATGTTATTGACGTCAAATTCATAATCAGATTATGAATTAACTTTCACTAGTAAAGTCGATGGTACACTAGGAATCAAGATATAATTAAAATGTTAAAATGGTAATTTTACTCCCACTTAATTATGAATCATCAATAGAGGATTAATTTGTATGTAATGATTATATCAATGGAAAATTTATAGTTACAATAATGTACTTAATAATTATATGTCTTTAATTCTCAAGTGTTGAGTCTCATATTTATAGTTGAATAATCATGAGAATAATAAATATGATTATTGAATCAAAGAGCTTTTGTTAATAATATTTTATTTATTGGAGCTTAGAATTATTGGCTCATAGGTCCACGGGGCAGCTCTATCAACACTAATCAAGGTAAAAATTGATACAAGGGTTGAACTGTGAATGAACTATTTAACAGAATAATTATTCTTTGGGATAAATGTGCAATTATGTGATAATTGAAGTTGCACAATATATTATTGCATTTGTGCAATTTTTGAAATTGTGTGGAAATAAATTAAATAGATTTTAATCAATTATCTTATTTAAGTATGAATAAATAAATATAGATAGTAAAAATTGGTTTTGATTATTATATTTATTTAATTAATAAAACGATGATAATGGAAATTCAAATTTTGAATTTTGAATTTTGAAATTTAAGTTGTTATCTTTTCCTTAAAGAGATGATACCTCATTTGGATTTCTAATTATTAATTAATTAAAATAAAAACACATGAAGAAAATCAAAATCTCATTTTTCAGGGATAGGCCACACACATAGGACTTGCACAGCTCTATGCGTGTGGCACTTCTGATGCTATTAGATATTGATTTTTTATTTTTATTTTTAATTAATTAAATAGTACATTTTAAAAGGGGTTTTAAAATGGAATGTTAGACTTTGTCTTTTATTATTATTATTATAAAAAGATTATTGATTTTCTTTATTATTATTATTATGGTAATAATGTCTATATATTCTATATGATAGAAAATAGAAAAAGCAAGTCTTAACAAGTTTTTACAAAGAAGAAAAACTATCTTCTTTTTCAGAAAGCAAAAACCTTTTCTCTCTAGCCTATAATCAAAAGTATCATGAGTTGAGAATACTTTTTGATTCACAAAATTGATCCTTCTTCTCTATGTGCCCACCCACATCTTGAGGTGTAGAGAACGTCTTGGAAGATCTAGGTGTGCGTACTCCAGCAAGGATAAGAAGATCAAAACATATACGAAAATATTCAAGGATTCTTGGATTCTTGATAGGCTACAAGACGTAAATCGATTCGTATTAGTTTTCATATTCATATTATATATTGATTAACATATTTCATATTAAAGGATCCCCATATAAAGTTGTTTATATGAAATTTTTTGTTGTATACCATTACCGCTATTTCTGCTGCACACCAGGAACTGTTCCTAACACAAGTTTCTTCTCACAATATTGAAGGTTCATTACATACTTGACAAAAATTTGATGACTTTGGATGCTCCAAATGATGATCACTCTATAGAAGTGATTAAAGAAAGGAAGAAGTAAGAAGAAAATGAGTTCATATGCCGAGGCCACATACTCAACGTTCTTTCAGATCGCCTCTCTGATCTCTACACCAATACTACATCAGCAAAGGAGATTTGGGATGCACTGGAGAAGAAGTAAAAAACCAAAGAAGAAGGTACCAAGAAATTTCCCATAACTCAATATATGGAATTTAAATTATTTGATGGAAAACTCGTACTCCCCCAAGTGGGTTAATAGACAAGTTGCATTCATCTTGGAGGGGCTATATAGAAAGAAGATGCTCCATAAGAACGAGGAGATATCTTTGGAGGAGATCCTTAAACACCTAAGGATTGAAGATGAGTCTCGTTCTAGAGAAAAGTGTATGCAAGAGTGCATTGGTGGGACATCTTAGGCTAACACCATAGAGAAAACCTTTCAATCCAAAGGTAAGGCCCACAAGAAACCCCAATTAAAGAAGGAAAATTACCCAGCCCCAAGGAAGAATGAAGGGCGATTCAAGGGTATGCAAGACCCTTGTTTTGTTTGTGGCAAGAGTGGTCACTTGGCTAGGGAACGCAAGTTCTGAAAACCTAACAACTTTGGATCCAAGGTTAACTCAACCGAAGAGGAGTTGGTTTCAACCTTGAATGAGGTGAATGCTATCCAAGGAAAAGTTCAAGGATGGTGGTATGACATTTGTGCCACCGTTCATGTAAGTTATGATAGAGAGATCTGTAAGATTTTTGAAGAATCAAAGGATGGCCATGAAATCAAAATTGAGAATGAAAATAGATCCAAAGTAATGGGAAATGGGATATTGATCTCTACTTCACAACCGAAAAAGAATGTTCTTCTAATCAATGTGTTGTATGTTCTGGACATGAGTAGAATCTTGTAAGTGGGAACATGTTGAGCAAACAAGGCATCAAAACAGTGTTTTAGTTCGTTAAGCTAACTTTGTCGAAGGGGAATTACTTTGTGAGGAAAGGGTATGTTTGTGATGGAATAATTAAATTGTATACTAAAGACTCACGTTTTGATAATAATGCACACAAATCTTCCTCTTATATGCTTGACTTTGATTCTATTACTTTATGGTATAATAGACTTGCTCATATATGTTATAGTTGTAATGACCCAAAAAAATAACACTAATTTTGGGGAAATTAAACCATTTTTACTATTTAAAAGGTCTAAAAAATCCATAAAAAATATAACATAATGTGTGCACACACTAAAAATATTTACATTTAAAACTAATGTAGTAAACCAAAATAGTTTAAACATAATTAAAATTAACATTTCAAAAGTGGAGACTCCCCAAATGTCGGGCCACATGTACATATTTGCAAGCGGACCCAGTGCGCACTACCCAAGATTATTTTTGCCTTTACCTACAACATAAACGACTAGGTAAGAGATAACGCTTAGTAAATAAATTTGACAAAAAAGAGCAAAATAAAACAATAAGAACCAATGACCAAGTCATTGTTTTCACAACATATTTCTTACCACACTTAGGGTTCCGAATAAATCTAGGCCTTAATCAAACACAACAAGAACGCCTAAACGACCTGGAGGTATCATAATACCTTAAGCAGAAACCAAAAACATAAACCTTGCAAGAAATCCAAACCGAAACAGAAGCAGAATAATAACCAATAATAAAAATGACTTTAGAAGCCAACTTGGAAGTTGCCACAAGTATCCCCTAGTATCTCATTTCAAATCACAATGGAGACCTGAGTCTGCGCACTAATCTCCAAAACATAAATCTTTCTCAAGGGTAACTGATGGTTACCTAGGGCATTCATACTAACACACACAGGGTTGGTGGATCCACACCGTCTCATAGAGACTCCTTGGTTTACTGGCAACAACTTCCCTCCTGGCCCACTGTCACAGTAGTTTACCGGACCAATAAATCACATCTCACAATTGGGCATAAACACCCCTAGAATCCTTTAGACTCCTAATTTTACCCAGTAATACTTATCCTCTAGAAAAATCTCATGGTCGCGAACTAGACTAAAACAACATTTCCTAATGGAGCATAAGTACCCCTAGGATCAGGCAGACTCTCAAGTTTACCAAGTATACTTATATCAATGGTCATGGACATGACCCAAACAACAAATACACAACATCTCATGAGGAGTGTAAGCCACCTAGTCATTGTCTCTAAATGAGCCCTCTCACTCACTAGGGTATAAGCCCCACTTCTAGCAAGCAATACTGTAGTTAATTCATGTTGTAGACATGTAAATAAAAACTGACTTACTAGTCGCCTTTACTACGTACATGCAATCCTCCCATAGACAATCCTGTCTTGTTAGTCAATATTGTAACTAGCATACAATAGATTCAGATTAGTATATTAATCAACCTTGGGCAATAAGGTCATAACCGTATACCCACTAAGGGTATTATCGTCCTCACACTTTTTAAGCCGCAACACGGCACATAAGGTTCTCGACAAAATTCCTACAACGGGTCTCATTATTTATAAGTCGACTTTTATACAAGTTTTCCCACTCCATTTCCTCTATTGGACCTAGCCAAAAAAATATATCTTGGAAGCACTATAGCTTTACCGATTTTACCCTTTCTTTGATAAATTACTAAGAATATATTATTTTTGGTACAGTCATTTAAATTGTAATCTTTGATAAATTAAGTTAATTTATTTGATTAAGAAATAATTCTAAAATAGGTGATAAATTTTTTGTTTGATTTTATAAAAATTAGGATAAATTTTATTTTATCTTGAAAAGGTAATTTATTCCATTTTCTTTAAAAATTAGGGTTTTGGACCGTTTTTATTTTCTTAAAAATAATATTCGTTAATTAATAAAAATATTAATGTTTAGAATCCAAACTAACTTTAATAGTTATTTAGTGTGCTAAACTTAAATATATAATTATTAATAATAAATTATATTGAAAATCAAACTTTTTAGAAAAATTCCCTTTTTTCTTCCAAGTATAAAATTTGTTATTTTAGTTTTTAAGTTGCCAACTTTAAAAAATTATATTTTAAAAATCATTTTGCAAACTTTGCAGAATCAATCTTGGCTATTCCGAGTAGTCCCTTGCCAAATGCTATACAAGAATAATCATTATTACTTGGCGAAAACTATTTTCAAAATTTATTTTTTAAAACTACACAGGGAGAGTTTTAACATTTTTCTTAAAATTTGAGAGATTGTAAAATCCAACTGGTTCATTATTTAGGTTTGAAATTTCTTTGAACCATATTATCTAATATGTAAAAATTATCCATATGAAAGATTAGGCCATTTGGAAAATGTTTACTTATTGAAAAGTTTTAACAAACATGGCTGTGCAAAGGACTATTCTGAATATCCAGAATTTTTACCTAACTTTGAAAAATCATCTATGTCCTGGTACTTTCAATATTTTCTTTGAAACTTTACCAGTACTATTACCAATATCAAAAGAGTATTCAGTCTAAAAATCAAGAAAAAATACATTATTTTACTTACGGAACATGCTGTCCAAAGTCAACTGTTTATACACTTTCTAAAAATTATTTTTTCCATATTGCACAATAATTTTATAAAAATCATTACTTCACCATTTCTAAACCATTTTGAACGTTTCTATACACTATGAACATCTACTATTTCTAAAATACACAATGGAACCAGGAAAATCCATAAAAAGTTTGTAAAATTTTCTCTTAACTCTTTGGAAGTCAAGACTTAAACATTTTTTCACATAAAATCATATAATACCTATGGAATGTTGGATTCCACTTCTAAACAAATTACATAAACAAGGAAAATTATACATAAATTGAGCATAAATATAACTAGGGTGACCATAAACCTCGTGTAGAATTTTGGGAGGGTTTTGGTTGGTCTCTTTCACTTCTACTTCTTGATCAAGCAAACCATCATATTTAGACTCCCCAGAAATCCAAAAATAAATTTATACAAACTAACAAGTATAAAACTAAAGGAATAAACTAACAAAATTAAACAAACCTTAACAAAGAAAAAGTTTAGAACTTTTACCTCTTATGTTTTCCGTTTGTAGTCTTTCCTAGCTTCTACAAGTAGCAAAAGGGCTGAGTGTATAGAAGAGTGCAGATGAGAGATTAAGAGAGATTGTAGAAATTTCTATCAAAAATTTCAAAGCATTTAAGAGAGCTCTCGACCAAGAGTAGAGAGAAGAAGGAGAATTGTGTTTTTTGAGAGAGAAATAAAATTGAAAAATGAAGTTTTTTACTTGATTTTGACTATTTATGTTTTAACTAAAAATGTTCAAAAAGACCAAAATAACCTCAATAGCTGCTGCCCCACTTAATCCCCAATGATCCCTAATTTTTTTTAATTAAACTCTAATTAATTAGTAAAAATTACACTTAATTATGTATTTTCTAAAATAATTACCAAGTGGTAATTTTTTTCTTATTTCACAAAATTGAAATCTTATCCTAGTGTAATTAAATTAAATGTGTCTTGCCATTTAATTTAAGTGGTCACACTCCTATATTTATAACTCATGTAATTTAATTAACAAAAAATTCTCTTTTTTTTTTGCTAAATATGCATTTTTCACAAAAATAAATTTTTAAAGATTTTTCACACAAAAATTCAACTTTTTAGACCTTAACAAAAAATAATTCAATAATTTATGACCATTAATATTTTTTCATAAATATACTTGAATAATATTTTGTCCGAAAATTTATCCGGTTAGGGTTTCTGTTTAAGTCCGAGACCGAAATGCTCGTTTTTTCACAAAGTCACACATTTCACACTATGGCTAACAATAGCAACATAAAATTTGCTTCTCAGGATTATATTATTACTCAAAATAATATTCATACATATGTCACCACCCCGTTCATAGATACTAGTAGGTGACTGAAAAACGGGCCTTTTCAATACCTACAATTTGTGGAAGCTTCGTCCTAAAACTTAAAATTAATGGGGATACAACTATTTCATTTTGGCTTCTATCACCCATGTGGCTTCATCAACGTTGTGCTTACACCACTGAACTTTAACCAATAACACTGACTTTTTCCTCAACACTTTGTCCTTCCTGTCCAGAATTGCTACCAGCTTCCCTTCGTAGTGCAGTTAAGGGCCAGTCTGTCTATAATAACCCATGCTGTAACATTTTCCTTAGGAGTAGTTGGTAGACCTGAGATGAATTCCATTGTAATCATTTCTCACTTCCATTCTGGGATCTCCAAAACTTGTAATAATCTAGGCGACCACTGATGTTCTGCCTTCATTTTCTGGCAAGTTAAGCAGTGAACCATGTACTCCACCATTTCCTTCTTCATTCTTGGCCACCAAAAGTACTTCTTCAAGTCCTGGTAAATTTTGGTTGTACCCAAGAACATTACATAAGGGCATTATGAGCCTGATAGAAAATCTGCCTCTTGATTTCATCATCATCGAGAATGCAGATTCTACCCTTAAATCCCAACAGCCCATCATCCAAGATATGGAATCTCGACCTCATATCCTTCTTCACCTCATGAACCAGTCTTTGTAGCCATGGTCAACAAGTTGTCCTCCCCGAATAGCCTCCATAATGTTTGGTTGTATCGAGAGATTTGATAACTGGCCAATCACTTTTTCTAAATTTAAAGTAAAGATGTCAGACTTTAGCTCCTGTGGTATTCCTCACACTTACGACAAATTAATCATTAGTTGTCAACTCAAGGCATCTGCCACCTTATTTTCTTTTCTCAGGTGGAATAGGATGTAGCAATCATAATCATTAAAAAATTCCAGCCATCGACACTGCTTCATATTTAATTCCTTCTGAGTGAAGAAATATTTAAGGCTCTTGTTATAAGTGTAGATATTACAGTGGATTCCGTATAAATAGTGCCTCCAGATCTTAAGTGCAAACAGCACTACAGCTAACTCCAAACCGTTAGTGAGGTAATTCTTCTCATAATTCGTCAATTTTTGAGAGTCATATTCTATTACTTTTCCATGCTGCATTAATACTGCCACCAACCCTTGCCCTGACGCATCGCTGTAAATGGCATATCCCTTTGTGCCGTTAGGGATAGTCAATACTAGAGCAGTTGTCAGCCTCTTCCTTAGCTCTTGAAAGCTTTGATCACACTTATCTATCCATTCAAATTTAATGTCATTGCAGGTAAGAGTGGTCATTGGCATGGATATTTTAGAAGAACCTTCCACAAATCGCCTACAATAACCTGCTAACCCCCAAAAACATCAAACCTTGTGTGCATTCTTTCTGGGTTTTCGCTAATTCACAGCTTCAATTTTAGTGGGATCTACTAAAACTCCATCTCTTGACTCCATGTGTCCAAGAAAGCTCACTTTCCCCAGCCAAAATTCACACATCAAGAACTTTGCATACAACTTCTTCTCTTGTAAGTGCTGTAAAACTAGCTCTAAGTGTATAGCATGCTCCTCCTTACTCCTTGAATATATAAGGATGTTGTGGATACCAAAAACCCACATTAAAAGAAAAAATACATGATCCGGCATTGAAATGAGTAAGGATTTGTGAACGTGAAAGAAATGACCCAACGAGCAACACAAGCTAAGTTATAGAGTTTAGGCTAGCCTAGAGCCTAAGGCCTAAATGCTCATATGAGGATGGGCCACATTGCGCAAAACAACCTCTGTGGAAGCCAAAACAAAATGTAGCACACCCCTGAGGTAGTCCCAAGAGACCGCGGGTCAAATGATGGAACCTTCGATCCTCACGATATTGGCTACATCCTAGACATGCTCGTCTCACACATATGCACCATGCCTCGCGAAGCTACCCACACACCTATGGGCCTCGCCCAGGTGCCGTCTACCACAGATGCTCAAAGTTTGAAAAAGATAAAAAGAAATAAAAGGCTGAAAAGGAAAATTCAATTGCTATATCTTTCTCCCTACTCAACGAAAGAAGGAGAAGTATATATTGTATTTATATTACAATGAGGAAAATTCTGGAATATAGAGTACAGACAAAATCTGTTATGACAGCTGTAAAAAGATTGTACAGATAAAACTTTACAAAATAAAGGAATATTTCTGTAACAGAAAAGTTTGTTTGTTTTGTGGTGCCATTAGTGGTCCAAATGGTTGGATTGTTGATTTGGTGTAAATGGAAATTCACCACCTTCCTCAACACGCCCCCTCAAGCTGATCTGGGGAGTTGACACCACAGGCAGCTTGTCCTTGAGAAATGTATGCTGTGATATTGAGAGAGCCTTGGTCAGTATATCAGCTTTTTGATGATCTGTTGGAATGTATCTGATTTATAATTCTTTGTTTTCAACTTTGTCCCTCACAAAATGAACATCCAACTCTATGTGCTTGGTTCTGGCATGAAAAACAGGATTGTTAGCCAACTGTTTTGCCCCTGAATTGTCACACCAGATAATAGGCACTCCTTGAGTCTTGACTCCAACTTCGGTGCATAAAGATTGAAGCCAAACAATTTCAGTTGCGCTTTGTGCTAGAGCACGATTTTAGGCTTCTGTACTTGATCTTGCAATTGCCTTTTGTTTTTTTGAACACCAGGAAATCAAATTTCCTCCAAGATAGACTGCATACCCAGTTGTGGATCTGCGGTCATCAAGAGACCTGCCCAATCTGAGTCACAAAATACTTCCAGACTTAATGTTTGAGCTGGTTTGAAGACTATCCCATGGCCGATGGTCCCCTTAATATATCTCAAGATTCTTTTGCAGGCAGACCAATGATTCTGAGAAGGGGCATGCATAAATTGGCTTAGTTTATTGACTGAAAAGGAAATATCAGGCCTGCTTAGAGTAAGATATTGAAGACCTCCAATAACACTTCAAAATAGAGTTGTGTTTTCAAATGGGTCGCTGTCTTGAAGAGATAGTCTTGCCCCTTGGCACATTGGTGTAGGAGCTGGTTTGCAATCTGTCATGTTGCTTCGTCTAAGTAGATCCAGTGTGTATTTGGTTTGAGATAGATGTAACTCTTGTTGCCCCCTCATTATCTCAAAACCAAGAAAGTAGGTGACAGATCCAAGGCTTTTGAGAGCAAATTTATCATGGAGAGCAGCAATAACTTTCAGAACTTCAGATTGATAACTACCAGTTAAGAGAATGTCATCGACATAGACGAGCAAATATAAGACAGCAGAACCATGCTTGTAAATGAACAAGGAGGAGTCGGCAGTAGAGTTCTTAAAGCCAAGAGTGAACAAGGTGTTGCGAAGAGTGTCAAACCAAGCGCGAGGGGCCTGTTTTAAGCCGTATAAGGCACGATTCAGCTTGCAAACAGCCTGTGGTTGGTTAGGATCCAGAAAACCAGCAGGTTGCTGCATGTAGACCAGCTCAGAAAGAGTGCCATTGAGAAAGGCGTTGTTGATGTCGACCTGTTGAATGTCCCAATTGTTAGTAACAGCAAGAGTGAGGATGAATCGAATGGTAGATGGTTTAACGACAGGGCTATATGTCTCAAAAAATTCAATGCCAGGCACTTGTTGAAAGCCTTTCGTGACAAGACGCGCTTTGTAGCGCTGAACAGAGCCGTCGACATTATGCTTGATGCGAAAAACCCATTTGTTGGCAACAATGTTCATATCTGAAGTGGCAGGGACAAGAGACCAGGTGTTAGATTTCATGAGAGCTTGATATTCAGAGGCCATTGCATCACGCCACTTCAGAATGGTGAGAGCTTGAGCGGTGGAAGTGGGTTCGATATCAGTAGTTAATACAGAAGACAAGAGAGCTGAGTAGGTATGTATTTTTGGTTTGTAAATACCAGATTTGGACCTAGTGATCATGGGGTGTAGGGAGGGACGGGTTGTGGGCTGATGAGTGGAAATAGGAAGGTCAACAGCGAGAGGAAGGGTCGTGGGACAGGAGGTTGTAAGTGGAGAAGCAGATGAAAGGATATGAGTACTGGTGGAGCTAGTGGGGGAAATGGGAGAACAAGGTTGAAGAGAGGAAGAAGACTTACTGAAAGAACCCGATGAAGGAGGTGCAGGAGGTGCTACTGCAGGGGAAAAAGCATGAGAACCTGGAGAAGACTGAGGAAAGGTGGAGGAGAAAGGAATTTCAACAGGGACGCTGAACCATTGAGCAGAGGTGGTAGGTGGGGTGGACGACGAAGATGAATGAAGAAAGTTACCTATAGAGAAGGGAAACTCAGTCTCATGAAACACCACACTTTGAGCAATGTAGACATGATTATTAGAACTTAGACACAGATAACCTTTGTGGTTGGGGCTGTACCCGATGAAAACACAAGGACGGGAGCGAAAATCTAGCTTATGAGTGTTATATGCTCGGAGATGAGGGAAGCAAAGGGAGCCAAAAACTTTCAAGTTAGAGTAATCAGGTGGTGACTGAAACAGAGACTCAAAGGGAGACTTGTGATCAAGAGTTGGAGTAGGAAGTAAGTTGATAAGATAAGTGGTTGTGCAGAAAGCTTCCCACCAGAAGGTGGTGGGCATATGAGCTTGGGAGAGAAGAGTGAGACCCATTTCGACTATATGACGATGTTTGCGTTCAGCAGTGCCATTTTGGGGGTGATCATGAGGACATGGATGACGAAAATGAATGCCGATACTATGGAAGAAAGGAGCGAGACTGCGATATTCACCACCCCAGTCGGATTGAACTGATTTAATTTTTTTGTCAAATTTTCTTTCAACTAATTTTTGAAAGCTTAGAAAAATGGATTTTACTTCAGACTTGAGTCGCATGGGAAAAATCCAAGTGAACTTGGTGTGATGATCAAGAAAATGGACATAATAACGAAAGCCATCACGGGAAGGGAGAGGGGAAGGACCCCAAACATCAGTGTGTGTGAGTTCTAATATAGAAGAGGTGTGATGTGTGGAGGTACCATAATGAAGGTAATGAGATTTTCCAATGGAACAAGCAGTGCAATAGTCACGAAAAACTGAAATATTTTGTTTAGCATTCATTGAAACTGTTTTCATTACATTGAGAGAAGGGTGACCTAGGCGCATGTGCCATAGGAAGCTTGGACCGACTCGAGGACTAACATGAGAAACAAGACTAAACTTAGGGGAGACACAAGACAGAAAAGTAGCAGCTGGAAATAGCTGGATGAAAACTGAAGATGGAAACAGTAGAGGCCATCATGCATTTTCCCCTGAAGGAGCACCTTCTTCGAAATGAGATCCTTGACAAAACAACAGTCGGAAAAAAACTCAATGTAAGCATTATTGTCAGAAAGTAGCTGATGAACACTGATCAAATTTTTCGTGATTTTAGGAACAACAAGGATATTGGTGAGGGAAAGGGAGCCCAAATTATCCATAGTATTAACTGATATGGAACCAACATGAGTGATAGGAAGAGACTCACCATTGCCAATAATGAGATTATTTTTACCTCTGTACTCAGATCGGGTAGTGAGAGAGGGACAATCATGGGTTATGTGATTGGAAGCACCACTGTCCAAATACCAAGCCGAGTCAGGGAGGGTATTGGGCGAGGCAAACAAGGCTTGCTGATTGCTGGCGGAATGCGAAGGAGGTGGAGCCAAGGAGGTAGGTGGTGGAGCAGAGCCACTAAAGGAAATGTCAAACCGATGGTAGCACTTGTTAGCAAGATGACCAGGGCGATGACACAACTGGCACAGGGTGCGAGTCTGAGAACCAAGACCGCGGCCACGAGAAAAGGAACCACGGGGAGAGGAGAAAGGACGACGAGTGTGAGTGGCAACATTGGCAGAGGGAGGAGGAGTATCAGCGTGGGAAGAGTGGAACTGATCAAGACGCATTTCATGGCTCTGAAGGAGGAACTGAACTTCTTGGAGAGAAACAGAGTCACGGGAGGAGGTAATGTTTACTACAACGGGATCAAAGTCTTGACTGAGACCTGCTAAAATATATAAAAGTAACTCATCATCAGAAATCAATTTACCAGCAGCAGAAAGACTGTAAGCTAAGGTCTTTATTTGAAGAATGTAATCATGAATAGAGAGAGATCCCTTTTTGAGGGTTTGTAGTTGCAAACGAAGCTGAAGAGACCTAGCCTTCGACTGAGTGGTGAACATGGACTCAAAGACAGTCCAAATTTGATGGGAGGTGTCACACCTCACAACATGACCCATCATGGGTTCAGTAATGGAGTTGAAAAGCCAACTCATTATGGAATGATTCGTACGCATCCACTGAGTATGAGCAGGATTGGGAAAACGGCCAGGATGAGGGCCAAGAGTGACTGCAGAGCCAGGAGTTTCAAGAAATTGGGGAGGGCAAGGAATATTGCCAAGAAGAAAACCCTCTAAGTCAAAAGCTCTAGCTGTACTGAGAACTAAGGATCGCCAATAGGAGTAATTGTGTCTATCTAACTTGATGGTGAGGGGAAGAAGATGCTGAAGAAAAGAGAAAGGTTGGGAGGGATTTGGAGCAGGGGAAAAGGGAAGAAGCGTGGGGCTGGTTGGGGAGGTGAGGACAGGAGGCGGAATAGAGGTAGAAGAAGGGGGTGAGGTAGGGACTGGTATATTCGTGGAGACTGATGAAGAGTCCATTTAAGACGGTGGTCAAAGGGCTACTGATACCAAGTTTGAAAAAGATAAAAAGAAATAAAAGGCTGAAAAGGAAAAGTCAATTGCTATATCTTTCTCCCTGCTCAACGAAAGAAGGAGCAGTATATATTGTATTTATATTACAATGAGGAAAATTCTGGAATATAGAGTACAGACAAAATCTGTTATGACAGCTGTAAAAAGATTGTACAGATAAAACTTTACAAAATAAAGGAATATTTCTGTAACAGAAAAGTTTGTTTGTTTTGTGGTGTCATTAGTGGTCCAAACGGTTGGATTGTTGATTTGGTGTAAATGGAAATTCACCACCTTCCTCAACACTCAAGCAGCCTCACCCAGGTGCCGTCTCGTGCAAGTGCTCCAGTGGCCTAGCCCAGGTGCCGTCTCGGGCAGGTGCTCCAGTGGGCTCACCCATGTGCTGTCTCGTGGAAGTGCACCAGTGGCCTCGCCCATGAGCCTCGCGCCAAGTGAGGCGCACCCTGCCTCGGCCAGGTGTCTCGCGCCAAGTAAGGCGCACCTCACCTCGGTCGTGTGTCTCACGCCATGTGAGGCGCATAATGCACCATGGCCACGCACCTAGCGCTTCATCCCAAGTGCCCCATGGCCTCTTCCATGTGCCTGACATCAAGGGCCTCATCCATGTGCCTCGCACCAAGGGTCATCTCGTGCAAGTGCACTAGTGGCCTCGCCCATGAGCCTCGCGCCAAGTGAGGCGCACCCTGCCTCGTCCCGGTGTCTCACGCCAAGTAAGGCGCACCTCACCTTGGCCATGTGTCTCGCGCCAAGTGAGGTGCACCATGCCCCATGGCCACGTACCTAGCGCTTCGTCCCAAGCGCCCCATGGCCTCGTCCATGTGCCTCGAACTAAGGGCCTCGCGCATGAAGGCTAAAGGGTGATGGTCTCGTGAGGTGAGACCTTCTTCTCGTACGTGAACATCATACCTCAACGGACACAAAGCAGGCCTCGTTGAAGAGGCCTTATCTCTCTTCCTGAGATAAGTGCCACCATGGGACACCCTTTTCCCTGTGGGTCTCATGAGATGTAGAGTCATGGGTCTCATGAACATGCATTTTAGGAAGGTTAGAAAGGACCTCACAACGATTCAGCATGAAGGCAGAAGAGATATGGAATGAACCTACAGACCAAGAAGAGTTAGAGTATGGATATGGTGTCCATGCCAGACAAGTAGTGGCAGTACAAGAATGGTACATGGTAAGGACTCCCTCAGCACGCTTGTGAGGTCCGTACCTGACAAGTAGTGGAGGCTTAATATGGTACCAAGGCAGGAGTGCTTTTGCATACCCCTGACACGTACTAGAGCAGACCACCACTCTTCCAACACAACTACCATCTGTGCTACTACCCTAACAGTGTACTCATGTACTATTTTGTCCCGACGGACCACCATGTATAAGGGGCAATTAGAGCCCAGCTATAAATAGATCTTGACCCCTCAAAATAAGGGGTTGGAAAACTCATTGTAAACTCAGGCTATTAAGAAATATACAAAGGCATACTCCATTGTTGATCTGTGTTTATCTTTCCTTAAGCTTTTTCTAAGTTCTTATCTAAATATCTCCATACTTACCTTTGAGTTTTCCGATCTAATTTCGTTGACGAGCTTTCATCGTCAACAGTTTGGCGCCGTTGCCGGGGAGAACAAGCATCAAGCCTACGTTCTTTCATCACTTCCAACAAAGAAAGATGCTAAGGTGTTCAAAACGCTTACGGAAACTACATGAAGATGAGGTTCACCGGGACGGAGAACAACTGGGGGCTTCCCGGAAGGACCCTCCTCCGCCTAAGTATTGAGAAATGCCGGAGGAACCTCTTCCCCCAAGGGAGGAGAAGGAAGCATCGTTCCTGGCTGTTCGGCCCGACGGAGGTCATTCAGAGCCGCCAATGCACCCAAATCCCCCGCCCTCGGTGGCACCACACTTTAGCCACCAAGTCCCAGGTCCATCGACGCACAGGCTAGGCAAGAGTCCCCAGGTACAGTCGGTGAGTTCTAGCTCAAGGACCCACTTCTACGAGGACGAGATTTGCAAGTTACACATAAAGAATCGAAGACTGGAAATCACGCTAAAAACATGTAGGAGGTTTTAAGAGACCTTCTGCAAGGAAAGTCAAGCGCACCCCTTCCGGAGTGTAAAGAGAAAGTGCATGAAAGAAAGGAAACAACAGTCCCCCTAGGCGATGGGAGAACCCGACTTTCCACCAGCAACACTCCCTAGACAAATTACCATAAGGGACCTAGGCTAACGAAGTGCCCCCAGGAGCAAAGGCAGAGGGACGATGATAGTCGTAACAACGAAGCCGAAGTCACCTCAAAATAGGTGCCCCCTGGGCTAAGAGAAAAGCCCAATGGGAAGAGGTCAAAAGTAAAAACCACACCTCTTGTAGCTCCCTCGAGAGACGCAACCAAAGCAAGGGTTCAGTCTGAGAACCCACAAGAATCCTCAAGCAAAAAGAGGAGGGAACTAGACATCAAAATGCAAAGCCCTCAAGGCAAGATCATCACTACACTTGGGGGGCACAGAGATGATGAAGAAGTTGACCATGATTCACCCTTCACAAGGGAGATCCAGGCCGAACAAATGCTCACCAGCTTCAGAGAGCCACGCATGACTCCGTACGAAGGTACTACGGACCCAAAATATCACTTAGATTCCTTCAATTACTTGATGAGGTTAAGAGGGATCAACAACAGAGCAAAGTTCCATTGCTTTGTTGTTACACTTAAAAGAGTTGCGTACAAGTGGTTCAAGAGGTTAAGGCCTGGAAAAATCAAGTCATGGCAACAATTCTCTGATGAATTTCTTCATCAACACCATGTAGTCTGTGATTATGCAATGCCAATTACAAGCCTCGCTAACGTAAAACAAGGCAAGAATGAAAGTTTGAAGAGCTATATCCATAGGTTCAATATGGAAGCAGCAAAGACGGGAAGTTCAACTAAAGCGTAGCTGAAGATGGCTATTACAACCAGAGTTCGTCCGGGAAGCAAGTTATGGGGGAGCATGCTCAAGAGAGAGGTTACAAACTTAGATGACTTCTTCGAAAGAGCATAGAAGTACATACGTGTGGAAGAAGGCCATAAGAACTTATATGTTGAGGGAAGCGAACCTTCCTCCAGTCACCCTTCTACCAATACGTCTGAAGATTCCGTGTAGAGGAAAACGTCGTGATGGGGGAGTCGCTGACCAAGTGGAAAATTGGAAGAGGACGACGAAAAGGCTTCAAAGGAGAAGCTAGTACAATTCATCAAATCATCGCAATCGACCCCCATAAAGATCCAACGGAGTTTCCTAGTTGATTCCAGGGATCTATAATTGTTGAAGCATATGAGAGATAACAAAAAAAAAGTGCTCGGCAAGAAAAATCTGACAAACAACTTATGAGGTATTGGACCCAACCTCAGCATGCACCTAGCCATGTGCAAAATAGGTGCATAGCCTCGCGAGCCTCCACATGCACCTAGCCATCTGTAAAATAGGTGCCTAGCCTTGCGAGCGTCAAAAAGCACCCAGTCACGTGAAAAATAGGCACCTAGCCTCATGAGCCTCAATAGGTGCTTGGCCAAGTGCGAAACAGGTATCTAGCCTTGCGACATATACACATATAAAAGTACTCATGCTACATATGTGTAAGAGCAGTGGACCTTGTGAGACAACATTTGAACCTATAAGGACTAGCTACCCTTATAGAGATTTAAAAAAAAGGAGTGAAAAGGTCCCTAAAAAAGTACCTCTCCATGAACACATGCACCCTATAAGGGGACCGTGTCGCAGAAGACCAAAGGGGAGCCTGAAGAGATCCCTAAGTCTAGATCGACTGAGTCGCCTTACCAAGGGAAAAAGGGTTTTGAAAATAGGTGCTTGCAGAGTTTCACAAATGCCATCTCCTTATAAAGGGTTCCAACCTGAGGGAAGATCACATCAAAGACCAAAAAGGTCCTTATAACAATCCTAGGTCGGCCAAGGTAACCTAGCACAAAAAGGGTCTCAAAGAAGATGCTTATGAAAATGGTCTCATAGAATACGCTTACGAAAAGGGTCTCAGAAAAGACACTTGCAAAAAGGGTCTCAAAGAAGACGCTTGCAAAAATAGTACTATGCCTAATGACGAGAAGGACGCTTCTCGCAAGAAACAATAAGCGTGCGCAAAAGTATATATAAGGATGACTAGAACCCAAAGGGTCAACATATCCTTATAGATACAATCAAGGTGCACCAAAGAGAGACCTATCGAACCCCTTCGCGTGGGCTCAAAAGGATCTCTAGCATAATAAATACAAAAAATACATATATATAATAATAATAAATGAAAAGAAAGAGAAGAGTCTACAAGAATGCCTAAAGGCCTCCCTATAGACTTGGGGGCAAGTGTGGATACCAAAAATCCACATTAAAAGAAAAAATACATGATCCCGCGTTGAAATGAGTAAGGGTCTGCGAACGTGAAAGAATTGACTCAATGAGCAACAAAAACTAAGTTATAAAGTTCGGGCTAGCCTAGAGCCTAAGGCCTGAATGCTCATATGAGGATGGGCCACATTGCGCAAAACAACCTCTGTGGAAGCCAAAAGAAAATGTAACACACCCCCGAGGTAGTCCCAAGAGACCACGGGTCAAATGATGGAACCTTCAATCCTCACGATATTGGATACATCCTAGACATGCCCGTCTCACACATATGCACCATGCCTCACAAAGCCGCCCTCGCATTTATGGGCCTCGCCCAGGTGCCATCTCGCGTGAGTGCACCAGCACCCTCGTCCAGGTGCCATCTCGCTCAGGTGCTCTAGTGGCCTCGCCCAGGTACCGTCTCACGCAGGTGCTCCAGTGGCCTTGCCTAGGTGCTGGCTCGGGCAAGTGCACCAGTGGCCTTGGCCATGAGCCTCGCGCCAAGTGAGGCGCACCCCGCCTTGCCTAGGTGTCTCGCGTCAAGTGAGGCGCACCTCGCCTCGGCTGTGTGTCTCATGCCAAGTGAGGCACACAGTGCACCATGGCCACGCACCTAGCGCTTCCTCCCAAGTGCCCCATGGCCTCGTCCATGTGCCTCGCATCAAGGGCCTCGTCCATGTGCCTCGCACCAAGGGATGTCTCGCGAAAGTTTACTAGTGGCTTCGCCCATGAGCCTCGCGCCAAGTGAGGTGCACCCCGCCTCGTCCAGGTGTCTCGCGCCAAGTAAGGCGCACCTCGCCTCAGCCATGTGTCTCGCGTGAAGTGAGGTGCACCATGCACCATGGCCACGCACCTAGCGCTTCATCCCAAGAACCCCATGGCCTCGTCCATGTGCCTCATACTAAGGGCCTCGCGCATGAAGGCTAGAGGGTGATGGTCTTGCGAGGTGAGACCCTCATCTCGTACGTGAACATCATACCTCAACGGACACAAAGCAGGCCTCGTTGAAGAGGCCTTATCTCTCTTCCTGAGATAAGTGCCACCAACGGGACACCTTTTTCCCTTTGGGTCTCATGAGATATAGAGTCACGGGTCTCATGAACATGCATTCGAGGATGGTTAGAAAGGACCTCACAACAATTTGGCATGAAGACAGAAGAGATACGGAATGAACCTATAGACCAATAAGAGTTAGAGTACGGATACGGTGTCCACGCCAAACAAGTAATGGCAGTACAAGAATGGTACATGGTAAGGACTCCCTCAGCACGCTTATGAGGTCTGTACCTGACAAGTAGTTGAGGCATAATATGGTACCAAGGCAGGAGTACTTTTGCTGACCCCTGACACGTACTAGAGCAGACCACCACTCTTCGAACATCACTACCACCTATGCTACTACCCTGACAGTGTACTCATGTACTATTTTTTCCCGACGGACCACCTTGTATAAGGGGCCATTAGAGCCCAACTATAAATAGATCTTGACCCCTTAGAATAAGGGGTTGGAAAATTCATTGTACACTCAGGCTATTAAACAATATACAAAGGCTTACTCCATTGTTGATCTGTGTTTATCTTTTCTTAAGTTTATTCTAAGTTCTTGTCTAAATATCTCCATACTTACCTTTGAGTTTTCCGATCTAATTTCGTTGACGAGTTTTCACCGTCAATAGATGTCTTCTATGAATACGATAACAAATTTATCTAAGTACTCACTGAACAACCTATTCATTAAGTCCATAAATGTTGGAGGTGCGTTGGTGAGTTCGAAGGACACCACTATGAACTCATAGTGGCCATGATGCGTTCGAAAGGTCATCTTTGGAATGTCTGACTCTTTCACCTTCAGCTGGTGATAATCTGATAGTATATCAATCTTAGAGAATAACGATGCCCCATGTAATTGATCGAAAGAATCGTCAATTCTTGGTAAAGGATATTGATTCTTGAATGTCACCTTGTTCAACTCCTTATAATCAATACCCATTCTCATGGAGCCATCTTTCTTCTTCACGAACAGAAGTGGAGATCCCACAGAGAATGGCTTGGTCTGATAAACTTCTTTTCTAACAACTCCTTTAATTGAGCCTGTATCGCTTTAAGTTTAGCTGGTGCCATCTGGTATGGTACTTTTGAGATCGGTGGTGTTCCCAGAATCATATCTATCTCAAATACCACTTCTCAATCTGGCGATATCCCTATAAGATCCTCGGGAAATACTTTATGGAATTTTCCTACCACTGGTACGTTGGTCCATTGCAGCTTTGTCTTTTTTTTTTCCTTGTCCACAATACTTGCAAGGTATCCAATGCATTCGTCATCCAACATCTTTCTTGCCTTCAGTGCAGAGATTATTGGCCACACCTTTTCTCGGGACATGCCCTTCTATTCAAACGGGTGAATACCACCTTTCTGCGTTTCCAGTTGATAACAACCCCATATTTGGTCAACCAATCCATACAAAATATTACATCGTACTCGTGTAAGTACAAAACTAACAGGTCAACTGTCATTTCACGTCCTTCTACCCAGACTTATATGACTCTAACCTAGAACTGCACTAGCATATCCTCTCCCAAAGGTATGGATACTTCACACATATTAGACATAGGCTCAGGCCTTCTATCTATTTTCTTCACAAAGGAAGCAGATATGAAAGAATGTGATGCACCAGTGTCCATCAATGCAGAAGTTGAAGTTTGGGTGATAGGAATCTGACTTGCCGCAATATCCGATGACCCAACTTCCTTATCGCCTCGAGTGAGAGCAAAGACCCAAGACGCGGCTCCAATATGCTTCTATTGACCATTTCTGCTCCTCAAAATTGGACTTATGCAATCCTTACCAAAATGTCTGAATCCACTGCATGTATAACAAACTTTGGAATAACATTCACCTAGATGGCGTTGGTTGCATTTAGTACAAACGTGCCACTTCTCAATTTCGTGCTTGGGTTGCTTGTTAGAATTTGACCCCCGGCTGGGAGGTCCTTCCTTCCTCTTGTTTCCTCCACAAGAATTTTTGTTGAACCTCGAGTGAATCTTCAATTCGATCCATTTCTATTGCCCTGAAACTTGCTCTGATTAGTTCGAGTATATCTTCTCTCCTCAATCCTTTGGGGCTCTTTTCTCTCATGTGCTACCCACTAATCTTGGAGGATTGTTCTCTCCACCGCCTCTTCATAAGTTTACAAGCCCGTTCTCCTAGTATCAAAAAATTGTACAATGTCCCCTCTTAAACCCTTCATAAACTTCCTCACTTTGTTCGCCTCGATACTGATTAAATCTTGCGCGAACCTCGACAGTTGTTCAAACTTTCAAACATATTCTTGCACACTCATTGCTCCCTGCTTCAGATTAGAGAACTCAACCACATTGTAGTCTATCGTAGTCTGATTATAGTATTTTGAGTTGAATAACAGCAAAAACTCTGGCCACTCTATTTTTGCTGCATTATTGTTTTATTATGCTGCATCCCACCAAAGGCGGGATCCATCCTAAGCATATACACCTCACATACTAACTTCTCACATTTGGTAACATCTATTAATTCAAAGATTCGTTCCAGAATACTTATCCATTCTTCCGCCACCATGGGTTCTGTAGTCCCTTCAAAGATTAGAGGGTTCTATTTCGTGAACCTTTTTGAGACAGGTTTTGGTAGTATTGGCTTTATTGCAATTGATACCATGGCTTGCACATTAACCGGTTTGGCCTCGGCCTGTGGTTCATGGTTTTGTACCTTAACTGCAGGTGGTATTTGGAAAATCTATGCATGATTTGGTACCGTCAAAAGTCATTGTAGTATGGTCTGAAACATTTCAGCTTAACGGGCTTTAGCACTTGCTCTCATTTTCTATCTTGTTCCCGTAGAGTTCTCTGTTCCTCCAGAACTCGCTATAGTTCTTGTACTTGTTCAGCCAATGTGGGTTGAGTTCGTTGTGCTCTATTGTAGGCGCCATATTTGTTCATATGTAGAGTCTCCTTTAGTGAGGTAACAACGAGGGATTAGAAACAACATAATAGTTTCTTAATATTAAAATTATGAACATCAAACATATACCACAAAACACAAAAATCAACAAATAAAGTAGAAATAATACTTTACTGCATATAATAATCACTTTATACAAGTTTCAAAGTTGGGCTTAATCATCCTATGAGATTTACAAAAATTAGCCCTAGGTATAGGTTAGTTGAGCTTAGTTATCCTAATGGATTTTAAAAACTTAGCTCAACATATGGGTTCTATAAACCACTAATAAAAAATATATAGGTAAATATAGTCACTATCCAAAAGTACATAGCCTATCAACCTACTCAGACTATGATATCTTAGTTAGAGTCAGTCCCCTCCTCCACATTGTCCTCCAATGCCTCCTCTCGAATCTCCTCGGTATCCTCCTTGAGGTCATCATCCATAACATCCCAATCCTGGCCACTGTTACGGTTGCATGCTCGGTTGCTTCCTCCTTAGCTGCCATCCCAGTTACCTCTTGAATTTTCTGATGATTGCGTGCAATCAGATCCCTCTAGTATCTTTGATATAACTATGAAGTGGCCCATAAGAAAACTCAATGGAAATCCCAAACTCGGTCCATGAGTCAGTTTCCAGCTCCATATGTCAGACCGAAAACCACCCAGAAGCTTCACCTCACAAAATCAAGCTGGTTAGTCTCACCCAAAACTCAGCAGGAATATGACTCTCGCTGAGAATATTGTCCATGTTGTATGTCCAAGCCCACATGTTGGACGCGTCTCAATCATTTTTATTAAACTGCTGCAGTCCCATCCTATGGATGGTTTCATAAAAGCTAATTCTCTACTCTAGAGTGTATACTATTGGTGGGTCAACTATCTCATGATGTATTACCTCAGGTATTTCTGCGATCTCAACCTACAATTTATAGAAATTAGGTGAGTAACAAGGAAATAAACCAAGCAAAATAAATTTAAAGGCAATACTTACAACGAGTGTTGGTCTATCTTGCAGAATGTACATGTGGATTTGTCTACAGAATTAGCTCAACTCAATCTCTGATAACAATTGTTACAACCCAAAAATACAAACACTAATTTTGCGAAAAATTAAACCAGTTTTACTATTTTAAAGGTCACAAAAATCCATAAAAAAAACTATTAAACATAAAGTGTGCACACACTAAAAATATTTACATATAAAACTTTAAAATATTGTAATAAACCAAAATAGTTTAAACATAATTAAAATTAACATTTCAAAAGTGCAGACTCCCTAAAAGTCAGACCACACGTACATCTTTGCAAGCAGACCCCGGCACTCACTGTCCAAGCTTAATTTGGCCTTTACTACAACATAAAACACTAGGTAAGCAATATCGCTTAGTAAATCATTCTGACCAAACAGAGCAGAATAAAACAACAGGAACCAATGAGCATGTCATTGTCCGCAACATATATCTTACCAAACTTAGGATTGTGAATAAAATTGGGCCTTAATCAAAAAATTCAAGAACGCCTAAGCGTGCTCGCAGTATCACAATACCTTAAGCAGAAATAAAAAAACATAAACCTTGTATAAAATCCAGACCAGAGTAGAAGCAGAATAATAACCAATAATAAAATTGATCTGAGAAGCCAACTCGAAAGTTGCCAAAAGTATCCCCTAGTATCTCATTTCAAATCATAGGGGAGACCCGAGTCTCCAACTGATTTCCAAAACATAAATCCCTCTCGAGGGTAAGCAATGGTTACCTATGGAATTCCTACTAACACATACGGGGTTGGTGGATGCACACCAGCTATTTGAGACTCATAGGTTTTACTAGTAACAACTTTCCCCCTGGCCAATTGCCACGATAGCTAACCAGACTAATAAATCACATCTCACAATAGGGCACAAGCACCCCTAAGATCGTTTGGACTCCTAAGTTTACTCAGTAATACTTATACCCTAGCCAAATCTCACAATTTCAAACCATACTAAAACAACATTTCACAACGGAGCATAAGCACCCCTAAGATCGAGCATACTCTCAAGTTTACCCGATATACTTAACTCAAGGGTCACGGGCGTGACCCAAACCAAGCCACCTACTCATTGTCTCTAAATGATCCCTCTCACTCACTATCGTATAAGCTCTACTTGTAGCAAGCAATACACTTGTTAATTAATGTTGTAAACATGTAAATCATAGACTGACTTACCCGTTGTCCTTTGCTACGTATGAACTATCCTCCCACGGACAATCTCGTCTTGATAGCCAATAATGTAACTAGCATAAAATATATTTATATTAATTATAGCATTTATAGTAGATTAATCTACCTTGGGCATTAAGGTAAAAACTGAATAACCATTAAGGGTATTATCGTCCTCACACTTTTTAAGCCGTAACACGACACTTAGGTTCTCGAAAAAATTCCCACAACGAGTCTTGTCATTTAAAGGTTGACTTTTATACAAGTTTTTCTACTCCATTTCCTCTATTTGACCTAGCCTGAAAAATATAACTTTGAAGCACTATAGATTTACCAATTTTACTATTTCTTTTATAAATTATAAATAATCTATTATTTTTGGTAAAATCATTTAAATTGTAAAATTTGATAAAAAATTATTTAATTAAGAAATAATTGTAAAAATGGTGATAAAACTTTGGTTTAATTTTTTAAGAAAATTATTATAAAGTTGATTTTATTTTTAAGAGGTAATTTATTCAATTTTCTTAAAAAATTGGGGGTTTAGACCATTTTTTTATTCTTAAAACAAAAATTCACTAATTAATAAAAATATTAATTTCTAGAGTCCAAATTAACCTTAATATTTATTTAGTGTGCTAAACTTTTATATATAATTATCAAGATTAAATTATATTGAAATGCTAAACTTGTATAAAATTTGTTATTTTTGTTTCTAAGTTGCCACATTTATAAAATTATATTTTTTTAAAACTATTAATTTAACAATTCTCAAACTTTTCAGAATTATTCTTGGCTATTCCAAGAAGTCCTTTTCCAAATGTTATACTATGTATCCTAATTTCAGCACGAGTCTTTCACTCAGATCGTGTACAACTGGCAAATAAATGCATGGAAGAAATAGTCTGGAAGTCCATGTATTCTCCATGTAGACAACACAGTTTTCATGATGGTTGTCCGAGCTAGGGATGCATAAATTTATAAGGGCAAACTTATAATATTTTTACGGCACGGCCTCAACAATATGAGCTAGTGGGTATATCCAGCTCGTGGAAATTTGGAGAAATGGCATGTCTGCAAATTCCCGAAAGCCCAGATACTGTATACGATCGTTTATAGCCAGCCTATGATACTTAATATCCCAAATATTAGGAGACTATTTATTTCATGATTAGATCATATCCTAGTATAAATGAGAATATTTCATATTAAATGTAATAAATGTGTAAATCCATGATTGATTCACGCGGTTACCCAAACCTATCCACGAAATTTCTCTATAAATACTGAGAATATTGGACAGGAAAAGGGGAATGATTCTGTAATACCGAAACTCTGTCAAAATAGAGAGAGAAAAGCATTAATAATATAGACTCGTGGACTATGTGGATTTTAACCACTGAACCACGTAAAAATATCGGTGTTCTTGAGAGTTATTTTCTTATTTTGGTTTATCAACACGCACTAATTCAACCTTGTTATTTTCTTAATTCACTCTTGGCAAAAAATTGTGTCAACAGTTTGGTGCTTTCATTGAGAGCTGAGATTAGTGCTTTCATCAAAATCCCAATCAAATCTCATCATGGTTGTCACTTGCTCGATGCACGGCAATGAGATGGAACAGCCTAGTGGGCAGGGGGCCCACCATACTGCTATTTCAAATGAGCATAGCCCTAAAGTTCAGCAACAACGGAGAAAGCAACCGATGGGCCATGGTGATACTGGGAGTTCGGCGTCATTGCCGCCAAATCCAAACCCAGACTACTTAATTGCGATAGAACTGGAAACATGCAGTTAAGAAGCCATCTTGCTAAGGAAAACAGGCAAATCGAGGAGGTTTTGGCTCGGTTACCCCTTCTTGCAACCGACGTTAATGTTGGAAAGGGGCAAAGTGGGTCTCATAAGTTCCACAGGAATAACTGATCCAAACCAAGTGGGTCAATCAGAACTACCACCCAAAGTTATGTGCCCACAGGGTGAGATCGCCAAAATTCTTAGCCTAGTGTCCCTCCTAGGGGTCATCGGCAGGTTAGTCGATCAGTTAGAACTGTGACCCCAAATTTGGTACCACCATCACATGCGCCTAGGAATACCCATGGCAACCCACGAGGAGGGGGCGGAGTAAGTTCATTTAGACAACATATTCCAGCCAACCCTCCTGCGTTGCGATCGGATCGCCAGACACAAAGAGCTAGAAATGATGGGGCAGAGCGACCGCGGGCTATTATAGTTTGCCCTGATGGAACAAGAATTTCCTCGCTAGTCAGGCATCCCCCATCACCCATAAGAGATCCGACACTGCCTCATTCTGCACAGGACATTCCTGCTTATGGGGACAGCAGGAGAAATCCTCCTCCGTCTGCCCCTAGTTATGTCCCGTGGACACGTGTCAATAATCTAGATCCTCAACCTCAACTACGAGTAGTGAGCTTCACTAATGGAGTTTATTGGACTTAAAGCCATCGAAGTGGCAGGTCCGAAGGGGATCTAAGAAATCACCTAAGTTGGGCTTGTAGTTACACTCGTCAAGTAGGAGGTCCTTCAGAAGTACGTGATAATGGGAATGTCCCACTAAACCAAGCCCGAACTTGGAGGGACAACAACCCGCCATACGCGTACGATAGGACGGGAGCTGTTGAACAACCCTAGAATAACCAAGGAACCAGGGACCAAACCCTCGAAAGGCTAGCCCAAATGGATGAGCTAATGAAGAGGCTCCTATCGGAAAAAGAGAAAGATGAGTGTGATTCAGAGGAGGAGCTCGAGCTTTTCGCCACGAGTATTGCAGCGACTACATATCCACAGGGTTTCAGAATGCCACATTTGTCAAAGTTTGACGGAGATGGAGATCCGTTTGATCACATAGGGATGTTTAACACCATGATGATGGCCCACAACATCGGACCCATGCTAAGATGCCTAATATTCCTCTCGACTCTGATTGGGCCAGCTAGGCAGTGGTTCAAACAGTACAAGAGGCATTCAATCAGCTCGTGGAAGAGCTTTTCTGCTGATTTCAAGAGAGCATTCAGGGCTTCCCAAATGTAAAGAAGCAGCCTGGTGAACCTTTGAAAGCATATCTAAGTAGGTTTGCCAATGTTGCTGCGCGACCTAGAGACACCGATGAGAGTTCTATGCTCATGGCAACTAGGACGGGAATCCTTGTGGGAGGCGACCTGTGGCAAGAACTACAGAGGAAAGGAGTTAATATTGTGGATGAGTTCTTGAACCGAGCTCAAAGGTGGGTTAATCTAGAAGAGGTGTGAGCTTCTATCGCAGGAACCAACCAAGTCCCTGTCCAGCCCGTTGGAGCGGTAACGGATATAGCAGCTACAGCTCAAACAGTTGCCCAAAATAACTAAGGGGGAAATAATAAGAGAAAGGGAAATGGTGAGGGCGACCAGAACAAAACAAAGAAAAAAAAGTCCGTGGAGAAATTTAAACCGGTCTACACAACATATACCAATCTCACGCATATTCTTGGCAAATTCTACTCACCTTCCATGGAAGAAACCAGAACCATTAATGAATCAAAGGGCGAAGAGAGATCCTCCAAAATTCTGTCAATTCCACAATGATATCGATCATAATACTGATGACTACAGACACCTAAAGGATGAGTTTGAGACTCTTATCAGGACAGGACCTTTGGCTCAGTATGCCCGGAATTGATGTAGTGCCCCGAATTCTCCGTTGTGTTTAACGGTGTGAACAGTAGGCCGGGAGGGCCATACTTGTTTAATTATGTTATTAAATGATAAAATGCATGTATGTATTGATTATATTATGATATGGTGTGAAATGCATGCATGTGAGTCCATATTTCTTTATACAGGGGTGTGATAGTAATTTGGCCCGTTGAGGGTAAATTGGTTATTTGAACGCACGTTGGTGATATAAATTGAGACCACATTATGATGTGGGTTTGTTCGAGCCATTTGGCGTGAGACGATCAAGGAAATGTTAAATGTCGGTTTGGTCATAACAGGCTTAAGCTCGGGGCTTGGGGTGAGTCTCGGGGTGTTTTAATGATTAGAGTGTTACCGGGCATTAAAGGGTAACGGGATGTGAAATATTGGTGTTTGAGAATTTTGAGATTAGCGGGAATTAGGAAGCGTAAATTATCATTAACGGTGTAGGTGGAAAATGTCAAAATTGCCCTTGAGAGGTTTTAGAAGCTTTATTATGCCTAGGGGTATAATGGTCTTTTGGTATGTGGATATATATGATGTATGGATGGCTGTGAAATAGAACCCAAAACAGAGTTTGCTTCATCTTCTCCTTCCCGTACATTCATCTCCATAGTTCTCTTCTTTGAAATTTTGAGCTCAAGTGTGGAGCTAAGCTAGGAAATCAAGGGGCTAAGGTTGTGGTTTTGGTTCAGCCATTGGAGAGGGTTCAATACTAGGTTTGAGGTAAGCTTTGATCATAACTTTTCTGGTTTTGCCCTGTTTTAAATATAAGTTTCAGTTTGTGTTTTTATGGAGGATTGTTGGAATTGATGGAGGTTTTAAGGGGTTGCCTTGGGTTATGATGAGGGAGAGTTTTGAGTGTTGTTTAGGGGTGTTAATGGGTGTTTGAGAGAGGTTTGGGTGGTGTTTAAGTTGGGTTTGAAGGGTTGGTTCTAAGTGAAATCGTAGAGGAAGAAAAACAGGGGTTTTGGCTGAAATGGGTGTTGCGCCGCAACATGGCCAGGGTGTGCCGCGGCCCTTGGTGAAGGCTGGGTTTAGGCACCTCTGTTTGAGGGGCGGGCCGCGGCATGGCCAAGGAGGGCCGCGGCCCTTAAGGCATTTTTGGGCAAAGTGAGCTTTTTAGCATGGGGATTCAAGTCTAAGGCCTCGGGGTTGAACCTACTACCCGTTTGGGTAGTGTTTGAGGTCCCGGAGGTTAAATTTTGGTTTGGGAACCTTTTATTATTCATTTTATTGATGGAATCCCATAATTTGGTTATGACCAGGTAACCGCTAAAGGACCAAAAGGTCGATCGTTCTCAGGGTCATTCTTTTATCTGTTCTAGCTCGGACCAAAGGTAAGAAAACTGCACCCCAAGTGTGACATGCATGGATATTTCTGAGGCATGTTGAATGTGAGAATATGGACATGGGTTGTATATGGAATACTTAGCATACGTTGCTCATTTGTGCATGGCACTGACTTATTAGTCAGATTTGACAAGGGTGCTAGTATCACTGTGAAGCTGTGACTTATTAGTCAGGTTCGGCAGTGGTATTGGGCATTGGTCACGATGAGCTGACTTATTAGTCAGGACGGCTTTGGCGTGTGTCACGCAAGTCAGTAAGATTGGATCTAATCGATTACTAGCATTGAATGATTCAAGGAGCATTAATGCCTGACCGACCCTGAGGGTCGATGAACAAACAGAGTCTGGAGGCTAGTGGCTTACTCAGCAGCCACTCTCCCGCTATAACCATGTGTTATCCATTGGTTTGAAAGCTTTATGCTCAGTGTGATTATAATGATAATCATTTGATAATGTTTATATAAAGTGTTATGTTTTCTTGCTGGGCCTTGGCTCATGGGTGCTATGTGGTGCAGGTAAAGGGAAAGAAAAGCTCACCTAGCCTTGAGTGGAGAGCTGATGTGGTGGTGTGTACATATGCGACCGCTTGACCGCCACGGTCATGGTGTTCTCAGAGGAACTAGGGGGTTTACCCTATTTTTGCCCCTTAGGTCGGCGGGATTGTAAATTTAAAACAGTAGAGACCATTTTGTACTGAGAACAACTTGTTAATGTTTTGTTTAGCTCTGCAGAGCAGTTGTAATAAAATCTCCATTTCCTTTTCATTGGTTTTATGCCTTAACCCGTTAATTACACTTAGAGCACGTTTTTGACCAAAGGACTCAGGCAATGAGTCAAATTTCCGGTTCACCGTAACTGTTCTGGGGTAGCCAGGGCGTTACAATTGAGCAACTCCCAGACAGCCCGCTGGACAAAACACTCCGTCAGCTCCGAAAGCTCCAAAGAATCAAGCCAGAGCTCAGGCAAATCAAAACAATCCTCCGCCAATAACAGGAGGAGATATAGCGATTGGAAAAACAACCAATCATTTTTACGGAGGAAGATACCAGCCATGTCCAGTTCTCACATAATGATCCTCTGGTCATAACAGTTCAGCTCGCCAACCAGAGAGTTAGGAGGACACTAGTAGATAATGGAAGTTCTGTGAATCTACTCTTTAGGCCCACCCTAGAAAAAATTCCATGATTCTATATGGGTTTTCTGGTGAATGGTCGGTAGCTATCAGAATGATCGAATTAGTGATAACATTGGGTGAAGGTCCATGAACTGTCTCCAAGCTTCTTGATTTTGTTATCTGTTGACGGTGAGAACTCGTCAACTAAGTTGAGTTGGAAGAAATTATTAAGTTAGGATCGTCAATAAAAATCTATAGAAATCAAAGCAATAACTCAAGAATTATGACAGGATAACTATGGAGAAATCAATCAATCTTTCATTAACTCTCAAGCCTTTGCTACAGTAAAACTCCCAACCCCCTTTCAGGTGGTCTTAGAGTTCATTTTATAGTAGGCTCTAATGGCCTTAGATACATAGTGGTCCAGGAGACCATGGGGTACATAAGTACTATGTCAGGGGAGTGGCTTCAGAGGTTGTGGTCGTACATCCAGCACAAGAGCAGATGTCTAGAGAATGCCTCCACTACTTGTCTGTACCCATATCTGATGAGTGGTGGCAGGCGTAGTGGCGCAGGAGGTAGTGGTGTCGGTTCTGACCTTTGGCCGTAGACGTACGGACCATGACTCTTACCCCAGCAGTCTCACTGGCACTGGTATCCATACTCAGTACTAGGTCGTACAAGTATGTCCCATTCGACTCGTACTGGAGCCTCTAAGCATAGGGGTCTCAAGGTGTAAGGAATGGGACCCTGGGTATGTGTTATGGTCCCGGCGTGAGGTGGAGATCTTGGATCCTTGGCACAAGATGCCTGAAGCCTTCTGAGATCACTCACAAGTCTGGTTGATAGGCATGTGGCCTTGACGGATGTCTAAGGATGCGTAGTGAGACACCCTCCTAGCGACCCCCTTGGTGGTGCGGCTTCCTTGGTGGCTCGGCTCCCTTGGTGCATGGCTCCGCTCACGTGGTTACCAGGTGGCGTGGCTCACATTCCTTTGCGAGGTCCTCTGAGCGAAGATGGCGAGGCGGGGCCACGGGCGAGGCCACTTGAGCCAAGATGGCGAGGCGGGGCCACGGGCGAGGCCACTTGAGCCGGGATGGCGAGGCGGGGCCATAGGCGAGGCCACTTCGGAGCGAGGCCACTTGAGCCAGGATGGCGAGGCGGGGCCATGGGCGAGGCCACTTCGGAGCAAGGCCACTTGAGCCAAGATGGCGAGGCGAAGCCACGGGCGAGGCCACTCCGGAGCAAGGCCACTTGAGCCAGGATGGCGAGGCAGGGCCACGGGCGAGGCCACTCCGGAGTGAGGCCACTTGAGCCAGGATGGCGAGGCGGGGCCACGGGCGAGGCCACTCCGGAGCGAGGCCACTTGAGCCAAGATGGTGAGGCGGGGCCACGGGTGAGGCCACTCCGGAGCGAGGCCACTTGAGCCAAGATGGCGAGGCGGGGCCACGGGCGAGGCCACTCCGGGGCGAGGCCACTTGAACCAAGATGGCGAGACGGGGCCACGGGCGAGGCCACTCCGGGGCGCAGGCCTAGATGGCGAGGCGGGGCCACGGGCGAGGTGCATGGGCGAGATGGCCCTCGCGTATGGCCGAGGTGCAGGTGCGTGAGGGGCCTCGCGTATGGCCGAGGTGAGGTGCATGGGCGAGATGGGCCTCGCGTGGCTACTAAGCCTTGCCAATGTGGGCCACCTGGCTCGACTCCACGAGGAACGAATCCAGACTCGTGTCGTGATGGTGCGATGGCTTCCCGAGACGACGGTGGCCCAAGGGCCTTCCCTCGGCCTCATATTTTCTCTTGATGAGATTATGAGCATCAACATTATCAAATGTCCAGCCGCATACAATACGATATTGGGCTGACCTGCGCTGGTGGCGTTTGAAGCGATAACCTCTATCCGCCACCTAGTAATCAAATTCCCCTCATCTGTGGGAATATGCACTGTCAGAGGCGATTAGCTCGCTGCCAGGGAATGCTATAGTATTTCCATGAAGGGAAAATCACAACCCAAGCAGCAAGCAATGGCCATATGTGACAGAGGTGAGGAGTCCCAGAAAGTGGAACTTACCTCCGAGACGGAAGAACCTCAAGAAACAAAGGATAGAGACGTCGCCCCAAGTGATGATATCGACCAATGAATGGGCGAGGACAGGTCAGAGCTCCAAGCTATTGAGGAGCTCGAGATGATAAATATAGATCCCAAAGACACTTCAAGAGTCGTTAAGATTGAGAAAAATCTTGGCGATGATAGGAAAAAGGAGCTGGTTAAATTTTTACAAGGGAATCTAGATGTGTTCGCCCGGTCTCATGAAGACATGGTGGGAATAAGCCCAAGTGTAATCATGCACACCCTAAACTTGGATAAAAGCGTGCCTGCGAAATCTCAAAAACAGATATGTTTGGGAACAGTTCGAGCTAATGTAATGACCCAACTAATTCTAAGACCTTGGACCATTAAAACTACTAGACATAGCTACTAATTTAAATAAAACATACATAAAGAATATTCATAACTTTATTAAAAAATCCAAAGTAAATATTGAAATACATAAATGAGTGATATGGTATCCCATTATTTTAAAATAAAACATAACTTTAAACTAAAGGAAATTGTTTACAAAACTAAATGTCGAAAATACATAAAGAAACATAATTTAAAGAGACTAAAAATAACGTCGTCCTCGAATCGTCATGCAGTCCATAGAATCCCTTCATCCTTAATACACAAACCAAGCTACCAAGAATCCTTCTGCCGACATAACTATTTTTCTGCATACATAAAAGTAAGGAATGAGCCTAATGCCCAGCAAGGAAAATCTACTAGCACATACAACACTAAACATAATCATAAGACTACAAAACATATACTATAAAATAACATATACTATAAAAGATATATCACAACTCTGACCCATGTACATGGTAAACATTAGGGTTTTCTAGCTAAGCAACTATGAGCCTCAAAATACATTGAGGTTTTCTAGCTAAGTAACTATGAGCCCTAGAAAACATAAAAACATTGGGGTTTACTAGCTAAGCAACTATGAGCCTCAAAATACAGTGAGGTTTTCTAGCTAAGAAACTATGAGCCCCTAGCAACATAAAAACATATTCATATATTTATATATATATATCACAACATATCATAACACATAAGCATATAGAAACTATCCTATTTTCCTTACCAACACCGGGATATTTGAGAACAAGGACAGAATTTGGAACACTCCTAAAACCAACAATAAGAATGGTGAGTATTTCTAAAGATAAGAGATGATAAAGAAGAGAACTAAACCACCAAGACGAAGCTTACCGAAAAGAAACCTTAAGTTCAAAGAAATTAAATAACTAACCAAGAATTGAAAATAACGAGTTAGGATCTGAATGAAAACTAAAGAAAACTAAGGAATTAAACAGAAATGAACTTAAGAATAAGAATACCTTTTGATGTACTAGAACCGATCTACACCTCGATATTGAAAACACACTCTATATCTCACTTCCCAAGTGCTTATAAAGCTTAGGATGATAAAGCTTTTATCCCAACCCAAGTGTTTATCACTCTATAGTAACCCTAGCAGCTTGAAGGTTCTGAACACAGCTTGAAGAATGAGAAAAATGCCTTGGTACTAGGTCATATTTATAGAGTATAAGAGTGAAAACTATCTCCTTTTAGCTTGAATAAAATAAGGAATATTAATTGAAAAATATTTGAATATTCGTTCAACAGGTGCTTAAGACTCGGTCAAAAACGTTAAGAGGCAAGTAAAGAGGTTAAGGCTATTTTTAAAATTGAAAAACCAAACTTTCAAAAATACATAGGTGGGGCCGATATATCGCCCCCTATAGGAGATATATCGCCTATCTCAGTATTCCCGAGGCTGGTTCGATCGTTCGTGCAAAGTCGACGTGTTTTTCGTATCTTCCGTAGGGGATATATCGGCCCCTATGCTGCGATATATTGGCATACGTGAATATATTAAACACGTAATTGCACTTTTTCAGCATAATTTGAATTGATTAATTAGGTTTGACTGAGTAATACGTGATTCCAGCAAGTTCTGGAAGGATCTAGAGCTTCTAGAAACTTCTATTTTTGAATTATCCACTAAAAATGCTTAAATCCTCAAATAAAAAAGATTCTGACAAGTGTCATGCTCTTAATGGTCTTGGAAGATTCTAGAGTTTCTACAACTTTTTTTATTTAAACTACAATTAAATTCCTAAATAAACATGCACACGACAAGTGTCATGATCTTATTAATTATATGTAAACCTTATAGTATAATAAATGACAACTTTATAATCAGCTATATTAATCAAACCTTATGTTATAATTAATATTCTTAAACTATAGGATAAACTTATAAAATCTATAAGTGTTGCTACGAGTGTTCAAGTAAGTCCTGGCTTGAACCAATAACCACAGTAACTATCATACTATAACTACTACTACTACTACTACTACTACTACTACTACTACTACTACTACTACTACTACTATCTAAGTAGCTAAGTAAAGTTCTGGGACTCTACAATTCTCCCCTACTAAAAAGAATTTCGTCCTCGAAATTTACTTACCAAACAATTTCGGATACCGGGCGAACATGTCCTCCTCCAACTCCCACGTTGCCTCCCGTTCAGAACTATTACTCCATAGGACTTTGACTATCGGAAAACCCTTAGACTGTAAATCCTTCATCCCTCTATCTAGGATGCTAACTGGTCGTTCCATGTAACTCAAGTCTTTCTGGAGTGCTATCGTATCATACTTGAGGACACGAGATGAGTCTGACACATACTTTCATAGCATCGAGATGTGGAACACACTGTGACTATCAGTTAGAGCTGGCGGTAGGGCTAATCTATATGCAACTGCTCCCACTTTGTCCAATATCTCAAAAGGACCTACAAACTGGGGACTAAGCTTGGCTTTCTTCCCAAACCGCTTCACACCTTTCATAGGAGATATCTTTAGGAAGACTTGAACTCCGACCTTGAATTCCACATCACGCTGCTTGGCATTCGCATAACTTTTCTGACGACTTTGAGCAGCGAGCATACGTTTTCTAATCAGCGCTACTGCATCCTGAGCTTTTCTAACAGCTACGGGACCAAGAAGTTGCCTTTCTCCTACCTCATCCTAATGTAACGGCGATCGATACCTTCTTCCATAAAGTAACTCATAGGGTTCCATCCTGATCATTGATTGCTAGCTATTATTGTAGGAGAATTCTATCAGCGAAAAATACTTATTCCATGATCCTCAGAAATCAAGTACACAAGTGTGCAAAAAATCTTCTAAAATCTGTATGGTAAGCTCGGACTGACCCTCTGTCTGAGAATGGAATACTTTACTAAGACTTAACTTGGTACCCATAATTTGCTGCAAACTTCCCCAAAATCTCGATGTAAACACCGATCCTCTATCGGATACTATTGTCTTAGGTATTCCAAGCAATCGTACCATTTCTTGAACATAAATGTCTGCGTATTGATCTGCTGTGTATGAAGTCATGACAGGCAGGAAATGAGCTGACTTGGTTAATTTATCTATTATTACCCAAGCTGAGTCGTGCTGCTTATTCGTTCGTGGCAAACCCGTCATGAAATCCATGTATATATCATCCCATTTCCATTCTGGAATGCTAAGTGGTTGTAATAAGCCTGCAGGTCGCTGATGTTCTGCTTTCACTTGCTGGCATACTAAACATTTAGACACAAATTTTGCTATATCTTTCTTCATTGCTGTCCCCCAATATATTGCCTTAATGTCGTGAGTCATCTTGGTCGACCCTAGGTGAACTGAGTACGGGGTATTGTGCACTTCTTCTAAAATCTTCATCTTAATCCTTTGATCATTTGGTACACATACCCGATCCTTATATCTCAATAACCCTTGTCCCGATATTGAGAAATCTGTGGCCTTACCTTCTTTAACTGCATCCATATGTGCTACTAATGTGTCATCATTCCCTTGCCCAATCTGTATTTCTTCTAACAGACTTGACTGGATAGACAAGTTAACCAGCTTACCGATGACTACTTTTATTCCGGCACTGATCAGCTCCTGCTGTAGTGGTTTTTCTATTCCGGCTAGTGCTGCTAGACCTCCATAACTCTTCCTACTTAGCGCATCAGCAACTACGTTTTCCTTTCCTGGGTGGTATAGGATTTCGCAGTCATAATCCTTTACTAATACTAACCACCTGCGCTGCCTCATGTTGAGCTCCTTCTGGGTGAAGAAATACTTTAAGCTTTTGTGGTACACATGAATCTCACACCGTTCTCCATATAGATAATGGCACCAGATTTTAAACACAAAGACCACTGCTACCAACTCCATATTGTGTGTTGGATAGCGTTGCTCGTACTCCTTCAACTGCCTTGAAGCGTAGGCTATCACCTTATCATTCTGCATCAATATACAGCACAACCCTTGCTTCGACGCATCACAATAGACTACAAACTTGTCTTTGGGTGTCGGTACACAAAGTACTGGTGCTGAGCATAACTTATGCTTAAGCGACTGGAAGCTCTCTTTACACTTGTCAGTCGAGTTGAACCTTTGCTGTTTCCGGGTCAGGTTGGTAGGCAGAGTGGCTATCTTAGAAAAGCGCTCTACAAACCTCTGATAATAACCTGCTAATCTCAGAGAGCTTCTTACCTCTGACGCGTTCTTTGGTCTTGGCCAATCCTTCTGTTGACGCCGTTTTTCGTCAACAGATAAAAGAAGAGCACGTAAGCAATTAATGACAATGGCCAAAAGAAATAAAACAAATCAAACACATGATTTTTACGTGGTTCAGCAGTTAAATCTGCCTAGTGTACGAGTCTCTGTTATTAATCTTAAGATTATCTCTGAAAAATTCTTAAGCATGAATTCTCCAGAGTTTTCTCTCAAGGATCAGAATTTCGGTCCATTACAATGGTGCATGGCTTCTCTATTTATAGAGAAGGATGCAGAATACTATCCCACATATTTTGGGTAGTTACTCTTTTGTGAATAAAATAAATGGCTTTAAATGCCTATAATCAGATAAAAAAGGAAACGTCCTTGAAGACCAGGAAACGCATAACTGACTAAATAATATCCCACGATTCTTGGGGATTTACATTAATAAATGAGGATTACATCTCATGTTTATAATACTTGTAGATATTCAAGTTGGTTATAGCATATTTCCAAGGCTTTAGCATCTCAGGTTTCACGTCATTGTGCGAGCCACTGACATCTCCCGAGCTAACATTGCATTCGAGATAGTACATCGAGCTCAAGACCTCTGCTCCGAAGTTGTTCCTGAAGATGAGGGTGCTCTCAGAGCTACCTTTCGAGATCGAGATCATTTCGAGGTCACGATACTCGAGGTCATGTATCGTACTTTGCCGGCTCGATATACAATCCTGGAGCATACCCCAATCCTTGCGAGACCATTTGTTGTGAATCCAACTTTCGAGGTCACATTTACTATGGCTTGAAATCTGGGTATAACATCTTGCCCCCTCAAAAGTATTTGTTCGAATCCTAAGAGAAGGAAACTTTTGAACTACTTTTTCTGGGAACCGTACCGTCATACACTCTTGAAAATGGTCACGTGTCAGCTGGGTATTGCTTACTTTAGGTACTTGAGTACCTTGGGAACACGCCCACGATCGTCCGTCTGACAACTTTTCGGCGCCTTCTTGTCATTGATCCCCATCCGTTCGATCTAGTGAGGATTTCACTCGACGCTCCTGATTAATTCCATTTTCCCACCTATATATACAAGACCCCCCTCTTCGTCTTCTTCTTCACGTTTGTTCATCGTAAGCAAGAAAAGAAAAACAACCAGAGAACCAGAGACTCTCCTAAAAAGCTTCTGTCCCACGCATGTTTTCTCGACCCAAGAAACAAAGAAATCCTGGTCTGTTCGAGTCAGTGAGTTCTTTCTTGCAACCTCTTCTCCAATCGACGATTTCGCTGCAATCACCATCACTGTGTACGTATGCCATTTTTGTTGTTGTTTTTTTTTATACTGTTTTTGCTGTGTATGCTAGTTTACGTTCTTAGCATAATAAGATAGGGGGTTTCGTTTCGATAGGCTTTCAAGTTTCCTAGACTTCCCCTGCTGGATTTCTCATCACTGGTTTATATCCAGTTTTATCGTTTGAGCGAAGTTTCAACTTTCTGGGTTTTGAAAATTTTAGGCCATGTTTCTTGTACACTAAGTTTTCGGGTAAAAACCCTTGTCCTTGACAAACGCACGAAACCCAAGAATGCCCTTCCTGGCTAACCGCCACCTTTCTTTCCCTTGAATTTCGAGATTTTCAAAAGATCATCCACGCTCCTTTTCTTTCCTGTGGAACACACGCTCTGACTCTTTAGTAAGGGTCTCAATATTTAATTTTTTGTTCCTAAATCCCCGAGCTCATACCATCGAGCTCGTGATTCTTGCATGCATGGCCCTCACCATTTTTTCTTTCTCGTTAGATGTCACAGAATCTGGAAAGACGGTGGGGGTCATTGCGAGCCATCCCTTATGAGCCTAAATCTCCGAGCCCAGAATCGCTGTTCGCTCGGAATCAGCGTCGGATAAAAGAATACGAGCTTGCGCGCGAGCAAGAGGACATTCGAGCCCACTATCGCCTTCAGATAGACGAGGTCATTGAAAAGAAGAGAAGAGTTCTTCGGGAGGCCATCTATCCGGAGCCCAACCCAGGACCTAGGCCAATCCCCCTCGACCCTGCGTTAAAAGTCACGGTTGCATATCATCCGGGGGAACTCCAATTTTCTTTAATGGCTGAGCCTTCGTCTTCGCAGCCTAGGAGGGAGATGTTCGAAGCCGAGTTCTACCAGAGCTCGGTTACTACCACCGACCAAATAACTGACATCTTGGCCCTCCATGGCCTTAGTTCGTTGGACACCCTGAAGTGTCGAGCTCCGGCTAGTCATGAACGGAGCTGTTTCGCCCCTGGGGGCTGCGATGCCAGTGTGAAATACGCGGCCTGGAGCCAGGAACATATAAGGGCGGGAGCTCTGCTGCCCTTGAAGTCCTTTTTCAGAGACTTCATTGATTTCGTTGGGTTGGCTCCATTCCAACTCAACACCAATTCGTACAGGGTGTTGTCTGCCCTGAGGTCCTTGTATCACGAGCTGCAGTGGAAAGGACCCTCACCTCAAGAGATTTTATATCTCTTTTGTTTGAAAAGTAACCCCTCCCGAGCTCGGGGAGGGGATGGTTTTTACTACCTCTCGAGCTATCCCAAAGAGACGAAGATTTTTGAAGATCTTCCAAACCACCCTCCTGACTCCAAAAAGGCTTTTTTCTGGACAGACGGTCTGTCCCCGTCTCGACATCGTTCATTCAGGCGGATTCGTAAGTACTCTTGTTACTTTTATTTTTTTTTATTTTTTTTTAGCTCGGAATTTTAGCCCTTAAGACCATACTTAGCTGAAATGTGTTTCACCTTTCAGCTAATTTTCAGCGTCCCTCCCCCTCCAAGACAATGAGGGAACACAGAGAGGCCTTGCTTCGACTTCCTTATGGCAGGAGGTCTCTCTCGTATCTTCTTCAAGAGGACCAGCTCCGAGCCTGTGGGCTGTTGGGAGAAGGCCAGTCAACCTCTGACTGGTCTAACAAAAAATACGAACGTTGGGAGGAGGTGCCACAGCCCACAAGCACCCTTCTTCCGAGGAGAGAAAAGAGGGCATCTCTCCCAGTTCGCTTGAGAAGTCCGCGATCTGGGAATGAAGCCAACGACGAGGCCTCGAGCTCGGAATCAGATGAAGGTAAAACCCTTCCTACTTCGAGAATGTGGTCCCCCACTTTGCTAAAACACAGGCCCAATAGGTTAGTCTCGTGCCCACAGGATAGATACCACTTCTACATATGGAGTTGGGTAGACGACTGTGTCCATAGGTTTGATAGTGGGCTCGGGAAATACGACACTATGTACACCACGGATGAGGTGTGGAATGGGATAGCTGTGCAGTATGGGACCAATGATTATAGGGACCTCTCGAGGTTATCACCAACTTATAGGGAAGGCACTCCCCCCGCCTCTTCTGAAGATGGGGGAATTTCATGGTCCCCAAGCTCGAGCTCGAGGGAAAGTTCCAGTTAGGTTTTTTCTACCATCACTCTATACCTCTGTGATACTGAAGTAACTTGTACACCTCTTTTACTGACTCACTGTGTTGACTTGTGCAGGCGAGATGTACTCCGACCTTGACACCCTTATTGACAATGCGGGTGCCGAGAGGAGCAAACGCCCCAGGGCAGGGTCATTGAAAACCAGCCAGCCGGGGAAAGGCTCCAAGAGATCTAAGAAAACGCCTCCTCCTGCCCCGCCGGCTTTGAGCTCTGCTGCTGCGTCAACTGGCCAGACTAGCGCCCCCACGACGATGCCATCCTCGCAGGGCGTCGTCTCTGCGGTGGCACCGGCCTCGCTGGCTGGTACCCCTGTCGTGGTTGAGTCCCAAACTCCTGTGGTGGGTCAAACGTCTTCTGCTCAGCTCGCCAAGAGACCTTCTGCTTCTCGAGCTCAGAAGCTAACCATCTCCACCCATATGGACTCATATGTGGTGGATAACGCTGCCGGACCTCATGGATCTACGCTGATTTCGGATGTCATGTCCCGGATCGGCCAGAGCTACGGCAGTTTCGAAGCTCCCCAGTGGCAGTGCCTAACTAGCACCCGAGACCGCATTGTTCTCTACGAGAAGAGTATCGAGCACACCGCTGCAGTAAGTATTTTTCCATATTTCTTGTGCTTATATCCATGCTGTCTTGAAGCAAATGGTGGTTTCTTCCTTTTTTCAGGCTCTTGTCTTCACGGCCCAGCTCAACCACGAGCTTAATAACGAGATCCATTCGAGCAGGAATCATGCCCAAGAGGCAAAGGACCTCCACCTTAGAGCGAACGATGATCTGAAGGCGGCGAATGCTAAGATCGAGGCAGTGGTTAAGGAGCGTGAGGATATGGCCAAGGAGCTCGGAAAGCTGAAAACTGAACTCGAGGAGCAAAAGAAAGATAACACCCAGCTTCGGGATACCAATGAGAAGCTCGAGGAGGACAAGACCACCACCTTCGACCTTATAGAGGATGTCAAAGCTCACCTTACTGCCGAGTACAAAGAAAAGAAGGAAAAGGCGGTCGACTCAGCCATGTACCGGATGTGGGCTTATAACGAAGAGCTGGACACCAGCTTCTTGGGTCCCCACGAGGCGCCGCTTCTTGAACGATGGAATGCTCGGCTCGAGAAGGAAGAGGCTGAACGGCTTGAGAAGGAGAAGGCTGAGCAGCTCGAGAAGGAAAAGGCTGCTCCGGGCACCGTTTCGGAGGAAGCTCAGGAGGATAGTCATGCTACTCGTCCTGAAGGGTCCGGTGCCACTGATGCTGAGAAGGCCAAGGAGACTCCTCTTCCTTGAATCTGGCCTCGGGGAGATCAGTTATCGGGGCTGCGTCCCCTCATTTCTGTAATTATTTTAATTTATGCCCACGGGGCTGATACAATTTCCATTACTATTCTTTTATATGCTTTACATTTCTTGGCTCGAAATATTTTGCACATTTTTATATTGATGAACCGGTTATGTTTATTTATTCATACAAACATAGTTTGGATTTAGGCTCGAAATTCGATGCATTCATGCATAGTTTATTCGAATTATCCGCTTCCGACCTCGTTACTTATCAAGGTCGGATATTACTTTAACCATGAACTCAAGATTACTTATATGGTGTGTAATATGAATGATCTGGTTATATCTTTTTTTTTGTTTAGTCACTTTTCCTCATCCTCAGTTTTTGTTCCGAGGTTAAGAGTTCGAAACTATTTTTCTTTAAGATATTCCAGCCTCGATCTCGACTTATCTGGAAATAGGTTTAGGTTCCTACTTATCATCGATTAATTTTTTGGCTGGTTTGTTCCAGACTTGTTAAGTTTGCACATTTGGTTAACTCCAAACGTTTTAGGTTTTTGGTAGTTCGGTTATGTCCGAACTATCTAAGCTCGCGTACTTGGTTATCTCCAAATACTTTTATCTTTTTGATAAGTCGGTTATGTCCGAACTATCTAAGCTCGCGTACTTGGTTACATCCAAATACTTTATGTTTTTGATAACTCGGTTAAGTCCGAACTACCTAAGATTGCGTACTTGGTCATCTCCAAATACTTTATGTTTTATTTTTTAAGCTGGTGGTATGTATACCAATGATGCCCCCTTAATATCCTATGAGTGTGACCATAGGTTATTAAATTAAGAGAGATTGCAAAAATAAAAATAAATTACATGTGAAACAAAGTAGACCCTTTATTTGATGAAATTCAAAAACAAACTAAATACAGATAGAAAATCATGGTTACAGGCGACACTTTCTATACTATTGATAATATGGTCTAAGGTGTTCGCCATTCCATGCTCGAGGTATCAGGCTCCCATCTAATCTCGCAAGTTTGTATACGCCAGGTCGGATGACTGACTCTATCTGGTATGGTCCTTCCCAGTTCGGCCCGAGCACCCCAGCTGCTGGATCTCGGGTTGCTAAGAATACTCGTCTCAAAATCAGGTCTCCCACTCCGAACTTTCGATCTCGAACCCTCTTATTGAAATATCTTGTGGTTCGTTGCTGGTAAGCAGCATTTCTCAGCTGAGCCTCTTCTCTTTTTTCTTCGATCAAGTCTAGGGTTTCTTCGAGCTGAGTATGATTGGAACGTTGATTGTAAATCTGAGTTCGGATCGTCGGAATTTCGACCTCGATGGGCAACATCGCCTCGCAGCCGTACGCTAGAGAGAACGGAGTATGTCCTGTTGATGTCCGAGCTGTAGTCCTATATCCCCAAAGGACATGGGGCAATTCTTCAGGCCATCGTCCCTTTGCCTCCTCTAACTTTTTCTTTAGAGAACTCTTGAGGGTTTTGTTAACGGCTTCGACCTGACCATTCGCTTGAGGGTGAGCCACTGATGAAAAACTCTTTATTATACCGTTCTTGTCACAAAAGTTGGTGAATAAGTCGCAATCGAACTGGGTCCCGTTATCGGATACGATCTTTCTCGGTACTCCGTATCGGCATACGATGTTCTTTACCACGAAATCAAGGATCTTTTTCGAAGTTATAGTTGCCAATGGTTCGGCCTCCGTCCATTTCGTGAAGTAATCAACGACGACCATAGCATATTTAACTCCGCCTTTGCCAGTTGGGAGTGAGCCTATGAGGTCGATGCCCCATACCGCGAAAGGCCATGGGGATGTCAACATGGTCAGTTCGGAAGGTGGAGCTCGGGGGATCGTGGCGAATCTCTGGCATTTGTCGCACTTTTTCACGTACTCGAAAGAGTCCGTTTTAATGGTTGGCCAGAAATATCCTTGGCGTATAATCTTCTTGGACAGGCTATGCCCCCCGGTATGGTCTCCGCAGAACCCTTCATGAATTTCTTCAATGATCTTCTTAGCCTCAGGAGGAGTTACACATCTAAGCAGCGGCATGGAGTACCCTCTTTTGTATAACTTTCCATCCAGAATGGTGTAACGAGGAAGTTGATACATCAACCTTCGAGCTTGATTTCGATCTCTTGGAAGAATTCCATTTTCTAGATAATCAACTATCGGACTCATCCAGGTTGGTTCTGTTTCAATCATACACACATCTTCCTCGTCTGGCTCAGTAATGCTGGGTGCTGATAGGTGTTCTACGGGTATAACATTCAGCTCTTCATTTTCGGCGGAAGTGGCGAGCCGAGATAAGGCATCTGCATTTGAGTTTTGTTCTCGGGGAACCTGTTCGATTGCATAAAACTCGAAATACTCTAATGTGGATTTTGCCTTCTCCAGATAAGCTGCCATTCTTGTGCCACGAGCCTGGTGTTCTCCCAAGATTTGATTAACCACGAGCTGGGAGTCGCTGTAGTAATGTATAGCTTTGGCCTTGAGCTCTTTTGCTATTCGTAGTCCCGCGAGTAGAGCCTCGTACTCAGCTTCATTATTAGATGCTTTAAAGCCAAATCTTAAAGCAGAGTGAAATTTTCTCCCTGCAGGAGTGATCAGAATAACTCCTGCCCCCGCTCCATTTTCATTTGACGAGCCGTCGACGTAAAGTTTCCACAGCTCGTGGGCCGTGGTTATTACCTCGTTGTCGGCTATACCAGTGCACTCCACTATGAAGTCTGCCAAGGCTTGTTCCTTAATGGTCGTTCTTGGATGGTAAGTGATCTCGAACTGTCCGAGCTCAACAGCCCATTTAAGGAGCCGACTTGATGCCTCTGGTTTAGACAGGGCTTGCCTAAGTGGTTGATCTGTCAGTACATGGATGGGATGTGCCTGAAAGTAGGGGCGGAGCTTGCGAGATGAGTGGATTAGGCTGAGGGAAAGCTTCTCCATCAATGGATATCTTGACTCTGCCCCCAGTAATCTTTTACTGATGTAATAGACGGGTTTCTGCACCCTCTCTTCCTCCCGAACGAGCACCGCGCTTATCGCGTGTTCGGTGGTTGAGAGGTATAGGAACAATACTTCTCTCGTCTCAGGCTTCGAGAGGATGGGCGGTTTGGCTAAGTGCTTTTTGAGTTCCTGAAAGGCCAGCTCGCACTCCTCTGTCCATTCAAACTTCTTACTTCCTTTCAATAAGTTGAAGAATGGAAGGCCACGATCCGTTGACTTCGAGATGAATCTGCTCAGGGCGGCCATCCTCCCAGTCAAGCTTTGGACATCTTTATGCTTCCGAGGTGAAGGCATATCAATCAGGGCCTTTATTTTGTCGGGATTAGCCTCGATCCCTCGAGAGTTGACAATAAAGCCTAGAAATTTTCCCGAAGATACCCCAAAAGTGCACTTCATAGGATTTAGCTTCATGTTGTATTTCCTGAGTACGCCAAAGCACTCTTCGAGATCGTCAACATGGTTCTTGTTAAGTTGAGACTTTACAAGCATGTCATCAACGTAAACTTCCATGTTGTTCCCTATTTGCTCTGAAAACATCATGTTTACAAGCCGCTGGTACGTGGCTCCAGCATTCTTGAGTCCGAATGGCATGACATTGTAGCAGTAGAGCCCTTTATCTGTGATGAAACTCGTATGCTCTTGGTCGGGGGCATGCATGGGAATCTAGTTATATCCAGAATAGGCATCCATGAACGACATCACGCCATGCCCCGCTGTGGCATCCACGAGCTAGTCAATTCTTGGCAGCGGAAAACAGTCTTTCGGGCAGGCCTTGTTGAGGTCCGAGTAGTCAATGCAGGTTCTCCACGTCCCATTGGGCTTCGGGACCAACACTGGATTGGCTACCCAGTCAGGGTAAAAAGCGTCCCTAATGAAGTTGTTTGCTTTCAGCCTGTCAACTTCCTCCTTTAGTGCTTTCTTTCTATCCTCGTCCAGCTGTCTTCGCTTTTGTTGCTTCGGGGGAAAGTTTTTTCTATATTCAATGCGTGGCTTGCTACATTCGGGCTTATCCCCACCATGTCTGAGTGTGACCATGCGAAGACATCCTGGTTTTTCTTCAGAAAGCAAATTAATTGCTATTTTGCCTCGTTTTGGAGGTGTTTTCCGACCTTCACCTTCTTCGAGGGATCAGCTTCCTCGAGCTGAACTTCTTCGAGCTCCTCCAAAGGTTGGAGGTCAAATTTGTCCTCAATCCTCGGATCGATCTCCTCATCAATTTCTAAAACCGTCCCATCTTTATTTTGTATGATAACGAGTGCTTGAGCGCTCGTTTGTTTCTTTCCCCTCAAAGAGATGCTGTAGCACTCTCTCCCTGCCAACTGATCTCCTCTTAATGTTCCGACCCCGCTTGGAGTAGGGAACTTAAGGGCTAGATGCCTTACAGATGAAACTGCCCCCAACCCGACCAGGGCGGGTCTCCCGAGCAGTACATTGTAGGCAGATGGTAACTCTACTACCACGAACTCCATTATCTTGGTCACCGAGACTGGATAGTCTCCCAAGGTCACAGGGAGTTCGATGGACCCCATACAGGCATTTCCTTCTCTAGAAAAGCCGTACAAAGTGGTTGCACAAGCCTTCAGGTCGTGAAGGGAGAGTCCCATTTTCTCTAGTGTTGCCTTATAAAGAATGTTAACTGAGCTCCCATTATCTATGAGAACTCGGCGCACTCTTTTGTTGGCAAGTTGCAGGGTGTTGACTAGTGGATCATGATGAGGGAACTGGACATGGGAGGCATCTTCCTCAGTGAAGGTTATAGGTTGAGTTTCAACTCTTTGGCTTTTTGGTGCCCTTGGTTCGGGTGCATAAGGAGACCCGTCCCCTGTCTTCAGCTCATTCACGTATCGCTTTTGAGCATTTCTGCCCCCTCCTGCGAGATGAGGACCTCCTGAGATGGTTATTACGTCCTCTCCATCTATCGGCGGAGGCCTGTCTTCTTCCCGAGATCGGGAGTTATTATTCTGTGCCGCCGAAGGCGCGGCTACTCTCTGGCTTGCAGTAGTCTGTCCAGTACTCTGGTTTTTGACATACTGCCGGAAATAACCTCTCGAGATCAACCCTTCGATCTCGCCCTTCAGCTGTCGGCACTCAGCAGTTGTGTGTCCGGTGTCTCTATGGAACCGGCAATATTTGCTGGAATCCCTCTTGGATTTTTGATTCCTCATTGGGTCCGGACGCCTGAAGGGGACCTGGTTTTCATTAGCCAGGTATATGTTTTCCCGAGACTCGTTGAGCTCGGTGTGTACTTTATATATGGAGAAATACCTTTCTCCTTTCTTTTTCTTTCCTCCTTCAGCCTCGGGGTTATTTCCCTCGCTCTTTTTCCTCTTGGAGGGATTCTCCGAGGTAGGCTGTGGAGCTGTTGGGTCAGCCGAGGTTGAGGCGGAGTTAATGTTTATCGTTGTAGTTTCGGTCTGCGAGGTCGCCTTGAGCGTCGACCTCGCCTCCTCTACATTGACAAATCTCTGCGCCCATCTGTTAAACTCGGTTATTGACCTCACCGGTTTCCCTTGCATGTCATCCCAAAGGGCGCTTCCGGGTAACACACCAGCTCGGATAGCCATCAGGTGCCCACTGTCATCCACATCTCGAGCTCGGGCGACCTCTAGATTAAATCTTGTCAGGTAGCTTTTCAGTGTTTCGCCCGGCTGTTGTCGGACGTTAGTCAAAGTGGATGCCTCTGGTCTGACTCCCATCATAGCTCGGAACTGCTTCTTGAAGTCTCTAGACAACTGATCCCATGAAGTTATCCAGTGTCTCTTGTACTTTTCGAACCAACTCTTGGCAGGTCCGGCCAATGATGTTGGAAACAACATGCACCTGAGCTCGTAACCTACGTTACTAGCTCTCATAATAGTGTTGAATGTACTCAGGTGACTGCATGGATCAGTTTTTCCTTCAAACGCTGGGACGTGAGGAATCCGGAACCCTTGAGGAAATTGAGTGTTAGAAATATGTGGAGCGAACGGCTCGAGCTCCTCGTCAGAGTCCTCGTATCGACCATTCCCTCGTTCATTCTTTAAAAGCCTAAAGGCTTTTTCGAGCTGATCAATCCTTTCTTGGACTGGGTCTTTAGGTGGTGTCTGGAATTGACAGTCATTGATCATGATCCCAGGCTCGCGTCTCCGTGAGGGATCTCTACGCCCATTTAGGTGATTCCTTAGGTCCGGATTTGTCTGATCTCCCTTCCCCCTGCTCTGATTCAGATGATTCCGCAGGTCAGGACGATTCTTGCGACTTCCAGTATTTTTGCGACGTCGGTCGCGTTTACTGACGGACCTTGTCTCTCCGGACTCGTCACTGGTGAAACTCATTGATCGGTCATTTTGCGATGGGTTCTTCCCATGTCGCCTTGTCTCCGCAGTGCGAGACCGGGACGTCTGACTTTTCTCAGATTGTGCGCCTCTCCGCTCCTGGAAAGTCTCCCTGTGTCCTTGTCTATCCCCCGTACGCCCTTGATCCTGATCTCGAACAGGTTGAGCGTTTCTGCGGGGAGGTGAAGGATATCTTACGGGAGACGGAGGGAACCGTATAGGCGACGGTGGTGGCCGCCCTTGCCTCGGCCTAGAGGGTCCAGAATATGCCCGAGATGGGTCAGTCGCGTTCGGTGCACTACCAGGAACCTGAGTCCGAGCCTCGGCAGGAGCTCGGTTATTCTCAGTTCCTGCAGGCACTTCCATAGGTGGATTAGGCGGGACCCGAGCTCGGGTACTCCTCTGGGGCCTAGAAGGAGCAGATGGCTCTGCTGGTGCCGGAGGTTGAGTCGGCCTCCTCGTGGCAGCATCTTTCCGTGGACGTCCACGGGGCCTCCGGGGAGGAACATGCACGTCCCTTGGAGGAGGGACTTGGTTTTCGCGCGGAGGCGGGGGCTGAGCCACCTGCGCCTCTGCGGCCATCCTAGTCAACTCCTCATTTCGTTTGTTGGCTTCTGCCAGCAGCTGTTTCAATTGTCGATTTTCTAGTTCTATAATAGGAACATAACGCTCAGGATTGTAGTACATGTCCTCATCCCTTGGTTGTGGAGGTGGTCCCCGGGAATCAGAGGACCCACTTCTTTCATCAGCATCCGGGTTCTCCATTGGTTGTTTTCCAGGACACCTTGGGTAATTTTCTTCAGGAGTGTTCTGATTGTTTGCGGCCATGAATCTCTCAGGGATGGATGCTTAAGGCTCTCAATGAAAGCACCAAACTGTTGACGCCGTTTTTCGTCAACAGATAAAAGAAGAGCACGTAAGCAATTAATGACAATGGCCAAAAGAAATAAAACAAATCAAACACACGATTTTTACGTGGTTCAGCAGTTAAATCTGCCTAGTCCACGAGTCTCTGTTATTAATCTTAAGATTATCTCTGAAAAATTCTTTAGCATGAATTCTCCAGAGTTTTCTCTCAAGGATCAGAATTTCGGTCCATTACAATGGTGCATGGCTTCTCTATTTATAGAGAAGGATGCAGAATACTATCCCACATATTTTGGGTAGTTACTCTTTTGTGAATAAAATAAATGACTTTAAATGCCTATAATTAGATAAAAAAGGAAACGTCCTTGAAGACCAGGAAACGCATAACTGACTAAATAATATCCCACGATTCTTGGGGATTTACATTAATAAATGAGGATTACATCTCATGTTTATAATACTTGTAGATATTCAAGTTGGTTATAGCGTATTTCCAAGGCTTTAACATCTCAGGTTTCACGTCATTGTGCGAGCCACTAACATCTCCCGAGCTAACATTGCTTTCGAGATAGTACATCGAGCTCAAGACCTCTGCTCCGAAGTTGTTCCTGAAGATGAGGGTGCTCTCAGAGCTACCTTTCGAGATCGAGATCATTTCGAGGTCACGATACTCGAGGTCATGTATCGTACTTTGCCGGCTCGATATACAATCCTGGAGCATACCCCAATCCTTGCGAGACCATTTGTTGTGAATCCAACTTTCGAGGTCACATTTACTATGGCTCGAAATCTGGGTATAACACCTTCATAGCCTCTACCTTAGAGGGTCTACTACAACTCCATTCTTGGATACAATGTGCCCGAGGAATGCTACTTGCGAAAGCCAAAATTCGCACTTCTTGGACTTGGCGTAAAGTTGATGCTCCTTTAGTCGTAACAAGATCAACCTTAAATGTTTCTTGTGCTCGACTTCGTCTTTTGAGTAGACCAAGATATCATCGATGAACACTACGATGCATTTGTCCAAGTAATCCTTAAAGACCCTATTCATTAAATCAATAAACGCGGCTGGAGCGTTGGTAAGACCAAAAGACATAACTAAAAACTCGTAATGCCCATAACGAGTTCTAAAAGCTGTCTTAGGAATATCCTCTTCCCGTACCTTGAGTTGATGATACCCGGGCCGTAAATCAATCTTTGAAAACATGGTTGCACCTCGAAGTTGATCAAACAAGTTGTCAATTTGGGGTAGCGAGTACTTATTCTTAATCATCACCTTATTCAGCTCGCGGTAATCTATGCACATCTGCATGCTTCCATCCTTTTTCTTCACAAATAGAACCGGTGCTCCCCATGGCGAATGGCTTGGTCTAATGAAACCCAAGTCTAAGATTTCTTGCAGCTGCATCTTTAACTCCTTGAGTTCGGTAGGTGCCATCCGGTATGGTGGTTTGGAGATAGGCTAAGTGCCTGGTACTAGTTTGATTGTGAAGTCAATTTCCCGATTCGGCGGCAACCCTGGTAAGTCGTTAGGAAATACTTCTGGAAATTCCTTTAAAATGTGGACGTCTCCAACCATTAGTGGTGTTTCCTTTAGCACATCCGTGACGCTGGCTAAAAATGTGTGACATCCCTTTTCTATCATCCTCTGAACTTTCAGATATGATATAAGCGGTGTGCGTAGTCCTGAAACTTGTCCCATAAAACACAGTCTCTGGCCGTTAGGAGTCTCGAACATCACTTTCGTATGTTTGCAGTTGATGGTTGCGTCATGCCTAGTATCACATCGAAGTCTTTGATCTCAAGTTCTATCAGGTCTCCTTCTAGTTCTACGTCCTCAATTTTGATCGGTACGCCTCGTACTATCCGTGATGATAGAACTAATTTTCCCGAAGGCAACTCTGTTACAAACCTAGTTCTAAATCTTTCACAAGGTTTGTCTAATTTCTCTATCATTCCTAACGAGATATACGAGTGAGTGGCTCCCGAATCAAATAATACAGAACATACATTATTAAGAATAGAAATCTGACCTGTAACTACATTATTACTAGCGTCAACTTCTCCTTGGGTTAAGGAAAAAACCCTGGCACGAACCATCTTGTCATCCCTTTTTCCCTCTGGCTTGAGCTGGGGACATTCTTTCTTTCGGTGACCTTCCTGACCATAATTATAACATTCCTTGGTGTTTGCACGACATTCGCCAGGATGTTTCTTTTGGCACTTAGAGCATCGCGGGTATTCTACATAACCCGACTTATTGCCTCCGTTGTTTGTTCGTGCTCTTTTATCGCTATCAGACTGCTTGTTGTCAGGATGTCATCTTTTCTGACCATTACTATTGTTGCTAGACTGATTGTTGTTGTTGTTGTTCCAACCACTCTGAGGTTGAATTTGCTGTTTAGTCTCAGGCTTACTGGCCTCCTCTTTACTAACATTCGCAGGAAGCCTTTCTACTTCTATTGTCGTTTCTAGAACATCGGCATAGGTAGTATTTCCCGGGTTTGTTAGCTTAACCCCTAGCTCAATATTTGGTCAAAGTCCTCTAACAAACTTGGTCACCCTTAGAAAGTCAGTTGGAACCATTTCTGGTGGAAACTTAGATAATCGGTCAAACTGCCGATCATATTCTGCTACTGATAAGTTCCCTTGCTTCAGACCAACGAACTCCTCGACCCTTGAAGCAATGACTGTCGAATTGTAGTACTTTTTATTGAACAGCTCCACAAATCTGGTCCAAGTCATGGTGGAGACATTGTGAGTATACTGCACTAAGTCCCATCATATTCTAGCATCTTTCTTAAACAAAGATGAAATGTAGGATATGCTATCTGCATTGCCGAGATTCATGTGTGCTAGGATCGGCCCCACATTTTTGAGCCATTCTTCTGCCTCGAAGGGCTCTGTTGTCCCTTCAAAGTTCGTAGAGTGTTGCTTATGAAACCGCTCGTAGGTTGGCTCCATGTGTTAAGCTGGGTATGGTGCATAGTTCGCCATTGGGCATCCCCCATATGGACCTACTTGTTGGGGTGCTGGAGCCATTTGCTGAGGATGTGGTTGCAGTAGAGGTGAAGGATGAGTCTGAGGCTGAGCCTGTTGTCGCTGTTGCTGCAGTAATTCCTCAAATTGCTGTCGTAGTCTGGCGATTTCTGCAGTGTTGTCAACCGGTGGCGGCGGCGCATTTCGGTTGGCAGTAGCACGCACTCCCTTTCTGCGAATTGGAGGGGCTTCATTGCTCTCAGGAGCAGCGTTGGAGGCATTGGCATTGGTGTGAGCAGACCATCTGAGTGACATCTTTTGCAGAGTTCTAACAGTTGAGAAAAACATGTTAGAACTTACCCTAATTGGCTCTAAGGCAAAACTTAATCTAAGCAAACATAACTCAGACCTATTAATTATGATTTCTTATGAAAACAATTATATAAGCCTTCTTCTAATTAGGGTGTGTTTCTATACTTAGAAATATAATTCATCTTTATTATTTTCTAAGTCTGTTTCTAATCATCCTATATGACTAAATTCTCAGGCTCGAAACTCGTCGTTGTTCCAAAGTTAACCATATTGAGGGAGGGCTGGGATCAGTAAAATTGTTCCCACAACTATGGCCCCCTAACTCTCAATATGGAACTCGGTCCATTGATTTGTATCTACCCTCATCGAACTTGGTCATTATTTATTAAATTTATTATTTATTTATTATGATTGCAAAAGAAAAATCAAACTCATACATGTCATCAAAATAACAATGATATTTATTTGGAAAAAACAGTTTTCACTAAGTACAATCATAAAAGCAAAAATAATAAATAAAAAAAATAAAGAAACTAAGGGCCTGATTGGTATCTATTTCAGATACAATGTTTTATTTTGGAATACTAAAAATTTGTGGGCCCATTTTAATCTTTGATTGGTGGACTGTTTTTTAAAATAAAATTCAAAACTCTATCCTAATTTTACGAAGGAAAACTGTAAATGAAAAAATCATGTTTTCTCAGTTTTTAAATTTCTTTTCCAAAAGGCCTAAAACCGACTGTGAGTACTTTGTTATTTTGTTGTTGCTTTTTCAAAAAAATAAAAATGATTTACATTAGTCTTTGTTGTACTCGTTGCATACATATATATATATATGCATTTGGAAAGTAAAATTAGTCACATGCAACTTAAATTCATATAACTATATAATATATTATCTGAGACTTTTGTATTCAACAATACGGACATTTGTATTAAATAAAGTTGTTTAAGAATATATATTTATATGTTTAGTTAATTAAAAAAATGTAACTTTAATTTTAAAAAAACCCACAATACAGTATTGTTATGAATTTAATTAATACATTATTATTAAATTTTAATTTATCAATATTATTAAATTTTACTTAATTAAATCTATTGATAAATCAATATTTAATGTCGTACAACCTATGTATATAAAATATATAAAATTAAAATAATATTCAGATTTAACTAAATCAATTACATATTCAGTTTCTGTTATATTTTCAAATTTAATACCAATCACAGATTCAGTTTTTTAAAACTCAAAAACAGTTTACAGACATTGAACCAATCACATTTTCAGAAACATGTTTTTAGTCACTAAATTCAGATTTTCATTTCAGAATCTACTTTTCGAAAATACAGTTTTCTAATCGCGAACCAATCAGACCCTAATCTATTCTAAAAATCGAGATCTTCTACATCTGATCCTTCATTTAACATATCATCATCTATCTCCTCATAGTCATCATTATCTTGAGCCTCAAAATGCCCTCGAGGAACATTCGTAAAGATTCTATGTTTTTGCTCGCTTGGGAATTGGAATTCCATTTTAGAAGTGAACCTAAGTATGAGAAAATAATATCTCATAGCTACTGGTAATTCATCTTCATCATCTAGTCTCCCATATATCTTCCAAGGCTGAAATTACAGTAGGATAATATTTAAAAAGTCTAATCGCTAAAACATATTTCTTTGTACCTCTCATCATGATTTTTTTAGTTGCTTGGAGGTGACGTATCTCCCTGTGGAATAAGAGTAGTGTGGATGCTCAAAATTCCATGCTTGTAGAAGGTCCAAAGCACACGCTAAGGTCCCAAAAATGCCTATATACAGACCTGTGCCCACGTCCCTAGGTGTGTATTGGGAAACCTTACCAAACGAAGCCCCAACAAGTGTGCTACCCAGGACCCCCCATCTTGCACCTCGCAAGCCCAGAAGGTGTGCCACGCAAGGCTCTCAGGCACCTACATGAGGCCGTAACCCCCACTTCTCCGCGAGGCCGTTATGCCCTCACCTCGTCTTGTACCACCAGGGCCACGCCACAAGGGCCTCGCGAAGGAGTGTCTCATGCCACCAGGGCAACACCACTAGGACCACGCGAGGTACGTCTCGTGCCACCTAGGCTGCGTAACCAGGGCCTCACGAGGGGCATCTCGTGCCACCCGGGTCATGCCACCAAGGCCTCGCGAGGGAGCATCTCGTGCCACCAGGGCCTCGCAAGGGCGTCTCGTGCCACCAAGGTCTCACGAGGGACGTCTCGTGCCACTTCGGCCGCGCAACCAGAGCCTCACGAGGGGCATCTCGTGCCACCAGGGCTCTGCCACCAAGGCCTCGCGAGGGAGCATCTCGCGCCACCAGGGCCTCGCCAGGGGCGTCTTGTGCCACCAGGGCCGCGCCACCAAGGCCTCGCGAGGGACGTCTCGTGCCACCTAGGCCGCGCAACCAGGGCCTCGTGAGGGGCATCTCGTGTCACCAGGGCCGCGCGACCAATGCCTCGCGATGGAGCATCTTGCGCCACTAGGGCCTCGCGAGGGGTGTCTCGTGCCACCAGGGCCGCGCCACCAAGGCCTCGCGAGGGACGACCCATGCCACTAGGGTCGCGCAACTAGGGCCTCGCGAGGGGCGTCTCGTGCCACCAGGGTAGCACCATCAAGCCCTCTCGAGGGAGCATCTCGAGCCACCAAGTCCTCACAAAGGATCATCTTGCCTCGCACGCCCAGGCATCTTGCGAGGCCACATTGCCTCGGGCCCCCACGACCGTCTATCGCACCTATCACCCACGTCCTGTGGGTGGCCTTGAGGTGCTACGAGCGTCTCGTGCCAAGGGACCCGCCTTGCATCAAGGGCCCGAGAACCACACCTTGCGCCACGACCCTTACATGCACCAAGTGTCTTGCAACTTGCACCTTGAGATGGTATCTCCTATGCAGACCTACGGAAACCCCAACATTTAGAGGTAAAAATCCAAGTATAATTCAAAAAGATACTACCAGTACGATCTTATAAGGGGTACGACCTTTAGGAGGAGGGACACACCAGACAAGTAGTGGGAGTACTAGGAGAGGGGACATAGTCTGTATGTCACTGACCAGATGTCAGAGTCGACACAACCGCCACCTGCACCATTACGCCTGGTGCCACTCCTCTAACACTCGTACTAAATATGTAGTGGAGACATACCCACGGAACTTGACTATGTACTGGAGCCAACACCACTACCCCTGATACCACTCTCCTGACAATGTACTTGTGTACAATCTGGTCCCCTGGACCACAATGTATCAAGGGCCATTAGAGCCCCCTATAAAGGGAACCTCACTTCAACATTCAAGGGGGTTGGAAAAAATACTGTAGCTTGAGACAACAAAGGAATACAAGTTCTTTTCCCCATTTTTTCTTCTGCAACTATTTTCTAAGTTTCTGATTACATTATTGAAGTTCTTCATTGATAAGCAATAGATTTTGATTTTTCTAACTTAATTTCGTTGACGAGTTCTCACCGTTAACAGTTTGGCGCTGTCTGTGGAAAGAATAAGTGTCAATCCACTATTCTTCCATTGATTTCGGCAGAAAAAATGTCAAGACATTCTGAACGACTGAGAGAGCCACGAGAGGTGGAGGTCCACCTTGACGGAGACCAACTGAAGGCCTCCATGAAGAATCCTCCTCCACCCAAAAATTTGGAGGCCTCAAAGGAGCCCGAGGTCCACGAAGATGAAAGAGAGGCCTCGTTCCTAGCCATCACACCTAAGGAAAACTGTCCAAGGTCAATAGATGCCCCTGCAGGAAATGCCGACAAGTTCCCTCCTTCGAGGCCGCCGCAGATGCTGAACTCCGGCTGGCAAGATCCGGGCCCATCGACGCGCAGACCTGACAAGCATCCCCGGGTCCATTCTGTTAGCTTGAGTTCTAAATCTCAATTTTACGAAGAGGAGATACACAAAATGCACCGCAAGAACCAAAGGCTAGAAACCACCTTGGAGAACATGCAAGAGGTGTTAAATGTCCTATTACAAGGAAAATCGAGCATACCTCTGCCTAGGCGAAAAGAGAAAGGGCAAGAGGGGGTGGAAACCACAGTGTTAGTGGACGATAGGAGAACTCCACTCTGCACCAGTAATACCCCCCAGAAAAAGCAGCGTGAATGTCCTGGACCGCCTGAGCAGCCCCAGAGGCGACAACAGAGGAACAACGTCAACCCACGTAGTGAAGTCGAGGTCACGTCGAAGAGAACGCCCCTAGACTTGCGAGAAGAGCTCAATAAGAAAAGGGCTGATAAAAGGACCACACGTCCTATGGAACCCCGTGAGGACAAAGGAAAAGAAAAGGTTAACCCGTCCACATTGAGAGAATCCTTGAATAAAAGGAGGCAAGACTTAGACACGGAAATGAGGAGCCTCCGGAGCAAGATCATCACCGCATCTGGAGGACAAGCCATTGAGGACGAGTTTGACCATGAATCGCCCTTCATTAAGGAAATCCAAGCCATCCGGCTCCCTGCCAACTTCAAGGAGCCTCATATGACCCCGTATGAAGGAAACATAGATCCCAAGTACCATCTGGACGCGTTTAACGATCGGATGAAGTTAAGGGGGATTAGTAGCGGAGCCAGGTGCCATTAATTTGTTGTTATATTGAAAGGACCTGCGTACAAATGGTTCAAAAGACTTAGAGAAAGGTCCATCAAATCTTGGAAACAATTTTCTGATGAGTTTCTCCTATATGGGTTTACATGAGATTCAATACAGCTCCTAGGGGCAATTGAATTAGCCCCCACCATGGGAGAACAACCCAGACAAACCACCATAATGGAAAACTTTGTCGTGGTGGATTGCACCTCAGCCTTCAATGCGGTATTAGGGAGACCCTCCGTAAGAGAATTGAAGGTGATAACTTCTATATACCACTTAGCCATGAAATTCCCAACGCCTGGGGGAATAGTAGGCATGAGAGGAGAACAGAAGGAAGCGAGGAAGAGCTATAACATATCCCTACGCACGGCTGCAAAGCCATCGATATTGTAATGCCCTACTTCCCTAGAGCCGTTACTAAGTGAGTTTAAAACATGCATTTAACTCGCTAATCGAGGTTTTAAGACAAACGTGTAATTAAACCATAAACAGGGTCATAAACTTTGAAAACAATTCCATTTCCGAAAATCATAAAGCGTTTAACATTTGGGATCCCAAAACACTGTTAAGAAATGTTTACAACACATAAATACAAGTAGAGTCGACTAGACGAAAAAATCTAAGTTTAGTACAATCATCTCCCAAAATACCCCTGGGTGATAAAATCCATCCCGAGCCTTAACCTTTGAGTTACCAAGCCTAAACACACTTTAAGGCTCAAAATTGCACTAAGAGTCGCGGCACCATAAAGCCATGTCACGGCCCGCCCCCAAAATAGAGAGCAACCCCAATTCAGGGCAGGCGTGCCGCGGCCCTAGCTAGGGCATGCCGCGGCCCACCCTCCTTTCTTCCAACCAATGTGCTTCAGAGGGCCGCGGCTCAGCAAGAACAATGCCGCGGCTCGACACTTTGAACCCAGAAAAATCCTCCATTGATGCCACAAAAACCCAGCCAATTTATCCCAAAATCAACCCAACAATCCAAACAATTAATCACATAATCTCTATCATGTTTTCAGTGATAAAACCTAACAAAGAACTAGCCCAAAACCTCAGCAAATCTCAAGAGTGATCCTTCACCCAACACACATGCAAAACTCTAATATTTCAAACGAAAACCAGCTGCAAATCAACACAACTCAACCATATTAAAAGCTTACCTTAAGCAGAAGTGAATCCTTAAACCAATTCTTCAAGCTCTAAGCCTCTAGCTCCTGAAATCCCAACTGAAATCCTTTAGTCCTTGCTTAAATTCACCAAGGATTCCCCAAGCTTCCAAAGGATAAACTCCAAGAGAGAGAGAGACAGAAGGGAGGGTCGGTTTCTTCTTTTCCTAAAGGCTTCTCTTGTTTTTTGTTTTATTTAACTTAGTCTCTAAGGTTACCTCAAGACTCGGGTTGCCAAAAACGTCCCCGAGGGCAAAATAGTAAATTTCCCCAATATTCCCTTTTAAACATTCTAACCTCAAATATATCTCCAAATATTTATTTTCATAATCCGATAACCCCATAAAACATCTAATACCCGAAATACCCCTCGACTCGCCCCGAGTCGGATTCTCAACCCCGTTGTGACTTTCTGGCTAACAGCTCCCAAGGACTATCTCGGATCGTGCTACATAGATATATCACAAGTATATCGCATTTATCTCATTTATGCCCTCAACAGGCTAAAATTAAAAACATGCCCCTAATATCCAAATGGGGCTCACACGCATATTTAATTCAACTAAACATGCATCGCTAATCACATATTCACATAAATTCACATATTATAGCAATAATTCACTTATTGCCCTCCAGGCACGTTAATCAAGGCCCTAAGCCTTATTAGCAAATTTGGGTCATTACAACTATCCCCTCCTTACAGAAATTCGTCTTCGAAATTACCTGAACAACTCAGGACACCGCTCCAGCATCTTTAATTCAAGTTCCCACGGCGCCTCCTTAATCTTGTTGTTCCTCCACGACACTTTCACCAAGGCGACGCTCTTGCTCCGCAAGACTTTATTCTTCCGGTCAAGGACCTGAACTAGCTTCTCCTCATAGGACAAATACTGATCCAACTCCAAATTCTCATAACTCAGCACATACATTGAATATGACACATACTTCCGGAGCATGGATGCATGAAAAACATCATGAACCCCTGAAAAAGCTGGAGGCATCGCCAATCTGTAAGCTACCTCTCCAACCCGTTCCAGAATCTCGAAGGGGCCAACAAACCTAGGGCTCAGCTTGCCCCAAACACCAAATCGTTTCACTCCCCTCAAAGGTGAAACCCTAAGAAACACATGGTCACCAACCTGAAATTCCACCCTCCTGCGTTTCAGGTCTGAATAACTCTTCTGGCGACTCTGGGAGGCAAGCATTCGCGCTCTAATCTTCTCAATCGCCTCATTGGTTCTCTGAACCATCTCAGGATCCAAATAACTCCTCTCACCTGTCTCATCCCAATGGATAGGTGATCTACACTTCCTTCCACAAAGCATCTCATACGGAGCCACTCTGATAGTCGCCTGATAATTGTTGTTGTACGAGAACTCAATCAAAGGGAAATACTTACTCCAAGATCCCCCAAAATCCATCACACAGGCTCGCAACATATCCTCTAATATTTGAATCGTCCTCTCAGACTGTCCATCTGTCTGAGGATGATAAGCGGTACTAAATCGTAATTGCGTGCCCATAGCCTTCTGCAGACTCTCCCAAAACTTAGAAGTGAAGGTGGGGTCCCTGTTGGATACTATCGACCTCGGAGCCCCATGAAGTCGAACAATTTCCTTCACATATAACTCAGCATACTGCTCCACAATATAAATCGTCCTGATAGGAAGAAGTGGGCGGACTTGGTATACCTATCCACAACCACCCAAACCAAGTCATGCTGTCCCATGGTCCTCAGCAAACCAACGACGAAATCCATGGTGATATCTTCCCACTTCCATTCTGGAATCCCCCACAACAATTTAAGCACTTGGCCTGCTGGCCTCTGATGTTCAGCCTTGACCTGTTGACAAGTTAAGCACTTGGCCACATAATCCACCACATCCCTCTTCATGCCCGACCACCAATACAAAGATCTCAGATCCTGGAACATCTTCGTCGTACCTGGATGTAAGGAATAGGGAGTGGTATGCAGTTCATCTAAGATCTCCCGCCGGATATTAGAATCCATCGGGACACAGATCCGACCCTTGTATTTTAGTAACCCTATCTCTGAAATAGAAAAGTCCTTAGCCGCTCTGACTAAGACATTCTCTCTGTGACCTCTCAACTGGGAATCTTTCCCCTGCGCCTTCTTGATCCTTTCAAGGAGTGTAGACTGAAGAGTGATGTTGGCTAACCAGCCAACCACCAACTCTATACCTGCTCTAGTCATATCCTCAGCTAGCTTTTCAGATATCTATCTCGAACTGAACAACTGTCCTAGGCCTTTCCGACTCAATGCATCAGCCACTACATTAGCCTTCCCAAGATGGTATAGGATATCACAATCATAATCTTTAACCAACTCTAGCCACTGTCTCGGGTTCATATTCAGATCTTTCTGAGTAAAGAAGTACTTCAAGATCTTATGGTTGGTGTATATCTCGCACTTCTTACCATATAGATAATTTCTCCAAATCTTAAGTGCAAATACCACCGCTGCCAACTTCAGATCATGCGTGGGATATCTCTGCTCATACTCCTTTAAATGTCTTGATGCATAGGCTATCACCTTACCAGCTTGCATCAGCACACACCCCAAACCCTGTCTGAAGCATCACAATAAACCACAAACTTTTCATTATCTGTCGGCAGACTCAACACTGGTGCGGTGATCAGTCGCCGCTTCAACTCTTTTAAACTTTCTCACATCTGTTTGTCCAGACATACTTTGTCTTTTTCTTTGTCAATTCTTTCAATGGCGTAGCTATTATGGAGAACCCCTCAACAAACCACCGATAATATCCTGCCAATCCCAAAAAACTCCCCACTTCAGGAACGCTGCTCGGTCTAGGCCAATCTTCCACTGCATCAATCTTACTTGGGTCAACCAGAATCCCCTCCTTACTGACAATATGGCCCAGAAATGTAACTTGTGGTAACCCGAACTCGCACTTGCTGAACTTAGCATATAACCTATGCTCCCTTAACCGCTGTAATACTAACCGCAGATGCTGCTCATGCTCTCTCTCTGACTGAGAGTACACCAAAATGTCATCAATGAACACAATCACAAACTTATCCAAATAATCCTTGAAAACATTATTCACCATATCCATAAAAGCTGCTGGGGCGTTGGTTAATCCAAAGGACATAACCAAGAATTCATAGTGTCTATACCTCGTTCGGAAAGCAGGCTTTGGTATGTCCTCCTCTTTAATCCTTAATTGGTGGTAACCTGATCAGAGGCCTATCTTGGAAAACACTGTTCTTCCCTGTAACTGATCAAATAAATCATCGATCCTAGGCAGTGGATACTTATTCTTAATGGTTAACTTATTCAGCTCCTTGTAGTCAATACACATCCTAAGAGATCCATCCTTCTTCTTGACGAACAACACAGGAGCACCCCATGGCAAGAAACTCGGTCTAATGAACCCCAAATCAAGTAACTCCCTCAACTGAATCTTCAACTCTAATAACTTTGCTGGAGCCATTCTGTAAGGTGTCCTAGATACTGGCTCCGCCCCTGGCGCCAATTCTATAACAAAATCAATCTCTCGCTCAAGCGAAAACCCTGGAAAATCTGCTGGAAATAAATCTGGAAACTCACACACCAATCTAGTCTCACCTGATCCAATCGAGACAACCTTAGAGGAATCCACAACATTCGCTTGGAATCCTATGCAACCTCCGTGCATCAGGTCTCTAGCCTTCAGTGTTGAAATCATAGGTATTCGTGGTCGACCCACTGTTCCCATAAATACAAAGGGTACCTCTCCTTCTGGTTCAAAAGTCACCATCCTGCACTTGCAATCAATCATCGCCCCATACTTCGATAACCAGTCCATCCCTAGGATCATATCGAAGTCATCCATCACAAGCTCAATCAGATCAGCAAACAATTCCCTACAATCTACCTCTATTGGTAAAGATCTAATCCACCTCCTAGAGAATACCAGCTCCCCAGTCGGCAACAAAGTCTGAAAACCCCTAGCATACAAAACACTAAGTCTACACAGCTGATCTATCACTCTAGCAGACACAAACGAGTGAGTAGCTCCCGAATCAAACAATGCAGTATAAGAAGAACTAGCACTAGAAATCTGACCTGTGACAACCGAGGGGCTAACCTCAGCCTCAGTCTAAGTCAAAGTAAATACTCTGGCAGGAGCGAGATTGTCGCTATGCTTCGGCTCCTCTTGCCCGACTTGTGGGTAGTCCCTCTTCAGATGATTGGCACTCCCATAGACAAAGCAAGCCTTAATCCTGCACTCACCCTGATGTCATCGTATACACCGAGGACACACTGGAAAACTCCTCCAGTTGTCACTTCCGCCCTGACGGCCAATAGAACAACCCCGTGCCCTCCTATCTGAACTGGGAGGAAAAAAGGAATCTGGGGCCTTCCTCTTCTGCTCATTTGAGCCACTACACCGACTGGATCCAATAAAAGGAGACACTATCCTCCTAGCATTGCGCCTAACAACGCTTTCCTTCCAAATCTAATCTTCGGCCCCCTCAGCTGTAAGGGCCTTGTCCACAATCTGAGCATAGGTAGTAGTCTCTGGATCCAAGGTGATTTTTACATCACGGGCAATCATAACATTCAATCCCCGTATAAATCTGTCTCTTCTTGCCGTATCAGTCGGCACTAAATCTGGTGCAAACTTCGCCAATCGGTCAAATCTCAAAGCATACTCAGTCACGGTCAACCAGTTCTGAGTCATGTTGATGAACTCGTCAACCTTCGCAGCTCGAACTGCAACACTGTAATACTTCTCATTAAAGATATTTCTGAACTATTCCCAAGTCATAATGGCTACATTCCTTCTCTGAACCACCACATCCCACTAGATGCGGGCATCCTCTCTGAACATGTAACTAGCACAAGCTACCCTCTCGTTTCCCTCAACCCTCATAAAATCCAGAATTGAGGAAATAATATTCATCCACTGCTCTGCCCGTAGTGGGTCTGATCCACCTTCAAAGGTGGGAGGATGCTGTTTCTTGAACCTCTCATACAAAGGTTCCCACTTGTTCTCCATAACAGGTTGAACCGGCAATGGCACCACAACGTGCTGAACTGGCAACCCAGTGACCTGTGGAGGGGCCTGCTACCTCAACTGTTGAAGCTCTTCCTTTGTATGTTGCAGTCTTGCTTCCATTTCGGTGAGCATATCTTCCCAATTCTGTGGGGCAGGTGGAGGGTCCTGACCTTGGTTATCATCCTCAGCCCTACTACCGCGGAGTCTAGATGATTGTCGAGGAATCTCAACAAATATGCCTGCAATCAACGACGCCATTCATCAGGCATGATAACAACATCCAAAACCATCTCCCAATTCACGTCAGCTAACCCATAGACAACAATCCACATAACATACAGATAACATATAACACACAACGGGCCTTGCCCTGGCATCATGCATATGTTATATCATTCATCATGCTCTATATAAAATAAGCAGGCAAACTGGGCATTGAAGCACATATTCAAGCATATTAGTCAATCATACCAACCAACCCTGAGTCGAGCTTGTCACTGACAGCGAGCGTACATGTTTGGTCAATCGTCAGAAACCATAAACCTTGGCTCACTCTGATACCAAGTTGTAACGCCCTACTTCCCTAGAGTTGTTACTAATTGATTTTAAAACGTGCATTTAACTCGCTAATCGAGGTTTTAAGACAAACGTGTAATTAAACCATAAACAGGGACATAAACTTTGAAAATAATTCCATTTACCGAAAATCATAAAGCGTTTAAAATTTGGGATCCCAAAACACTATTGAGAAATGTTTACAACACATAAATACAAGCAGAGTCGACTAGACAACAAAATCTAAGTTTAGTAAAATCATCTCCCAAAACACCCCTGGCCGTGGCAGCCAGGCAAGCCAAACATGTATGCGCTGCGTCACGCTCTCCGTACTCATGGTTGGTCGACTTTTCCCTTGCCCTTACCTGCACCACAGAGCACCCGTGAGTCGAAGCCCGGCAAGAAAACCCTCACAAGTAGATAACATATGTATATCAAACACTTAGCATATAAACAGGCCATTAATAGGCTATACAGATGGCCATGTCGTCCCAGGCTCTTTACCAGGCCCTAGGTTCGCGGTCCACACCATAAGGATATCCCAGGTATCCTTTAGGGTCTTACCCTGGCATCTCACACTTCGCGTGCTAAACGCTGCTCCCGGCCTCTTGCCGCACTGACCTTGCACTCCACGTGCCTATCGCCATTCTCGACCCCTTGCCGTTCCTGGCCTTGCCGACCTCGGCCTGCGCCATTCCCAAATCTTGCCGAACATTCATACATATGCATACATAGCATAATAAAAAAAAATACCAAACATGAATAAACTCAATCAAAGGGCTACGCCCTGCAACACGTTCATATAAGGCCCTACCCTGCATACAAGCTCTACGGGAACAATAGTTTTCTTACCTGCGTCCCGAGCTTTCCAAGCACCGATGTCGCGAGCACAGTCCCCTAATATGAGCCTCGTTGAAACCCTAGTCACAACACATTAACAATATTCATCCATCAAGTTCTAATCCATTAAATAATTTCGAGCCATAATTCTAATCTCTAGGACCTTGAATTCTATAAATCCGGGTGATAAAATCCTTCTCGAGCCATAACCTTTGAGTCCCAAGCCTAAACAAACTTTAAAGCTCAAAATTTCACTAAGAGTTGCGGCCCCATAAAGCCATGTCGTGGCTCGCCCCCAAAACAGAGAGCAACCCCAATTCAGGGTAGGAGCATTGCGGCCCGCCCTCCTTCCTGGCCACCAATGTGCTTCAGAGGGCCGCGGCTCAGCAAGAACAATGTCACGGCCCGACCCTTCGAACCATGAAAAATCCTACATTGATGCCACAAAAACCCAGCCAATTTATCCCAAAATCAACCCAACAATCCAAACCATTAATCACATAATCTCTACCATGTTTCCAGTAACAAAACCTAACAAAGACCTAGCCCAAAACCTCATCAAATCTCAAGAGTGATCCTTCACCCAACACACATACAAAACTCTAATATGTCAGTAGAAAACCAGCTGCAAATCAACACAACTCAACCATATTAAAAGCTTACCTTAAGCAGAAGTAAATCGCTAAACCAATTCTTCAAGCTCTAAGCCTCTAGCTCCTAAAATCCTAGCTGAAATCCTTTAGTCCTTGCTTAAATTCACCAAGGTTTCCCCAGGCTTCCAAAGGATAAACTCCAAGAGAGAGAGAGACAGAAGGGAGGGTCAGCTTCTTCTTTTTCTAAAGGCTTCTCTTGTTTTTTGTTTTATTTAACTTAGTCTCTAAGGTTACCTCAAGGCTCGGGGTGCCAAAAACATCCCCGAGGGAAAAATAGTAAATTTCCCCAATATTCCCTCCTAAACATTCTATCCTCAAATATATCTCCAAATATTTATTTCCATAATCCGATAACCCCATAAAACATCTAATACTCGAAATACCCCTCGAATCGCCCCGAGTCGGATTCTCAACCCCGTTGTGACTTTCTGGCTAACAGCTCCCAAGGACTGTCTCGGATCGTGCTACACAGATATATCACAAGTATATCGTATTTATCACATTTATGCCCTCAACGGGCTAAAATTACAAACATGCCCCTAATATCCAAACGGGGCCCACATGCATATTTAATTCAACTAAGCATGCATCTCTAATCACATATTCACATAAATTCACATATTATAGCAATAATTCACTTATTTCCCTCCAGGCACGCTAATTAAGGCCCTAAGCCTTATTAGCAAATTTAGGTCATTACAGGTGCCTATGGCAATGGTTGTGCATGAAGGCGCGAACCCGCACGAGTTGGACTCGTGAATCGCGGAAGAACCTAGAGCTGACCTGGTAGAGGAGTTGGAAGAAGTCACGGTTATGAATGTGCCATTGAGAAAGTTGAGGGTAGGAAGAAATCTTATGGGTATCGTGAAGGAGAAGCAGGTAGAATTCCTGAAAGCGAACCTCGACGTATTTGCCAGGAGTCATGAGGACATGGTAGGAATCGACCCATCAGTCATGTGCCATCACTTAAAAATCGACCCAAAAGTAGGGCCTGTGAGGCAAAAGAGGAGAGCGCTAGACCCAGACAGATATGCGGCCCTAAAAGAAAAGGTTGACATGTTGAAGGCAAATGGGTTTATCCGAGAGGCATTCAAACTGTTGACGCGGTTCTTCGCCAACAGGTAATTATACGAATAAATAGGATGGATTAGTGCTAATTGATGAACCGTAATATGAAAATAATTATATTCTGGATTTGAGAAACTAATAGCATGGGAAGATGGTCACTCCTTTTTTTTAGGTGGTTCGAAGGTTAAAATTCCTCTAGTCCACCAGTCGATATTATTGATATCTCTTGACTATTTCTTACAGAGTGTTTCTTTACAAAAATATGCCAACCCCTTGCACTACCCAGGGTCTTGGTATTTATAGGAAGAAGATATCTGGCATAGCAATGGGGTCATCCCGTGATCTCTTTATCTTTCACGCCATCTCTGTGACACTGATGATTAATTCCTAAACCTTACAGGGAAGTGAGGTCTAATCAATAGGTAAGGATGGGTAATGGGCCGCCTGGCCCAAATCAGATACGGGATGCCCGAATGCACATGTTTATACTGCGCACCTGAGAAATCAGGAATAAAACAGACATGTGATGTCTGATATATGCACGTTTATATTGCGTGGTTGACTTTACGAGAATTCGGGTGTCAGATCTCTGCAACATCACGAGCTTAATATGGTGCCAGCTCGTGACACTCATACTGCTGACACGATGCATTTGAGTAGCAGTTAACTCTCTAATAAGCTCAGGCTGGACTGATGGAGGTCCGTAACCAAACAGCTCTGGGTGGATGATTTACACGTGGCAGATCGAATTAGGCCTTTTTCTAGCCCGCCAATAGTGTGTAAATATTTAGGGCATACATTTTCCCCCCAAGCCCCTGCTCGTGACCCATGACGTCATTTGTGACCTTCACAGCGGGGGCTTTTAAGTTTCCTTTCGACTCTTCCTGCCCCGCCCATTGCGTGGGTATCGGACACATGGAGCGCCGTGGTTGGCGACTATTTAGTTTCTGAGAGTTGCATTAAATAGCCTAGCCTGCTTTCGGCCGTCGTTTCACCTCTCGAGTTATGACCCTCGCATCTCGCATTAATCTGATCGAACGGTCCTCATTCCTTTATGTCTCTTACGTATATATAAGGTTGGCCATCTTCCGTCCTCGTTCTAACCCACAAATAGTGCGCAGATATTTAGGGCATACACTACCCAATATGGTTATCAAACCAGGTGTTAGTCCCAAAACCCAACGAAAAGTGGAGGACTTGTGTAAACTTCACTAACCTCAATAAAGCCTGCCCACAGGACAACTTCCCGCTTCTTAGGATAGACTAGTTAGTAGACGCCACGGCGGGGCACGAGTTACTTAGCTTCATGGATGCATATTCCGGGTACAACAAAATACCCATGAACCCAGCCGACGAAGAGCACACTTCGTTCATAACAGACAAGGGGCTTTATTGCTACAAAGTGATGCCTTTTGGTTTAAAAAATACAGGTGCGACTTATCAGAGGCTGGTGAACAGAATTCTTGGGAATCAAATAGGAAGGAATATGGAAGTGTACATGGACGATATGCTAGTAAAGTCAAAGAAGGCAGAAGAACTCACAAACGATCTCAGTGAGACGTTCAACACTCTTCGGAAGTTCAGGATGAAGCTAAACCCACTCAAGTGCACCTTCGAAGTTTCATCAGGGAAGTTCCTGGGTTTTATGGTGAATTCCTGAGGTATCGAGGCCAATCTTGACAAAATCAAGGCATTGCTGGAAATGAGCCCTCCACGAAGCAAGAAGGAGGTGCAGTGTTTAACTGGGAGAGTAGCAGCCCTCAATAGGTTCATCTCCAGGTCCACTGAAAAATGCCTCCCTTTCTTTAACATCCTAAAAGGGAGCAAAAAGTTCGCTTAGGATGATGATTGTTGAGAGGCCTTCACCAAGCTGAAGGAACACCTTGGGAAACCACCCCTTTTGGCCAAGCCAGAAAAAGGGGAGAAGTTGAACTTGTATTTAGTCGTATCAGAACATGCCATAAGTGCCGCCCTAGTCAAAGGAGAAAAGAAGAATATCCAACCCGTGTACTACGTGAGGAAGCGGTTGGTAGACGAAGAAACCCGGTACCTAGAAATAGAGAAGTTGGCATAAGCCTTGACAATGGCTTCTAGAAAGCTGAGACCCTATTTTCATGCTCATGCCATCGAGGTGCTGACCAATACCCCTTTGCATCAAATCTTGCATAAGCTGGAAACTTCAAGAAGGTTGTTAAAGTGGTCGATTGAATTGAGTCAATTTGACATCACTTACACCCCAAGGACCTCCATCAACGGACTGGTACTTGCAGACTTTATAGTCGAGTTGGTACACCGACCCCATGAGGAGGGAGAAGTAGAAGAAAATGAACCGGCGCATGAAGAGGAAAAACACCTTGAAGAATTGAGCCTCCATGTAGACGGGGCATCTAATGAGGGAGGAGCTGGCGCTGGCATAATGATGATGGGACTTGAGGGGCACAAGATGTATTGCGCCTTAAGATTCAGGTTCGAAGCTTCCAATAATGAAGCAGAATACGAGGCACTGTTGGCTGGCCTGCGGCTAGCTAAGGAGTTTTAGGTAACCCATTTGTATGTCTTTAGTGACCCACAGCTGGTAGTGTTTCAGGTGAAGGGTGAATATCAAGCTAGAGGCCCAAAAATTGCTGCATATCTCGCCAAGGTGAGGGGGTATTTGGATCAGTTCAAAAAATACACCATAGAACAGATCCCAAGGGAGCAAAACACAAACGTCGATGCACTCGCAAAACTCGCCTCCACTCGAGACGAAGACACGCTTCAGTCCATCCCAGTCGAATACCTCTCCAGGCCGAGCATAGCAGAAGAAAAGGTCCATATGGTCAATAGCCTTGAGGAGTCATGGTTTGCACCCATTGTGAGATACTTAAATGGCGGACCTTGCCTTCAGACAAAAAAGATGCCCTTAAGCTGACCTACAAAGCCGCCCAATACACCCTAGTAGACGGAGTCTTATATAAGAGGGGCTTCTCTATCGTGCTCCTACGGTGCGTAGATAAGGGAGAGGCTTTAAAAATTTGGCAAGAGATACACGAAGGGGAATGTGGAAATTATGCTGGGAGGCAGTCCACGACAAAGAAGGCCATTCGCCAGGGGTATTATTGGCCTACCATGGAGAAGTACGCGAGTGATTTTGCGAAAATGTGTGACAAGTGCCAGAGGCATGCAAATTACCCCAAACAGTCACCAAATGAGCTGGTGAGCATGACCAGTCCATGGCCCTTTGCTTTGTGGGGATTGACTTGATTGGAGCGTTACCAACAGGAAGAGGAGGAGCAAAATACGTGATGGTAGCAGTCGATTATTTTACTAAGTGGGTGGAAGCAGAGCCTCTAGTTAACATAACGGCTAAGCAAATCACCACCTTCATCAACAAATTTATCGTCTGTAGGTTTGGAGTACCCTACAAGATAATCTCCGACAATGGGATGCAATTTGAAGGAGTAGTATTCGAGGAATATTGCAGGGAAAAAAGGATCAAGAGGAGTTTCTCTGCTGTCGTACACCCACAAGCCAATGGACAAGTGGAGGCCATCAACAAGATCCTAAAATGGAACCTGAAAACAAAGTTGGAAAAGTTGAAAGGGGCCTGGGTCGAAGAACTTCCCAATGTGCTTTAGGCCTACAGAACCACACCTCGTTCCACCACGGGAGAGACACCTTTTTCCTTAGCCTATGGCTGCGAGGCTGTCCTTCCAATAGAAATGAAGATTAACTCCATTCGCACACAAGCATATGATGACCAGGCCAATATCGCAGCATTAGCCGGGAATTTGGACCTGTTGGAAACTAAAAGAGACGGGGCACAACTGAGGCTAGCCACATATCAACAACGAGCCACGAGATATTATAATTCGAAGGTGCGAGAGAGGGCGTTTAGAGTAGGAGACCTCATGTTGCAGAAAGTCCTGCCCAACACTCGAGATCCGAGCGCGGGTGTGTTAGGGCCAAACTGGTAAGGGACCTACCAAGTTCCCCAGGTTGTGCCCCCTAACACCTACAAGCTGGCACGCTTGGATGAAACCATGGTACCTAGAGCATGGAATGCAGAACATCTAAAGAAGTATTATCAGTAAGACTTCCATGATGAGGCAAGGTTGTTATTGACCTGTCTAACGTGCAGGTTAAATGTAATAGTTATAAGTTCAATGTGAACTCCTTAATATGTAGCAAGAACAAGTCACATTAAGTTACCCTGTACTTCACCTGTTTTCAATGAATGTGTTGTGACATTAAGTGAATATATAGTAATGTTTCTTGTTTAAGCAAAATGATTATCAAAATGCATGAATGGAATCATCAAAGTGTCTGCCGAGATAAATCTCACCAACCACTTGGGGGGCAGAGTACATAGGGGGTCGAAAAAAAAGGGGTCCCAAACGAGACCCCTATATCCTACAAGGACCCATTTTATCAGGAGGATCCTAAAAGGATAACTATGAATAATGATAAGAAGGATGCTTCTCGTAAGAGATAATAAGTGCGCGCAAAACTATATAAAAGGATAACTAGAACCCAAATGGTCAATATATCCTTATAGGTACAATCAAGAGGCACCAAAGAGGGACCTATTGAACCCCTTCGCATGGGCTCCAAAGGACCTCAAGCCTGATAAATAAAAAAGATAACCTATCGAACCCCTTCGCATGGGCTCCAAACGACCTCAGGCCTAATAAATAAAAAAGAGAACCTATCAAACCCCATTGTGCGGGCTCAAAAGGACCTCCAACATAGAGGAATAAAGATGACTGATCACATATGTATATATATAAAAAAGAAAGAGTTTTGATAATGTAACAGGACTCAGAGAAATTAGAAGCAAAGTAAGGCTTAAATGAGCATACAACCACATTGGACTGAACGTCAAAAATCGCAGAATGATAATCTTAAGGACTCTTGCTGTAGGCATTCCACTCAGCCACCCTGGCAACAACGTGATCACCAAAGGAGGAGAAATCAAAGTTAGGATTTTGCCTCCATACTCTGTAGAGGGCGCGCTCTATGGATCTATACTCAATGTCAGCCTTATCCACCTCTAAGGAAGCGACCCTCCCCTACAACGTTGTGATGATAGCCTTTGCACCCTCAAGGTCGGCCTCTAAGAAAGTGACCTTCTCCTGCAGCATCACGGCCTTGGAAATCGCCCTCTTCTTCTTTTTTGATGATGAAGAGGCCTTCACCAGGGCCTTCACAAGCTTAAGTTTGGTTCCAGCAAGTTCCCTCTGTAACGCCCTACTTCCTTAGAGCCGTTACTAAGTGAGTTTTAAGGCAAAACAGTGCAATGAGCTCGCTAACCGAGGTTTTGAAACAAAAGTGTGACTAATAAAGAAAGTTAAGGCTGTAATCTTTGAAAATGCGTTGACTCAATAAAACTTCTAGTATTAAACAATTGGGATCCCAAAATAAGGTTTGAAAACTAATTACATCTTGAAATAAGTTTACAGTTGATAAATTCTAAAATCATAGATTATTACAGCCATTTTCAAATAAACCCCCAATCAAAGCAGTCGGGCAGGCCAAACATGTACGTGTCGCTTCACGCTCTCCGTACTCATGGTTGGTTGACTCAGTCATTGCCCTTACCTGCAACACAGAGCACCCGTGAGCCGAAGCCCAGCAAGAAAACTCGTGCAGAACATAACATATGCAATTTATACAGTTTATCATAACAGATAATCCACATACAAACAAGTCAACCATTAGACTAAGCAAACACGGCCATGCCGCCCCCGAAGCCTTACCGAAGCCTGGGGTCTCGGTCCTCACCGTAGGGATATCACACGTATCCCTTGGGTCCTACCCTCACCATAAGCATCCCATGTGCTAGGTGTTACTTCCGGCTCCGCTGCCGTACCCGGCCTACGCCGCACTCGGCCCTTGCCGTTCATTTCATTATAATCATACAAAGCATAAATCAAACAACATTCATACAATTATCAATACATGTAAGTCTACACCCTAACATGTAATGCAATATAGGGCCATGCCCGGCAATCATCTCATCATGCAATATAGGGCTGTGCCCCGCAATCACACTATGGGCCCACGCCCTATCCTACGGGTGTTATAGTTTTCTTACCTGTCAATTCGATAGCTTAAACCACCTGACTCCTGGAGCACGATCCACTCGAGCCTTAGCGCACACCTAGGCACAAACATAGGTCAAAGTCAACACCGAACCCCAAGTCCGAATACCTAGCCTCGGGACCAATCCCGAGCCCCCGGGAAGTCCCAAATCCCCAAAACAAAGTGGCGGAAACAAGCCCCGAACCCTAGGTCAAAATCCCTCATCAAAACTCAAAAATTCCCCTCTGTGAACAGTGCAGCGCTATAGCGCTCTAAAGAGGGCGCTGTAGCGCTACAAGCAGAATGCACCCCCCAGAAACAGGGACTAGCACTACAGCGCCCACTGACTAGCGCTGTAGCGCTAGTTGCAGCCCAGAAAACCCAAAATCGCATTTCTGCGATTTCTTTCACCCAATCTCAAACCAAACTTCCCCAAATCTTTACCAAACTCAAAATCAAGCTTATGAACACTCTCCATTCATCCCAAGCATCCCAAATCCTCAAATCCCAAGATCATTTATCCCAAATCTCAAAATCTACCATGAACAACCCTAAACCAGAAATTCATGCAAACCACAAAGATAGAGTCTTAGAAATCATACCATTGCTGCAAATTTTGACCTTGATTCAACCCTAGGCCTCCTTAGCTTGCTCTCCCTCAAAGCTTGCCCAGAAATCCCCTAAGATTCCCATCAATCCAGCTTAGATACACAGCCCAAACCAGTCAAAACCCAAAACTGAAAACTCTAAAACTTACCTCAAACATTGATGTGTTCTTGCTAAATCTTCAAGTCTAACCCAAGATCCTTGATGCTCAGCCTATCCTTGCTCTCCACTAGGCCTTGCCCCAAGAAATTTGAAGAGAAGAGGTGCTAGAACCCCAAACCGATCCCTTAAAAAACCCATCTGTTTTTCTCTCTTTCTTTCTTTCTTTTTCTTTCATTCTATTCAGCCTATACTCTTTTCTACAAAATCCACTAAGTGTATAAAGCCTCATTTAACCTATCTCAAAGCCAAATGACAAAAATTCCCTTCCCATAAATTCTAAATCCTTTTGTCCAAGTAGGGCCATTTTAGTCATTTTTCCCAATTCCCGCTAATCCTCAAGCGTCTCTAATATTTTCCCGTTGCTTTCCAACACCTGATGTTAATGCTCATAATCCCATCAAGAGGAAATGCAAGGCCAACGTCCCGCGAGGCCCTCACGTGGACCACACCTCCTGTTCCGCGAGGCCATCCTGCGAGGCCATCCCGCGGAGCCCCGTCGTCTCGCGAGGTCATCTCGCGAGGCCCATCCCGCGAAACCATTTCGCGAGGCCGTTGCGTGGGCGAAGTCGGGCCACGTTCCGTGAAGCCATCTCTCGAAGCCGTCCCGCGGAGTCCCGTCGTCTCGCGAGGTCATCTCGCGAGGCCCATCCCGCGAAGCCATTTCACGAGGCCGTCGCGTGGGCGAAGTCAGGCCACGTTCCGTGAAGCCATCTCGCGAAGCCGTCCCGTGGAGCCCCGTCGTCTCGCGAGTCCCATCCTGCAAGGCCATTTCGCGAGGCCGTTGCGTGGACGAAGTCAGGCCACGTCCCGTGAAGCCACATCTCGCGAGGCCCATCCTGCGAAGCCATTTCGCGAGGCCGTTGCGTGGGCGAAGTCAGGCCATCCCGCGAGGCCATCTCGCGAGGCCGTCCCGTGGAGCCCCGTCGTCTCGCGAGGTCATCTCGCGAGGCCCATCCCGCGAAGCCATTTCGCGAGGCCGTTGCGTGGGCGAAGTCAGGCCACGTTCCGTGAAGCCATCTCGCGAAGCCGTCCCGCGGAGCCCCGTCGTCTCGCGAGGTCATCTCGCGAGGCCCATCCCGCAAGGCCATTTCGCGAGTCCGTTACGTGGGCGAAGTCAGGCCATCCCGCGAGGCCATCTCGCGAGGCCGTCCCGCGGAGCCCCGTCGTCTAGCGAGGTCATCTCGCGAGGCCCATCCCGCGAAGCCATTTCGCGAGGCCGTTGCGTGGGCGAAGTCAGGCCACGTTCCGTGAAGCCATCTCGCGAAGCCGTCCCGCGGAGCCCCGTCGTCTCGCGAGGTCATCTCGCGAGGCCCATCCCGCAAGGCCATTTCGCGAGGCCGTTGCGTGGGCGAAGTCAGGCCATCCCGCGAGGCCATCTCGCGAGGCCGTCCCGCGGAGCCCCGTCGTCTCGCGAGGTCATCTCGCGAGGCCCATCCCGCGAGGCCGTTTCGCGAGGCCGTCGCATGGGAAAAATCCCCCTATCTCACGGGGTCCTTACGCCACTCCAACCGCGCGAGGCCATACAGCGCCCCGTATGCGAGGCCGCGCGAGGCCATACAGCGCCCCGTATGCGAGGCCGCGCAAGGCCCCACGCGCGAATCCCTGAAGGTCTATCAACCCACCATCTTCTCGGGGTGCCAACGCCCCGTAACTTGACACGCATGGCCCAGAGGCGTCTTGCCTCATTTGCTAAGATGTAGAGCGAGGCCAAGCACTTATCGCCCACGCCCGTGGGTAACCTTAGAATGCCCCAGGCATCCTGTACCAAGGGTCCCGTTCTTTACATCTCGGGATCCCCATGTTTAGGAGATCCGGTACGAGTCGAGTGAGACATATTTGTACGACCAGGTACCAGGTACGGATGCCAGTGCCAGTGAGGATCATGGTCCGTACGTCTACGGACATAGGTCAGAGCCGACACCACTACCTCCTGCGCCAACACGCCTGCTACCACGCCTCAGGAAGGGGTACAGACAAGTAGTGGAGACATCCTCCTGACACCTGCTCCTGTACGGGATGTACAGCCACAACCTCTGAAGCCACTTCCCTAGTACAGTACGTTTGTACCTCTTGGTCCCCTGGACCACTATGTACCTAAGGCCGTTAGAGCCTACTATAAATTGAATTGCAAGGCCACCTGAAGGGGGGTTGGAAATTTTACTGTAGCAGAGACATTAGTGTGAATGAGATACTGAATTCTCTGTTGTTGTTATTCCATTGTTCTTGAGTCATTGTTCAAGTTTTCATAGCTTTCCAATTAGCGATTTCAATTTGATAATTTTTCCAACTTAACTTCGTTGACGAGTTCTCACCGTCAACGGTTTGGCGCTGTCTGTGGGAACGTTAGTTTCAAGCTACTTTTCCACCATTATTTTCGACAAGAAGAAGATGCCGAGACGCTCGAAGCGACTGAGAGAGACGCAGGAGGTCGTAGTTCACTTAAACGGAGTCCAGCTGAAGGCCTCCATGAAGGACGCTCCTCCACCTAGGGACGTGGAGCCCCCGAAAGACCCTGAGGTTCAAGGAGGAGACAGGGTGGCCTCGTCACTGGCTGCTCCACCTGGGGGGAGTCCTCCCAAAGCACCACCGGTGCACGCTGATGAGTTCCCTCCTCCAAAACCGCCGCGGGCACCGAACTCCGGCCGGCAAGACCCAGGCCCTTCTGCCCATAGGCCTGACAAACACCCCCGGGTCCACTCCGTGAGCTCGAGTTCAAAGTCCCAATTTTACGAAGAGGAGATACGTGAGCTCCACCGTAAAAACCAAAGGTTAGAAACTACCTTGGAAAACATGCAAGAGGTCCTTAACGGCCTACTGCAGGGTAAGTCCGGCATAACCTTGCCTAAGAGAAAAGAAAAAGGCAAAGGTGGGGTGGAGACCACTGTGCCAGTAGATGATGGAAGAACCCGACACTCAACTAGCAACACCCCCCGCGCGAAGCAAAATGATCACCCCGAACCGCCTAAGCAGGCCCAAAGGCCAGCGCCGAGAACCACCGCTGCCCCTCGACGTGAGGATGAGGTCACCTCCAAAAGAACACCCCCAGACTTGCGGGAGGAGATCAACAAGAAGAAGGCAGGCAAAGGGACCACACCCCCTGAGGCGCCTCGAGAAGGCAAGGGAAAGTCAGATCCTAGCCCATCCACTCTAAGGGACTCCCTCAGCAAAAGGAGGCAAGACTTAGACACGGAGATGCGGAGCTTGCGGAGCAAGATTGTCACCGCGTCGGGTGGCCAGGCCTTTGAGGAAGACTTCGACCATGAGTCACCCTTCGTGCGAGAAATTCAGGCGATCAGGCTCCCTACCAATTTTAAGGAGCCCAATATGACCCCTTACGAAGGGAACACGGATCCAAAGTACCACCTGGATGCGTTTAACGATCTCATGAAGTTGAGGGGGATTAGAAGTGGTGCCAGGTGTCATTGCTTCGCTGTTACCCTGAAAGGACCCGCATACAAATGGTTCAAAAGGCTAAGGCCAGGGTCCATCAGGTCCTGGCAGCAGTTCTCTGACGAGTTCCTCCAGCAGCACCATGCCGTGCGGGACTACACGATGCCAGGTACCAGCTTGGCCAATGTGAAGCAAGGGGAGAAGGAGAGCCTAAAAAGCTACATTCACTGGTTCAATATGGAGGCCGCAAAGGTGGGGAGCCTAACCCGCCGGGAGTTAAAAATGGCCATTACTGCTGGGGTGCTCCCAGGGAGCAAGTTGTGGGACAACATGCTAAAGAGGAAAGTCACCGACTTGGATGACTTCTATGAAAGAGCACAGAAGTACATCCGTGTGGAGGATGGCCACGCGAACCTGAAGGCCGGAAAGGAGGAGCCCCACGCAAAGCCCCCAATTAACGACGGGCCGAATGTAGCTAAGAAGAAGAGGACGTATGAGGGGTCGAGAGACGACCCGCAGAGGAAGACCAAACGAGGGGGTGATCATAGGCCAACGGCCTATACTTACTATACGAACCTCACTGACACCAGAGAGCATATTTACGTCACCAACGAAGATCGAGTGCCCTTCAAGAAGCCCCCACCAATGAGAAAGGATCGGTCCAAGAGGGACCCCAGTAAATACTGCCAATACCACAAGGACATTGGACACACCACGGCAGAGTGTATCCACTTGAAGGAGGAAATTAAGGAGCCCATCCGCCGGGGGCACTTAGGCCGCTATGTCAAGAGAGAAAGGCAAAGGCCAGAAAACGAGCCCACAGCACCCCAGGCACAGGAGCGAGCCCCAGAGATACAAGGGGAGGTCCGCACCATTTTTGGGGGCCCAGGATTTAGAGGAGATTCTAGGAAGGGACGAGATAAATATGCAAGAGAGGCTCGACGAAGTCCGCCCCCCTGCGTCATGAGTTTAGAACAGCGACCCCCGAAAAGTTTCAAGGGGGAAAACGACTCGATAACGTTCACTGAGGAAGATGCACGAGGGGTACACTTCCCCCACAATGATCCGCTGGTGCTGACAGTCCAGTTGGCAAATATGCGTGTACATCGAGTCCTGGTGGACAACGGGAGCTCAGTGGACATCCTATATCGCCCAGCTTTGGAAAAAATGGGACTGGGCATTCGTCACCTAAAGCCTTGCCAGTCGTCACTATACGGATTCACAGGGGATTCAGTGCAACCCCTTGGGATGATTGAGTTGACACTTACCATGGGGTAGCAACCCCGCCAAACCACAGTCATGTCTAACTTTGTTGTTGTAGATTGCGCATCAGCTTTCAACGCGGTATTAGGGAGGCCCTCCCTGAGAGAATTGAAAGCCATAACTTCAATATATCACTTAGTTGTCAAGTTCCCGACTCTAGGGGGGATCGCGAGTATGAAAGGAGAACAGAAGGAAGCAAGGGAGTGTTATAATACCTCACTTCGCGCGCCTGCAAAGCCACGTGAGCCGATGGCCATGGTGGTGCATGAGGCGATAAGCATGCCCAGAGGGGGTCCGCAGGAGCTGGACCCTCGGGTCGTGGATGAGGCAAGAGCAGAACCGGTAGAAGAAGTAGAGGAGGCTACAGTGACGGAAGAGCCCTTAAGGAAATTGAAGATAGGGAGAAGCCTACAAGGTGACGTGAAGGAAGAATTGATAAGATTTTTGAAGGATAATCTAGACGTGTTTGCATGGAGTCACGAGGACATGGTGGGCATAGACCCCAGCGTAATGTGCCACCACCTGAACATCTCCCCAGGAGCAAGGCCCGTCAGGCAGAAGAGGCGGGCACTCGATCCAACAAGGTACGCAGCGTTAAAGGAGGAGGTTGACATGTTGAAGGCCAATGGGTTCATCCGTGAGTCCTTCTATCCTGTGTGGGTATCAAACCCAGTACTCGTGCCGAAGCCAAACGGGAAGTGGAGGACTTGCGTTGATTTCACGAATTTGAATAAAGCTTGTCCCAAGAACAGCTTCCCACTCCCCAGGATAGATCAGTTAGTAGACGCAATAGCGGGGCATGAGTTACTAAGTTTTATGGACGCCTACTCGGGATACAACCAAATCCCAATGAACCCTGCAGATGAGGAACACACGTCATTCATTACAGACAAAGGGCTCTACTGTTATAAAGTGATGCCCTTCGGGCTCAAAAATGCGGGAGCCACCTATGAAAGGCTGGTGAATAAAATGTTCGCAAATCAGATAGGAAGGAATATGGAAGTGTATGTGGATGACATGCTAGTGAAGACCAAACTAGCAGCAGAGCTCAACAAAGACCTTGGTGAGATGTTTGACACGCTCAGGAAATATCGGATGAAATTGAACCCAGCCAAATGCACCTTCGGGGTATCCTCAGGAAAATTCTTGGGCTTCATGGTTAATTCCAGAGGAATCGAGGCCAACCCCGACAAGATAAAGGCACTCATAGAAATGAGCCCGCCGAAGAATAAGAAGGAGGTACAATGCCTAACAGGAAGGGTGGCAGCCCTTAATAGGTTCATCTCAAGATCCACCGACAAGTGCCTCCCATTCTTTGACATCCTCAAAGGGAGCAAAAAGTTCGCTTGGGATGAAAAATGTGAGGAAGCCTTTGTCAGGTTGAAAGAGCACCTAGGGAAGCTGCCCCTGTTAGCAAAGCCAGAGAAGGGCGAGAAGCTGTACCTATACTTGGCGGTGTCGGAGCATGCCATCAGCGCAGCCTTAGTTAAGGGAGAGAAGAAGCAACAACAGCCCGTATACTATATCAGCAAGCGTCTGGTGGACGCGGAGAGCCGGTATCCAGAGATCGAAAAACTGGCCTATGCGCTAGTAGTGGCGTCGAGGAAGTTGAAGCCTTACTTCCATGCGCATACGATTGATGTCTTAACAGATAGTCCTTTGAGACAAGTCCTACATAAGCCAGAGACCTCAGGGAGGCTAATGAAATGGTCGATTGAGCTAAGTCAGTTTGATATTGTCTACACCCCGAGGGCCTCCATCAATGGACAGGTGCTGGCAGATTTTATAGTAGAATTCACCCATCAGCCGAATGAAGGACAGAGTGAAGGAGGGGCGCAGCCTGTTGTGGAGGATGAATAGGGAGATGTAGAGGAGTGGAGTTTGCATGTTGATGGGGCGTCAAATGAAGGAGGATCAGGAGTGGGCATCATGATGACTGGGCCCGAGGGACACAGAATGTACTGCGCGATCCAGTTTGGGTTCGAAGCCTCCAATAATGAGGCGGAGTACGAGGCGCTCTTAGCTGGCCTGCGCCTAGCCCAGGAATTGAAAGTAACGCGCCTTCATATTTTCAGTGACTCGCAATTGGTGGTATGCCAAATAAAGGGGGAGTACCAGGCAAGGGGGCCCAAGATGGCAGCATATTTAGAGAAGGTGAAGGGCTACCTGGGACGAATGGGGGCATATACTATAGAGCAAATCCCCAGAGAAAAGAACACCCATGCTGATGCACTTGCAAAGCTGGCATCTACCAAGGATGGTGATGTCTTGGAATCAATACCCGTGGAGTACTTTCCAAAGCCCAGCATCTAAGGCGCAGATGTGCACATGATCAGCGTCCCAAAGAAATTATGGACCGAGCCAATCAAGAGGTACCTGGAGGGAGGAGTCTTGCCTGTGGATAAAAACGAATCTCGGAGGTTGGTATACAAGGCCGCAAGGTACGCCTTGATAGATGGGGTCCTTTACAAAAGAGGATTCTCCATGCCTCTCCTGCGGTGTGTAGAAGAAGAGGAGGCGTTGAAGGTGTTACAAGAGATCCATGAGGGGGAGTGCGGCAACCACGAAAGTGGACCCTCCACGGCTAGGAAGGCCATAAGACAAGGATACTACTGGCCTTCCATGGAGAAAGACGCACAGGACTTTTCCACGAAATGCAACAAGTGCCAGAGGCACTCCAATTTCCCTCGAAGACCCCCAGGCGAACTGACCAGCATGCCCAGCCCCTGGCCCTTCGCTATCTGAGGGATAGACTTAATCGGCGCTCTTCCTACAGGCAGAGGTGGAGCGAAGTACGCGGTGGTGGCAGTGGATTATTTCACCAAGTGGGTAGAAGCGGAACCCCTTGTGAAGATAACCGCTAGGCACATCACCTCTTTTGTCAACAAATTCATCGTATGCCGGTATGGGGTACCCTACAAAATTATTTCCGACAATGGCACCCAATTTGAAGGAGGAGCCTTCGATGAATACTGTAAGGAAAGAGGTATAAGGAGGAGCTTCTCTGCGGTGGTACACCCCCAGGCCAATGGGCAGGTGGAGGCCATCAACAGGGTCCTAAAGAAGAACCTAAAGACAAATCTGGAGAAGATGAAAGGAGCCTGGGCAGATGAGCTACCAAATGTGCTGTGGGCTTACAGAACCACCCCACGCACGACAACTGGGGAGTCCCCATTCTCCTTGGCCTATGGATGCGAGGCTGTGCTCCCAGTCGAAATGCGAGTCGTGTCCCGCAGGGTGCAGGCGTATGAAGACGAAGCCAACCACATAGCCCTGACCGAAAGCTTAGACCTCCTGGAGGAAAAGAGAGAAAAAGCCCAGATGAGGGTGGCGGTATACCAGCAACGCGCCGCAAGGTACTACAATTCGAGGGTGCGAGAGAGAACTTTCAGAGTCGGCGACCTGGTGCTGAGGAAGGTGTTCCCAAACACACGAGACCCAGGTGCAGGAGTGCTGGGGGCAAATTGGGAGGGACCCTACCAAGTTGCTCAGTGCATCCCCCCAAACACTTACAAGCTGGCGCGCATGGACGACACCATCGTACCCCGGCATGGAACGCGGAACACCTGAGGAAGTACTACCAGTAAGGCGCCCATGCCCACGGATAAAAGCACAAGTGTAGCGCGCTGCCTTGATATGGTAGGAAGAAATCAAAGAGGTTACCTAGATAACCTCCTAAGTAGGCGTGAGCCTTTTTATTTTGTTTTATGTGAAAATCACCTATGTACCGTTGCAACTGCGTGTATGAGACCATTATGTTACGAATATAATGAATGAAACCACGTATTATAAGTAAAACTGTTAGCCTCTTCGTGTGTTTTTTTTCTTCAGTACCCGGGCATCAGCCAAAGTGTCCGCCGAAATAAATTTCACCAAACACTTGGGGGGCAGGACAGGGGGCGGTAACACAGCTAGCAAGGGAAGCCTGAAAAGGACCCTTTAACGGAGGGTCTTGGAGAGGACCCCTCGCCCTCCTAAAAAAGAGGTTCCTAAAAAAGACCCCCTGATAAGGGATCTTGAAAAGGGCCCTCAATTAGGAGGAGCCTAAAAATGACCCCCTATGCATTAGGAGGACCCGAGAAGGACCCCTTTTATCGGGGCCTAGACGAAGCCCCTAAACATAGAAAGTAGTAAAAAGACCTTGCAAGGCCTCCCCTGAGTTTACGAGGATTAGCTACCCTCGTGAACATCAAGGAGGCCAAAAGGCCTTACGAAAGAAAAATATATATATATAGTGACAACACTAATAAGTCTAGAGCGGCCACCAAGCCGCCTAGCCAAAAAGGGTCCCAAAAGAGACCCTTGCCGAAATAGTACTATGCAAAAGGACGAGAGGGACGCCTCTCGCAAAGAAATAATAAGTGCGCGCAAGAAAAACCTAAAAGGATAACTAAGACCCAAGGGGTCAAAATATCCTTACAGAAACCACCAAGAGGCACCAAAAGAGGTCCCAGTGAACCCTCTCACATGGGATCCAAAGGACCTCCAGCCTGACAAATAAAAGAAGGGAACCAACCAAACCGCGTCATACAGGCATAAAAGGGCCTCAAATGCAATAGAACAAGAAATAAACAGCAACATCACATGTACTCATACATTAAAAAAAAAAAAAAAGGGAGTTCTCAAGATAATACAAGGGTTACTAACAGAAAAGTAGCACTAGTAATGACGCTACATAATAAAAAACAAGAAAGGAGCGAGACTATTTCAAGGCCTCCTGTAGTGGGCACTCCACCAGGCCGCTCGGGCAACAGCTTGCTCGCCGAAAGAGGAGAAGTCAAAGTTGGGATCCTGCCTCCACACATTGTAAAGAGCCCGGTCTATAGACTTGCGCTCGGTTATGACCCTCTCCGCCTCCAAGGAAGCGACCTTCTCCTGAGCCGACTGTAGTTCAGCCCTAAGGGCCTCAACTTCAGTCCCCATTTGGATAACCATCTCATGCGACCCGGATGCAGCGGCCTTGGCCCCCTTGAGCTCGCGCTCCAAGCATTTGGCCTTGCCCCTCAGCTCCTTGATCTTAGTCTTCAGCTTACCATTCCTCGAGTCCGACTTGGCATACTTAGTCTGGGCTTTTGACAATTGGACCTTAGTTGCGCTAAGCTCATTTTCGAGCTCCTGGACCTGGACTATGAGGCCGTCCCTTTCAGTGGTAGATGCGGAAAGGATGCCAGTCGAGTCAGCATCTCGAAGAGACACGATATAGACCTGCACAAGAAAACAAATGGCATCAACAATAAGTAACAAAAAGAAGAACGCAGGTGCATCTGTGCATAATGCTAATCAACGCAAGGTGCAAAGCCTCACCCAGGCCGCGGCACGCCTTAGCATCTCCCCGAGGTCTGATTGAGTCACGTTCCCCAGGCCCCTCCAGTCGGAGACAGGGAGACTCGCAGCTATTGGAACGAAACGCTGCCCATAAACTGAGGCCATCCTGGTCACCCAAGCCTCTGCCTCCATGCTAGGAATATCTGGTTGGACCGGAACAGACGACCCACTCGCCGAGGCAGGAGGAGGCACAGCAGAAGAGAAAAATTGAGATTTTGGTGCATCAGCAGGGAGCTCCGCGAGCCCGACGAAATCAGCATCCGGTACGTCGAGGTCATGAGGGGTCGGAGGGAAGGCATCGCCGCCATCATGGCCAGGAGGGGCGTAGCATCCTGCCGTGGCCTGCGGGTCCAGAGGGTGAAAGGCCGTGTCCTGGACGTGGGGGTCATGAGGAGGACATCCCCCTGGGGACAGGGGGGCATCCTCCATCTCCACCTCAACCGCATCCTCATGCAGTGATGGCCCAGCCGACGTAGCCGCAACCTTCTTAGACCCGGTGATCGACCATAGGAACTTAGAGTTAGTGACCGGGGACAATTGGTGGCGGGTGAGATTTTCCACCGTAAAAAGGACCGTCGCCTTCTTCTGAGCGGAATCTGCAGCAATGAGTTTGCCTATGGCCTCCGCCTCAGACCCGATGACCGAAGGATCCGCAAAGTACCCTACAAGAACCACGTCAATGTCAATACAAGCGAGAGTGCAAAACAGTAAGTTCTAGTAAGAGAGAAGGAAGGATCAGGATACTTACTAGGATTACCACGGAAGCTTTCACGAACCGAGAGAGGCCCCTCTACCCAAAAAAATCTTGCTTCCATGGCCCGGTATTGGACACCGAGCCCTCTATTAAGGGGAGCTCACTGTTGGCCTTTTGCAAGTAGTAGAAGCCTTTACACCTGGGCAATGCTATAAGGTTATACAAAGTATGCACCTCCTGCGCCGTCGGGGCGCGTTTCTCATTGTCCTTAAACCAGATGAAGAGGCAACTTAAGGTCAGCCAACTGTTGGGCGACAGTTGGAGAGGGGCCAAATCAAAATAATTGAGAACCGCCACGAAGAATGGATGCAGAGGAATGGTGCCACCCGCCTTCAGAATTTGTTCTCTCAAAGCCACAAAGCCCCGTTTAGGGCGGTCAGCCCGGCAAGTCTCTTGAGGAGCGTGCAGGGCATATTCCGGAGGAGCTCGGTAATGTTTCACGATTGCCTTCAATTTATTCGGAGACACGTGAGACACTAGGCTGGACGCCAATAGAGGGGTGTCGTCTTCTTCCTGGACGGACACCTGTCTGCGTGCCTTCGACATATCTGCAAAGTCAAAAGAAGCATGTGAGAAAGAGGCAGAGCACTTAACCCTCCATTTTCTCCTCCTAGCAAGGGTTTTCCATCGGGGGAGCGATGGCGGAAGCGCTAAGCCAGGATCAACGGTGACTAGGGGCTGAGGAGAGGAGTTGATAGCCCCGTGACCGTCATCAGGCGAAGGGGGAGTGGAAGGTTCTGGCGGAATGTGTCCCTCCATAAACTCTAACTCCCACCGCAATTCAAAAAGAGCCGTCCTAAGACGCGCTATATGGTCACTAAGGTCCGGGGGAGAAGGTCCTCCGTCTCCCCTCGACACCGAGTCGATTTCGCTCTCTACCACCCAAATTTTATGCCTAAGATCAGCCATGCACTCGAGGTGGCGAATACGGGCCTGCCTCAAAGAATCATAGTCCTGATAAGGGCTGCCCTCAGGGGACTCGGGGTCTGAAGACAGGTCGATAAACTCAGCCCTCGAGGGTATGTCAGACGGGCCCTCACTGGCCATGAAACCACGTCCCAACAGCAAAAAGGGGGTCACGTTTAAACAAGGGGAAGACTACAAAACACAAAGGAACAGGCTTAATACCCCTAGGTGCAAATGCCCTAAATGGACTACTACAAGGTATATGTATAAAAAAAAAGGAGGGGCGCAGATATGGTCAAAACAAGCTCGGACTAATGTACCCCATCCCAAGTGTTGTTGGTCTGAACCCGATAAAATAAGTAAATAAACGGGAGAAGAAAAGAAAATATACCTTAAGCGATTGAAAGAACGAGGTCGGAGTCCAAGGAAGGTTGGGAGGCGAAAAGCACCAAAGCGTTGAAAATGCGCGTCTGGAAGAATCAATCAGAAATGTGTGTTAGTCCAAAAATATACACACCAAGAAACTAGCTAAAAAAAAAATGATGATGATGGAAAAATGGAAAAGTGATGAAATTATAGAGAAAGTGTGGTTGTGGGGGATTGAACCCTTTACCTCTTGAAAGGAGCAAGGGTCTAACCACCACTAAGCCAAGGAAATAAGGTGTGAATATTAAGACATGCATGAAGGCCTATTTATAGGAACCCAGATGAATAGTCTACAAGAGCACCTAAAGACTCTCTTTCAGACTAGGGGGGCAAGTGTTAATGCTCATAATCCCATCAAGAGGAAATGCAAGGCCAACGTCCCGCGAGGCCCTCACGTGGACCATACCTCCTGTTCCGCGAGGCCATCCCGCGAGGCCATCTCGCGGAGCCCCGTCGTCTCGCGAGGTCATCTCGCGAGGCCCATCCCGCGAAGCCATTTTGCGAGGCCGTTGCATGGGCGAAGTCGGGCCACGTTCCGTGAAGCCATCTCGCGAAGCCGTCCCGCGGAGTCCCGTCGTCTCGCGAGGCCCATCCCGCGAAGCCATTTCGCAAGGCCGTTGCGTGGGCGAAGTCAGGCCACGTTCCGTGAAGCCATCTCGCGAAGCCGTCCCGCGGAGCCCCGTCGTCTCGCGAGGCCCATCCCGCAAGGCCATTTCGCGAGGCCGTTGCGTGGACGAAGTCAGGCCACGTCCCGTGAAGCCACATCTCGCGAGGCCCATCCTGCGAAGCCATTTCGCGAGGCCGTTGCGTGGCCGAAGTCAGGCCATCCTGCGAGGCCATCTCGCGAGGCCGTCCCGCGGAGCCCTGTCGTCTCGCGAGGTCATCTCGCGAGGCCCATCCCGCGAAGCCATTTCGCGAGGCCGTTGCGTGGGCGAAGTCAGGCCACGTTCCGTGAAGCCATCTCGCGAAGCCGTACCGCGGAGCCCCGTCGTCTCGCGAGGTCATCTCGCGAGGCCCATCCCGCAAGGCCATTTCGCGAGGCCGTTGCGTGGGCGAAGTCAGGCCATCCCGCGAGGCCATCTCGCGAGGCCATCCCGCGGAGCCCCGTCGTCTCGCGAGGTCATCTCGCGAGGCCCATCCCGCGAGGCCGTTTCGCGAGGCCGTCGCATGGGCAAGATCCCCCTATCTCACGGGGCCCTTAGGCCACTCCAACCGCGCGAGGCCATCAACAGCGCCCCGTATGCGAGGCCGCGCAAGGCCCCGCGCGCGCATCCCTGAAGGTCTATCAACCCACCATCTTCTCGGGGTGCCAACGCCCCGTAACTTGACACGCATGGCCCAGAGGCGTCTTGCCTCATATGCTAAGACGTAGAGCGAGGCCAAGCACTTATCGCCCACGCCCGTGGGTAACCTTAGAATGCCCCAGGCATCCTGTACCAAGGGTCTCGTTCTCTACATCTCGGGATCCCCATGTTTAGGAGATCCGGTACGAGTCGAGTGAGACATATTTGTACGACCAGGTACCAGGTACGGATGCCAGTGCCAGTGAGGATCATGGTCCGTACGTCTACGGCCATAGGTCAGAGCCGACACCACTACCTCCTGCGCCAACACGCCTGCTACCACGCCTCAGGAAGGGGTACAGACAAGTAGTGGAGACATCCTCCTGACACCTGCTCCTGTACGGGATGTACAGCCACAACCTCTGAAGCCACTTCCCTAGTACAGTACGTTTGTTCCTCTTGGTTCCCTGGACCACTATGTACCTAAGGCCGTTAGAGCCTACTATAAATTGAATTCCAAGGCCACCTGAAGGGGGGTTGGAAATTTTACTGTAGCAGAGACATTAGTGTGAATGAGATACTGAATTCTCCGTTGTTGTTATTCCATTGTTCTTGAGTCATTGTTCAAGTTTTCATAGCTTTCCAATTAGCGATTTCAATTTGATAATTTTTCCAACTTAACTTCGTTGATGAGTTCTCACCGTCAACACCTGATAAACCACCAATTAAACATTCCCCATCATCAAAATAAATCTCAATCTATTCTCTGAATTCCTGTTCATACCCCCAGGCTCGCCCCGAGCCGGGTATAAATTCCCGTCATGACTTTCCGCTAGCCTGCTCACTGGGATCGCCTCGAGTCACAAATCACTGATACACCCACATACCCCTGTGGTCTCAACAATCATCACATATCAATGCAGTTATGCCCAACATGGCCAAAATTACAATTATGCCCTTCTAACACGATCCGGGCCTACATGCATACTAACATACATAGTCATGCATCTCAGATAAACAAATAGTCATATAACATGCTTTAAATCATAACCATGCATTTAAATCATTAAAATCACACATAAATCCCATCATGCCCTCCTGGCACGCTAATCAAGGCCCTCAAGCCTTATTAGCGGATTTGGGTCATTACACCCTCTTGAACCCTTGGACCTGGACCATTAGACGATCCCTTTCAGCATTAGACGCAGAGAGGTCCTGAGCCGAGTTGGAAAATCGTTGAGCCACTGTATAATTTTGCACAAGAAAAATAACAATAACGATGACAAGCAAGAAAATGAGAGAGAAAAGGGGTAAGGCCGATGTAAGATGCATGAACTCACCCAAGTGGCGGAGCGTACAAGAGTCTCCCCAAGCTCCAACATGGCGAAACTCCCAAGACCTCTCCAATCATTCTCAAGAAGATCCATGGCGACTTGGACATACCGTTTCCCATAAGAGGTCGCCATGCGGCCTACCCAAGGTGCCTCCTTCGAGCCAAGGGCGCCTGGCTGGGTAGGGACAGATGACCTGCTCATCGAAGGAGGAGGGGGTGGAGGAAGATCGGAAAAATGAGCCCCTGATGGACCAAGATTGAGGGAAGCCTGAGGGAAAGAATCAAAGTCCTCAAAATAGGGACAGACGAAGACCCTTGGCATGGCCTGTTGATCGTGTGAGTGGGAGGCCATGTCATGGTCTGTAGGGGCTAAAGGAGGGCACCCCTTGGGAGACAGAGATGATCGAAGGGGTTGCCTATGTCCTGGGAGACCCCCTCTAGCACACACTCTGCCTCACCCCCATCCGAGTGAGGTCCAGCCAAAACAACCTTTTTCTCCCACTCAGAAATATGCCACAGAAACCCAGGCTCTGAAACTACAGATAGGTTGTAACGGTTAAGGTTGGTCACGGTGAAGAGACCGCCTCCGCCTCCAACTCGGAAACGCTGGGAACGATGAAGTTTTCTGCACAATCAACATAGTTTCAAATATGAACGTAAGTTCCAAAATAGTCAGTTAAAAAAAAAATTAAAGTACTTACTAGGAGCCGAGCGAAAGTGCTCGCGAACAGAAAGGGGACCTTTCACAAAGAAGAAGTCCTGCTTCTAGGTCCCTGGGTTGGACACAGAACCCTCTATCAAGGAGATGGTAGAATTGGCTTTCTGTAGGAAATAAAAGCCTTTGGATCTAATGGTGGGCATGAGGTTGTACATGTAATGCACCTCCTAGGTCAAGGGAGCACACCTGTTATGCTCCATATACGCCATAAAGAGGCAGCTCAAAGTCAGCCAGCTGTTGAGTGCCCACTGGAGTGGAGCAATGTCGAAATGGTTGAGAACCATGACAAAAAATGGGTGTAATGGGATTGTACCGCCCACCTTTAAGATGTGCTCACTCATGGCCACAAATCCCTGAGTAGGGTTGTCAGCCCGGCACTTGTTCGAAGGAACATACAGCTTGTACTCCAGGCTAACACAGTATTTCTCTGCTAATTCTAGCAGTTTGTTCGTAGACATGTGGGACACCAGAGTAGATGCCAACAGGGGACCAGATTCTGGTTGCTCAGGGGACACTTGTCACCGTACTCTCTTTGACATATATACGAAACCAAAAGAAAAAGGTGAGGTAGAAACAGGGCACTTTACCCTCCATTTTTTCTTCCTAACAAGGGTCTTCAACCGAGGCACCGAGTGTGAAAGCGCTAAGCAAGGGTAGACCGAGAACAAGGGTTGAGGAGAAGACGGGATGGCCCCATGATAGTCATTAGGGGAAAACAGGGTAGGAGGCTCAGGCGGGAGATTTCCCTTCATAAACACCAACGCCATCTGCAAATCTAAAAGGGTCACCTTAAGGTTCGCTATATGGTCGTTAAGGTCAAGGGGGAAAGATACTTTGTCTCCCCTCATAATTGAGTCTATTTTGCTCTCTACCACCCAGATTTTATGTCTAAGTTCAGCCATATGCTCAAGATGACGTATACGGGCCTGCCTCAAAGTGTCATAGTCTTGGTAAGGGTTGTCTTCGGGGGACTCCGAGTGTGAAGATAAGTCTACAAACTCGACCCCCGGAGGGACACCAGATGACCCCTCACACGCCATGGAACCTCGTCTCATAGGTAAATAGGGTGCACGTGTAAATGAGAGGACTGCTACAAAACACAAAGGAATGGGCTCAAAACCTCTAGGCACAAGCACTCTAAATGACCAACTACGGGGTATAAACGGGGGCATGTAATTGGGTTGACTCACGATGAGCTTGGGCCAAAGCAACCCATCCCGAGTGGTGCTAATTTGGACCCAGTGAAAATAAGGGAGAAACAAGGTATACCTCAAGTAAATAAAATCAAGCACTGTTGTTGTCACAAGGAGGCCGAAGGTCGAAAACACCATCACGTCAAAAGGAAGCAAAGGGCCGAAAGTATGCACCTGCAAAAACAATGGAAAATGGTGTTTTAGTCCCCAAGTACCTACATGAGTATGAGCATAAAAGAAATAACACAAAATATATATATATAAAAAAAAGATGGCAAAAGTGAGGTTGTGGGGGTTGAACCCTTTACCTCTTGAAAGGAGTAAAGACTCAACAACCACTAAGCTAAGGAGATGGAGTGTAAATAATAGGCTAGACACGAAGGCCTATTTATAAGAATCAAAGAGAAGAGTTTATCAGAGCACCTAAAGGTCCTCTCCTAGGTTGAGGGGCAAGTGTGGATGCTCAAAATTCCATGCTTGTAGAAAGTCCAAAGCACACGCTAAGGTCCCAAAAATGCCTACATACAGACCTGTGCCCAAATCCCTAGGTGTGTATTGGGAAACCTTACCAAACAAAGCCCCAATAAGTGGGCCACCCAGGACCCCCCATATCACGCCTCGTAAGCCAAGAAGGTGTGCCACGTGAGGCCCTCAGGCACCTACACGAAGCCAGCACCCCCATGTCGTCTCGAGGCCGTTATGCCCTCGCCTCGTCTCTTTCCACCAGGGCCACGCCACTAAGGCCTCGCGAATGAGTGTCTCATGCCACAAGGGCCACGCAACTAGGACCTCGCAAGGGACGTGTCGTGCCACCAGGGCCGCGCCACCAAGGCCTTGCGATGGAGCATCTCGCGCCACTAGGGTCGCGCCACCAAGGCCTCGCGAGAGACGTGTCATGCCTCCTAGGCCACGCAACAAGGGCCTCGCAAGGGGCGTAACGTGCCACCAAGGCCTCGCAAGGGACGTCTCATGCTACCTAGGCTGTGCAACCAGGGCCTCGCGAGGGGTGTCTCATGCCACCAAGACCGTGCCACCAAGGCCTCACGAGGGACGTCTTGTGCCAACTAGGGCACGCAACCAGGGCCTCACGAGAGGCTACTCGTGCCACCAGGGCTGCTCCACCAAGGCCTCGCGAGGGAGCATCTCGCGCCACCATGACCTCGCAAACAGGGCCTCGCGAGGGGCATCTCATGCCACCAAGGCCGCGCCACCAAGGACTCGCGAGGGAGAATCTTGCGCCACCAGGGCCTCGCGAGGGGTGTCTCGTGCCACCAGGGTTGCGCCACCAAGGACTCGCGAGGGACGTCTCATGCCACCAGGGCCGCGCAACCAGGGCCTCGCGAGGGGTGTCGCGTGCCACTAGGGAGGCGCCACCAAGCCCTCTTGAGGGAGCATTTCGCACCACCAGGGCCTCGTAGGGGATCGTCTCACCTTGCACGCCCAGGCATCTTGCGAGGCCACATCACCTCGGGCCCCCATGACCGTCTCGCGCACCTATCACCCACATCCTGTGGGTGGCCTTGAGGTGCTACGGGCGTCTCGCGCCAAGGGACCCGCCTTGCGTCAAGGGCCCGAGAGCCATACCTCGCGCCACGACCCTTACATGCACCAGGTGTCTCGCACCCTGCACCTCGAGATGGTATCTCCTGTAAAGACCTACGAAAACCCCAACATTTAGTGGTAAAAATCCAAGTATAATTCGAAAAGATCATACCAGTACGATCTTGTACGGGGTATGACCTTAAGGAGGAGGGACACGCTAAAAAAGTAGTGGGAGTACTAGGATAGGGGACATGGCCTATATGTCACTGACCAGATGTCAGAGTCAACACCAGCACCACATGCACCACTACGCTTGGTGCCACTCCTCTGACACTCGTACTAAATAAGTAGTGGAGACATCCCCACGAAACCTAACTATGTACTAGAGGCAACACCACTACCCCTGATACCACTCTCCTGACAATGTATTTGTGTACAATCTGGTCCCCTGGACCACAATGTATCATGGGCCATTAGAGCCCACAATAAATGGAACCCCACTTCAACATTGAAGGGGGTTGGAAAAAACACTGTAGCTTAAGACAACAAAGGAATACACATTCTTTTCCCCATTGTTTCTTCTGCAACTATTTTGTAAGTTTCTAAGTTTCTGATTACATTGTTGAAGTTCTTCATTGATAAGCAATAGATTTTGATTTTTCTAACTTAATTTCATTGACGAGTTCTCACCGTCAACAAGTAGTCTCCGAGTGATTCTTTCTAGCACTCCTACGGTATTTCTTGGCTCTCTAATTCTTTCCAAGGCCTTAATGGCTCAGATATCATCATAAGTTAATGCTCCATTCATTCTTAACTGAAAACATAAGGCTAAAACGTTAGCTATACATATAAAAATAATAATTATAACATAAATACTTACATTGATGGTTAGATTCTGAGCTTGAGCATGTGTATCAAGGAGAACTTCATGCGAATGAACCGTTGCTCTGATACCAACTGTAATGACTGTTATCCAGATTTCCGGATAGCGTTTAGATGGATAGCCTCGGGGAAGCAGAACTATCAAAGTCTTTCACGAAGGGTGACCAGGGCTCGCGGATGGACAGAAAGGCTTCGCCTCTCCCATTTAGTGTCTAACACACTCTTTCAAGCAACCGCGACCCGGAAGCTCGTCAATTCTCCCGGACTCCCGAAGGGATATCCTTCGGGGAAGGTCCTTCCAGGAGAAGCTCTTCGGGTTACCTTCGCGGATACAGTTCCGTGCCTCGCACGGAAGAAGACCAAGCGGTCGAGTCACGGAGGAGGCATAGTTGGAATGATACTCACCTGACAAAGGATCCCGCCCGACAGGTCGAGGCCGCACACATCCCAGCACGCCTAAAAGTGCCTTTTCGCCTACTGTTCCGCTGACAGCCTGGAAAAGACGGCTGCCTTTTGTCATTCCCCATATTTTCATGTAATTATACCTGCGTAGAGCCTGATAGCCATGCTACGACGGTAATTGTATTCCCTATTTACAACTGGTGTAATTAAGACTCATGAGGGCAGAGTAAAAACCTTAATCCAAAACCCTAGCTATAAAGACCTCCTGATTTTACGATAGGGGGGGAGGCCAACAGATAAAAGAGCAAGAATTCTGCCAAAATCTCTCTAGCTTCATCTTCTTCAAGAGAACCCGAGAGAAACATTGTGAGTTTGTGAGGTTCTTATACACCAGCCATTTTACTGTAATTCTCTACAAGTATAATAACATCGACCCGTGGACTAGGGCTCGTTAACGCCTGAACCACGTAAAAGACCTATTTGTCTATTTATATTTATGCACTTCTACAGTTCTTATCTTTTTATTATTTTGTTTGTATTCGTTTCTGAAAAACTCGGTAAACATTTTGGTGCTTTCATTGAGAGCTGTAGGGAGTTGTTAGTCAACTCTTTTTCTGTGTACGTTTTTTGTATTCACTCCGTACTGAAAAGATGGTGACTACGAGAAAATCCGCGGTTGACAAGAATGTTAGGGTCAACCCCGATACTATGATGGAAGATGCGGTACAAAACGAACCCTCGGCAGCCCAGACCGAAGGAGAAAGTACCCACGACTCGGACTACCAAGGGGAAGACCCGACATCCCGCCAAGATCGGGTCAGTACTGAAGATACGACATACTTAGAAAACGAAGAAGAGTATGTCCGAGACGGTTACTACAAAGACGGCTACTACTACGAGAAGGATCCAGAATTGGCCCAAGTAGCCGAAGAACTGGTGGCCACTAAGGCCAAGCTTGCTGAGCAGGAGCACGTCGCCGAAAAAATGCAGCGCATGATGGAGCGCCTCCAAAGCAAGTTCGGAGATCTAGGCGACTCGGACGAGGATGCCTCTGTTTTAGGTGGTGCTGATGCCACCATGCCGGATCCAGCCGCAGCTGGACCATCCAAAGCCGCCCCTAACAAGGGCAAAGAAAAAGTTGGGGAGCCTGTGCACACTAACGCCCCTGCACCTCCTAAAGGCGTGAATCACCAGGCCGACTGCCCCCCCCCCCCACGCGCAGAAGGTCTCTGGCACTCCTAAGCCCAGACGTCCTTCAGCCCCAAGGGGGCACTCTGTGCCTAAAGGGCCCGGTGCCAAGGCACCCAGGCCTAGGGGAAGGAACAACCGCCCCAGTGATTCCGTCAACCAGGACGGTCGGGCTGCGGACACGCACTCCGAAGATAGCTGGTCCACGGTGGACCTAAGAAGAAGGTTGGAGGCCAAGTATGAAAAGGCCAAAAGAGAAAAGGCCCGGCCTCGCGGAGATGACCTGCGAAATCATCTCAACGACAAGCTCCGGGGACGTGACCTCCCGGAGAGCGATACAAAGAGGCTCGAGGAACAGATCGCTACCTTGACCAAGCTGGTCCGGAAGCAAAGTGGGACCCTGTCAGACTCTGAGGAGGAAGACCCGAAACCATGTATTCAGAGGATCGCGGAAACGCCCCTCCCGGAGAACTTCAAAATGCCTCATATAGAATTATATGAGGGGAGGACAGACCCACGCACCCATCTAGCTAAATACAACAAGATGATGCAAGTGGCGCGCGTCAGTGAGGATGCCAAATGCATGTGCTTCTCACTCACCCTTACCAAGTCCGCGAAGGACTAGTGGAAAAGATTAGCTCCCGGATCCATCCACAATTGGAAGGAGCTACAGTCCGCGTTCAGGAGGCAGTTCATTGCTGTCCGGGACCACGACATGGAGGTTGGTTCCTTAACCAACATCAAGCAGCTACCCAATGAGAGCCTCAAAGCTTTCATTCAAAGAATGATGGAAGCTGCTGCTAAGACCAAGGTCAGCGATGACATGAAGCTGGTCGCCCTTCAATCGGGGCTTACCGTCGGCTCCCTGCTATGGGGAGAAATGCAAAGGAGACGGGCAGAAACTCTGTCCGAATTCATGTCAAAAGCTCAGGGAATCATCAACCTTGAGGATGCCTACCAACAGGCCTTTGGAGTTCCCCCAGCTCCGACGCCCTCCGTGACTGCGCCGAGCTTTGCTTCGCAAGCTCCCGCACCAGCCCTCGCGCTTCCAGGAGCCCAGTTCACTCCAAACGTGTATGGGCCTTCCGCGTCTGCTCAGACGCCAAGTCAAACCCATTTCTCTGGGTACGGAGCTGTACAAACCAGATGTAGTATCGCTCCCAGCCCGTCACAACCGCAAGCGGAAGGCCCAGAACAAAATCTGAGCCAGTCGCGGAATAAACGAGGCGGAAGAAACTCCAACCGGGGGGATCATTCAAAGAAACCTCGGAAGGCTATGAGCCCAAGTTCACGGAGTACACCAGTTTGATAGACTCACGAGAGAATGTCTATCGGGCGATCTGTAATATGGTCAACTACAGGAAGCCCCCGAAAGTGTCTCGCGGAGGAAGGCGTCCGCGAGACTCCAATAAGAGGTGTGAGTTCCACGGAGACGTGGGGCACACCACAAACGAATGCCTTCAGCTGAAGGATGAGATCGAGTCCCTGGCGAGAGCGGGACACCTCGGTCAATGGGTGAGGATACCCATAATCTATCCCGGACATGGAGTAGTTCACGGAGCTGCGTACTCTCCGGGACAGAGGGGGACCGTTAGCGCTCCTGGAGCCGGTCACCCCCATGCTCCTGGATCTCAGTTCCCAGCGCTTCCTGCTCCGACCTCTCCGGTACCCATTGCCATGTTGACTCCAGGACCCGGAAACCCATATCCGCCTGGCCTTGCTCCGCCACCCGTTGACGGACACGTAGCCACCATTTCCGGAGGATCGCACCTTGCCGGAAGCACCCACAACTCCCAGAAAAGGTACTTGAGGGAGTTAGAACACAACGGGGAGATGTGCGCCCAGGTTCAGTCACCTGTTCAGCGTCCCCGAATGATGGATCTTCCCATCACCTTCACGGAAGATGATGCCCGACATGTGCACTTCCCCCACAACGATCCCCTCGTCGTGGAAGCCCAGATCGCCAATAAGAAGGTGTCACGGATCCTAGTCGATAATGGAAGCTCCGTAAACATCCTCTTCAAAGCTGCTTTCCACGCGATCGGATTAACCGAGACAGATCTGACCCCATGCCCCATCCAGCTTCAGGGGTTCAATGGGGATGCACTCATGCCCTTAGGCAAAATTCAACTTCCAGTCACCCTCAGAGGAGACCACGACGCTTGTGCCTTCAAGCACTGCACATTCGTGGTGGTCGACTGCCCCACGGCATATAATGCCATCCTAGGCCGACCGGTCCTAATCGATGTTGGGGCCATAACCTCGATACGCCACTTATGCTTGAAGTTTCCATGCGACAACGGGTGTATCGGCACCCTCCGGGGAGACCAACGAAGTGCACGAAGCTGTTATAACGTCTCCGTCCGATCCGTCTACACAGTCCAGGAGGCGATTGTTGCCGCACCTTTGGCAGAGGATTTACCAGAAACTGGGGGTGCCCAAGGAGCATACGTTGATGAACTCGACCCTAGAGTGGGGGTCGAGAGGGCGATAGAGCCGATGGAGGAAGTCGAAGAGGTGATCCTCAACTCGGGAGATCCCACCAAAGTTATTCAGGTGGGGAAAAACCTTCCATCGGCCATTCGAGAAAAGATCGTGGCCACTGTGAAGAATAATCAGGATATCCTGGCATGGTGCCACGCTGATATGACGGGGATTAATCCTAATGTTGCGTGCCACGCACTCAACATAGACCCATCTGCAACTCCAGTTCGCTAAAAAAGGAGGTCGTTAGACCCAGTGAGGGCCGAAGCAGTCAAAGCTGAAGTGGACAAGCTGATGTCCATAGGCTTTCTCCAGGAGTTACTCTATCCCGTGTGGTTGGCCAACCCGGTTCTGGTCCCGAAACCCAATGGGTCCTGGAGAATGTGTATTGACTTCATGGATCTGAACAAAGCCTGCCCAAAAGACTGTTTCCCTCTTCCGCGAATCGATCAGATGGTAGACGCTACTTCCGGGTATGAACTCTTATCCTTCATGGATGCATACTCCGGATACAACCAGATCAAGATGCATGTCGCGGACCAGGAACACACCAGCTTCCTCACGGACAAGGGTGTCTACTGTTACGTGGTCATGCCTTTCGGTTTGAAGAATGCTGGGGCAACATACCAGCGTCTAGTAAACAAGATGTTTAAGGACCAGCTGGGGAGGAACATGGAGGTGTATGTAGACGACATGTTGGTGAAATCCAAGACCTCCGGGGACCACAGTGACGACCTTGAGGAAGCTTTCGCCGTGATCCGAAAGTACGGAATGAAACTGAATCCGAAGAAATGTACTTTCGGGGTCTCGTCTGGGAAGTTCCTCGGTTTCATTGTCAGCTCCCGCGGAGTGGAGGCCAACCCTGAGAAAATTAAGGCGTTCATTGATATGCCTTCTCCCTGAAAGCATAAGGATGTCCAAAGCGTTACCGGAAGGATAGCTGCTCTCAGCCGCTTTGTATCTAAGGCCACTGACAAATGTGTCCCCTTCTTCAATGTGTTGCGAGGAAACAAGAGGTTCGAGTGGACCCCCGAATGCGAAGCAGCCTTCCAGCACCTCAAGGAACATCTAACTCGAGCCCCCATTTTGTCCAAACCTGTTGAAGGAGAGGTGTTGTTCTTGTACTTAGCTGTGACAAAGCATGCCGTAAGTGCCGCTCTCGTCCGGGAAGACGACCGTCTCCAGCTCCCTGTGTATTACGTGAGCAAGAGGTTATTGGACGCCGAGTCCAGATATTCAATGATCGAGAAACTCTCCCTCTGATTGCTAATCGCTTCGCGAAAGCTAAGGCCCTATTTCCAGGCGCACACCATCAGAGTACTCACCAACCACCCTCTCCGGCAAGTATTGCAGAAGCCCGAGTCTTCTGGCAGATTACTTAAATGGGCCATGGAGCTGAGCCAGTTTGACATCCACTACCAGCCACGTGTTTCCATAAAAGGCCAAGCTCTCGCGGACTTTATTGTGGAATGCTCAGGAATAAATGACCTCCCAGAAGATCCTGTCCCGGAACTTCCCACATGGAAGGTCTATGTAGACGGAGCCTCGAATGAAAAAGGAGCTGGAGCAGGGGTTATCCTAATTTCTCCCCAAGGACATCAGCTCCAGAGCGCCATCCGTTTCACGTTCCCAGCATCCAACAACGAGGCAGAACACGAAGCCATGCTAGCTGGATTACAACTAGCCAGAGAAGTCGGAGCCCAAAAAATCGAAGTATACAGCGACTCCCTGCTTGTGGTAAACCAAATATCCGGAGAATACCAGGCGAAAGGCGAAAAAATGGCTGCCTACGTGTCTCTCTCCCGCGGCCTCCTGCAGCATTTCAAAGGCTACCAAATCCGCCAGGTCCCCCGGGACCAGAATTCACTCGCGGACACGTTGGCCAAGCTTGCAACAGACCCGGAGATTGAACAATATGGCCTAGTGCCCATCGGGCACTTAGAAGCACCAAGTACTGAGACACAGAGGGTAAATGCCATCATCGACCATTCCCATTCCTGGATAGGACCCATCCTCAAATTTCTCACCACCGGAGAGCTCCCCACTGATAAAGCTGACGCAAGAAAGCTCCAATATCAAGCTTCCCGATACGTGGTTATGGATGGAAAGCTTTACCGCAGGGGGTTGTCCATACCCTTCCTTAGGTGTGTTGCCGGAACTGAAATCAGCACCATCATCCATGAGATTCATGGAGGCTTCTGTGGCGACCATACCTCCGGGCTGAGCCTCTCCAAAAAGATCCTTCGTCAAGGATACTTCTGACCCACCATGAAGAAGGACTGTGTGGATTATGTCAGAAAATGTGAGCAGTGCCAGAGGTACGCTAAGGTTCCGCGAGCGCCGCCTACAGAAATTACCTTAATGACCAGCCCCTGGCCGTTCGCCGTTTGGGGCATTGACCTAGTAGGTTCCCTTCCAACTGGAAGGGGTGGAGTGAAGTATGCCATAGTCGCGGTAGACTACTTCACCAAATGGGCTGAAGCTGAACCTATGAACACGGTCACGTCTAAGAAAGCACTGGACTTTGTCATCAAGAATATAGTGTGTCGTTTCGGGCTCCCACGAAAAATTGTGTCCGACAACGGGAAGCAATTTGATAGTGAGCATTTCACGGACTTCTGTGCTTCGCATGGAATCATCAAAAGCTTTTCCGCAGTCGCCAGACCTCAAGCTAATGGGCAAGTGGAAGCAGTGAACAAAATCTTAAAGACCACGTTGAAGAAAAAACTCCAAGCATGCAAGGCTCACTGGCCGGAAGAGCTTCCGCGAGTACTTTGGGCCTATCGCACAACAGAGAGAACTTCGACGGGGCACACACCTTATTCCATGACCTTCGGTTGCGAGGCCGTCATCCCAGTAGAAACTATGATCCCCTCTCACAGGCAGGACACCTACGACCCTACCCGGAACCACGCCCTTCTCCAGGAGTCCCTGGACATGATCGAAGATCTCCTGGAGCAATCACAGGTCCAACTCAAAATGTACCAAGGAAAGATAGCCCGACACTTCAACACAAGAGTCCAGAGCCGTACATTCGAAGTTGGGGACCTTGTCCTACGGAGAGTATTTCCTGCTACGCAGGATCCGGGAGTGGGAGTCCTCGGACCCAACTGGGAAGGCCCCTATGAAGTCCAAGAAAAAGTGGGCCATGGGACGTATCACTTAAAGAGACTTGATGGATCTAAAGTCCCGCGCGCCTGGAACGCGGAGCACCTCCGCCGTTACTATCAGTAGGCCCCGGACTATCTAGTCGAAAGTCCTTGGTGGACGTAGCAAAAATGTAAAATTTGGAGATAATCCTCCCAGCTGTAAAACACATGCCTAACAGGCTAATTTAATAAAACACAGAGAGATTCACTCCGCTTTTACTGCATTTTTTATCCCTTTGTTCCAAGCTGCGTTTTAACAAGTGACCACTCGGTCCGGAGACGTCCGGACCCCACGCTCACTTGGGGGGGTATACATGGCTAAGGCATAGCCATACACCCCTTGAACAAATCATACAGAGAACACCACTTATGTGTTAGCATTGTGTTTGAAATTTTTAAATTGTTAAGCTTAGGTTGATTTGTTTCCATGAACATATTTGCATTACGTGTCATGTGTGCATTATGTGGTTATGTGAAAATTGCCATGAAAATGTCTGCCATTATGCATCATGAAAATTATCTCCTGTGTAGCCCAGCGATGAACAGGACTGGGGGTTGAGGCACATTCAGAGAGCTACGCCGAAACACCCCCATCTTCCTGACAAGTCCTTCGCAGAATATTCCGCGACCGCTGTAAAGCTTTGCTTCGCAAGTTTCAGCTCCAGGTCTCATAAAGTAATGCATGGCAAGATCTGCGACCGCTGAAAGCTTTGCTTCGCAAGCTCCAGCTCTGGGTCCCGCAAGGCGAAAGATGGCAAGATTCGCGACTGCTGTAAGCTTTTCTTCGCAGGCTTCAGCTCCGGGTCTCACAAAATAATGCATGGCGAGCTCCTAGAAACCACTGCAAGCTTCGCTTCGCAAGCTTCAGCTCTGGGAGCAGATATAATCGACCCCCCAATTACAGCAGGTCTTGCTTCGCAAAGCCCCTGCTCCAGGATCGCACATGGTAGGCGTGACGACTTCCCCGACCGCAATGAACCTTGCCTCGCAAGGCTTCATGCAGAGTCCCTGAAGTCGGCCACCGTGAGGTCCGCAACGACAGTTAGTTTTGCTTCACAAAGATCTAGCCCTAAGTCTAACGACGCTCACCAAAAGAACTCCCGTTCCGGCACCATCCCGCGGAATCGTATTAAGTGTTTGCCTCGCAAGCTTTGTAAAGATCGCGATGGGGAGATGGAACGGGTCACCTTAGCCATCCCAGCGAACGGTATAACTACAAGTCCCGGGATTGGCTATTTACCTTAGGAAAGATGAGTACGATGAAAGAGGGAGTCTGGCCGTTGGAACCAAGAACCCTCCGTAACCTAGAAACTACGTGGGAAAAGACATAAGCCGTTGGAGCTTCAAGTTAGAAATGCATAGGTTCTGGCCGTTGGAACCAAAACCTCATGCGCCCCTACAGTAGTTTCTACCGTATAAAAGTCTCTACCCTAAGCACAAAATCAAACAAAGAACTCAGCAGAAAAGAAAAGAAGAATTCTACAATTATTACAATGAAGGCCCTGCAGACCAGGCATCTGTAATGTTCCCACAATTAAAAAAGAGTACAGGGAGCTTCGCCCCAAAGGAAAATAAAAAAAATTATATATACACAAAGGATAAGACCCCTTCAAGCACCGGGGGTGGCAGCGGCTTCCACGACCGGGACCTCGGAGACAGCGGTTTCAACTGGGGCTGGCGGAGTCGGCTCGTTGGAAGGTGGAACTTCATCACTGGCAGGATCAGAGTTCCCCGCCTCTTCGGGATCTTCTGCCTCAGGGGCTCCAGCAGGCTCGTTGATGTTATAAGTCTGGACGTACACCTCTGGGCTTTGATCCCACACCTGTAGCTTTTCCCTCATGGCGGCGGCGTCCTCTCCTTGGTAGCCTACTACCTCCGGGTTTATTTTCCAAAGGTGGTGCATGAGGACCACGTGGGATAGATAAATCATTCTATTCAGCACTACCTCGGCATCTTCCTTCTCCTTCAAGCGCTCCGCCTCAGAGGTCTCCAGCTTTGCCTCCGCGACAGCCAATTGAGCCCTCAGTTTTTCCAGCTCGGCCTTGGATGCATCCCGCTCTCCCTTAAGGGAATCAATCTCCTTGCGCTGCACCTTATTTTGATCCAGCAAGGATTGCTTCTCGGTCACATGCCCCCTGACAGTGAACTGCAAGGCTCCAATCTGTTTATCCTTCTCAGCGAGCCCCAACTCCTGCATAGACGCGAGATCCTTGCTCCTCTTGTGATCTTGCTCCTCCTTGTGCAGCCTATTCTGAAGAGTGGCGTATTCCTCGTTCTGCTTAAGGAGGAGATTATTTTTTGAGTGCAAGCGGGCATCCAGGGTATCCTTCTCCTCCCTGGCCTGGGATAGCTCTTCCTGGAGCTTGGAGTTTTTGGCCTTCAAGTCATCCGACCGCTGCTTGAACTCCTTCTCCGCGCTGGCCCGGTACTCTTGATATTTGGCAAGATATTTCTTGTCCGCCTCTTCTTCAGCCTTGCGCCGGGCCTGGTTAATCTTCTCCACAGCCTCCCCCTTTATGCTCTCGACCTGTTGGGTCAGTTTCTGCTTCTCCGCCTCCAAGGCCTGGCGAGCCACCTGGCTCTCCTCCAACTGAACCAGAACTGCACCCACCTCCCGGAACGAGCGTTCCGCGATGAGAGAGGCCTGCAAGGGAAGACAACAGAATGAGTTAAGCAGAACCAAATGTACTAAGACAAATGATCCCAGAACACAACAACTGACAGCTTACCCCAGAAAGTTGCTGTTTTACGGCATGTGTCAGCAACAGCGGGTCCTTACTGCTACTGATGGCCCATTTCTCAGAATTGAGCTCGCACAAGCTCAGGGCCATGTCCTCTATCATCTCCGCTCTGAACGGCGCCAATGCACGTCCGAGCCTAGGCACCAGCCTCTTCTCCAAGGCTGGGCCATCCAAAACCGCTCCAGCCGAGTGAAGGGACCTCACCCCTTCTGCCAGCTCAGCTCTCTTCACGGCATACAGGTTGTCTGCCCTTCCCTGAATAATAGCCTTCTCGGCCTCCAACCGCCTCTTCAAAAAATTATTAGCCCGTCTTACACCCTCCAAGAGGGCATCGGGGAAACGGGTTGGTTTCTGAGGGAAGTGGAACTTCAAGCCAGGCTGAGGAAGGCTTGTTTGTTGAGAAAGTGGAAGAGAAGGAGAAGAAGGAGACCCCGAAAGGGTGGACTCCCTTTGGACTGGAGGAGGAGGTAGACGGGGTATTAGGGACGGTAGCGAAGACACTACCGCCCCGGTTTGGTGTTGCTGCTGTTGTTGCTGTTGTTCTCGCTGCTGCTGTGGCGGTGTTGATTGTCTTTGTTGTTGTTGTTGGTGTTGTTGCTGTTGCATTTGCTGTTGGGGTTGTGTTTGCTGATTGGTGGGGGTAGTCTGGAGGGGACTGCGCGCAGCCCGGAGGTCTCCATCACCTCCGGGAGAAGAATGTCTAAGGCGTTTCCTCTTGTCGCCCTCGGCCTCTCCTCCGGGGCGCTTGCTCACCCCAGCCATCTTCGCGGGGAACACAAGACCTTCCCCGTCGCTGCTACTACTCGAGACCGCCATGTTCTCGGAAGGCCCCTTGACGGGAGGCTTCTCCACCACGGGCATGATTGCCCTCTCCACCACCAGAGACCCTTGCGCCTCGCTACTTGTCTTCTTGGGTGTGGCAGCTTTACCTCCCCTACCAGCTCTGGCCTTTCGTCCTTTCCCCTTGGGCGGGTCTTGGCTGGTGGCGGCCTTCTTGATAAGTGAGGTAGCTCTCCCCAACATCTTTGCTTCGGGATGTTCTGCAAGAAATGTACGAAGCAAGGTTAACCAACCAGCAAGCGATGTGAAAAAAACAAGCCACAACATAAAAACAAAACAAGTCCACCAGCAGGGAACAAGAAACAAAAAAGAGAAAAGTTCGAAAAGGACGACCATGCACGAGAAACGTGGATGGCCTTCCCCGAGCAAAACAAGACACCGCTTCCTGCTCCAGGAAGCTCCCGTACTCCTTGAAGTCCGGGAATGACATGCTGAGGGAAGAAGGGTCAACCATGGTGACACCTTCAGGCAGACTACCGTCACTCAAACACCCGAGGAGCTCATCTACCCTATCGCAATATCTGTCAAAGGGTATCCTACGCGGATCTAGCCTAAGGAAGCGGGGATCGAACCCCACCTGAGAAGTCCGGGAAACCTCAGACAGGCTGGGGGTATGGATCAATCGAAAGCTAGTCTTACCTTTCCCAGAGGTACCAGCTCCCGGAGTCCCTTCATTGGGGTAAGCTGCGGCGTGGCGAGCCTCGATTTCTTCTTCCTCCGACTGGGGGTCGGGGAACCTCTCCGCCCAATTGGGGGATAAATTATTCTCGTCCTGGGCAGCCTGGCAGATCACCTTGGACAGCTTCAGGGCAATCTGCTCCCGGACATCAGCTGACACCTGACTTTGCCCCCTGCCACTCACTGGCTCAATATTTTGGAAAGAGGCGAGTAGCCCATACTCCCTCAAAGATTCGGTGGTCACAAGTCCTTCCACCTTCAGCTCTTCCTCCGAGAGCCCCTCGTAGAAGTTTGACCTCCTTATCATCTCCGCATAGTGAGGTGTCCGCGGGACGGCTTCTGGAAAATCCAAATACGAGTGTTAGAGATCCTCCCGGAAGGCAAACCAAACGTAAAGAAACAAAGTTAAAAAAGAGAAGAAGGAGCACTTACCAGGGACTTTGAAGTCCAAAGATAGAGCTGGCACCCTCTTCAATGGGAAGCCAGTCGTCAGGAACCAGTACTCCCGGAGATCTGGAACCCTCGCGGTATGACATGTGGGACACATCACGTCCGGATACCTCTCCAGCCTATAAAACCCCACCTTGTCTACATGACCTCTCATGGGCTGAGACTTCAGCCCATAGAAGTATAGCACCTCCTCCAGGGTAGGGGCCTCCAGGTCCCGGGACTTGCAAAAGATATACCAACCCGCTAGAAGCTTGTAGCTGGGGGGAATCAACTGGAAGGGGGCAATCCCCGCCTTCACGCAGAAGTTGGCAAAATAACTTCTTAGGGGCAAGTGTGCCCCACACACTATGTGTGCCCAGCTCCAGGCACCAAAACCCTCGTGACTCTGGCTGGCAGACTCACCCAGCACCGACAGGCGGTGCCACATCAGGCATGGGATGTTCTTTAGGCCTGCCTCTGAGGAATACAGCTCCAGCATGCCTTAGTTCCTGAACAGGTTCGGCTTCTAGTCCATCTCCCAGATGGAACTGTTGATAGTCGGTGGGCTAGCCGCGGGCACCTTAGCTTTTGCTTTCCCTTTTGCGCCGGCAACAGGGGAACCGTGCTCCTGGGCAGATTTAGCCTCTACCGCAGCGATGATTTGTTTCTTTGAGGTGTTCGTCACTGAGCAAAAGAAAGAAAGAAGAAAACACTCCAAGCGGTCAGCACCCTTGTCATACCCTAACGGTATTAAAGGCGTCGGGGAGATCCTCCCCGAAAACTGCTTGGAGAGGCTCCCACCGAGCTTGCCGAGGGGTTGGCACCATGCCACTCGGAGGACAGCAAGGAACCAGATTCAAACTTCGAGCCTAAGCCCACCGAGAGAAGTGTTTTCCCAGGGGAAGACACCCTAAAGGCGTTCACGCTTATGCCCTAAAATAACAAACCAGAACAGCACAAGCAGACGAGAAACAACTTTCCAAAATCAAATCGTCAAAGCAGGCAAAGAAATGACTTATTGACTCACATCAGTCACATGCCTATCAAAGCCCTATTCACGCATGCATAAAGATGACACCGGCAGAAAACTCAACCCTAACAACTACCAACAATCTGAGGTTTAGAAGGAAAAAGCAAAGTAAAAATACTCACTGGTATTCGGGTAGTTGAAGATTGAGGGAGTAACCGAGTCACTGCACCGCACGAGCACGTGAAGTAAAGGCTGCAACGACAAGCAACGATTCAAACCTAGAACTTCAGCGAACAGACGTACTGCCAAATCGAAAGAAGAGTTTCTGGATTCCTTACCAAAAGAAGTGGCGAATTCGAAGGAAAGGAAGCTTGGAAGCTTGAGAGTTCGAAGATGTGGGAATATGAGAATCTGAATGCTCGAGAATTTGAAAGCGTAAAGAGGAAGAAGGGTCCATTCCCTCGTTTTTATAGCAGGAACGAAGTCCTTTCGAATTCCATAAATGGACGGTCCCAATCTTCCCATACCGCATGCATCAGATCCGACGGCTGGGGATGAAGTACCGGTCCCATTTATGACTCCTCGGATGGGAATAAGTATTTATTTCCCATCATTGTACCATCTCGGGCCCGGTGTACCATTAAATACTGTCAAATCACTACTCAGACACCTGACGCACGCATACTCAGCCAGTCGCCTCACGCACACGTCTTGGTCACAGAGCCATTCCCTGCATGACGCGTGGCCCTTGCCACACTTGAGTACTTGAGTTCAAACACAAGAAATTTCCTTTTTCTTTGTACTAACACTCAGACGGGAAAAAGGAACCCTTCCAGGAACACAGGAGGTGACCCCTCGCCTAATCTAGAGACCAGAATACCCGGAGGACTGTACAAGCTCCCGGACCTCTCAAGCTCCGCGACCTTGGGGGGTAAATGTATCCAGATTTCCGGATAGCGTTTAGATGGATAGCCTCGGGGAAGCAGAACTATCAAAGTCTTTCACGAAGGGTGACCAGGGCTCGCGGATGGACAGAAAGGCTTCGCCTCTCCCGTTTAGTGTCTAACACACTCTTTCAAGCAACCGCGACCCGGAAGCTCGTCAATTCTCCCGGACTCCCGAAGGGATATCCTTCGGGGAAGGTCCTTCCAGGAGAAGCTCTTCAGGTTACCTTCGCGGATACAGTTCCGTGCCTCGCACGGAAGAAGACCAAGCGGTCGAGTCACGGAGGTGGCATAGTTGGAATGATACTCGCCTGACACAGGATCCCGCCCGACAGGTCGAGGCCGCACACATCCCAGCACGCCTAAAAGTGCCTTTTCGCCTACTGTTCCGCTGACAGCTTGGAAAAGACGGCTGCCTTTTGTCATTCCCCATATTTTCATGTAATTATACCTGCGTAGAGCCTGGTAGCCATGCTACGACGGTAATTGTATTCCCTATTTACGACTAGTGTAATTAAGACTCATGAGGGCAGAGTAAAAACCTTAATCCAAAACCCTAGCTATAAAGACCTCCTGATTTTACGATAGGGGGGGAGGCCAACAGATAAAAGAGCAAGAATTCTGCCAAAATCTCTCTAGCTTCATCTTCTTCAAGAGAACCCGAGAGAAACATTGTGAGTTTGTGAGGTTCTTATACACCAGCCATTTTACTGTAATTCTCTACAAGTATAATAACATCGACTCGTGGACTAGGGCTCGTTAACGCCTGAACCACGTAAAAGACCTATTTGTCTATTTATATTTCTGCACTTCTACAGTTCTTATCTTTTTATTATTTTGTTTGTATTCGTTTCCGAAAAACTCGGTAAACAATGACCCAACTAATTCTAAGACTTTGGACCATTGAAACTACTAGACATAGCTACTAATTTAAATAAAACATACATAAAGAATATTCATAACTTTATTAAAAACTCCAAAGTAAATATTGAAATACATAAATGAGTGATATGGGATCCCATTATTTTGAAATAAAACATAACTTTAAACTAAAGGAAATTGTTTACAAAACTAAATGCGGAAAATACATATAGAAACATAATTTAAAGAGACTAAAAATAACGTCGTCCTCGAATCGTCACGCAGTCCATCTAATCCCTTCATCCTTAATACACAAACCAAGCTACCAAGAATCCTTCCGCCGCCATAACTATTTTCCTGCATACATAAAAATAAAGGAATGAGCCTAATGCCCAGTAAGGAAAATTTACTAGCACATACAACACTAAACATAATCATAAGACTACAAAACATATACTATAAAACAACATATACTATAAAACATATATCACAATTCTGACCCATGTACATGGTAAACATTAGGGTTTGCTAGCTAAGCAACTATGAGCCTCAAAATACATTGAGGTTTTCTAGCTAAGTAACTATGAGCCCTAGATAACATAAAAACATTGGGGTTTACTAGCTAAGCAACTATGAGCCTCAAAATACATTGAGGTTTGCCAGCTAAGAAACTATGAGCCCCTAGCAACATAAAAACATATTCATATATTAATATATATATATATCACAACATATCATAACACATAAGCATATAGAAACTATCCTATTTTCCTTACCAACACCGGGATATTTGAGAACAAGGACAGAATTTGGAACACTCCTAAAACCAACAATAAGAATGGTGAGTATTTCTATAGATAAGAGATGATAAAGAAGATAACTAAACCACCAAGACGAAGCTTACCGAAAAGAAACCTTAAGTTCAAAGAACTTAAATACCTAACCAAGAATTGTAAACAACGAGTTAGGATCTGAATGAAAACTAAAGAAAACTAAGGAATTAAACAGAAATGAACTTAAGAATAAGAATACCTTTTGATGTACTAGAACCGATCTACACCTCGATATTGAAAACACACTCTATATCTCACTTCCCAAGTGTTTATAAAGCTTAGGATGATAAAGCTTTTATCCCAACCCAAGTGTTTATCACTCTATAGTAACCCTAGCAGCTTGAAGGTTCTGAACACAGCTTGAAGAATAAGAAAAATGGCTGGGTACTAGGTCCTATTTATAGAGTTCAAGAGTGAAACTACCTCCTTTTAGCATGAATAAAATAATTAATATTAATTGAAAAATATTTGAATATTCATTCAACAGGTGCTTAAGACTCGGTCAAAAATGTTCAGAGGCAAGTCAAGAGGTTAAGGCTATTTTTAAAATTGAAATACTGAACTTTCAAAAATAGACAGGTGGGGCCGATATATCGCCCCCTATAGGTGATATATCACCTCTCCCAGTATTCCAGCAAGTTCTGGAAGGGTCTAGAGCTTCTAGAAACTTCTATTTTTGAATTATCCCCTTAAAGTGCTTAAATTCTCAAATAAACAAGATTGTGACAAGTGTCATGCTCTTAATGGTCTTGGAAGATTCTAGAGTTTCTACAACTTTCTTTTATTTAAACTACAATTATATCCTCAAATAAACATGCACACGACAAGTGTCATGATCTTATTAATTCTATGTAAACCTTATAGTATAATAAATGACATCTTTATAATCAGCTATATTAATCAAACCTTGTGTTATAATTAATATTCGTAAACTATATGTTAAACTTATAAAATCTATAAGTGTTTCTATGAGTGTTCAACTAAGTCCCGACTTGAACCAATAACCACAGTAACTACCATACTACTACTATCTAACTAGCTAAGTAAAGTTCTGGGACTTTACAGCTGATGCATTGGAAGAAGAAATAGATCGCTTATTAAAGTGCAGGTTCATTCGTGAGGCAAAATATCCGATCTGGGTCGCGAATCCTGTCCTGGTCTCGAAGCCAAACGGAAAGTGGCAAACCTTCATCGATTTCTCCGACCTGAATAAAGCTTGTCCTAAGGATTGCTTCCCATTTCTGAGAATTGATCAGTTGATAGACACCACCGCGGGACACGAGCCCATGTCCTTTATGGATGCGTACTCTGGATATAACCAGACCGCGATGAATTCTGTGAACCATGAGCATACTAGCTTTATGACTCCAACAAATGTATACTGTTATAAAGTTATACCCTTCGGACTGACGAACGCCAAGGCTACCTACCAATGGTTAGTCAAAAAAATGTTCATTAGTCAGATCGGGAAAAATATGGAAGTGTATGTCGACAATATGCTAGTCAAATCCAAGACTGCCGATAACCATGTTTCCGATCTAAATGAATGTTTTGAAATCTTGAGAAAATATAATATGAGGCTGAATCCCCACAAATGTACTTTTGGAGTGGCATCAGGAAAGTTTCCGGGATTCATATTAAATACAAGGGGGATTGAGGCAAACGCAGATAAAATCAGGTCATTATTGGATATGACTTCGCCTAGCTCATGTAAAGAAGGTTAGAGCCTGACTGGAAAGGTGGTAGTGCTAAACCGATTTATTTCAAAGTCCATTGACAAGTGTTTTCCATTCTACAACTTGCTTAGAGGAAACAAGAAATTTGAATGGACTGAGGAGTGCGAGCAAGCATTCCTCAACCTAAAGACACATTTGGCCAAGCCCCCAGTATTGTCTAAGCTGGCATCTGGAGAACCCCTGTTCCTTTATTTGGCTGTGACAGAAAATGATGCCTGCGCCGTGTTTGTTTGGGTAGAAGAATGTGCTCAAAAACTGATGTACTATATAATCAAAAGACTTCTCGGGCTAAATCACGGTATCCACTGATAGAAAAGATAGCATTCTACCTGATATTAGCTTCCAGAAAGCTTAGACCATACTTCCAGTCCCATTCAATCCATGTCATGACCGACCAACCTCTAAGGTAGGTATTGCAAAAACTTGAAACGTCGGGACGTATTTCAAAATGGGCGGTTGAACTTAGCCAGTTCGAGATACTGTACGTACCATGGACCTCGATCAAAAGCCAAGCCCTTGCTGATTTTGTGGCTGAATGTACCAGATTTCAAGAGGAGTCTTTTAAGGAACCGGTGCAGGAGTTGTGGAGAATATTCGTGGATATCTCATCTAACAAGAATGGGTCTGGAGATGGGATCATATTGATCCCTCCAGAAGGGCATCAATTCCATACAACAGTTGAGATTCAGATTTGAAGCATCCAACAATGAAGCCGAATATGAAGCTTTGTTAGCCGGACTTAGAGTGGCAAAGGTATTGAAAGCAAGGGTCGTCCAGTGTTATAGAAATTCCCAGCTCGTGGTCAATCAGGTGTTGGGGGAATATCAAGCACGTGGTACCAAGATGGCGGCTTATCTAGCTAAGGTGAAGGGAAAGCTATCAGAATTTGAATACAGTACTGTTGAACAGATCCCTCATGAGCAAAACTATAATGTTGACGCTTTGGCAAGGCTTGCCACCACCAAGGAAGCTGAGACTTTGAATGTAGTACCAGTGGAATTCTCGAAGAGTCCCAATCTGGCAGAAAAAATGGTACAGGTCGAGATGATTGACACTAGGGCGACCTGGATGACCCCCATAGTGGAATATCTTACAACAAGAAGGTTACCGGAGGAAAGAAAGGACGCGAGAAAAATACTCTATCAAGCTCCGAGGTATGTGATAGTAAATGGAACATTATACCAACATGGTCATTCACTACCTCTTCTACGGTGTGTTCTGCTTGAGGAGCCTAAAACCATTTTGCAAGAAGGGCATGAAGGCTTTTGTGGAGATCATGCTGGGGGGCAAAACCTAGCTTTGAAAATATTAAGGTAGGGTTATTTTTGGCCCACTTTAACAAAAGATTCCATCTCCCATGTTCAGACATGCGGCAAATGTCAGCGCTTCGCCACATTCGACCAAGCTGCTCCAGTCGAGCTAATGATGATCTCTGTAACGCCCTGGATAGCCAGGACCGCTACGCTGTGTGTTTATAAAGTGCCAGACTCGCTAATCAAGTCATTAAAGTAAAAACGTGTTATTGAAACAGTAGAGGAACTAGGGTTAAAAGCGTTTTGGTCTCAAAAGATACATTTTCACTGCTAAACATTGTTTATGTACATGGGATCCCAAAAATGACAGTTTAAAAGCCATACTACAAAAATTACAAAGTTTATATACATTAACAGCCATACTAAGGCAAAATGAGCAGTTAGGTGATCTCCGTCCTGACACACTCCTCGATCGTGGTGATCGAACGGCTGGCTATGTACATTTCACCTTGGAGCTCTCCACCTCAGGCCTGGTCCAACTTGCCCTTGCCTTTACCTGCACCACGTAGCACCCGTGAGCCAAGGCCCAGCAAGAACACACATCAATAATAGAGCATGCACATTTAGCTGTCAAGTCAATCTTACATATAGCATCTCATAAACTTAAGCATATCAATAGTCAAGTATCTCATATACAAAGTATATCAATAGTCAAGTATCTCATATACAAAGTATATCAATAGTCAAGTATCTCATATACAAAGCATATCAGCTCATAACACAATATACAGACGATAACAAGGGCTAGCGCTCACAAGCTGCTCCCTCTGTTATCCTTTCGTTTCTGGCTCCCAGTGGCCAATTCGCGTCCCATGCGCTAAATTCATGAACGGTACTCTTAGACCGCTTACATGTGTCCCTTGGCATAATACCAACGATGACACAAAACAATTCTCAGGAGCACTTAGTCCCATCACAATCATACATTCGGGTGCAGTGTTCTTACCTTTCAATTCGCTGGTTTCCGATATCACGTAGCCACAAGCACGGTCCTCTATCCCGAGCTTCTCCAAAGTCCTAATCAAACACAAATATAATATTCCTTGTCATTAACCAATCCAAGACTACCTTCCCGATACCTAATCCACACTTTCGGAACCCCCAAAACCCTAGAACAACATCCCGGAGACATCCCCCGAACCCCCGGAGCAAAGGTCAAAAATTGCAAAATATCACTCCCTGAAATTTGCCTTGTGCCGCGGCACCACATTCCTTGTGCCGCGGCACCCACCTCCAGAGACCCCTAGGCCGCGGCAAGCAAAAGCCGTGCCGCGGCACACCATCGCAGACCCAGATTTCTGGGTTTTCCTTCGCATTTTCCCGAGCTCCAACCTCACCAATTCACCCCAAACTCTATCCTAAGTCCCAAAACCAACTCTAAACCCCTAACAAACCTCACAACAATCCAAAGACATCATGCCTAAGCTCACTCACACCTTCAATCCTAAAATTCACTTTTGAATTCCCACTTGACAACTCAAACCAGAAAAGTTATGCACAGCTTGAATTCAAGCACAACCCACACTTCAAACTCCCTAAACCTTAACAAAACAAATCTAATAAACATACAGAGACCTTACCTTAAGTGATAGGTTCAACCTCCAGCTCTTGACCTTCTTCCCCCTTGGTTTCCAAATTCTGAAATTACATAAAACCAGCCACCAACTTATCTCAATTCACCTTCCTTAACTAAAATTCAGACTTAAAACTTGGATATAGCATAATCAAAATCTTACCTCTGAGTTTTCTTGGCCTAAACTTGGTTGATAACTTCAGACATCCCTTGATTCTCCTTCCAAGAGTCTAGATTTCTGCTTCTCCTTTCTATCTCCTTTTTGTTCTAATTCTAGGTTTCCACCATTCAGCATAAACCCCTCTCCAAAATATTATACGTATATGTTATTCCCTCAGCTCAAACTCATCTATTTACTACCAAATTACCATTTTAACCCTCCATTAATATCACTTACTAACTAGACCTCAAGGGCTTATTTGTCCTTTCCCTAACTTTGCAATTCTACCACTTTCCCAAAGAAACCTGTTACTCTCTATAGTTACTAACAGTTACGCAGGTTACCAAATCACCAGTTACCATTATCTAGTTTCCTAGGACCGTCTTGGCACGTGCATCACATTTGTATCACAGCACCCACACAGTACAATTCACATATCATAATTATCACATAATATAATTCACATATCATATAACATGCTGAAAATCATAATCATCACACATAATTCTCATCATGCCCTCCCGGCACACTAATCAAGGCCCTTAAGCCTTATTAGTGAATTTGGGTCGTTACAACTATCCCCTCCTAATGAGAATTTCGTCCTCGAAATTTACCCGAGCAATTCAGGACACAAATTCCACACAACTGATTCCAGCTATCCCGGTCACTCCTTGACCCTACCTTTTCTGGTGTGTTACCTTAACTCAAGGTACAATCTTATTCCTCAAAACCTCAGTCTTTCAATTTTATGCTTAAACCGGTCACCCCACATGGAATATCTTCATCTTAATCTGTAGATCCTTATCAATCAACACATGAGTTTCTCCAATCCATGTCCCTAACATGGAATACAAAATCCACTGCATATAGCTAACGGTGCCCAAAGATGTAGACAACTTAAAAACGACCTCACTGATCCCTTACCAAATCCAAACAACTTTAATACCCTGGGGTCCATCTAGCTCTTCGCCTCTCTATCTCTGGTGACATCCCACGAGAGCTACCATCTTCTACTCGAAACTCCATACTCCTGTTTCCCAATTCAATAAAGCTTTTCCAACTACTTTGAAAAGTGAGTTTCATGCTCTAATCTTTTAATAATCTCAATGATCCCCTGAACTACCTCCAGATCCAAACACAACCTATCACTTATCTCATTCCAACGAAGGGACGAAATACAATCCTTCTTATATTCCATTTTATCAAGTGTTCTTCCAATAACCAAATAACTTCCTTTCTCTCTGATTTACCATCGGTCTGAAAATAATAAAACTCGTCAGATTCTGCTTATCTGTTCATTGCCTTTCTTAATCCTCCCAAGACCTGAGAGTATGATAAAGTCCTTGTTCAATGAAATTAACTCTGAATTCCATGGAGGCTTACCACCCATCTCGCTTAAAATTCTGAGTACTGGTCAGCTGTATAAATTATTCTTACTGATAAAAGCAAGTTCTCCCCAGACGCTGCTCCATGATGACCCCACCATCTTGGCAACCTCTCTGCGATACCTATCACCATATTTCCTTATTCCCATTATAACATACTCAAAGGTTGCGATGCCAATCACAAACTGCTATTGGAATAAGAATTTTGTTCCTCATTCATTATATTCTTCTCCATCCAGGCCTCCAATAAAAACCTTCAAATTATTGTACCTTTTTCCTAATGTCTGGATGAAAGGACCAAGAGAATAGTACGAGATTCATCCAGAATTTCCATATAATTTCGGTGTCCATCAGAGTCCAAATTTGGTCCTTATATCACTATAAACTTATACATAACACTGTAGAATCCTTTGCTAATTCAATTAAGACTTGCCTTTAATTCCTTTCATTTGGGTTTTCCTTAACTGTCATTCTTGTTCCTGTATACGATAATAATTCCAGGTATCCACTGGCTATTAAGCCTACTAGATACACCACTCTAGTTCTAGTCGGATCCTCTAACCAACACCATGCATAGATCATCACTTCCTCCTGTCTTGAGGTATCATAGCAACACAACAATTGATTCCAACCTGTAAGAAGACGTGAATCTCACCCAACTACCGGTACTGTCATGCTTGCCTAGGGAAACTCTTACTTCCAAGGCATTCTCCAACCTTAACAAAGCTCTAACCAGAATACATCACTGTGCCATCGATCAAGACAATTACAAGTCCAATTCAGATAATCTTTGAATACTCTTTTTACCTATTTCACAAAAACATTTTGGCATTGACCAAACCCTCAACACATAACCTAGCATCCTCAGTGCCCTTATCCAACATGATAGCAACCTCCTACCTATCCTCTTCCCTGTTCTCCAACTGGTAATAACCAGGTCGAAGATCCCTAACTGCACCTGATCTCTAGCTGGTAATAACCAGATCAAAAATCCTTAACTATTTTTGATCTCTAGCTGGTAATAACTAGATCAAAGATCCTAACTATTCCTGATCTCTAGCTGGTAATAACCAGATCAAAGATCCTTCCTGAAGTATGTCATCCTACTCAACAATCAAGACCTTAACTTTCACCGTTTTGTTAAAACCATTCAATACAACATCGTAGATCTAATTCCATCCCTGACACCAGTCTTATCACCAATCCATCTCTTTACGCAGCCGAACTCCCTGACGAATTCCTTGGAAACTTATCTGGAAACCCATAAACCAATCCAGTCTGTCTTCTCCCATCACATCAACTAAGGCTCTAATTGTTTCCCTTGCAGTAGACCTCACACTCCAGGTATAAACGCCAGCCACTGCAAGGATTTCCCCTTTTTAAACTCAAGAGTTACCGCTCCTTTCTTACAACCCATCACCGTTTCCCCCTGCTTGACCGACTCTTCATGTTCAAAACCCTCACGTTGTAACTGTCCTCGAGGATACTTCAAGTAGTAGCTGATACATTCATCGGTCTTAGTGTGCTTCTGATCAACTCTTTCCGTACCTGATCTCCTCCCTTCCTGTACTTAACCTGGAATACCTTTGGAGAATGAAGTTACTACCCTCTGAAACCTTACCTCTGACCCTACTGCTTCAGCCGTGAAATCATCAGTATAGTAGTCGTTCACATTCCACTTCTAACTGGGGAGTAATTCAACTAGTCACTAGTGAATCCTGAATGCAAACCATCCATGTCATTTCTTGTTCTCTGCTCATCAGACTTACTCATGTCATTAAAGTACAAACGACTAGAAATCCTTACTAGTAATGCATCACACCCCTCTCGGTACAAGTGATAATTTCTAAGATGTCTCTTTCCTTGATCCTTATCTGGTAATAACCAGACCGATAATCAACTCCTAAAGACACCGTCCTGTCTTGTAACGAGGCATTTAAACTCTTCATCCCTAGCAGGCAATATCCACCAGTCCCACGACACAATACTCTACCCAATTCACTTAAAAGTCGCATACTTTTCCAGGCAACTCAATAATTCCTTAAGCCAACCTAATATCACTCCTCATTGCGTCCCTGATACCAACTCCTTCCATACCCAAGTTCCAAGCTGTGGCCGAAAACTGCATTCTTATCTACTTTCCTACTGACTAATCTAATTCCCATTCAGTCCCATCAATATACTTCAAGAAATACTCATGACTATCCAAAGTTGTCCCTAATATAACATATTAACTTCCCTCAACATATACCCATCTGAATCCTTCCTAATAGATGCACAACACCAACTCCTTTCAGCTCTCTTCCCAACCAAAGCAAAGGCTATCCAATCCACTGGTCACTTCTGAGAAACTAACCTTGGGCTTTAAATGAGTAAAGTATCCCAGTCTTCCCTGCCTCAATGGCCAACCTGTGCATTGAACCCCTTTCCTGTCCAAACCAGGAACCATAAAACCACCAAAGGTTCTCATTCTTCCAATCACTGAGTAGCCACACTTACTATATTTCGACGAACGAAAATATCATCACATGTATTCCCTTCACCATAGATAATGAGGCCCTCTCTCTCTACTACCCAAGCACAGACAACCAACTCAGAGTTTAACTCACAAATGACTTATCATCCTCGGCTTCATCCATTTGTACCGTAATCCAAAGTGGACCGACCAACCCACCAAACTCAGCAATATGTATTATCGCTATCTTGCCACTTTTGACACCCTTTTACCACAATTGCCTAGTAAGGTTACTTATCCCAATTTATCCTTCTCATATCACTAAGAACGGGGTTAGCCACACCCATTCACTAATTGATTCCTGAACAAACCCAAACCTTCCTCGAAACTAGAGGATAAGACTTCCGTACAATAATTCTTGTCTGTTCCTCCTCAGTAACTTGCCTTTTTCATCCATCCAATAAATTCCATCAGACCTCATAGCCTGACTCATAAATCAACAAACACCTGCTGCGAATCTCAAGGGAAGGTGGAGGATTCCAACCCCCAACTGTCATCTTCTATCCCTACCAAAACCAAAACTGAATCCAATTGACCATTCTCACTACATACACCCTGAATTAATCTGTCTTCATCGACTAAACTTCTCAGCCCTGACGTTTATACCAAAAACCAACTCAAGGGCAGATCCAAACAATCATAACAATCAAACACACATAAAACATATTAAACACCCATATTACGCATAAATTATCAAATCTCTTTATCACTAGATGCGTTCATACCTTTTATGCCCTCCATGCCAACAAACGGGTATATCATATAAGTTCACTTTAACATATAATAACCTACAGTCCCTATACCGCCATTATCCATGTATTCAACCACATGCAAGAGCAATACTAATCAACATGCCTAAATAGCACCTCACAGCAGTCAAGGGCCAGGCCCCATCAGTATCTCATGCTCCCTATTCATCAAACAGATATCAACAATCATATCTCACTCAAATCATTTAAGCACATCATCATGCATACACAATTACCAAACCCTGAGTTGAGCTTGTCTCCCGCGGCGAATGTACATATCCAGCTAGTCTTCAGGACCCATAAACCTAGGACGCTCTGATACCAAGTTGTAACGCCCTGGATAGCCAGGACCGCTACGCTGTGTGTTTATAAAGTGCCAGACTCGCTAATCAAGTCATTAAAGTAAAAACGTGTTATTGAAACAGTAGAGGAACTAGGGTTAAAAGCGTTTTGGTCTCAAAAGATACATTTTCACTGCTAAACATTGTTTATGTACATGGGATCCCAAAAATGACAGTTTAAAAGCCATACTACAAAAATTACAAAGTTTATATACATTAACAGCCATACTAAGGCAAAATGAGCAGTTAGGTGATCTCCGTCCTGACACACTCCTCGATCGTGGTGATCGAACGGCTGGCTATGTACATTTCACCTTGGAGCTCTCCACCTCAGGCCTGGTCCAACTTGCCCTTGCCTTTACCTGCACCACGTAGCACCCGTGAGCCAAGGCCCAGCAAGAACACACATCAATAATAGAGCATGCACATTTAGCTGTCAAGTCAATCTTACATATAGCATCTCATAAACTTAAGCATATCAATAGTCAAGTATCTCATATACAAAGTATATCAATAGTCAAGTATCTCATATACAAAGTATATCAATAGTCAAGTATCTCATATACAAAGCATATCAGCTCATAACACAATATACAGACGATAACCAGGGCTAGCGCTCACAAGCTGCTCCCTCTGTTATCCTTTCGTTTCTGGCTCCCAGTGGCCAATTCGCGTCCCATGCGCTAAATTCATGAACGGTACTCTTAGACCGCTTACACGTGTCCCTTGGCATAATACCAATGATGACACAAAACAATTCTCGGGAGCACTTAGTCCCATCACAATCATACATTCGGGTGCAGTGTTCTTACCTTTCAATTCGCTGGTTTCCGATATCACGTAGCCACAAGCACGGTCCTCTATCCCGAGCTTCTCCAAAGTCCTAATCAAACACAAATATAATATTCCTTGTCATTAACCAATCCAAGACTACCTTCCCGATACCTAATCCACACTTTCGGAACCCCCAAAACCCTAGAACAACATCCCGGAGACATCCCCCGAACCCCCGGAGCAAAGGTCAAAAATTGCAAAATATCACTCCCTGAAATTTGCCTTGTGCCGCGGCACCACATTCCTTGTGCCGCGGCACCCACCTCCAGAGACCCCTAGGCCGCGGCAAGCAAAAGCCGTGCCGCGGCACACCATCGCAGACCCAGATTTCTGGGTTTTCCTTCGCATTTTCCCGAGCTCCAACCTCACCAATTCACCCCAAACTCTATCCTAAGTCCCAAAACCAACTCTAAACCCCTAACAAACCTCACAACAATCCAAAAACATCATGCCTAAGCTCACTCACACCTTCAATCCTAAAATTCACTTTTGAATTCCCACTTGACAACTCAAACCAGAAAAGTTATGCACAGCTTGAATTCAAGCACAACCCACACTTCAAACTCCCTAAACCTTAACAAAACAAATCTAATAAACATACAGAGACCTTACCTTAAGTGATAGGTTCAACCTCCAGCTCTTGACCTTCTTCCCCCTTGGTTTCCAAATTCTGAAATTACATAAAACCAGCCACCAACTTATCTCAATTCACCTTCCTTAATTAAAATTCAGACTTAAAACTTGGATATAGCATAATCAAAATCTTACCTCTGAGTTTTCTTGGCCTAAACTTGGTTGATAACTTCAGACATCCCTTGATTCTCCTTCCAAGAGTCTAGATTTCTGCTTCTCCTTTCTATCTCCTTTTTGTTCTAATTCTAGGTTTCCACCATTCAGCATAAACCCCTCTCCAAAATATTATACGTATATGTTATTCCCTCAGCTCAAACTCATCTATTTACTACCAAATTACCATTTTAACCCTCCATTAATATCACTTACTAACTAGACCTCAAGGGCTTATTTGTCCTTTCCCTAACTTTGCAATTCTACCACTTTCCCAAAGAAACCTGTTACTCTCTATAGTTACTAACAGTTACGCAGGTTACCAAATCACCAGTTACCATTATCTAGTTTCCTAGGACCGTCTTGGCACGTGCATCACATTTGTATCACAGCACCCACACAGTACAATTCACATATCATAATTATCACATAATATAATTCACATATCATATAACATGCTTAAAATCATAATCATCACACATAATTCTCATCATGCCCTCCCGGCACACTAATCAAGGCCCTTAAGCCTTATTAGTGAATTTGGGTCGTTACAATCTCATCCCCGTGGCCATTTGCAGTATGGGGAATTGACTTAATAGGATCCTTAACTATGGGAAAGGGAGGAGTTCGTTACGCTGTGGTGGCAATTGATCATTTCATGAAGTGGGTATAGGTCGAGCCTATAGCAACCATCACTTCAAAGAGAGTCCTAGACTTTGTGGTGAAAAACATTATATACCAATTTGGGCTTCCTAAAAAGATCGTGTCAGATAATGTAACCCAGTTTGATGTGATCTCTTCACTGATTTCTGTGAAAAGCACAGAGTTATTAAAAGTTTTTCTTCGGTTGCATATCCACACGCCAATGGACAGGTCGAGGCTGTGAATAAGACCCTAAAGGCGAGCCTTAAGAAAAGGTTAGATGAGGCCAAACGAGTATGGCCTGAGCAGCTCCCGCAAGTACTTTGGGCATATCGAACTTCCTGCAGAACCTCCACAGGACACACTCCTTTCTCCTTGACCTTCGAAAGTGAGGTTGTCCTTCCCGTCGAAGTAAAGGTATCCACACATAGACTAAGGACATCCAGCCAAGAGCGGAATGATGAGTTACTTAACGCGTCTCCAGACCTGATTGATGAAAAACGAGAGGATTCACAGTTATAGATCACGCATTACCAACAGAAAATCACTCGTTATTTTAATTCTAAGGTCAAAAGATGTAGTTTTGGATTGGGTGAACTAGTTCTCCGAAGGGTCTTTTTGGAAAACAAGGATCCTAAGGACGGCGCTTTAGGCCCGAAATGGGAAGGACCTTATCAGATTGTGAAAGTTTTGCATGAGGGAACTTTCATGTTAGCTCGACTTAGGGGAGAAACAGTCCCATGGACCTGGAACGTATCGCCAGTAGTATTACCAACGATCTATGTAAGGTTTAGTTATAAAAGACATTTAATTAAATAACGGGGGATTATTATGTAATTTTTCTTGTTAGCGTGGTTTTAAATAATTTTTCTTTATAAGGTTATTTATAAATTAGCTCATGTATTGATGTTTGTAAAAGCAACCAAGAAAGTCTTTACATTCTAGTTACATGGGGGGCATATAACCCGAGGTGGATTAGAACGAGGTTGCCGATTGAGTTTAAATTTTTAAATTGCTTAAAATCTTGGATACAACCAGGTATCAAACTATCCTGGTTACAACCAGGTAAGAAACTTAGAAGCTTGGAAAATTGATTATCCAACGGCTTTTTAAGAGCTCGAGGTGTCAATAAACCTAGCACGAACTAAGTTCAAATCACTTCAAACCCTGGATACAACCAGGTCCAAAACATAGAAGTTAGCAAAATTGAATATTCGATGGCTTTTTTAGAAGTTTGAGATGCAAGAAACCTAACATGAACTATGTTTAAAATATTTAAAATCCTGGATATAATCGGGTCCAAGGCCTAACGCTTAATAGGTATGATATAAATCAACACATTAAATTTGGATATAACCAAACTCAAAATATTCATCTTGATCTAAAAATGGATTCCTAAAATCTCGAATGTGCAAGTCTAAGAAAGCATAAACATGAGAGATAATCAAGGAAAAGACAAATAGATTAAAAGTTAGATAAATGAGTTGAAATTCAAGTTGTCCCGAGGAGAAAAACCTCGAACTAAGCCCAAGGGCAATCATTTACAAACAAATAAAAAAAAAGAGCAAACCAACGAAGACTTCAATGAGACCCTCCAAGACATTCTGAGGACATGACCTCCTCGATCTCCTGCTCGCCCGCTGTAGAAGCATCCCTTGTTTCCGACAGCTCTTGCAAGATCCAAGCCTTGAATTTTTCAAGGAATGGATCCCACATCTCGGGAGCCATGAAAGAAAAGTTTCTATCCTGGATAAAATCCCAGCAATGGTACAACATGTCTTCCATGGAGGATAGTGAGGTTGCCTTCTATTCTTTAACTGCAGCCTCGGCCTTTAGCTATTTTTCTTTGGCCTCAGCAACCTCGACCTAGAGAGTAGCCAAGGCAATCTTTGTGGCCTGCTCATTTTCTTGAGATGATGCAAGGTCGAACTTGGCATCGTACTCACTCTTTTGAGCAGCTGCAAAGGCAGCTTTGGCAGCTTGCTCGCCTTCTTGAGCAGCAATCAAGGTGGTCTTAACGGCATTGAGCTTAGCTTGGAGTTTGTCATTTCTAGCTCTAGTTCAGTCTATACTGCGGTGCTAAGCCAGAGAAGACTGCTTAAATAAAAAGGCAAGTTAGATGTATACTTAGGCATGATGAAGAGAAAATTTTCATTAAGGAATGATATCTTACTGTGAGGGTCATCCCCAAGGCTGACTCTAAAACATTCTCCGGGCTTCGCTCTTTTATTGTCCTCAGGTCCCTCGGGTTGGCTTTATAAGCGTGCCCCACCATGTGGCTCGCTGTCTTGTAGAGGATTCCCCAAAAGGCATTGGGGATCTTCTCCAGATCCTGGGGATCGACTGGGATTCGCATAGTTGCGGCTGGGACAAGAGGAGCTGGGGGATTAGCTTGTATTGCTTGATCCTGAGTAGGCGTGAACTGAGGAGGAGGGGGAGGATGAGGAATCCTTTTCTCCATCACAATAGATACCGGAGCTATTGAGTTCGCGTCGTTCCCCTTAGCAGGGGATTTGGAGGTGTTTCGTGCCACAGGAGGGGTTTTCTTTGTAAAGCGGGGCTTCTTTACGACATGACCCAAGCAGGACTTTCCACCTTGGAAACCTATACGGTGATCAGGAGCTCTGGGTCATTCCATCTCTTTGCCTAAAAAGAACAAAAAGGGAATTAATTCACAAATAAAGTCGAAAACTTACACAAAGGAAATAAATAAAGGTCCAATCCTCTGGGGTGGGGGAGGAGTACTGGAGGAGAAGGAGAATCTAAGTCTAAAATTTCATGGTTTATAGGAGGTTCAGGCTCACGCTCTACCTCGGGGCTAGACTCGTCTACATATTTCCTAAATCCAGGGGCAAAGGCGCCCTGGAGCAAAGTAGGACATGAATTGGTCCAATACTCCTCATAAATGGGTGATCTAAAGGTTGAGGTGTTATCTACAACAATAGTACCCCTAGGGTAACTCATTTCATGGTGCAACACTAAATGATCCATGCACTGGAGCAGGGTGATGTTGTGGTGGATGAGCTGATTTGGGTTAAATATAAGTAGCCTAAATTCGGCGACAACCATATCTAATTCCCTATAAGGGTATGGATAACCTTGGCCAGAGGGGCCGGTTGTTGCCCCTGATGCAGCTCATTCTAAATCAGGTTCCTGAGCAGCCTCAGGAACCCACCTCTTCTGCATAAGAGGCACCTCATCCTCCTCTTGCTCCTCGCCTTCAGCAGCTTTCGAGTATTCTTCTCAGGAAGGCGAGAGCTCAAGGACTACCGGAAGGGTAGCCTGGGTACTTCTTAAGGCCAACGTCTGGCCTTTGCTGATCAACTTACATGCCAACATCATGAAATCATTCATGAGCTGACGATAGTCCTTCTTGCTAGGTGGGAGCTCAGATAGTGTTTCATACTGACCCCCGAGGGTCACTGACTTCCCCGTCCTCGCGAATATGGATGCACAAACAATAAACTCAATTAACATATGCACAAGGAGTATGTCTTAAAAACCGAAAGAATGACTTTATGAGCTAAGGAAGGAAAGAAGACTTACAAGGATGGTTAAAGTATCGATGCTCATAGTTTCGAAACCCATTCGAGATAAAGAATTGATCCTTGTAGTCGTTGGTGTGGCTTGGGAGCTCGATGACCGAAGTGGAGTTCGGGAATCTAGTGAGGTAGTAGAATCCATCACCTCGCCCTTTTTTCTCTGGGCTGGCCTTAAGGAAAAGGAAGTATAGAATATCTACTGGAGTGGGGACCTCCCACTCGTACTTATGGAACTCGTTGTCAAAAGTTGATTGTTTACACAGTTTCTAAAAACCATTTTTCCATTTTGCACAATAATTTTATAAAATAATAACTTCACCATTTCAAAACTATTTTGAACGTTTCTACACACTATAAACATATAATCTTCCTAAAATACACAATGGAACCAAGAAAATCCATAAACAAGTTTTTATAATTTTCTCTTAACTCTTTGGAAGTCAGGTTTAAACATTTCACATAAAATCATACAATACCTATGGAATGTTGGATTCCACTTCTAAACATTCATCCAAATATCCATGCATGCATGATCAACCATTAATTATGAAATAATATAGTACCCATAATGAATTTAAACACACAAAATTACATAAACAAGGAAAATTATACAAAAATTGAGCATAAATTTAACGAGGATGACCATATACGTCTTGTAAACATTTGGGAGGGTTTTGGTTGGTCTCTAACACTTCTACTTCTTGATCAATCCTTCAACCTTCATATTTACACTCCCCAAAAACCTAATAATCTTTTTATACAAACTAACAAGTATAAAACTAAAAGAATAAACTAACAAAACTAAACAAACTTTAACAAAGCAAAAGTTTAGAACTTTTACCTCTTGTGTTTTCCCTTTGTAGTCTTTCCTAGCTTCTACAAGTAGCAAAAGGGCTGAGTGTATAGAAGACTGAAGATGAGAGGTTAAAAGAGATTATAGAAATTTTTTTCAAATTTTTTTGAGCATTTAAGAGAGCTCTCAACCAAGAGTAGAGAGGAGGAGGACAATTGTGTTTTTGGAGAGATAAAGAAAATTGAAAAATTAAGCTTTTTACATGATTTTGACTATTTATATTTTCACTATAAATGTGCAAAAAGACCAAAATAACCTCAATAGCTGCTTCTCCACTTAATCCCCAATTATCTCTAAGTTTTTTTTAATTAAACTCTAATTAATTAGTTAAACTTACACTTAATTATGTATTTTCTAAAATAATTACCATGTGGTAATTTTTTTCTTACTTCACCAAACTGAATTCTTATCCAAGGGTAATTAAATTAAATTTGTCTTGCCATTTAATTTAACTGGTCACATTCCTATATTTATAACTCATGTAATTTAATTAACCAAAATTCTATTTTTCGCAAAATATGCATTTTTCACAGAAATACATTTTTAAAGATTTTTCACACAAAACTCAACTTTTTAGACCTTAAAAAAAAATAATTCAATAATTTATGCCCATTATTATTTTTCCATAATTATACATCTCCAATAATATTTTATTCCGAGATTTATCCTGTTAAGGTTCCCATTTCGGTCCGAGACTGAAATGCTCAGTTTGTCACAAAATCACACATTTCACACTTTGGCTAACAATAAAAACATATAATTTTCTTATAAAGAATATATTATTACTCAAAATAATATTCATACATATTTCAACACCCCGCTCTTAGATACTAGTAAGTGCTCGAAACGCGAGGTGTTACAATAGTGTAATTAAAAGAGTTATTAAATGTGGTTTAATTGTATGCAATGATGTTGAGCATGATAAATGTGAATTATGTATTAAATCTAAGACGATAAATATTGAAGATTTAAATTATACATTTTAGTTATTCTGTTGACTCATAAATTCTTCAACTAAAAATTATATGAGAACTATTTACAAATTTGAAAGATTGAGAAATAAAAATAAAGAAAATGGACGTAGTTTATAGTGGTTTGTCTCAAAAAAGATATACTACACCCATTGATGTTTGTTATTGATTTGGTTTCATGCAATTTCGACAACATTTTAGCATATCCAAATTGACTTACATGCTTCACCATGAACCCCATATTTATAAGGTGGCTAATGTATTAGACTTCCCTATGATTCAAGGCTTTGTTATCCAATTTGTTACATTCAAATATTAAAATTAAAATAATTGAATCTATTATAATTAAACACAATTAAAAAAATGTTTCCTATGAAAAAGAATTTGACTAGTCAACAATAAATGGACTAATAAGAACAATTAAACCAAACCCAGATTTTGGTTCAAACTGGTCAAGTTTACATTTCTCATCGATCACTGCATCATAAGTTAGCCACCTTATTGTTGATATGAAAAGAGCACATCAAGTAAGCAATAAAGGTTTTAAAAATTTATTTTTCATCAATACCAAGCAAGGATCTCATATATATATATATATATATATGTATACACATTAAACAAAAACATACAAAAGTTAGATCTAATACATCGTGTAGTCTATCAATTGTTTCTCTATCTTTGAGTATAAAATAAAAAATATCGAATCAACGTGAGTGACAATGAGATCCACACCACATTCCAATTTAATTCTAAACACACTAGAATATGTGTAGGCACGTAAAAACTTCTGAGAGCCACTTCTCAGACAACATAAAAAAATATCTATATATAGTCTAGGTCAAATATCATTAGGTTTAGGTTTTATTATTTAATTAATATTTAAATCAAATCAAAATATTAACTAAATAATTAAAGAAAAAATAACACAAATAAGTAACTGCTCAATTTATGTCAAGCCAGTAGGTCCCACCTAGTGACCTGCGCCAATCTTGCACAGAGACTGGCGTGTGGCATTTTCTCATTTATTTATTTATTTAATAAAACAAAATATAGTTATATATTTGAAATAATGTCGTATTTCTAATATGCATAAATATAAGTTAATTCTAGTTTAATTATGATCTTATAATGAGACAATATTATTCTCTTTCAATATTAATTCAAAACCAATAAATATTTTAATTAACTAACATATATTTGCCTTGGAAATTAAATCCCTTGCAAATTAGTCCTTCTCCTTTTTTAATTTGTCATTGACAGTCGCACCCTAGACTGTGTTGTATAGAGATGACTCAAGGACCATGGACCTATAATTCTAAGCTCCTGATGACTAAGGATTTGGCTAATGACACTGAATCAAAGAAAATGACAATTGAATAGAGAACAGAACTGAAATATAAAAAAGACTAAAAATTTATAGTGATTCGGCCCCAAGAATCGGTAATGACCAACGTCCACTTAGACACGTTAATTAAATGTAGAAATCTCAAACCCATGATTAGTTGAACAAGATTCATCTGATTTTCATAAGTTTCAGAGAATACAAAACTCTGAGTATAAAAGTGCATGTATGTAAGCAAAAAAAATATGATGCACTAAGCCCTATATTTATAAGCTTACGGATCTTACAAAATGTTTAGCCTTATGAAACTTACTTTCCAAGTAATAATAAAATAATTAATAAATAATACATTTCAAAATAATAAATATCTACTTGAGCTAGTCATTCTACGTGTTTTTGCCGATGCATCTGACCATGTTATTTCGAGCATATTATTGACTCGACCAGGGTATTCTTCTTAGGGTGCAACGTTGACTATGTTCCAATTACTTTGTATGATCTGGTCGAGACCCGACCAACATTGATGATGTCGTTTGGCCTTTTTTTTGCCATGTGTCGATATTCCATGCCACGTCATCATGCTAGTTTTTAGGGAAAACAACTCCAATAAACCATGTTATTAATTAAATAATCTTATTAAAAAACCTAGTTTAATTATTATATTATAATAAGATAATATTATTCTCTTTCAGTATTAATTTTGTATATATAATTATATAATTCTTTGAGTACAATTCCATATTTATAGTGGAGTAATAATTGAATTAATAAATAAGATGTGTGTGGACACGTAGAGAAACTATGAAATTGATTTTGATTCACTAGACATACTCAACACATGAGATCTTGGAATAAGCTTAAAGAAAATCAGGCTTTTCTTAGAGAGAAAATAATACAATATATTTTCTTCTTTGTAAGTGAGAACTGGATACTGTGAAAACTATATTAGACTTGGAATCAATAATATATATATTATAATTCTAGAGTTTTGATATTTTTATTATTTTATTATTCAAAATGTATTAAATCAAATTCGAACATTTATCTTTAATAAAAGGGAAAATACCAGTTTGGCCATTGTATTTTGCCCAAATACTCAATCGGCTCCTATGTTTTGTTAAATGACAAATCAGACCTTGTATTCTGCAAAACGAATAAAAATAGTACCCTTGACCCAATTTTTGTCAAATATTTTTTTAATATGATAAAAAATAAAGAATCAATTTAATTAACTAAAGAATTAATTTAATGATAAAAAATATATTTTAAAATAATAAAATAAAATAAATAAAGTATATCAATAAAAGAAATATTTTTATTCCAAAGAAAGATCAAGATATATGTTATCCAAAAAACTGGCATTGATGACGTGGCAAATGATCCCTGGACACGTGGCTGACATTTGGAGGAATTCTGCTAGTGTATCGACCAGAAGATACAATATAGGCAATAGGCGGCCCAGTCTTTCCTACGACCAGTCTGGTCGATAGTTCCGCATACAACATGATGTTCCAATAAAGATCTTTGTAAATCTCGAAATTAACTCACACAATCTCCTGAGTATCCGATTATTCAGGAGAGCATATCTGTAACAATCTCGTGTAATCCCCCTTGAGCCTATAAATAGAGAAAGATAGCTCAAGGAAGGGACTTTTTTGCTTTCAAATTATTTGATACTAGAGTAATTCTACTTGAAATATTGTATTGTTCTTCAGAGGTTAGTGAAACTCATTGGACCCTAGTTTTTTGATCACTCCTTTGATTCTCACGTCAATAACAATCTAAGTTGACGTAGGTTATTACCAGATCCTGGGGCCGAACCACTATAAAACATCGTGTTCTTATCTTTTTTGCCATTCGATTCTTTTCAACGCATTCATTCACATCAAGCATATTCTGACTCCTTGTCAGTTGACCAAAAACTGGGTCAACATTCTGGTGCTTTCATTGAGAGCTTGATATATTACCGTTGAAAAAACCAATGGCAAAAGCCACAAAGAGAACTGGACAGGCGGCCGCTGCTGCACCGTCAAACCCGCCGCCTCCTCCTCCTTTTGCAAGCGTGGCTGAGGATGAGTCACATTTAGACTTTGAGCAGGAAGAAATGGATGATGCAACATTGAAAAGTACTCTGGGGGCGTTGCATGAAGAGCTGGCCAATCTGATGGCCAGTCAGGAAAGTGCCGCCGAAATCATGGCGCGGCAGTAGCAGGAGATTGAGCGGCAGCGCGCAGAGTTAAGCGAGAGGGAGGCGGAGATGGGCCGTCGCCAGAGCGAAGCCATGGCAGCCCTCGAGGTAGCCTTACAATTGGCTAGGAATCAGGCTGCACCTGCCTCGCAACCTGAACATCCTACAAATGGCCCACCGCAAAGGGGTCCTAATCCTAGCCCATCGATCCAGCCCTCGAGTCCACAAAGGCTCGAGCAGCCTCAGGTGCCCCATGAAGATGTCCCGCTGGACCCTGAGGCACAGCCTCCATCCCAGGCTGGTCGCGGCAATCCCCCGCACCAGAGGCAGAATAGGACCGAGCATCAGCCTCGCAGTCCTAGACGCCATAGGGGTGATGGGCCAAACCTACCGAACAGAGGTCAGTACCCTCCTGGTAACAGGAGGAACTCAGAGCTAGGCTCTACGGTCCGGGGTCCCCCATGACATGATAATGCACCGGGACACAACGACCAGCACATGCCACCCTCTAACGCTCGGGACGTTTTAGCCACAGATGGAAATCGAGGGAACAGTCGATCCCATCATAGCCAATCGAGGTTCAGGGATGGCCATGGGTATAATGAAGCCGACTCAGGCAAGGGAAATGCTGGTCGGAGGAATGAAGAAAGAGGTAGAGGCGGGAGCCAGGTACCTCAAGATGACCAACCCAATAGACGGGATGCTGGGGGCAGCCCATGCAAAATAATGTCTTCAACCGGCTCGGGGGTAGCGAGCAGCGGAGAAGAGACGAAGATTTGCGAGACGTACTCAACGATCGCCGCGAGCGGCATGGCGAGAACATCCCCCTAGCAACAGAGGCCACAGCGATTCCTATCGCTATACAGGCTCAGATAGATGCCCTCAACCAGGCAGTGCAACAGCTGGTCGGGGGGAGAACGTCTTACATCGACCACGATAGGAGGAAAGGCACTCCAAGCAAGTTCAAAATGCCAACGCTTCCAAACTTTAACGGGTACGGAGACCCAGTATCTCATATCAATAAGTTTGAGATACAAAATGGACATTCAGAAAGTGTCCGAAGACGCTCAGTGCAGGATCTTCCCTGCAACACTTTCTGAGGCCGCGCAGGAGTGGTTTTTTAAGTTCCCTCCCGGAAGCATAGTTTCCTGGGAAATGTTCATAAGGGAGTTCTACAGACAGTTCTATGAAGGTCGTGTGCATCCGACCGAAGCAAACCAGCTGGTTGAAATTCGCCAGCAGGATGGAGAGTCGCTGAAGGATTGCATCCAGCGTTTTATGCGAGCAGTAGCTGGAGCAAAAACGGTGGGGGACGAGGGCAAAATGATGGCCATAACCGCAGGAGTTAGGCGTCGCTACCTCGTCTGGAAGAGCCTCCGCATGGATGGAGTTAGAACTATCCAGGAATTCTTGGACCGCGCTGATCGTTACATCAAGCTCGAAGATGCCATTGCCGACGATGGAAAGCCTTCGGGCAAGGATAAGAAGGCTGCTGAACCTGCCAAAGCCGCCAATGGGTCTAACCCTAATGGCAATGGCAAAGGCAACGGGAACGGCAACAGAAATGGCAAGAATGGTGGAAAGCGGCCGCACAATGAGCCTTCCACCTCCGACAATAAATGAGCCAAGGGTAACCGTTATGAGCCTCGGTTCACTAACTACACTGCCCTCGTTGAGTCTCGGGGAGAGGTGTATCAGGCCACAAGTTCTAGTGTGCCTTATAAGAAACCTGGCCCCATTCGAAAGGATATTTCGAAGAGAGACACTACCAAGTTCTATCGTTATCATAACGACTACGGACATGACACCAACGAATGCAACCAGCTGAAAGACGAAATCGAGTTCCTTATTAGACAAGGACACTTGAGAAAATACGTACGGGCCTCGGGAAATTCCCAACGACAAGCTCCGGGTAGCAACGAGCAAGCGCCCACGCGCCAACGCTCGCCACCCTTATAGCCTGCCCCCGTGACTGGCACATTATTGACCATTTGTGGAGGCCCGCACCTCGCGGGAAATAGCAGAAAGGCCAGGGAACGATACGTTCGGACTCTGCGCCATGACCAGGACATCGAGATGATGACTGTGGAGGACCGCGCGCCAAAAAAGGCTCGATCAGAGGAAGGCGAAATAACCTTCTCCGATATCGATGCCCAACACGTCCGGTTCCCACACTCCGATCCGCTGGTCATGGATATCCAGATGGCTAACATGATGGTAAAAAGAGTGCTGGAATGCATGAAGTTGTCCGTTAAGGACCTGGAGCCTTGCAACCAAACGATATATGGATTCTCTGGAGAAGGACTCGCCCCCGCTGGATTGATCAGACTACCAGTGACGACAGGAACAGCGCCTACTACCAGAACATTACTCGCTACTTTTGTAGTAGTCGATTTTCCTTCGGCGTACAATGCCGTCATTGGGAGGCCTGTACTGGTTGATCTACGGGCCGTCATCTCTATGTGGCACTTGGCCATGAAGTTCCCAACAGACGCAGGGGTAGGATGCATGTTGGGGAACCAGAGGGAAGCCAGGGAGTGCTATAACGCCTCAGTCACGAAGGCGAAAAAGGGAACACCAAAGAGCACTACCTCAGATAGGTTGCAGATGGCGGTTGATACACAAGCCCAATCCGGTGATGAAGTCACCAAATAGGGTGTTGCCCAAAGTGAGGATAGAGACTTAGATCCTCGCTTTGGGGATTTTGAAGAGAACGTTTGACCCGTCGAGGACTTGGAAGAGGTCCAACTCGACGAAAAAGATCCGACCAGAGTCATAAAGGTCGGGAAAAACCTGGAACCAACCACGAAGCACGCACTGGTGGAATTTTTGCGGAAGAACCAGGAGGTTTTTGCCTGGTCGCACAAAGACATGACTGGGATAGACCCTGCAGTTATCAGCCATATCCTGAATATAGATAAGACTTTTCCACCCGTGCAACAGAAAAGAAGGCTACTCGATAAGGATCGGTCGAGAGCCTTAAAAGAAGAAGTCGAAAGACTAAAGGAGAATGGGTTCATCAGGGTGGCATATTATCCATCGTGGGTCTCCAATCCAGTGCTGGTTCCCAAGCCTAACGACAAATGGCGAACTTGTGTGGATTTTACAGACCTCAATAAAGCCTGCCCAAAGGATTGTTTCCCACACCCAAGAATCGACCAGCTGGTCGATGCTACTGCAGGACACGAGACCCTCTCATTCATGGATGCATATTCAGGCTACAACCAGATTAGCATGCATCCCCCTGACGAGGATCACACCAGCTTTCGAATCGATACGGGCTTATACTGTTACAAAGTAATGCCCTTCAGACTGAAAAACGCAGGTGCGACTTACCAACGACTAGTCAACCACATGTTTAAGAAGCTGATCGAAGTAAACATGGAGGTATACGTGGACGACATGCTGGTAAAGTCTAAAAAGGCAGAAGGACATGTGAAGGATTTACAAGAGTGCTTCGATGTATTGAACAAATACCAGATGAAGTTAAATCCCCTAAAATGTTCCTTCGGAGTTGGATCAGGGAAGTTTTTGGGGTTCATTGTAAATTCAAGAGGAATCGAGGCCAACCCCGACAAAATAAAGGCCCTGATCGACACGAAATCGCCAGAAATAATCAAAGATGTACAAAGTTTAACCGGGAGAATCACAGCCCTAAGCAGATTTATTTCGAAGTCAACAGACAAATGCGTCCCTTTCTTCAATCTGCTCAGGGGAAATAAGAAGTTTGAATGGACAAGAGACTGCGAGCAAGCTTTTCAGGCCTTGAAAGCTCATATGGCACAGCCTCCCATCTTATCAAAGCCAATCGAAGGAGAAACTTTGTTTATTTACCTGGCGATTACCGAAGTTGCTGCTAGCGTGGTACTAGTGCGAGAAGAAGAAGGCGTACAAAAAGCGGTCTACTATGTTAGCAAGAGACTGATCGGGGAAGAATTGAGATATCCACCAATCGAGAGGTTAGCATATTGCTTAATCCTGGCCTCTAGGAAGCCCATCCTATCACAGTTTTAACTGACCAGCCCCTTCGGCAAGTCCTTCAAAAACCAGAGGCGGCTGGGCAATTATTAAAATGGGCAGTCGAACTAGGGCAGTTCGATATAACTTATTCACCATGAGCAGCAGTAAAAGGACAAGTCTTGGCCAATCTTATTGCAGAGTTCATCGAACTCCCAGACATCGAGCAGTGCAAATAGCCTAGTGCGCCTGAGCCTCAAGAGAAAGCTCCTTCGTGGAAGTTATTCACGGATGGGTCGTCCAACGAATTCCACGCAGGAGCGGGATTGATATTGATAACGCCGGAGGGGCAGCGATTTCACTGCGCTATTAGGTTCGACTTCACCGCATCAAACAATGAAGCCAAATATGAAGCACTCCTCACTGGATTAAGAATGGCGAAAGATATGAGCATAAAGACGCTTGATATTTACAGTGATTCACAGCTGGTGATGAATCAAGTTCTAGGAGAATATCAAGCACGAGGCTTAAAAATGGTGGCGTACTTGAATAAAACAAAATGCCTGCTAGCCCAGTTCACGGAGTACACCCTCCAGCAAATTCCGCGGGATCAGAATTCAAACGCAGACGCCTTAGCCAAACTCGCAATCGCTAAGAATGCTGACACTTTGAACATTGTGCCAGTAGAAAGATTGAGTGAGCCAAGCATACAAACGGTTGAGACCAATATGGAGATTCGAATGGAGGATACATGGATGGCACCTTACTTGGAGTATCTGATGAGCGGTGTGCTACCAACAGATAGAAACAAAGCCAGAACTCTACAAAGGCAGGCCGCTAGGTACATACTGGTCGATGGTGTTATGTACCAAAGAGGGTATTCAATGCCGTTACTCAGATGCGTTACACCAGAAAAAGCTAAGGAACTCATGAAAGAGGTGCATGAAGGCTTCTGCGGGGATCACGCTGGGGGGCACAGTTTAGCAAAGAAAATTCTAAGGCAAGGCTACTTCTGGCCAACCATGAACGAGGATTCGATGGAGTTTGTACGAAGATGCGATAAATGTCAAAGGTTCCCCAAGATTCCGCGAGCCGCTCCAAATGAATTGAAACAGATGCAAAGTCTGTGGCCTTTTAAGGTGTGGGGGATAGATTTGATTGGGTCCCTACCCACAGGAAAGGGTGGAGTAAAATACACCGTTGTGGCAGTCGACTACTTCACCAAATGGGCCGAAGCTGAACCGCTCGCTACCATCACGACCAAGAAAGTTATTGACCTTGTCATCAAGAACATTTTTTGCCGGTATGGTTTGCCCCGAAAGATCGTGTCAAATAACGGAACCCAATTTGACAGCGACTTATTCACCGACTTCTGCGAAAGGCATGGAGTTATTAAAAGCTTTTCATTAGTTGCGCATCCCCAAGCAAACGGGCAGGTCGAGGCCGTGAATAAAACTCTTAAGGACACCCTGAAAAAGAGGCTTGAAGATGCTAAAGGAGCATGGCCGGAGCAGCTGCCTGAAGTCCTCTGGTTGTATAGAACGTCTCACCGAACAGCGACAGGTCATACCCCATTTTCCCTAGCTTACGAATATGAGGCTATGTTACCTGTCGAGTTAGATCCCCCCTCACATCGATGTGTAACATACGACCAGGACCAAAACAGCCAACTGATGATGGAGTCCCTAGACTCAATTGACGAGATACGGGAGAAGGCCCAACTCCGAGTTGTTGCGTACCAACAAAAAGTCGCCCGGTACTTTAACTCCAAAGTTAAAGAAAGAAAATTCAACGTCGGTGACTTGGTGCTACGACGAGTTTTCTTAAACACCTGCGACCCCACTGCTGGAGTACTCGGACCTAATTGGGAAGGACCTTACCAGATTGAAGAAGTCCTTCATCCGGGCACCTACAAACTTGCACGCCTAAACGGAGATCTCGTTCCACGTTATTGGAATGGAGAACACCTACGCAAGTACTATCAGTGAACAGTCCTTTTTAAAGGACTGGTTTGTATTAAAATTTTTTTTACAAGTTTAGCAAAGAGGGTTAGCCACGATGTATGGCTAATCGCTCGTATATGTAAGATTCTATTTTAGAATCACTCGTAAAGACATGTTTAGTCCATTTTTAATACGAGATTATAAGGGACTATGCGCAGCCAGTCATTCTTGCCAACCTTTGTAAATTTATATTTACAAGTATTTGTTCATTACGTATGTTGTTTTGCTGTATTACAAGTATTACTTTTCCACCCGAGCAGAAATGTTCGAACAGGTCATGGTCAAGGCAAGTGACCAAGGACCTAAAGCTCCTCGATCACTTAGGGGGCATATAAGGCACATCGATAGCAAAGCGTACCATGAGGTATGTAAACACATGAACAAAATGAGTGAAAGCATGCTAAGGTACTTAGAGTATTTTTCAAAATTTATATTTTGTTAAATCAAGCCAAAGTACTATGCTAAGTTCGGTCATACGGACATATGTTATAGTAGATGAAAATATTATAACATTATAAAGCAATCTTTTACACCGCAAGCATCACTGCTTGGATGTAACTGTTCAAATAAAAGGAAAAGTTTGCTGCCCATGCAGCAAATTCAAAAAAGATATTGTCTTTACATCACAACCTGTGGGTCGTGTAATCAAAAGAAAGAAAAAATAATGATAAAAGCTCAAGAGGCATTAGGAGCAAGAAGGTCTTTATCAGCATTCTGATTGGTCGCGTCCTCAACAACTCCTTCTTCCTCTGCGCCAACCATGCTTGGGGAAGCAGGGATCCTAGTTCTTGCCTCTTCTTCAGCTAGTTGAGCAGTGCAGCGGGCCAGCTCAGCATTTCTAACATCTTCTGAAAGATAATTGAAGTTGGCGTCCTGATTGATTTTCCAGAAGTTGTAAAAACACCAGAGCGTCGTGTTCTTATACCTTTCCAGATCTTTGGCATTGGAAAGCTTCAGCTGCTCTACTTGGCTCTCAAGAGTAGCGATGGCCTTGTCCTTGGACTTGAGCTCCTCACCCAGTCTCTTGCATTCTCGATATTGGACTCGACTGGCCTCCTGATACTCCTCCCTCTGCTTCCTCATGACTGCCTTTGAAGCTTCAGCCTCCGACAGCTTTGTCACCGCAGCATCCCTCTGCTGAATGACCACCTCCAACTCCTTCACATGCCTGGCCTCTACAGCCAAAAGGTCCTCGGCTGCTTTCACCTGGTACCTCTCGATGGCCTTTGCCCGAGCCTGGTCGATGGTGGCTTGGGCGCAGGTACGAGCGGCAGTTGCAGTTAGCAAAGCCTGTAGACAAAGGATAAAGTTAGAATCTGTTACAAAGAGTAAAAGACGGAAGCCAAAAAAAGAAGAAACACTTACGCTGGCCATTTCATTTAGGGCCCTGTTCAGAATCTGGTCGACCCCCATGGTCTCTGCCTTAGCCATCGCCTCCTTGCTACGGTCGTACCTCATGATGTGTGCAAGGAGGTCCTTGGCCGCTCACAGAGCGCGGTTCGAGAGTTTGGCCCCGAGGGCTTCGTCTCGCTGAGTCTGTTCCTTGGCAGCTGCAGGTTGAGGAGTCGACGTTGCAGGCGGAGTTTCCTTTTCAGCAGGAGCCGAAGGCTGAGCAGAAGTTTGCCCAGTTGGCACGTCCTTGGAAGGATCTTCTGTTCGACCCTTCTTGGTAAGAGGTCCCTGGCTTGTTTCGCCGTTGTGTCTCCTGGACGACTTCCGCCGGACCAGAGGAACTTCTACCTCCTCCTCAGCCTGATATAAGTAAAAAATGTTAGGAGTGGCCATATCTGCATACAAGTAAACACATGCAAATGATAAGATAAAGGCAGATAAAAACTCTTGATAAAGCAGAAAAGAGGTCACAAAGTTAATACCCGAGCTACAACTATTGGTCGCTACATTATTGACTCTATTAGTCACATACTCACTATCTGGCATGAAGAAGTCTGGCCCTAGATTGGGAGTATATGTAAAGTTTCCCTCCCCGTCAAACAAGTGACAGGGAATTGGCAAGCTATTTAAAAGAAAAATTACTGTACCGTTTTCATCAGAGGATTCCCCCAAGTCCACAATCGGCTCTTTTGCCTTTTGTTTCCCCTTGCCTAGGGGAACAGAAGGCCCTTATGCAGAAGGATTGCCCGTGGGTTCCCTGATTGTAACCCCCGTCGGCCTCCTTCATGGAGGGGACGCGGGAGGTTGCTGCTCGGGAACCCCCTCGGCAGTGGCATCAGCAACCACAGGTCCTCTTGTTTCATGGCGAGGAGCCAGAAGGCCAGACAGCCTCAAATTTTCATCAGTAACCAGGGACTTGACGCTTTTTTCTGCGTCTGTCATCCTGGCCAATGCGTTGGACCTCAACACCATGTCTGGTGTTGGGGTCGGACGTAACCATGGGCCTGAAAGATTAAGAGTACTTTAAGAAAGATGAAGGAAATATCGCTGATTGAAAAGTATCGACCAGTAAAAGCAGCACTTACCTCCTCGAGCGAAGGCCAAGTTGTTGCTGGTTATGTCTGGAGTAAGGAAGTACTCCTTGCTGTACTGCCCCATGTTGGATATGTACGTGGTGCCACTCAGGAACGTTCGGTTGGTCTCCTAATGATAGAGATGGAAGAAGCCCGTCCCATACTGTTGAGGGTTGGACTTGAGGTCGAAGAGATAATTGACCTCATGGGGGGTAGGTTCTGGCCACTTTTTAAGTTTGTACAGGATATAGAGTGCGACCAACATTCTATATCCATTTGGAGTAATCTGGAAGGGAGTGACATCGAAATAATTAGCCACCCTCTGATAAAAAGGATGTAGAGGAAGGATAGCCCCCGCCTCTATGTGGTACCGAGACCAAGCACTGTATACACCTCCGGGGAGGTTAGCCCTTTGGTCTGCAGCAGGAATTTTTAGAGTGACCCCTGTGAGAGGATACCTCCTAAGATAGTTAGCAAGCATCCTAGGAGTCACTAGGCTGGTCGGGGAGAAATACCACTCGACATCAGGCAGATTCTGATGGCGAGGGCAGGCTCTAACTTGGATATTGGGGTCAGGAGCAGGATTTTCTCGACCACTGGTCGAAGGAACCCTGGCCTATGAATCAGGATGGGCAGTAGGGTTTGGACTATAGTCGGATTCAGGCCTTTTCTTGCCTAAGGATTTAGAGCGTGCCATTTGAGGAGGAGAAGGACGAGGTCTGGAGGAAGATCGTGAAAAAGGAATCTTGTGAATTCGGTCGACCGGTTGTTCTTCGCCTTTGAGCAGCTGGGCGAGAAGATCGTCATCAATGGGCCGTTCACCTCCCCACAAATCTGGCATCAAAGTCTGCAAACAGAAGAATGGGGAGGTGAGGATAGAGAATTTTTAAAGGCTTTTTAGAATAACGCTGGTCGAGTATAAAGGTCAAGCTTTTATACAGCAGCATTCTAATAAAAAGCTAAATTTTTCCACACGAACAGTTTGAGAAACGGATCAAAGGGTGAAAGCAAAAAGTTTTTCATAAAAGCTTTTTCAACTCCCCTTAGGGCGGGAAAAACTTATTTTTCGACTGGCCTAAAAATCGATTTTTTACCTCAATTTTACGTCCTAAAAGTACGATCCCAACTATCAAACTAACTCGTAACTTTTTTCACCCACAAGGCATTCTATTGACAAACATCTCAATCCAGAAGTAGATGAACTCAAACAGTCAACATACAGGAGCATGCATTACGAAAATTTAAAGCATAAAGATTCGAAGACTTACCAGAAAGAAGATCGTGAAGATTGGTAAAGAGTCTTCGGAAGTCGAGGAAGTCTCGGGTTGAGTCTTGAAATGCAGAAGAACGGTCTTTGGAAGAAGATGAAAGCTCTGGTTTTAGGGTTTCTGGAATGAGTAATGGTGTGCGTAAAAAGAAAAAGAAGAACTTCGGAGATGTTATATAAGTTTGTCTGTGGCATTAAAAAGGTGTAATCATCAGTTTCCACTTTTTCGAAGTATGGGGAAGCGAGATAGCCGTCGAATTATTACTGGGGAACCGAAAAGTCATGATTAGACAAGAGTAGGTTGCTTTTTCTAAGAACACACGAAGGGTTCTGACACGTATGGCGGGGTCACCGAAGGGTCGTTCACTCAAAAGTTTATTTATTGCTTGTAATAAATAAACTTGGGGGGCAAATGTTATCCAAAATATTGGCATTGATGACGTGGAAAATGATCCCTGGACACGTGGCTGACATCTGGAGGAATTCTGCTAGTGTATCGACCAGAAGATACAATATAGGCAATAGGCGGCCCAGTCTTTCCTACGACCAGTCTGGTCGATAGTTCTGCATACAACATGATGTTCCAATAAAGATCTTTGTAAATCCCGAAATTAACTCACACAATCTCCTGAGTATCCGATTATTAAGGAGATAATATCTGTAACAATCTCATGTAATCCCCCTTGAGCCTATAAATAGAGAAAGATAGCTCAAGGAAGGGACTTTTTTGCTTTCGAATTATTTGATACTAGAGTAATTCTACTTGAAATATTGTATTGTTCTTCAGAGGTTAGTGAAACTCATTGGACCCTAGTTCTTTGATCACTCCTTTGATTCTCACGTCAATAAAAATCTAAGCGGACGTAGGTTATTACCAGATCCTGGGGCCGAACCACTATAAAACATCGTGTTCTTATCTTTTTTGCCATTCGATTCTTTTCAACGCATTCATTCACATCAAGCATATTCTGACTCCGTGTCAGTTGACCAAAAAATGGGTCAATAATATATATTAAAAAAACCTGAAATCAATCTTTCTAAAATAAGAATGAAACAAACACGATATTTTTTAAAATCATTCTTTCTAAAATCACTCAAACCTAATTCTCCCAAAAATCACGTCAATAAAAAATTTTCCCAAATCAATGATTTGGAAATTGATGATCTTGCATTCTTTGTCTTCTTCTTCTTCTTGCAACCTTATTCTTCCTGCACAAAATATATGACCTTGTTGCCTCCTTCTTACTGGAAAATCGCAGTTCTGGAAAGCTAGTGAGCTACTGCCATGGCAAGCTTGGTTGAAGAAGGAAAGCGTCAACTCCTGTAACTTGGCTGCAAAGAATCGAATGTTGCAAAATGCGATACTTATTATTGCAGATTTAGAAATTATCCTTATTTGTGGAGTGACTAGTGAAAGACGATGCTTGAGAAGAAGGACAACAGATATGAGGTTGGCACCGGAGAAGGGCAAAGGATGGTGGGGTTATCAGGGGTTGGTTCTGGTTTGAGTATTTCTTCTTATTTTTGCTGGGTTTTTGTTGACTTTTTTGCCTTTTTTTCTTCATGTTTTTGCTAGTCTTTGTTCTTGTGTAGATTTGTGTATGAAATTAGGTGTGAAAAAAAAGTAATGGGTCTGTTATGAGATTTTGATCATGATTTGTGATGTTGATGAGTGGAAGAAGAAGAGTCGTTGAACTAAAGGGAAAAAATTTTAGATTTTTTTTTCCTATTTCGTTTTAGTTTTATTTATGCTTTCAATTTAATTAATTAAGTTTAAGATAAAAATTAAGTTTTAATTTTGTTTGGATTTTTATTTTTTTAAAATCAAAGGGATTATATCATTTTGGACTCTATGTTAACAAATTAACATTTGGATCCTATGTTTTGTAAAATGGTTCAAATAGACCCCTCAAGCCTATTTTGATGATAAAAAATTGAATATAACAACACAGTTGTCAAGAAGAATGATTGTGCTTTTGTTCTGAGTTGTTAGTTTGGTGAATTATTAATACTTTTAGTTCAAAAAACCTTGATCAAAATTGGGTTCAGAGGTCTATTTGAACCATTTTACAAAACATAGGGTCTAAACAATAATTTATCAAAACATAGGGTCCAAAGAGGTAATGAGACAAAACACATGGTCAAAAATGGTATAATCCCTAAATTAAATTTTATATATTTTAATTTTAAATTAATTTTCAATAATTAAAACTAATATAATTTAATAGTCAATAATAAATTAATTATGTGTTTTTTATATTATTAAATTAACTAATTCATAAAATTGGGGTATTTTGATCATATTGAATTTATTTTGACCAAAATCTAGTCCAGAGTACCATTTTGATATGTTTTGCAAAACACAAGGTCCGATTTTTCATTTAACAAAACACAAAGGTCAATCAAGTATTCAGGCAAAACACAGGGGTCAAACTGATATTTTCCTTTGATAAAAAAAGAATTAAATAAAAAAAATGAGCCAAGACTGAGTCTACACTCAGTGTTACACGCCAATCACAACGCAACCTGTAGAGAAATTACTAGTGTGTGCAAGTGTACACAATCGTCAAACAAGTAATAAAGTGATAAGTTAAGTATTGTCTCTACAGGGATTGGAAATTGGAAAATTAATTCGCAAAATAATTACTCACAAAATGGTTTCATAGAAAATAAAATAAAAAGATGAAAATGAAAATGAACTAAAATAAGCAAGCAACAACTATTTGAAGAATTAAGCTAGACTTATTAAATTGTCCTAAAAATGCAATTATGGTAACAATGCTGCAGAGGAATGCTATAGCAACTTGGCAGAGTTGACTAGGAATTTAAATGTCATAATCCTTTTTCCAAAGTTTTTATGATTTGGTTCTCTAATTAATTAACATATTACTATGCCCAATTTATTTCAAGAACACCAATATAAGCACAATTCCTATAAGACATAGAAGGTGATAATATATTCCTGTACAATCACAAATCCAAATCTAAGAAACTAAGAACTTGCATCATTCAAGTTTGTGTCCATTAACAATAACCTTTGAAGAATTAATATTGATTCATCATCCCACAATTAGTGATAGAAAAATAAGTAAGCATTAGACAATATACACACTTGAATGAACAAAATTCATCCACCAAAACATTCATGCAACAAAGTACCAAATCACAATTTCAAGTCAAGAAAATAATACTAGCAAAATAGAAATTAACTCATAAATAGATGTGCAAATATAAAAAATTCCAAATTAGAGAAAGATAAAAAGAAAAACCCATGTGGAGTTTGTCATAAGACTCCAAGCTTTTCCCCCAAAATCCTCTTCTTCTTCTTGATTTTTGCCAAATCTTTAAATAAAATTGCTAAAGAAAATACCCAAACCTAAAACTAACACTCAAATAAAATATTTTTTTATTTTTCTTTTTCTTTCTCATTTTCGTTCTGTGTTCTTCTCTCTACAATGGCAGCTCTCTCTAAAAAAATGGCGGTTGCTACTTTGTTGAAGAAAAAGTTATGATTTTAGGGCTAAAAAATGGGTGGAAACCCTCTCCATTCTCTCTCCACGTGGAGATGGCACATTTTTCCTCAAAATATCAGCTCTTTAACACATCATCATCCAACTCTTCACGTTACTCCACCTCATTTAATGATTTGCCAAGTATGCATAAGTTATGTTGCTTGCTGTACACACTTTGCTGCAGCAAAGTTGAAATGATGCTACACTAAAGTACCAGGATTTCAGCTCCAAGATATTTTCTCTACAAAGTTTTCACCATGCTTTCCAAGAATCCTTCCTTTATGCCTTCAAAAATAGATATCATATTTTTAGATCATAATCTCATTATTTTCCCACAAGATTTATAATTAATAACAACAAAATACACAAACAAAAATTAAAAAATGAAATGACTAAAACCACTTAATAACAACACAAACACTCTATTTCTCTTAGATTTTTAAGTTCAAAAGCTCAATTAATAACTCTAAAATATAGAGTTATGACACCCCAAACTTAAACCATTGCTCGTCCCGAGTGATGAATCTAAAATGATAACAAAAGACACAAAAGACACACAAATTAAACAACAAGGACAAGACGCAACAAAAGATGATAAACTTTGCTTTGCCAATGCTAACAAGGGGAAGGCTCTCGGAAATTTTATTTTGAATAAGAGAAGCTGAATTTCACACTTACACAAGCTTTAAACCAATATCTTCAAGCATTAATGTTGCTGTCAAAATATGAGTCAAATGTTTTACCCTTTACTGCATGCATAGCTTTTCCTAAACATTTTCAATCACCCAAATTAAACTAGGCCTTGGTCCTAAGGCTTAAATAAAGCCTCCATAAGCTACTTAGTATTTCACTCTCCACTAATGTATACAAACACCACACCAAAGATCAATAGGACCTTATCAAGCTTGTACTGATAGGCTAGGATGAAGGTAGGATAAGAGAGATTAATTTTGGCTCAAATCAACCTAAGCACCTCAATCTGTCTAGGACCTAAATCAATGCACACATTAATGTCCCCTAAAGAACACCCCACAACAAAATATAACTCTTGCCACTAGCCTTTATTAGTAACAAATAAAGACAAAAACTAAAATGAACGTTCTTTTATTTGAAGAGTTACACCCCCGAACATACTTGTAAACATACTTTATTACTTTTTTTTTCTTCACTTTGTTTTGAATTTTTTTTCAAACTTTCTTTTTGATGCACGAGAGTGCCTCTTTAATTTTTTTCTTTTGATTTTACTATTTTTGCTTTTTTTTAGATTTATATTTTTTTGAATGATGACAAACAACTAGATGGAAAGAGAAAGCCAGATTTGGGTTCACGCAGATGGGGTTTTGGTTTTGAGATTTCTGGGCTCAAGGAGAAGATGCTTGGGATTGCAGAGGTGAGTTCGGGGGTTGGTGGCTGCTTGTTTAGGTGTGGGTCTCATGGTTTTTACATCTGGGTGCTGGTGTAGGGGTGGGTCGCGTGGGTCACGCCGAAAGTGCCTGGAGGTGCTCGGGGTCGGGATTGAAGGTCACAGAGGAGGGGCGACACTTGGTTCGTATTTTAGGTAGATGTTGGGGTTTGTAGGCGGTGGCTCGCAGGGAAGACACGGGGGTTCTAGGCTGCTGCAAGGAACGAGAGCTCTCAGCCTGGGCTGGGTTCATGATTTCAGGGTCAGACAGGGTGGGAAACGGAGATCTGGGCTGCCTGCGGGGGTTCGCAACTGGGTTGAGGTCATTGGGTTGCTGGGGTCGACGGGAGCTAGGGTTTGCAGGCGGTGTCGTGGTTGTGCTAAGATGGAGGATGCACAATTCAAATGTGAGGGGAAGGGGGTTTCAGGTGCTGGTTTGAGGCGGCTAGGTGTTACGAGGTGGTGGGGTTTAGGTGGCAGGTGGTCGAGGAGGAACAGGCGGCGCTGGGTGACAGGCAGTCGGAGATGGTGGTGAGCAGAAGCTGGGTTGGTGGCTGGGTTTTACAAGGAGAAAAGGAAGGGCAAGATGGTGATGGTGATCTTAGGGTTACTAAGGAAATTATGGTTGAGTTGGGACAATTTAGGCCCAAATTCTGCTTTACTTGTGTTTTAACAACTTTGTTGAAGCATTTTTGTAACTTTGCTGCAACAAAGTTAAGTCAGAGAGCTTTGGCCAAAAATGATGTTGTAACATTATATGAACTTTGCTGCAGCAAAACGAAGTCAGAGAGCAAACTCAAAAGCTATTTTGTAGCATTATACGAAATTTGCTGCAGCAAAACCAAGTCAGAGAGCAAGCTCAAAACTGATGTTGTAACATCATACGAACTTTGCTACAGCAAAAATACCCCAGAATATAACTCCTATTTCTCCTCAAAAATTGCTATCATCACCCAAACTTCACAGCCCCTTTTTTATTCCATTTTTCAAGAAGCGCTTGATTTAAAGTCATCGGCTTGACTTTATGGAAAAGTTTCAACAAAGAGCGGTTTTCGCCCATAGAGGGTGGCATATGCCCTCACATATGATACTTCATTATGAATGCCCTCAAGCTTAGCAAGATGTGCAATTGATGGGTTCATGTACTCAATTCGACTTGCTTTTGATGATTGAGTGTGGTGGATACTAAGATACGATGCTATTGATGGTGGAGGAGGTTGTGGCCAAAAAGGAGCTTCATATGTGTATGCTTCCATGACTAGCGGCTTCCAAAGTTGAGAATCAAGGACTTGTAGTTCTTGGAAGTTTTGCATAAGGGCTGGTGGTGGGTGGACATCTAACTTTTTAGCACTGTTTTGCCCAAAAAAAATTCTCAACATCTTGGGGAGAGATAGAACTTGACAAGCTTGACTTCACTATTTTCTCTCATTTTTCTTCGCTAGTTTGGATTGAAGTGGGCTCCTTGTGCCTCTCCAAATTTTCCCCAAGCGTCTCTAACTCTTCACCACTTCTCAAAATGACCTCCTCACTTTGCTCTTTTCCCCTTGCATTTTCCATATCACTAAGCAACTCTTTGGCCAATAACCCAATTTGATTCTCCAACTTCTTCAAGGATGCATCTTTCCTTTGATCAAGGCATCGTTTTTAGCCATAAACTCCATCATCAATTCCTCAAATGAACTTGATTGATCAACTTGGTGAGGTTCCTCTTCTATGATAAAATCTTGAAAATCCTCCAATGTTCCCTCACATGGTTCTTGAGTGCAATCTTCAAAAGTAGGATCCATATGGCTAAAATTGTTCTCCAAAACTTGGTTGGTTATTGGAGAATGAAAACAATATCACTCATCCTATTCTGCCATGTCTTCCAACATCCAATAAGCTTAATCAATGGATAATTGGTAGAAATTGGTGGTACCATCTCCTCTTTCTACCCATTCTCTTGTGGTGGCATGCAACCCATTGAGAAAGACTTCAAGTAAACACTCTCCAGAGAAACCATGGTAAGGGAACCTCATGAAAAAAAATTTGTATCTCCACCATGCTCTATGTAAAGGCTCCAAGTCATGTTGAACAAAGTTAATGAGGACTTGCCTATGAGACATCTTAACTACCTCGCAAAATAGCCAAATAAACAAAGCGTAAAAGGAACTAGGAAAAATAAAAATAAATAAATGAGAAATAAGAAACCAAATTGAGAAGAAATTCATTTTAACAAACAAAAATTTCACTAAATTCAATCCCCGGCAATGACACCAAAAGCTTGTTGTGAAAATAATGGTGTGTACAAGTGTACACAGTCGTCGCATAAGTAATAAAGTGATAAGTTAAGTATCGTCTCCATAGGGATTGAAAATTAGAAAATTAATTCAAAAACTAATTACTCACAAAATGGTTTCAAAGAAAATAAAATAAAAAGATGAAAATGAAAATGAACTAAAATAAGCAAGCAACAACTATTTGAAGAAATAAGGCAGAGTTATTAAATTGTCCCAAAAATGCAATTACGGTAACAATATTCCAGATGAATGCTATAGGAAATGGGCAGAGTTTCCTAGGAATTTAAATGTCATAATCATTTTTCGAAAGTGTTTATGATTTGGTTCTTTAATAATTAACATTTTACTATGCCCAATCAATTTCAAGAACACCAATATAAACATAATTCCTCTATGTCATACAAGGTGATTATATATTCCTATACAATCAAAACTCCAAATCTAAAAAATTAAGAACTTGCATCATTCAAGTTTGTGTACATTAACATTAACTTTTCTAGAATTAATATTAATTCATCAACCCACAATGTAACGACCCATATTTTCAAGACTCGATAATACGGAAATATAAACGTTTTCATTTAACAAAATGTCTCAAAAACTCGTATAAAAAAAACTTTTTAAAAAGTCGTATGGCCATACTTAACATTTAATTAAAACATAGTTTATAAAGAGTAGAGTGAGCCTAGTTTAGGAAAATTACACAACATTTCCAAAAATAAAACAGCTTCCCAAAAGGTCGGTCCACATGTACATTTGCAAGGAAGACTCCAGCGCTCATTGCTCTGCCTTTCCCTTGTTCTTACCTAAAACAAGAAACAACTAGGTAAGAGAAAACGCCTAGTAAGTTCAACGTTAAAGTAAAAACATGCAGAGAATTAGGGTTCCGGATCCATCCGGACCCTACACAATCAATCTCAAGAATGCAAAGCATCCTGGAAAACTTATGGTCATGCCTGATAACCAATGACAAATTATTTTATATAACCAGATAAATTCCTGAACTCAGAAAATGCTAGAACAAGCAGATATATTATATCACAACTATATCTTATCAACACATATATATCCCTGCACTCAGAAAATCCCAGAGCAAGCAGATATAATATATCACAATATAATTCGAGACTAATGCTCGACAATTTCCAACAATTCGGGCATAACATGCCCTCCAGCAAAAATATTAATCTGTAAGAGAGAACAGAGTCTCAAAACTAAGATCTAGCTGATAAATATCCCCATCAAGGGTAACTATCGTGTTACCTAGGGCATTGCTACTTATCCAAGAGTAAATCCCTCACAAGGGTAACCATCAAATTACCTAGGGCATCACTACTTATCCAAGAGTGTAATCGAAGTTACACGGGTTTACAGAGACTTCTATGTTAATCAATGGTGCTGGTGAGCAGTTGTCCCTACGGTGTTCAGCCTCACTAAAAATTGGCAACCCCTAGTATCTCTTGGCACTCTCACTGATTGGTCAATATTCACGGCTGTTATCCAAAAATAGCTTATCAGAGCACTTGCTCGGGTTCTAACTATTCACTGATTAAGTAAGCATGAGGGCTCCTAGGTCCCATACATTTTGGTACCCTTAGGTTTAACCAGCAATCCTCACCTCTTGGCCACTCGTCGTGGTAATGAACCGGACATAATAAAATCAAGCAGTGTGATGGGGATCAGTCGTCTAGGATATGACGGATATCTATCGTTCATATTTTCTAAATCAGCATTCACTAGACTAATGTATCTAAGCAACTTTCTACGATAATGTATATATGTGCATGTGTCCCTATACTAACTTACAATACAATAGTTGCTTCATGTTGCAGCCACACAATATAAGTTGACTTACTTGGAGTCCTTAGCACTCAGCAGGTTTTCACCCTCTAACGTTCAGTCCAGTTACACTAGCCAATACTGTAGTTATCCATACAGTATACTCGGATTAATTATGACACTCATAATTCATTATTATTATGTTGGGTAGTTTGGTCATTTTAAAAAAAATTATTTGTAAGGAATAATGATCCTTATTTGGTTTTAAACCCATTAAGGAAATTCATACAAAAATATTTGAGACTAAACCCTAAATCTCGGGGTGACCTATCCTATGGTCTCAATACCTAGGCTCGGGTATCACTATAGTATTTTCCCACAATCCGCTAAAAAATCTTGTTCTTTAAACGCATCGCTATTAACCCGTACTTTCAACAAGTCAGTTAAATTCATGGAAGATTTTAGATGGTATTATATCTAGAAAAAACTAATTAATTCCTTAATTATTTTTAAAGAAAATAAAATCTTAATTTTCCTTTTATTTTTCTTAAGGTTTTAATCTCTAAAAACTGTTTTAAGAAAATTGCCTAATTTGTCTTAATTAGGAAAGCTGTTAAAAATTTCCCATCTTCACTTGTTAATATTTTCGAAGTCAATTAATCAAGTTTACTTATTATAAAAATAATTCACTCAATTATTTTTTCAAAAGATAGGGTTTTAACCCCTCTTTTAATTTATTAACTTATTAATGAATAAATTCTCTTTTTTTTTAAAGAATAAAAATTCTTTATTAAAATATAATTCCCACTAAACTCAAAGTGTTATTTTAGGTCAAAATATATTTTCAAGATTTTCCAAGTTTTTATCTTGGAATAAGCAAAATTTTACTTTTTACCTTAAGCTCAAAAATCTCATTTTTGCACTAAGTGTGAAAATGCTATTTTTCACATTTTTAACTACATACTTTGCTAGTTCATAACATGAAATTTACTTACCCAATTATTACCAAAATTTCCCAATTCCATTTTTGGTATGCCTTTTAGGTCTTTGTAAAATCTTAGGTAAAAAGGAGAATTTTTTATTGGTTAAATTATTTTCCAGCAATGAGGCAAAAATGACCTTATTTTCGAGTACTTATTTTTTCCAAACTTTGACACTTAATAACTTTCAAACCGTTCAGTATTTTCTTACCAAATTTATAGTGGAATACTAGCTTATGCCAATAATATATCCACCAAATTTTAGAAAAACTGGGTTCATTTTCCCTATACAGTGGCTGTCAAACTTGGTTCCGAAATTAAGAATACGAAAAAACAGTTTTTACCTCAACTTTGAAATAGCATAACTCACTCATTTTTAAACATTGTTTAGTGTTTCAAAAGCTCAATTTTATGTACTCAATCTCAAAAACATCACAGTACTATTAAATTTTACAAAATCAATATACAGTTGATGCTTGACCCCTTGGAAGTCACAGCTCAAAACATGTATTTTGTTTTAGGGTTTCCTACAAAACCCTTGTGGTTTTGGTCCCTATTTTCAAAAATCAACAAACAAGAATAATTAAATTATAAAACAACTACCATAATCTTATTACATCACCAATAAGAAACTTTAAGCATTAACTATTCAAAAAAATGCTTAAAACTAAAAACCATACAATAACAACCATAAAAAGTAAACTTTTTACCTCTTGTTGTTCTTGCTTAAGGTTTGGATCTTCCCATTAGCTTTGACTTCTTAAAAACCCTTTTAAAACCTTAACCAAATCCCCCAACAACATATATAATCAGTTATTGAAAAATCTATGGTTAATCTTTACAAGAGTCTAGTTTTTTGAAACTTTACCTTAAGGAATCCCTTTCTAGACCAAGGCTTTGCTTCCAAGTCTTCTTAGTATTCTTGAGGTTGAAGATGGAGAGAAAACTTGATAGAGAGTTTTCAAATAAGATGAGAGTGATTGTGAGAGAGAGGGTCGGATTTTGGGAGGGGGGGGGGGCGGGGGGGGGGGGGGGGTAGAAGGGTTTAGACCACTTTAAAGTATCCTAAAACACTTGAGAGTAATTTTACTATCCACTTGCCTTTATCCCTAATATTTAAAATGAGATTTAAAACATAATTAATTTTGTTCACACCATTTAAAACCCCACATGGCCGGCCACCTCTTCCTGTATATGCATTTATATTATTTTTTATTTAATTTTAATTTTAATTTTTTTTATAAAGGTGAATCAATATTTCCTAAGAAGAAAAATCCAAATTGATTTTCTATATCCTTTTTCACTCTTATTAAGTTTTAAAAACAAAACTTAACACATAATAATTAAATTAAATATCTCACATTTAAATTAATTAATCACACAATAAAATTTAACCTAAAGTCTATTCATGGAACAAAATTCCTCAATTCGGTAAGCATTTAACACAAAATTCCATAAATTTTCCATTTTCTCTTAGGTTTATTATTTTGACCAAACTTTAATTTTTATGAATGTATTTTATGCCCAAAATATATTTGCCATAGTTTTTCATTTTATTTTCCGAGATTTTTACCCAATTAGGGTTTTCGTATTGGTCCAAGACCGAAAGTCTTATCTTGACTTTTAAATCACAAAATTCATCATTTGGCTAGAAATAACTCATGGAAATAAATTACAAACAAATATAATATTCTTAACTCGGGGAAAAAAAAAAACCCGACCCGAGTTGTTTCAAGGTACCCGAAACGCAGGACGTTACACACAATTGGTGATCAAACAAAAGTAAGCATTAGACAATATATACACTTGAATGAACAAAACTCATCCACCAAAACATGCATGCAACAAAGTACCAAATCACAATTTCAAGTCAAGAAAATAATACTAGCAAAATAAAAATTAACTAATAATTAGAGGTGCAAAAATACAAAATTATAAATTAGAGAAAGATAAAAAGAAATAGTCATATGGAGTTTGTCAAAAGACTCCAGGTTTTCCCCCAAAATCCTCTTCTTGTTCACTTGATTTTTGCCAAATCTTTAAATAAAATTGCTAAAGAAAATACCCAAACCTAAAACTAACACTCAAATAAAATATTTTTTTCCTTTTCTTTTTCGTTCTCATTTTCGTTATGTGTTCTTCTCTCTACCATGGCAGCCCCCTCTCAAAAAAAAAATGGTGGCTGCTGCTTGGTTGAAGAATATAAAGTTATGATTTTAGGGCTCAAAAATGGGTGGAAACACTCTCCATTCTCTCTCCATGTGGGGACCACACCTTTTTCCTCAAAATATCAGCTATTTTCCACCTCATCATCCAACTCTTCATGTCACTTCACCTCATTTAATGACTTGCCAAGTATGCATAAGTTATGTTGCTGGCTCTGCACACTTTGCTGCAACAAAGTTGAAATAATGCTACAGCAAAGTACCAAGATTTCAGCTCCAAATGCTTTCTCTGCACATTTTTTCCCAACTTTCCAAGCATCCTTTCTTTTTTCCTTCAAAAATAGATATCACATTTTTAGATCATAATCTCATTACTTTCCCACAAAATTTATCATTAATTAAAACAAAATACACAAACAAAATTTAAAAGACGAAATGACTAAAACCACACAATAACAACACAAACACTCTATTTCACATAGATTTTTAAGTTCAAAAGCTCAATTAATAACTCTAAAATATAGAGATATCACAAGCAGTGTGAATGGTGTGTGACGCATGATTTTCAAGGATTTGTGTCTTAACCTCTTTAAATTATTTATTATTTAAAAATGATCATTAAACGACTTATTTATTCAAACGGATATTCTTAAGAAAATATCTAGGTAACTTATAGGCAAATTGAATAAGTCTTTCTTTTAATTAATTATCTTTAATAATTGACTATTTGAATAAATATTTAATCATAATCCAAATCAAATTTGAATTACTAGATTAATATCTTTTAAGAAAAACTTAATTAATTCAAAATTATTTTTTTAATTTATTTTATTTTATAAGTTTAAAAATCATAAAATAATTAATCTTAATTATCACATAATTACATATTTACCCAAAGAACAATCTTCTATCAAATATGTGCCCTACATAGTTTTATCCCAGTTTCAACTTTTCACAAGACTGAATTCTATTGAAAAACCTCTCGATTTTAACCCTCAATTTGGTAACTCACAAGTACTCAACATCTGAAATGGGACTTGTTTTGAGTACAACTAATATTCACTTGACTGACTTGTTGTTACCTATTGAACCTAACACTAGTTAAATAACTAGTGTTAAGATAGGTTGCCATCAATGGTGAATCTCTTTAGGGAGTTTAAGTCCCATCCCTCGAGATGATGTAGCAACTAAATCTCTCATTAGTGGCTTAGTGAAAGGATCTACCAGGTTTTCACTTGTTCTCACATAGGATATTGAGATGACTCCTCTTTGAATCAATTCTCTTACATATCCATGTCTTAGACTTCCCATTATACACTACGATGTATGCTCTAGCCAATGTTGCTTGGCTATCACAATGTATTGATATAGTGGATACATTTTCTTTGATTAGGGGTATCTCTATCAATAGATCCCTTAACCATTCGACCTCTTTGTTGCTAGCAGCCAGAGCTATAAACTCTTTGTCGGAACCCCAAGAAATTTCACCCCACCAAGTGTAAATACCCAACCAGTTGTGGACAAGTTGTCCCCAAGATTGGATATCTGGCTTCCATCTGTATATCCTTCTAAGATTGAAGGATATTTGGAGTAGTGAAGGCTTAGTCCTTTGGTTTTCTTGAGATAACCTAGGACTCTCCCAATAGCCTTCCAGTGATCCACACTTGGATTACTTGTAAACCTACCAAGCTTACTTACCGCAAATGTTATATCAGTTCTAGTACATTGGGCAACGTACATAAGACTCCCTATAGCACTAGTGTACTCCAATTGAGCCACCGCTCTTCCTTCATTCCTCTCTAATTTTACACTATGATCGAATGGAGTATTGGCATCTTTAACCTTGAGATGGTTAAATTTGTTCAATACATTTGACTTGCCCTGACGCAAAACCCCCACTATGTTTCTTCACTTTGATACCAAGTGTGGTGTCAACTTCTCCAAGATCTTTCATCTTGAAGGCTGATGATAGAAACATCTTCGTTTCTTCTATCCCTTTCATGCTATTGCTTAGAATAAGCATGTCATCCACGTCTAAGCAAACAATGATCACATATCCCTTACAAGTTTTGGAATACAAACACTTGTCTTCATTGTTATGCCTAAACCCAATAGACGTGATGCCTTGAACAAATTTCTCATGCCATTGCTTAGGAGCTTATTTCAATCCATATAAGGATTTTACAAGTCTACATACTTTATGTTCATATCTTGGTAGGACAAACCCTTCGGGTTGTTCCATATAGACCTCCTCATTGAGGTCACTATTAAGGAATGTCGTTTTAACATCCATTTGATGAACATACAAGTTCTGTATAGAAGCCACAGCGAACAAAATTCTTATAGAAGTTGTTCTTGCAACAGGCACATGGGTATCAAAATAATCAATACCCTCTTTTTGCCTAAACACTTTACCTACTAATCTAGCTCTAAAAGTTTGGATAGTGCCGTCAGTGTGGTATTTTCTCCTAAATATCCACTTACATCCAATTGGCTTAAACCCTGGTGGGAGGTCTACCAATTCCCAAGTGTTGTTGAAAAGAATGGAATCCATCTCATCATTGATGGCTTCTTTCCAAAATGCACTATCTCTTGATTGCATGGCTTCTCTATAAGTCTTAGGATCATCTTCAACAAGAAGTACAATAGGAATTTTCCTAATGACTTCCTCTCTATTTCCTTCTACCAGTAGAAAGAAATTCGTTGAGAATATATCCCATCCAATCCTAGACTTTTCTCCTTTCTAACCCTTTGAATTCTTCTAAGTTCAATGGGTTGTTCTACATTCCTTTGAGATTTCTCCTCTAGAGAATCATTTTTGGATGTAGATGCTTGAGAATTGTTCTCATATAACCAATTCACCTTTAGAGATGTTGAAGCTTTAGAATTGTTGTCACATAACATGTTCTCAAAGAATTCAACTTCTCTAGATTCAATCACAACATTAGACTCTAAGTCTAATAGCCTATAAGCTTTACTATTGATGGCATAACAAAAAAAAAAAAAAACACACTTTATGGCTCTTGAGCCTAACTTTGTTCTATTAGGTTCATTTTTCTTGCAAATGCAAGACACCCCCACACTTTGAAGTACCTTATGTCGGGTTTTCTCCTTTCCATAACTCATATGGAGATATCTCATTTTTCTTCATCAGTATGTGATTAAGAATGTGACAAGCAGTTAACAACGCTCACCCCATAAGTTGAAGTTCAATTTAGAAAACACCAACATAGAATTTATCATCTCTAGAAAAGTCTTATTTTTCCTTTCGGCAACACCATTGTGTTGTGGTGTATAAGGAGCGGTGCACTCATGAATTATACCATTTTCTTCACAAAATGTATTGAATGCATTAGAGGAGTACTCTCCTCCTCTATCATTTCTTAGCACCTTAATCTTTTTATTGAGTTTATTTTCAACTTCTAATTTATATACTTTAAAAGCATCAAAAGTTTCATCTTTATGCTTTAAAAGAAACACATAGGTATATCTACTATAATCATCTATAAAAGTAAGAAAATACCTTTTACCACCTCTAGTTAAAATACCATTTAATTCACAAAGATCGCTATGGATTAAATCTAGTAAATTAGATGATCTTTCTACACTAGGAAATGGTTTCTTAATCATTTTTTCCTTGACACATGTTTCACATTTACCATAGTTTTTAATATTGCATGCAATCATACCACATTTTCTACTCTTTTCATGGTTGAAAAACCTATGTTAGATAGTCTAAGATGCCATAGAAATAAAGAATCATACTAAAAAATATAGGCGGAATTAGCATTTTTATTGATAACATTGAAAGTTACATCATTGGTGTACAACTTAACCATACCCTCACAAGAGTACCCCTTTCCCAAAAATACATTGGATTTTGTAAGAATAAGTTTACCGGGCTCAAAAATGGATTTAATGCCGGGCTTGCCAAGAAAATCACCACTAACCAAGTTTATACTCATTTCGGGAACATAAAGCACATTCACTAATGTTACTTTCTTGCCAGAGGTGAAATAGAATTCAATGGTACCTTTGCCAAGTACCTTGGATTTGCCCTCATTCCCCATTTGAATCTCATGGTTGCCGTTTGAGTCTTCAAAGGTCTTGAACAATGATTTTTCATAGGTGACATGGACGGTGGTACATGTATCATACCACAACCCCTTCACCTTGCCTTGGACCGCATTCACCTCACTAAGGATAGTAACTATATTCTCCTCTTGAGTTGCATTTACCTTAGGTCCTTGTTGGTCTTTTCTATGCCTACACTCTCTAGTATAGTGACCCTTTTTCTCACACACAAAGCAAGGACTTTCTCGCCCTTAAACTTGTTTGGGTTGGTTCTTGGACCCAAGGATATCTCATTACCCTTCTTTCCTTTCCCTTTGTTTATGGGAGGTTTTCCTTGTGACACCGCATTTGCTTTGGAAGTCTCCCCATTACACCCCTGCACAAGTTTATCTCTACATATCAATTCCTCCTCAATTCAAATATTCTTTTGGATCTCCAAAGAATAATCATCATTTTTATGAGGGATTCTTTTCCTATAGCTCCTCCAAGTTGGTGGTAATTTTTCCACTACAGCACCAACTTGAAAGGCCTCGGGAACCTCAATCTTCTAAACTTTCAACATGTTAACAATTATTTGCAATTCATGTATTTGAGGAAGAATAGGTTTATCACAAAAAAAATTGAAATCAATATATTGAGATATCAAAAACTTTTTGGTACCTTCCTCTTCTGCATTGAATTTTATCTCAAGTACATCCTAATTTCATTTGCCGACTTGGTCTAGGTGTAGAGGTCATAGAGCCTATCGGAAAGGGCGTTGACGCTATGACCCTTGCAAAGGAGATTGTTGTAACACCCTGGTTACTCCAAGATCGTTACTGTGGACTTTAAACAGTGCTTAACTCGCTAAACAAGTCATTAGGTTATAAACATGCATCTAGGTGTTATTAATTGGCCAGGGTGAAAATCTTTATCAAAAGGAATGGATATATTTTATTCAAAACATTAAACTATACATGGGCCCATAAAACTGTTTACAAAGTTATTTACAATCCAAAATGGTCATTACAATATAAAAATTACAACCTGCTACCTAAGCGGAAAAAATAGGGTTAACCCCTAGTTCCTCTAAGAAACACCTTGACCATGGGGGTCAAGTGGTCGCATATGTAAACATCGCCATCTAAGCTCTCCACTCAAGGCTAGGTGAGCTTTTCTTTCCCTTAAATTGCACCACATAGCACCCGTGGGCCAAGGGTCAACAAGAAAACTTATTACTACATGTATGTAATGTCAATAAGTGATTCTGGGGCTTGCAGCCCTAATTAGATAATGAGTCACACTTTGGGGTCTGCACCCTAATTAGATAAGTGACTATTAATTCATACTTTGAATTGATAACTAATAAGTCTATCTCTATATAGATGACTGATGAGTCTATCTATGGATAGATGACTAATAAGTTGATCTCTGAATAGATGACTAATAAGTCTATCTCTAGGACTCTACACCCTAAGCCATGTGACGTTCTGTCACCTGAGCCTTTTGACTCTGGCTCTACGTAACTAACCTTTAGACTAGACAAGCGCTTTTAGTTTTCATCGAACTTAGGGTCGATCAAGCATTTCATGCTCATGTTGATTAGATCTAATCATTTCAACCTGTGTTAAACACATTAATGTCGTTGTTGACTCTTAAGCCAATATCATACGACCATTGCTCATATTATTGCTGAACATGACTGATAAGTCATAGCTTCACAATCAATACTAAACACCATTGTCGTTTTCTGACTAATAATTCAATGCCATACACAGATAAGCAAAGGTGCTAGGATTTTACTATGCAATCAATGTCCATATATAGAGCACTAAACATGACTCATCAATAACCATGCATGTCACATACTGGGTGCAGATTTCTTACCTCTGGTTCGAGTGTCAAATAATAAAGGAACGACCTTTGAGAATGATCGATCCTTAAGTCCCTTAGTGGTCACCTAATCATAACCAAATATGAAATCCCATCAATAAATATGTAATAAAAGGTTCTTGAACCAAGACCTAGCCTCCGAGATGTCAATCCTACTAAACCAGGTAGTAAGAACGGTCTTGAGGCCTTAGGTTTAAGTTCCCATGATTAAAACACAATTCTGGCCAAAAATGCCCTTAAGCGTTGCGACCCCACACTTCTAAGCCGTGCCCACCTCCCAGGCGCCGCGGCCCCAACGCTCTTCAGCCTCCTCTCTCATCTTCACTAAGCTTGGGTCGTGGCGCCCAAGAACAGGATCGCGACCCCACTTGGAACTCAGCCAAAATCCTTCATTTTTCCTTTTTTTAAAATCCTTCAGAAACCTATCCAAACATATCCAAATCCAAAAATCAAAGTTCCCAAACATCTCAATGATTCAAAACCATCAAAACCCGAGGTTCAAACAACTCAACAACTCATCAACACATAAAATCCAATTCAAATTTTAGAAACTCAAAAACTAAAAACTTAAAGCTTGGATTGCCTCTGATTGAGTTGTTTCTCGCTAAATACTCCAGTTAATAAGCTTCTAATTTTCCCTAGAATTGCTATAACTCGATCCTCGCTTGAATCTGAGTCCTAAAACTCAAGTTTCCTTCGAAAATGCGACAACTAGTAAAAAAGGATAATGGGAAAAAGAGAAAAGGTGTTTGAACGTATTTTCCTTCTGACAGATTACTTCAAGCTTAAGCAGCCTCAAAAAAATCTTAATGCTCGGGGTCCCAAAAGCGCCCCTGGGGGTAAAATAGTCAAAATTCTCAGAATTTCCTCCTAATCTCACTAACTCACAATATATCATCAAATAATCATTCTCATTGTCCAATATCCCAATAATTGACCCCGTTATGACAAAACTGCTAACTTGCATCCTAGGATCGTCTCATGCAAAATAGCTCAAATATATCCACATAATAATGTGGTCTCACCCATGTATCACATACATGCACAAAAATATACAATTATGCTCTCAATGGCCAAAATTATGAAAATGCCCTTCTAATGATGATTGGACCCACATGCATGCAATTATCATCATATAATTCACATAATCATCTATATAATCACATAATTACATATTAAATCAATTATGGCCTTCTTGTCCCCCTAATCCAAGCATTAATCCATATTAGGGAATTTGGGTCGTTACAACTATCCCATCCTTACAGAAATTTCGTCCTCAAAATTTACCTGAACTGCTCAGGATACTAACTTTGCATCTCTGACTCTAGCTCCCAAGTCACTTTCTCAACCTTGTTGGTCCTCCATAATACCTTAACCAAAGGTATAGTTTTATTTCTCAAGACCTTATCATTTCTGTCTAATATCTGAACTGGCTGTTTCTCATAGGAGAGATCTGCCTCAAGCTCCAGATCTTCATAACTCAAGACATGAGTTACATCTGATACATACCTCTGAAGAGCCGAAACATGAAATACGTTATGCGCAGCCGACAATGCCGGTGATAAGGCCAACCTATAGGCTACTTGACCAGTCCTCTCCAGGATTTCAAATGGACCTACAAATCTAGGGCTCACCATGCCTTTCTTCCCAAATCTTCTCACCCCTTTCCATGGTGAGAATCTTAGGAAAACATAGTCTCCTACCTGGTACTCCACATTCCTGCATTTGGGATCTTCATAACTTTTCTGTCTACTTTGAGAAGTGAGCATCTAAGCTCTAATCTTCTCAATGGCCTCAATGGTCCTCTGAAGTACCTCAGGACCCAAGTATCTCCTTTCTCCTGTCTCATCCCAATGAATGGGAGATCTGCATTTCTTACCATACAGCATCTCATAATGAGCCACCCCAATGGTCAACTGATAGTTGTTGTTGTAGGAAAACTTTATCAAAGGTAGATACTTACTCCACGATCCACCAGATCTTGTTCTCTGCGCTCTCAGCTATGAGTGCCTTCTCAACCACCTATGCATAAGTAGTAACTCCAGCCATAGTGGTGATACGAACATCCCAGGACATTCTAGGTTGTAGCCCCTGGAGAAACCTCTCCCTTTTGGTCCCATCAGTGGGCACCGCCAGCTCCATGGAAAACTTTTCCAATCTGCCAAACTTCAAAGCATATTCCGTCAATGACAAACTTCCCTGAAGTAATATGCTGAACTCTTCGGCTTTTGCAGCCCTGATGGCATCATTATAGTACCTCTCATTGAATAGAGTCTGAAACTCTTCCCAACTTAGGGCATTTACATTTATGATCTGGAATATCACTTCTCACCGAATTCGGGCATCCTCCCGAAACATGTATGTGGCACAAGCCACCCTCTCATTACCAGACACCCTCATAAATTCAAGGATAGTGGTAACCATTCTCATCCACTGCTCAGCCTTAGCTGGATCTGCACTGCCCTAAAAAACTAGAGGTTGTTATTTTCTAAACCTTTCTTAAAGATGTTACCATTTACTTCCAGCCTCTGGCAGCTGCTTAACTGTTGCCACCGCTACAGGTTGTGCCTCAGGTAAAATGTTCCCTGCAGGAACCTGTTGTTGTCTTAGGAGGAAAATTTCTTCTTCCTTCCTCATAACTCTTGCCTGTAAATCAGCAAACAACTGCTACTAGTTATCAAGAGCTGGCTGAGGAATCTAATTCTAGTCATTCTCTTGAACCTGTCTATCATTCTGGCCCTGATCTTCCTAGCTAGCTAATGAATTTGTCTGCCTTGGAAGCATACTTATAGCTTATATTGTGCTGAAACAATCAATGCGCCCGGTTAGGTAGTCATAACTAAACCTCTTGCTGCCTCATGGTCCAAGATCAAGCAGATATTTGTTATCCCCAAAATTTGAAAATGATGATGTGGCAATAGAAATGACAAGTGGCAAGGAACGGTTGGGTGACCTGGCTTAGGAGTAACCCAGTGCATCAATGAAGAATTTTGACTTGCTTGAGAAGTGTCATGACCGACCAGTCATGACCTTGTCCGACCAGTCATGACCTTGCCTGCCCAGGAATGACCTTGTCCCACCAGTCATGGCCTTGCCTGCCCAGGAATGACCTTGTCCGCCAAGTCATGGCCTTGCCTGCCCAGGAATGACCTTGTCTGACCAGTCATGGCCTTGCCTGCCCTGGAATGACCTTGTCCGACCAATCATGGCCTTGCCAGGAATGACCTTGTCTGCCCAGACATGATCTTACTTGCCCAGGCATGAACTTGGCCGATCGGTCATGCACATGTCCGACCAGCTAATTGCATGACCGACTAGCTAAGTGCATGTCTGACCAGCTAAGTGCATGTCTGACCAGCTAAGTGCATGTCTGCCCAGCTAAGTGCATGTCTGCCCAGCTAAGTGCATGACTGCCCAGACAAGAGCGTGTCTGCCCAGTAGAGGTGTGGGCGACCAGAAGGTGATATTCATCAACCAGATAGAACACACTACGTCAAGATTCCCAGAAACGGCTTCAACAAGATCGGTCTTGGCATACGCGGAAATCTCTCATTCTTCCCACAAATTTGGTGTTCTGTTACATTTTGAATATTTTTGTAATTTAAATATAATAACATTAATTAAATATCCTGATTCTAGGGGATATCAGATGTATTATCCTAAGCCTATAAATATATGGCTGATGGGATCCGAAAAGGACTTTTTTAGAAATTTGGAGTTTTGATCTGAATTTTCTAGAGAGAGAGGGCTTTTTCTTGAGAGAATTCTTGTATTCTGAGAATCTATACTAAGGAAACTCAGTTGACTCAGGTTCGTCTGATCTTGATTGTAGATAAATAATCATATCTATAAGTGGATTAGGCTATTACCAACATATTGGGGCTGAACCACTATAAAAATTGCGTGTGTTATTTACTTTCTGTAAAAAATTGTCTGTGTCGTTTAATTTCTCTTGAAGGCTTTATCGTTTTTGACGTTCTCACGTCGTTGGCTAAAAACACGGTCAACATTTTGGTGCTTTCATTGAGAGCCTGAAGAGAAAGATAGACGGTCCCTGAGATATTATGGCTCGTAAGAACACCAATGCAGCCTCCAAGAAGACAGGCTCCTCTAAAGAGCCTGCCAGATCAGAAGGTCCTAGCCTTCAAGATCTTTAGTTTGAGCCTAGAGTCGTGCTCAAAGATGTAACCCCAGAGGTTGAAGAGCTCCAGGAAGCCATGAGCGCCTTCCAGGATGAGATGGCACTGTTCAATGCCAGACAGGAGGCGTTCACTGAAGAAATGGCTAGGCAGAATGCCGCATTCGATCAGCAAAGGCGGGAAATGGATGCCAGGAGTGAAGAGATCCGGCGACAGCAGGAGGAGGCCGACAAGCGATATCGCGAGGCTGCACTCGCTTTGGAGGCAGCTACGCAGCTGACCTAGGCCAATGCCCAAGCTGCACCTGGAGTGGCAGCCATCCCAGGAGCAAGGACCACAGAAGCTGGTCGAAAGAACACTGATAGACCCCACTCTCACGGACCAAGCAGGGGTGGTAGTAACCCACCTGGTCGTGAGGAAGATGGAGTCCGGTCGGACACTGCCTCAACTCAAAGGGGGAACTCCAGAACCCCCTCAAGGAGCCACCGATCAGAGACTTCCAGGTCAGGAAGTCATAAGTCAGGAAGCAAGAAAACACCTCCTGGGCAGGAGCACAATAGAGCTCCTCGAGGTAAAGAAACTTCCCACTTCAAGGATGGGCATGGGCGTGATGAAGCTGACAGTCATCACACTGACCAGTCGAAGGACAAGAATAATGATAACCATCGAGGAGGAAAGGATCATCTAGCTCAGACAGGAAGGCCACCACTGCATCCTAACCAGTGCAGTGGGAAGGAGCATGTTCCACCCAACAAACCTTCCGAGAAGACTCGGAGTACAATGTTCGATCGATTGGAAAAGCACACTACTCAGAAGGATCTAAGGGACGTCATTGCAGATAGACAAAGGACCGTCCCGGTCGAAGGGCAAGAGCCAATCTAACCTACCAGTCGAGTAGAAATACTCGATGATGGTCTGCCAGATTGGAGTGCCCGACCAGGCGGTCCCGAAAATGAGTCCCTAGCAGTGACCCCAGCCATCCAAGCCCAGCTTGACGCTTTGACAGCAGCAGTCCAAAGTCTGTCAAAACGACCATCTGTGATTGATCCAGTAGACCACAGGAGTGGCAGCCCTTTCTGTGCTCGAATTAGAGCAGCTCAACCACCAGCGAAATACAAAGCACTGGTACTACCAGTTTATACAGAAAAGGCAGACCCAATAAGGCATGTTGGGAAATTCGAAGATAAGATGGAGCTGCTCGAGGTGAGTGATGACTATCGCTACAGAGTCTTCCCCACCACATTGTCCAACACTGCCCAGGAGTGGTATTGGAAGTTTAAGCCTAACTCCATCACTTCTTGGGAAAGTTTTAGAAAGGAGTTTTGCAGGCAGTTTAGTGCTGCTCGGACTCCTCCTGTTTATGCCAATCACTTGGTAGATATTACGCAAAAGATGAGTCTCTCAAGAACTACATACAAAGGTTCATGAGAGAAGCTAACCGAGCTACAGCAGTTAGAGATGAGGGGAAGATGGTGGCAATTTCTTCCGACATTATCTATCAGAGTCCTTTGTGGGACAACATTCATCGCAACCGAATTTCAACATTACAACAATTTTTGGACCGGGCGGACAAATACATGAAGTTGGATGATGCGATTGAGAAGGGAGAGAAGGGCCTGAATAACCCGAGTGGATCGACTGATCCTCCCAAGAATGGTGGAAATGATCAGAATGGTGGTAAGAAACGTGGGAATAACGGGTCTGACCGCCACAATGAGAAGAAGGCTAAGTCGGGACCAAACGACAAGCCAACGAAGTATGAACCTCGATTCACCAACTACACCACTCTTTCGGCGAGCCAAGCGGAGATCTATTTGGCCAGTCATCAAGAGGTCCCGTACCAGAAACCCCCACCTATCAAGAAGGAGATGAGTAAGAGAGATATGAACAAGTTCTGTCTCTTCCATGGAGATTATGGTCACGACACGAATGAGTACAATCATCTCAAAGATGAGATAGAGTTTCTCCTCCGGTCGGGGAAGCTGAAGAAGTATCGAGCAGAGAAGACCCAGGGAGAGGGAAGTAACAACAATCCTAGGTTCAAGAGGCAATGATCCCCACCTTTGCAACCTGAACCTGTGGACTTCACACTAGATACCATATGTGGAGGTCCACATCTTGCTAGAGAAAGCAATAAGGTGAGGGAGAGGTACGCTCGCACCCTTCGTCATGAGTTGGATGCAGCATCAACCTCCGAAGTTATGACAGTAGAGGAGCGACCACCAAAGAACCCAAGATACGAAAGTGAGTCCCTCACTTTCACTGAAGAAGATGCTTGACACGTGAGGTATCCTCACAATGACCCTCTTGTTGTGACAGTCCAAATTGCCAAAATGAAGGTGAAGAGATGTCTGGTCGACACAGGAAGTTCTGTGAACATTATTTATAAGTCATCCTTCAAGAGGATGAAGCTATCTATCAATGACTTGAAGTCGTGCTCTCAAATCATTTATGGGTTCACTGGAGAAGGATTGTCACCAGCTGGAACTATCAATTTGCCAGTTACGATGGGGGAGGCTCCCAAACATGAGACAGTAATGACCGAGTTTTTGATTGTTGACTGCCCGTCCGCCTACAATGTGGTTATTGGTCGACCACTTCTCACAAACTTACATGTGGTGATTTCAATCTGGCACCTTTCCATGAAGTTCTCAACCAGTGCGGGCATAGGTTGCATCCAAGGAGACCAGAGGGAGGCTAGGGAGTGCTATAATGCCTCGGTAGCTAAAGCAAGGAAGGGGGCCAAGGAGAACAACATGATTGTTTGTGCTGAGAGAGAGGAGGTGGACGAGGTGCATGTCGACCTGAGTTTTGCAGTGGTAACCGATCAGGAAGAAATGTTAGAGGAGTTTGGCCAAGAGAGCACTCTTGATTTAAAAGAGGAGAAAACCCCATCCGGTGATGAAGTCACCAAATAGGGCGTTGCCCAAAGCGAGGGAAGGGACTTTGATCCTCGCTTTTGGGATTATGAAAGTGATGTGGGACCATCCGAGGAGTTAGAGGAGGTCCTGATAGATGAGAATGACCTGACCAAAGGGGTCAAGATTGGAAAAAAGTTGAAAGCAGAGGTGAGAGCACAGCTGATATAATTCTTGCGAAGGAATCAAGATGTCTTCGCCTGGTCTCACAAGGATATGGTGGGTATCTTACCAACTGTGATCAGCCACGTGCTCAACGTGGATGAAAGCTATCCAGCGGTGCAGCAGAAGAGGAGATTGCTCGACAAAGATCGAGCAAAGGCTCTCAAGGAGGAGGTAGAGCGGTTAAAGGAGAATGGGTTTATAAGGGAAGAATATTACCCTGCTTGGGTTTCAAACCCAGTGTTGGTGCTCAAACCCAATGGAAAATGGAGGACTTGTGTAGATTTTACTGACTTGAACAAAGCATGCCCAAAAGATTGCTTTCCTTTACTGAGAATAGACCAGTTGGTAGATGCAACCTCTGGTCATGAAACATTGTCCTTCATGGATGCATATTCGGGGTACAACCATATCAGCATGCATCCTCCTGATGAAGAGCATACCAGCTTTCGAATAGATATAGGGCTATACTGCTACAGGGTCATGCCCTTCGGACTGAAGAATGCGGGAGCTACCTACCGGCGTTTGGTGAATGGTATATTCCGTGACTTAATCGGCAATAGCATGGAGGTGTACGTAGACGATATGCTGGTGAAATAAAAGGAAGCTGAAGGGCACGTGCGAGACTTGGAGGAGTGCTTTGCAATACTGAGAAGGTACAACATGAAGTTAAACCCCCTCAAGTGCTCATTTGGAGTGGGTTCTGGAAAATTTCTTGGGTTTATTGTGAACTCCCGAGGAACAGAGGCAAACCTAGAAAAGATAAAGGCCCTCATAGAAATGAAGTCTTCGGCCAGAATAAACGATGTGCAAAGCATGACTGGGCGGATTGCAGCTCTAAGCAGGTTCGTCTCCAAATCAACAGACAAGTGTGTCCCATTTTTTAACCTGCTTAGAGGGAGCAAGAAGTTTGAGTGGAAAGTAGAATGTGAGCAAGCTTTCCAAGCAATAAAGGAACATTTGGCCCAACCTCCTGTTCTTTCGAAACCCGTTGATGGAGAAGACCTCTTTATGTACCTAGCAGTCACGGAGCACGCTGTTAGTGCTGCCCTAGTACGAGAAGAGGATAGAGTGCAGCATCCGGTATACTATGTCAGCAAACGGTTGATAAGAGCAGAGTCCCGGTATCCCATGATCGAGAAGTTGGCTTATTGCTTGGTACTTGCATCACGAAAATTACGGCCGTACTTCCAGGCACACCCCATTAAAGTCCTTACTGACCAGCCTCTACGCCAAGTCTTACAGAAGCCGGAGTCGTCTGGTCGACTACTTAAATGGGCAGTTGAGTTGGGCCAATTTCAAATCAAGTACCAACCAAGATCTTATATTAAGGGTCAAGCTTTAGCAGACTTCATTGCTGAATGTACCGAGATCGCTAATGTTCCCAACCAGCAAGAGCGTGTCATTGAGCAGAAAGATGAACTTCCTACTTGGAAACTTTTTGTTGATGGGTCGTTGAATGAGCATCACTCAGGAGCTGGGATTATATTGGTCATGCCAGAGAAACATCGAATTCATTGTGCATTAAGGTTCGGATTTAATGCATCTATTAATGAGGCGGAGTATGAAGCCCTCCTAGCAGGCTTGCGCCTGGCTAAAGATGTGCATGCCCGGTCGGTGGAAGTGAACAGCGATTTCCAATTGGTGGTCTACCAAGTCTTGGGGGAATATCACGCAAAGGGCCTACGCATGGTGGCATACTTAAATAAGACCAAGGATCTGCTAGCACAATTCGAGGAGTACACCATCAAGTTAGTGCCACGAGAGCAGAACTCTAACGCGGATGCTCTAGCAAAGCTAGCTAGTGCAAAAGATGCCGAAACTCTGAATATAGTACCGGTAGAATACTTGGCGGGCCAAGCATTGATGAACAAGAAGCCATGCCGATCACGATAGCTGAAACCTGGATGACTCCCATCATTGCTTATCTTGAGCAAGGAACCCTCCCAGATGATCGTAATGAAGCAAGGAAGATTATGAGGCAAGCTGCTAGGTACACCATGATGGATGGAGTGTTGTATAGAAGAGGGTACTCCCTACCTCTACTCAGGTGCATAACACCCGACCAGTCAAAAAATTTATTAGCTGAGTGCACGAAGGGTTCTATGGAGATCATGCTTGGGGGCAGAGTCTATCTAAAAAGATTTTGTGGCAAGGATTTTTCTGGCCTACAATGAACAAGGATTCTATGGAGTATGTGAAGAAGTGTGATAAGTGCCAGAGATTTTCTAAAGTGCCTAGGGCGCCTCCGAATGTCTTAAAGCAAATGCAGAGCCCATGGCCTTTTGAAGTGTGGGGCATTGATCTGATTGGGAAATTTCCCAAAGGAAAAGGAGGAGTGTAGTTTGCAGTGGTTGCAGTGGATTATTTCACTAAGTGGACCGAGGCCGAACCACTAGCCACGATCACCTCAAAGAAAGTGTTAGACTTTGTGCTTAAGAATATAATATGTCGCTATGGTCTGCCCAAGAAGATAGTGTCTGACAACGGCACCCAATTTGACAGTGACATATTTACCGATTTTTGCACTCAGCATGGCATCACAAAAAGTTTCTCCTCGGTGGCCCATCCACAAGCCAATGGGCAGGTTGAAGCCGTAAACAAAACTTTGAAGGACACTCTGAAAAAGTGTCTGGAGCGAGCTAAGGGTGCTTGGGCAGAAGAGTTGCCAGAAGTCATTTGGTCATACAGGACTACTGCCCGGACAACAACTGGCCATACCCCATTTTCTTTGGCATATGGGTATGAGGCCATGTTACCTGTTGAAGTAGACCCACCATCTCATCAAAGGACCATGTACAACCAGGAGGAGAATCATCAATTGCTAGCAGAATCTTTGGATTCCCTCGAGGAGAGACGAGAGAAGGCAAGCTTGAGAGTTGCTGCTCATCAGCAAAAAGTGGCGCGCTACTTCAATTCCAAAGTCTGAGATCGAAAGTTCCAGGTCGGAGATTTGGTCCTTAGAAAGGTGTTCATCAGAGACCCGACAGCTGGCATACTAGGACCAAATTGGGAAGGACCGTATGAAATTGAGCAACTCTTGCCACCTGGCACCTATAAGCTCGGTCGGTTAAATGGAGAGCTGATCAGGAACTACTGGAATGGAGAGCACTTGAGGAAATATTATCAATAAATACTGCTTACAGAGTAGTAGCTTTGTATCAAGTGCTTAACTTGTTATTTAAGTTTGTATTGTTTGAGACTCGTTATTAGACACGTTTTGTCATTTATTTATTACGAGTAATAAAAGAGATCACGCGCAGTGTGGTCGAATCTTGCTACAAATTTTGCATATGTGTTGATTATTCTTGCTTGGCAGTGTTCAACTGTCATTACGATTTAAACAAAACAGGTCTTCTAAAAATAAATATACATATATACCGGGCAGTGTTCAACTAGTCGGTATCCATGAGATGAATGACCAATGTTTAAATAGTTGTATGTTTTACGAGTAGTAACTGCTCAGACAAATTCGATCAAGTAGCAAGTGATCAAGGATTTTTCAACCCTCAATCACTTGGGGGGCACATAGAGTATAGTGGCGTGCACATAAATTATACTGGCGTGCACATAAGGTATACTGGTGTGCACTTCAACACAGGCAATAAGAGCACGAGCAAAGATATCTGTTTTTAGGCTGACTTGTAAATTTTTGAAGTCCAAAAAGGCCATTAAGTTAACGTGTTTGACAAAGCTTAAGTAACTTAAGTTTTTTTAAAATTTTAAGTTAGAAGCAGATATTCGTGTGATAATAAACGTTATGCTCATAAAATGTTAGAGCAATAAGAGCGTGAGAAAGTATATTTAGTATGGACTTATGAAATGTTTAGAATTTCTAAGTTAGAAAACTAAGTACTCATGTAAAAATAAAGGGCATACAGAGACTTTACTATTTACAATAAACTTGTAATGGTTTAAGTATAAAAAGACTTAAAAGTTTCAAGTTAGCTAAAAAAGAAAAGTAAAGAGCAAATGCCAAACAGCTCAATCATACGAGCAAGAGTATATAACAAAAAACAAAATAAGGTATGATAGAAGGCTGGTAGGACAACAACTTGTCTAGTCGGGCAGAAGCTTCTCTGGTAGGATGAGGGATCACTGGTCAGCTCTAGTAGGTTGATCAACTCCCTCCTCGGCATCAATTGCTCTTTCCGGTCAGAATGATATCGTAGGGGAAGCAGATGTAGTGCCAGTAGGATTAGCAGCTTCCTCAGCAGGCCTGGCCTCACATTTGGCGAGCTCCTCTGCCTTAATCTCCTCGGCGAGAAAGTGGAGGTTGAGAGGCTTGTTTAGCTTCCACACCTGATAAAAACAGTTGAAGCAGGTCTCCTCGTATCGAGTCAGATCAGGTTCATTCTCCTGCTTCAGCACCTCATTCTCACGAATTAATCCCTCATTCTCGTGAGCTAACCCCTCGTTCTCACGAGTCAGTCTGTCTAGCCAATCAGTCAGTGACTTGTTGGCTTGGGTTAGTTGATCATTCCTATCAGCCAACCCCTTAAGAGACTCCATTTTCTCAGCCACAGTCTTCTCTGACCGCTCCAACTTGGGTTGAGAAGCATCCACCTTAGCTCAAGCCTCCACTAGTTGATCATTTAGGACCTTGATCAACTCCTTGTAGTCGACTGATCGGTGCTGAGCATGACAGATGGTCATGAGCGTCTGCTTGAAAAACAAAAGGTTACTACAAAGTATGAACATAAGTAACAAACTATCTTGTGATAGAGTACTTACATTCGCCAATTGAGCGATCCCTCTCTCTAAGATGACATCAACACTGAGTTGAGGGAAGGATTCAACGCCTTGAATCATTGAAGCATCGTGGAGGGTCTGATCAACTGCCCCCCTCCCAATGGTACTAGTAGTACGTAGTGCCTCCCTCGGGCCGGTTGGACGAGGGGGAGTTAGGCTCGCTGATGGAGGAAGCGAGGAAGGGGTCAACTGCAGGATCGTGACTGGCCCCTCAGGTTGTCTCCCTTGGCTCGGTGGCATTGTCCTCGGGACCTTGCTCGGGGGAGTGGAGCCACTTCCTTCACCAGATTTCCTCTTCAGGACAGGAGGAACGATGCAGTGCTTGAACATCTTTGGATCTGCAAAAGAGGAAAACACAAGATTCGTTAGAAAAAAAAATATAATAAAATGTAGATAAGTATATTACTACTACAGTTTTATTAGTCTCAAATCACCAAGTTATCAAACATATTTCTATGACTACTAGACCTGAGTTGAGGATCTGATCGAGGAAGTTGTCCTCGTCGTCAGATGATGAGCTGAGGTCCCTCTCAAGCTGGATGGCCTTTCCCTTCCCGGGCTGGGCGGGAATGGCAGGACTGCGCTGATGCTCAGGCTGAGGCTCCCTAATGACAAGATCGCCTGGTCTACAGGAGTGCGGAGATGGTCCAGGAGAAAACTGGTCAGTCACCACCTTAGTCCTGGCGTTGGACTGATCGGTCGCATTATTCTCCCCAGTGGTACTCTCCACTGTAATATTTTTCTCACACGGTAGTAGGCCCACCATCTGCAGGTGGTCCACGGTGACCAAATTTTCACGTCCTTATCCTCAGTACACATGTTAGCCAACACCTTTGCTCGCTTGAACATCTCTTGAGTAGGCAAGGGCTGCTTGAACGGACCCGCATGTGTAAAATCCAAATTGTTGGCTTTGATGTCTGATGTGAGGAAATACTCTGTGTAGTATTTCCTTGGGGTTCGACTTGTGTGCGATACCACAGAGGTATTTAACCCCCTTTTGCCTGTGAAAGAGGTGGAAAAAACCTGTGTTCTTATGGCTTGTGTTAGTCCTGAAGTCGAACAAGTAATGTACCTCATGAGGAGTAGGCTCATCCCAGCCTTGCAGAGAGTAGAGAATATACAGCGCGGACAATGCCTGGATCCTATTCGGTGTGATCTGGAAAGGGGAGACGTTGAAATAATCCGCTATAGACCAGAAATAAGGGTGTAGCGGAAGTGTCGCTCCTGTGTGGATATGGTGCCTGGACCAGGCACAATATGGTCCGCCGGGCCTGTTGGCTCTCTGGTGAGGGTGCGGACATATCACGTTCACCCCACTCAAACCCAAAGCTTGGATGTGTTTGTCGAACATCCCGGGATTGAGTTTTGTAGGTTGGGCAGTGAACCAGGAAGGTGTTTCTTCTCCTCCCTTCCGTGGTTTTTGGATGGCCAAGTGCTGGACCTCGGTGGCAAACTCCTGAGTGATTTGTCTCTGAGTATTACTTGATTTTGACACGTGAAGAGGTTGTCTCGAAGAAGCGGCAGTGTGGGCCTCACTGCGTTCCACCCCCTTTTGCACCGCTCTACGGGCAACTTGTGGATCTTGGTCCTGGGGGAGTCTATTGGATTTCTGCACCCTCATGGTCGACTGTGCAGCTTGTTGAAGAAACTGTTCCTAGTGAAGGAAGTACAAGGCTGAACGGGGAAGGATCTACTAGAAGCGGCGAAGGCGATCCTCAGGAGTGCAACTGGTGGAAGACTTTGATGAGGAATCGCTGCTTTGAGGGGTCTCAATTGACTGCGGGATTGATGTATCAGAGTCCGTATGGTTGTCACCTCCCCTATAGTCAAAGCGATTCATCTACAAAAAAAAAAAAAATGGGGAGGTGAGTAACCATACTGATAAAATTCAATAAGAAAAAAATTTGTTTCTCTACTTAGAATAATTTGTCTAAGTGGTAAAAATGTAGCATGCATGGGAAAAAAGAATTTTAAGTGCTTTTAAGTGCCTAAAAATGCTTTTAAGTGTATATGGCATGGAGCATGACACGCTTGGTTCGAAGAGCCAAGAGGTGCCAAGGGGTCGTGCAGTGTCCATTCAGAAGCAACTAGTCCGAGCGGGTGTGTGTGCCTATGTCCGATCGGGTGTGCGTGCCTAAAGGGATGTCCGAGGAGTTCATCACCCGTGCCCGTGTGTGCATGCCTAGCAGTGTGCATCCAAGCCAAGCACATCCGAGGAGCCAAGGCGTGTGTCCGGTCGGACACCCTACGTCCGAGGAGAAGCATCCGAGTAGATGGCCTTTGCCCGAGGGGATGCGTGCCTTGCGTCCAAAGAGTGACGTGGGTTTGGTCCGAGCGGACCATGCTTGGCATGGTGCCTAGCCATGTGTGTCCAAGCTGAGCATGTCCGTGGGAGCCCAGTGCATGTGTCCGGTCGGATGCTTCTTGGTCCGAGGAGTTTATATGTGGTCCGATCGGACCACATGTTTACCAAGAAAAAAAAACAATGGCCAATCGGCCATACCCCAAATCTCACCATAAAACCCAATCCGAAAAAGCAAAGTCCTAAATTCCCTAACACAAACATGTTTTCTCATCCAAAACACACAACTACAAGATCAAAATAGAGCAATTGAAAAGTTTATCAATGTTCTTGAAACCACATATGCCATCAAAAACCCAAAATTTCATAATCATGATATAGGTTAAATTGACCTGTTTTTCTTGAAATTCTTATGAAATTGAAGATAATGTTGGGTTACCCATAGTGCAAACATCATCAAAACAGCCACCATACCTATTATATCTCCAAGACTCATAGACAAAATTCAAGAAGAAGTGCCCCATGAAGTTTCGGCCATGTCATATGCTTTCATGAGGGCATGAAAGAGGAGACTTACCCAATATTGAAGAGCCCTTGAAGAATGCTTGAAGAATGAAGCTTCCTCTTGAAGACCCTTGTGAGATTCGGCCACCAAAGGAAGAGGAGAACACCAAAGGATTTCGGCCAAGAGAGAAAAAGGAAGAGGAAGGGTTTTTGAATCTAATTCTCTAGTGTGTGGGAATGTGTAAGTATGGGGGCTTATTTAAAGGTAAAAGGGAGGAGTTACCACTTATTTTTCGACCCTTGGAATTCCTGGGATATTTTTTCTCTCCACGATCATGGGCAGTTATTTGCAGTGATCATGGTCTGTGAAATTGTGGTCTGCTGCATGGCGGGAAGATGAATAGTTATTTTTTTTTATGCCGTCAACTGTGGAGAAAAAAGTTTATTATGTGAGATATCAGATAATAAACTTGGGGGGCAAATGTTATCCCCAAATTTTGAAAATGATGATGTGGCAATAGAAATGACAAGTGGCAAGGAATTGTTGTGTGACCTGGCTTAGGAGTAACCCAGTGCATCAATGAAGAATTTTGACTGGCTTGAGAAGTGTCATGACCGACCAGTCATGACCTTGTCCGACCAGTCATGACCTTGCCTGCCCAGGAATGACCTTGTCCGACCAGTCATGGCCTTGCCTGCCCAGGAATGACCTTGTTCGACCAGTCATGGCCTTGCCAGGAATGACCTTGTCTGCCCAGACATGATCTTACCTGACCAGGCATGAACTTGGCCGATCGGTCATGCACATGTCCGACCAGCTAAGTGCATGACCGACTAGCTAAGTGCATGTCTGACCAGCTAAGTGCATGTCTGCCCAGCTAAGTGCATGTTTGCCCAGCTAAGTACATGACTGCCCAGTCAAGTGCATGACTGCCCAAACAAGAGTGTGTCTGCCCAGTAGAGGTGTGGTCGACCAGAAGGTGATATTCATCAACCAGATAGAACAGACTACGTCAAGATTCCCAGAAACGGCTTCAACAAGAATCGGTCTTGGCATACGCGGAAATCTCTCATTCTTCCCACAAATTTGGTGTTCTGTTACATTTTGAATATTTTTGTAATTTAAATATAATTAGAATAATAAAATATCTTGATTCTAGGGGATATCAGATGTATGATCCTAAGCCTATAAATATATGGCTGATGGGATCAGAAATGGACTTTTTGGAAATTTGGAGTTTTGATCTGAATTTTCTAGAGAGAGAGGACTTTTTCTTGAGAGAACTCTTGTATTATGAGAATCTATACTAAGGAAACTCAGTTGACTCAGGTTCGTCTGATCTTGAGTGTAGATAAATAATCATATCTCTAAGTGGATTAGGCTATTACCAACATATTGGGGCTGAACCACTATAAAAATTGTGTGTGTTATTTACTTTCTGTAAAAAATTGTCTGTGTCATTTAATTTCTCTTGAAGGCTTTATCATTTTTGACGTTCTCACATCGTTGGCCAAAAACGCGGTCAACAATATTCATCCATGTTCCACAATCATATCAATAAACATGTTGATTCATAATCATAGCATTTAGCATTTAGCACCTAACAATTAACCATTATCAATGAACAATTCAAATATGCATGTTCTAGCAATATTAGTACTATTAAGCACATTCTTGCTTATGATGCAGCAGTCAAGGCCCAGCCTTTTTAATATATCTCATGTAGATAGTTAAAGCATTTATATTCTATTTAAGCAGTTAAACACATAACCACATACATATTTACCAAACCATGAGTCGAGCTTGTCTTCAGTGGTGAGTGCACATGCCCAGCCAGTCTACAGGAACCCTAAACCTTGGCACGCTCTGATACCAAGTTGTAATGCCCTAGTTACTCCAAGACCTTTACTGTTGACTTTAAACAGTGCTTAACTCGCTAAACGAGTCATTAGGTTATAAACATGCATTTAGGTGTTATTAATAGGCCAGGGTGAAAATCTTGATCAAAAGGAATGAATATATTTTATTTAAAACATTAAACTATACATGGGCCCATAAAAGTTTTTACAAAGTTATTTACAATCCAAAATGGTCATTACAGTATAAAAATTACAACCCGCCGACCTAAGTAGCAAAAATAGGGTTACCCCTAGTTCCTCTGAAAAACATCTTGGGCATGGTGGTCAAGCGATTGCATATGTACACATCTCCACCTAAGCTCTCCACTCAAGGCTAGGTGAGCTTTTCTTTCCCTTTACCTGCACCACATAGCACCCGTGAGCCAAGGGTCAACAAGAAAACTTATTACTGCATGTATGTAATGTCAATAAATGATTCTGGGGCTTGCTGCCCTAATCAGATAGTGAGTCACACTTTGGGCTCTGCACCCTAATTAGATAAGTGACTATTGAGTCATACTTTGAATAGATAACTAATAAGTCTATCTCTATATAGATGACTGGTGAGTCTATCTCTGGATAGATGACTAATAAGTATATCTCTGAATGGATGACTAATCAGCCTATCTCTAGGGCTTTGCACCCTAAGCCATGTGACGCCAGTCACATGAGCCTTTTTTCCCTGGCTCTACCTAACTTTCCTTTAGAATAGACAAGCGCTTTTAGTTTTCATCGAAATTGGGGCCTACACCACACGCCGCGGCCCCAACCCCTTCAGCTTCCCTCTCATCTTCACTGAGCTTGGGCCGCTGCGCCCAAGAATAGGGTCACGGACCCACCTAGAACTTAGCCAAGAACCTTCATTTTTCCCCTTTTTAAATCCTCTAGAAACCTATCCAAACATATCCAAATCCAAAAATCAAAGTTCCCAAACATCCCAATGATCCAAAACCATCAAAACCCGAGGTTCAAACTGTTGGGAAAACTTATACATGATCTTTATTTATTTTCATGTAGATCTACTATTAAAAAAATTAATATGGGATAACCTAGAACATGTTTCTAAAATTGAATTCAAAGAGAAATAATGATAAGAATAATTACATTATATGCAGCGGAATGAATGAGTCCTTCCTTCAGTTTCTGTAACCCTTGTATCCTTTCTGTCGCAGAGTATTACCAAGACACTGAACTGATCTTCAATTTTCCTCAGTCTTCCAAAGTATCCTTAGAATCACCTAGACGAGAGTGGGAAACTATCAACACATGAGATAGATACAAAGAGAAGAAGAGAAAAGAATAATAAGAGACTTAGAAAAGGACTTGTGTTTAGAGAAAATCTAAAACTATCAGAAAACCAGTGATTAAACTTATGTTTTGACTTCTCTCTAAGCACTCCTTTTATAGACTCAATTAGGTCAATTATTAAATTAAAAAATAAATAAAATAATAGCCAATTAACAGCCTTAAGTCGAAATTATTATGTGCTTTAGGCCCATGAAATTGCCCATTTGATTATAAGCCCATTGGACTTAAAATCAAGGCGTGTATTATTTTTTATTGATTTAATTAATTAAATAATTATTTAAATCCTTCATCAAATTAATTATTTATAATTTGAACCTTTATTTAAACTTATTTATTAATTTAGATACCAATTTATCTTAATTAACAAATCTGCCATAATTTATCTTTTCTTCTCTAAATTACATAACTCTGTGAAACTACCAAAATTAACCTGGTCAACTTTGATAATTATAATTGATAATTAAATCAATTAATTGAGACTTTCTAGATGATTTTATCCAAGGTACAATGGGGACCATGAGCCTATGAAATCAAGCTCCAATAAGTTATCATGAATCTAACAAATAAATTTACTAACTTATTAATTCCTCGAGACTCCACTAAAGACTCGAAATCACACTCTTGAATTCATAGAACGCTCTATAAAAAATATAGATACGCTATTGATTATCCATTGTTACAACCATAATTTCCACTCAATCCTCTATAGATGGTCTACAATGAGATGGGACTAAAATACCGTTTTACCCCTCATTGTATTTTATCCTTAAAACACTTAGTTCCTTGTAAATGATATTTCAATAAACTAATTTAATTACTGAAATGAGATCTCTATCATTTAACACCTTGAATGAAACTAAAAGGAAACCATCATTTTACTTCTTCATTAGAAGCTATAGAAGTTAATATCTATGATTAACACTCCCACTCAATTATACTACCGAGTTCCCAACTGTAAATATCGGTAAAATCTTTAACCATCTCCTCTCATACTACTTTGTTGCAAGGTTTGAAGTTTTGGACATAGTCATTTCCAGAAAAGTAGCATTCGTAGAAGTAAACACTTTCTTTTCTGAATGACTATAGAAAAGTCCACCCCGAGTAACTTTAGGATAGCCAACAAACATGCAAACTTTTATTCGCAGTTCTAGCTTTCCCTCCTTTTTCCTCAGGACATGGCCAGACACACCCAGATTCTATAATGGCGTAAATTAGGTTCACAACCATTCCAGCATTCTAAAGGTGTTTTGGGGATTGATTTAGAAAGAACGACATTGAGAATGTCATTCACGGTTTCAATTGCATGTCCCCAGAATGAAGTTGGTAGAGTTGAGTAACTAAGCATGCATCTAACCATTTCCAATAAAGTTCTATTCCGGTGTTCCGCTACACCATTTTGTTGCACCATTTTGTTGTGGCATACCTGGGGCAGTAAGTTGTGATAAAATCTCAAGTTCAGTTAAATGATCTTGGAACAGCATATCCAAATATTCTCCACCCCTATCAGATCGCAAGATCTTTAACGTTTTACCTAATTGGTTCTGAGCCAATGCTAGGAATTCCTAAAACTTTGAAAATGTTTCTGATTTCCTATGCATTGGGTAAAGACATGAGTATCTAGAGTAATCATCAATGAACGTGACAAAATACTCAAAACCACCCCTGGCTTGTACATTCAAAGGTCCACAAACATCTGAATGAACAAGTCCAAGTGGTTCTTTGGCCCTATCACCCTTCGTAGAGAATGGACGCTTGGTAAGTTTGCCTTCCAGAAAAGATTCACAGACAGGTAATTCACCTAAGGCGAGTTCCCTCAAAGGCCCGTCCTTTTTAAGTCTTTGAATCCTATCATAGCCAATGTGACCTAGTCTCAAGTGCAATAAATACGTCATATTTTCGTTATCAGTCTTTTGACTTTTATTGGTCCTAGGTTTAGCTACTTTGAATAAATCATTGTTAAGAGTGAGGGGTTCGTTAGGTCGTAGAATATAAAGCCCGTTTTCCAAACATGCAATACAAAATTGTGATCCATTGAAGGAAATAGATATATTAAAACTTGTGAAAGTCATAACAAATTGTTCTAATTGCAACATGGAAACTGAAATTAAATTTATACTAAAATCCAGAATAAAAATTACATCATTTAAAATTAAGTATTTATTTCCGAACTTCAGACGAGCTCTTCCTCTAGCTTGGACTGCAACGAACGCTCCGTTCCCAACTCTAAGCTTTAAGCCACATTCGTCCACTTCCTCCCACGATTCAAGAAGTTGTAAAGAATTACAAACATGGTTGGTAGATCCAGAATCAATAATCTTAGGACTAACTTATTTTGAACTTATAATCATATTTATATTCCACTATGATTACGTCACTATAAATACGATTAGTTATATGCTAGGGATTTAATAGAAGTTTATATTAAACAAATAATCATGAAAATAAAACATGTGAGAAAAGGGATTGACCAAGTCAAAAAATGATTTCTATTCTTTGATAGATAATAAAATGAGATTACAAAGAATATGGGTTTTAATTAGGGCAAACCCCAACACAAACAACTCAAAAACTCATCAACACATAAAATCCAATTCATCAAAACTTAGAAACTCGAAAACTAAAAATTTAAAGCTTGGATTACCTCTGATTGAGTCGTTTCTCGCTAAATCCTCTGGTTAATAAGCTTCTAATTTTGCTTAGAATTGCTATAACTCAATCCTCGCTTGAATCCGAGTCCTAAAACTAAAGTTTCCTTCGAAAATACGACGAACAGTAAAAAAGGATAACGAGAGAAAGAGAAAAAGTATTTTTGAACATATTTTCCTTCTGACAGGTTACTTCAACCTTAAGTAACCTCAAATAAATCCTAATGCCCGGGATCCCAAAAGTGCCCCCAGGGGTAAAATAGTCAAAATTCCCAGAATTTCCTCCTGATCTCACTACCTCCCAATATATCATCAAATAATCATTCTCAATGTCCAATATCCCAATAATTGACCCCATTATGACAAAGCTACTTACTTGCATCCTAGGATCGTCTCATGTCGAATTGCTCAAATATATCCACATAATAATGTGGTCTCACCCATATATCACATACATGCACAAAAATATACAATTATTCTCTCAATGGCCAAAATTATGAAAATGCCCTTCTAATGATGATTGACCCACATGCATGCAGTTATCATCACAAAATTCACATTATTATGCATATAATCACGTAATTACATATTAAATCAGTTATGGCCATCCTGGCCCCCTAATCCAGGCATTAAGCCTCATTAGGGAATTTGGGTCGTTACAATTGTCCTCCTCTCTCTTCCTTCTTTTCTCCACCACCTCGGGAGTGTCCTTGTCGAATGGCGTTGGAAGAGGTTCTAGGGTGGACTCCAAGATGTAGGCGATCTTGAGAGTGGTCAAGAGAAATCTCACCTTGTCTTGCCATCTAGTGAAATTGGATCCATCAAACCTGTCCAGCCTCACTAGGTCTTGATTCATGATCTTGATAGTCTCACCTTCCATTGAAACAAACAAAGGGTTAAGCTTTTGAATGTTAGGAAAATATATTTTGTATCAATGGAAATGGTAAGAAATATTACAACTCTAGAAAAAATAATACAAATGAACAAGATTGATTAAATGATGCTACAACTCTATGACTGAAAATACAAATAAATAAGAGAAGAATTAGAAGAAAAGAATAGAGAAATACAATTCTAAACAAAAGATACAAATAAACTAAAAGTATTCGTAACAAAAGGAAAGAAAGGAATACAACTCTAAACAATAAATACAAGTAAATAGAAAAGAAGAATAAGAAGATGAAAAGAAATAATAGAAAACGTAAGAACAAGAATCAAAGAACAAACAACTCTCACTCACACTACCAAAGTGAAGAGTGTTGGAGATCAACAACTTGAACAAGGTTTGTAACCTTTGTCCAAAAGCTTATTTCCCCCTAAATCAAGCATTAAGGGATCTCTCACAGATTTGGAAATTGCTTTCTGGAATAATCAAGCCTCTAGGTGTTTTCTAGCCAAGTGCTCTAATGGATAGAAAAGTTGTATCAAACAAGTGAGCAATAGGCTCCTATTTATAGAGTTTAGAGACACCCTTTGAATTTCAAATTTCACCAACCCCCATGGCTGTTACCAATGATTAATTAGATGTTTATGGAATTAAAAATGAGATTTGAGAGTTATTTGTGTTTTTTGAGCCATTCAAAAGAGTTGGAAAAAAGTGAAATTTGGTCAGTCAGCATCTAAGGCCGCGGCTAGGAGTATCAGTGGCCACGACCACTAGTCTGTGTTGCAAACCCACTTAAGGCAGAACAGTGGATGGCTAGGATTACATCCATCATGAATTTTATGAGGGTGGTGGGCAATGAGAGTGTGGCCTGTGCCACGTACATGTTTCGAGAGGATGCCCGAATCTGGTGGGAGGTGGTGTCTCAGACTAGGGATGTAACCACAATGAACTATGAAGAGTTCAGAACCCTCTTCAATGAGAAATATTACAATGAGGCCATTAGAGCTGCAAAGGCGGAGGAGTTTAGTAAACTTTTACAAGGGAATATGTCGGTGACCGAATATGCCTTGAAATTTGACAGACTAGCCAAGTTTGCTGCAGACTTGGTACCCACTGATGGGAGAAGGAAGGAAAGATTCCTTCAGGGGCTACAGCCTATGATAGCCAGGGATGTCACAATTACTACTATACCTGGAGTAACGACATATGCTCAGGTATTGGAGAGAGCCCTTACTACAGAGGGTGCTGAGAACAAGATCTAGTGCGAGAACGCGACTAGGAGGGATATGAGGAGGACGAGACCTCCCTTCACAGGATCAGGTAGGGGTGGAGGCCCCATTGACCAGAAAAGGAAGTCCCCAGACACTAGTTTGGCTCCTAGACCTGATAGGAGGCCACAGGGTGTACAAATTAGCAGCCAAGGCAGCATTGAGAACTGGAAGAGATATCCAAAGTGTGCCAGATGTAGGAGACGTCATCTGGGAGAGTGTCGGGCGAAGGCCTGCTTTGTATGTGGGATTGTTGGACATCTCAAAAAAGACTGCCCAATAATGAAGAAAGAAGATCCTAAGAAGACAGACAACTCGACTCCAGCTCGAGTATTTGCATTGACACAAGGTGAGGTTAAGGCTAGGTCCTCAGTGGTCACAGGTCAGCTTTCTAGTGCTGGCATTTCTTATACTGTGCTGGTTGATTCTGGTGTTAGACGATCTTATGTTTCTAGTAATATTATTGATAGACTGTGTAGGCCCTATTATTATTATGTTGTGGGGTTTGGGACGTTACTACCCATCGGGGAGTTGGTGGTTTCCAGGGGATGGGTCAGATCATTGCCAGTGATGGTGGATGGCAAAGAGTTGTCGGTTGACCTAATAGAGTTGGTTATGACTGATTTTGATATGATTATGGGGATGGACTGGTTAACTAGATATGGGGCAACAATTGATTGTAAGAAGAAGATGGTAACCTTTGAACCTGAGGGTGAGGAACCCTTCGTATTCGTTGGCATTATGCATGGACTCCGAGTGCCTATGATTTTAGCATTGAGGGCTACAGATCTACTGCAAGGAAGTTGCATAGGATTTCTAGCCAGTGTGGTGGATACAACTTAGGTCGGGCCAGTGGGACCAGAAAAGACAAGGTTGTCTATGAGTTCTTAGATGTGTTCCTAGAGGAGTTTCCATGGCTGCCGCCACACAGGGAGATTGAGTTTGTTATTGAATTGGCACCAGGGATAGATCCAGTGTCTAGGGAACCTTACAGAATGGCCCCAACAGAGTTGAGGGAACTCAAGGTGCAGTTACAGGAGTTGTTCGATTTGGGTTTTATCAGACCCAGTTTCTCGCCATGTGGTGCGCCAATGTTATTTGTGAAGAAGAAGGACGGTTCTCTAAGGATGTGTATAGACTATAGAGAACTGAATAAGTTGAATATTAAGAAAAGGTATCCTCTACAAGGTAAAATGGTATTTTTGAAGATAGATCTTTGATCTAGTCATCACCAATTGAGGATTAAGGAGGAAGATATACCAAAGACAGCCTTTCGTACTAGATATGGGCACTATGAATTCCTCATTCTGTCATTTGGCTTGACTAATGCCCTGGAAACTTTCATGGACTTAATGAATAGAGTGTTTAAGGACTATCTGGACCAATTCGTAATCGTCTTCATCGACGATATCTTGGTTTATTCACAGTCAAAGAAAAAGCATGAGCAGCACCTCAGATTGGTCTTGCAGAGACTGAGGGAACATAGGTTATTTGCGAAGTTCAATAAGTGTGAGTTCTGGCTACCTCAGGTGACTTTCTTAGGTCATATTGTTAGTATGGATGGGATTAAGGGAGACCCGAAAAAGATTGAGGTTGTCAGGAATTGGCCAAGGCCAAGGAATGCCTCTGAAATTAGAAGCTTCCTTGGATTTGGCAGGCTATTATAGGGAGTTTGCGGAAGGATTCTCAAGAATAGGTACCCCATTGACAAAATTGACACGTAAGAATCAGAAGTTTATGTGGTCGGACAGATGCGAGAACAGCTTCTGGGAGTTAAAGCGGCATTTGATCACCGCTCCAGTCCTGAGTCTTCCGACAGATTAGGAGAAGTTCATGGTTTATTGTGATGCTTCGATACAAGGGTTAGATTGTGTCCTTATGTGGGCAGAGAAAGTAACTGTTTAAGCATTATGTCAGTTGAAAGATTATGAGCAGAGATATCCTACCCATGATCTGGAGTTTGCAGCGGTAGTCTTTGCATTAAACGTATGGAGGCATTACCTTTATGGAGAGAAGTGTGAGATATATACAGACCATAAGAGCCTCAAGTACTTCTTTACACAGAAGGGTTTGAATAAGAGGCAGAGGCATTGGTTGGAACTAGTGAAGGGTTATGATTGTGATATCCTTTATCATCCAGGGAAGACCAACGTCGTGGCAGATTCCCTAAGTCGGAGAGGTCCAGGGTAGTTGTACAGTGTGAGGCAGATATCCCAGAAGTTAGCAAAGGAAATGATCAGACCATGGATTGAGTTAGTAGTGGGACAGTTAGCCAATATTACCTTTCAGTCCACTCTTCTAGAAAGGATAAAGGAGGGTCAGTTACAAGAGCCACATTTGGTAAAGATTAGAGAGGACGTCCTAGCTGGAGTGGCTAGGGACTATACAATTACAGATATGGGTTTACTAAGATATAAAGGTCGGATATGTGTTCCGATGGATGTTGTTATTAGGTAGGAGATTCTGGATGAATCTCATACCACTCCGTCTTCCTTGTATCCCGACACCACGAAGATGTACCAGGATCTCGGTAAAATACCCGGCTCGGGGTGAGCTTAGGGGTATTTTGGTAATTAGTACCTTGCCAGGATTTTTTGGGTAATGGGAGATTAAATGAATATTATTTTGAGATAGTTGGGGATTTAGAGGAACACATGGGAATTCACGGGAAGTTGAAATTGACAGAATTGCCCTTGAAGGGCTTTGGGGAGAGTGATTTGGTCTAGGGGCATTTAGGTCATGTGTGCCTAATTAGAGACTTAACTAGATGTTTCTTCAGTTGAGGGAAAGCTAAAATAGAGTAATAAAAACATGACTACTTTCTCTCTCCCGTAACTCTCTCTCACTCTTCTTGGTAGCATGAAAATTTTGAGGAATTGGAGGAATCAAGCTTAGGAAATTGAAGGGTTAAGCTTGTGAAACTTGGGGATTAGCTCAAGGGTGTAATCATCTCATAGGTAAGGGTTTGAATTTGAAATTCTTCATGATAATTCTATTGTTTTTTTGGAAGCTTTAGTTTTTGCATGTGTGAGTGTTTGGAGGGTGAATTTTGGATTTTTGATAAGTTTTAATCAAGTAGTTAGTTAGGTTTTGTTGCTAGAAAAGTGTTATACTGGTTATGGGAATCGAATTGAAGTTTTGAGTGTGCTTGGGTTGAATTTAGTTGGGTTCGGCTAAAGGAAGAACTCGAAAATTCTGGATTCGAAGGGGTCGGGTCGTGACCCTATTCTTGGTGTGTTGCGGCCCTCTTGAACAAAAGGAAGCCAAGGAGGGCTCTGACGTGAGGGCATGCCGCGTCGCCTCTTAGGCTAGGCCACGATGCGTGTCTAGTGTTTTTGGGAGGCTGAGCCTGTGATTGGGGCAGGCCGCGACAAAAGAGCATGGGGTCGCGACTCTTAAGGGGTTTTTGGACCCTAAGAAGGTTTTGAGTGCGGGAACTAAACCTTATGAGTTCGGGATCGATCCTACTACCGTGTTTAGTAGAATTTGATGTTCCAGAGGCTAGGACTCGGTCCAGAAGCCTTCATTAACTCATTGTTGATGGAATTCTTTATTATGGTTGTGACTAGGTCAACGCTAAGGGCTCGGATCAAGAATCGTACTCAAGAGTCATTCATTGGTAGCTTGCACTTGGACCAAAGTAAGAAAACTGCACCTAGAATATGATATACATGATTGGGGCTCGGCCCAAATGCTGAGTATAATCTTGATTTGGGCGTTAGGCCTGTGAATGCGCATGATTATGATTATGCCTCGGTATGTCTGTTTAAATGTGTTATAATGCATGGTATCTGTATATATATGATAAATTGATTACGTGATTGTCTGCTATGACTAGGGGGTTCAGTTTATAAACCAGGGATTCATTGTAGTATTTAGTTAAAGATCAACTTATTAGTCGAGGGCATATCTAATTTTAGGGGCTTGACTTATAAGTCGAGGATCTCCGAAGCTCGACTTATAAGTCGAGGGTCTTTAAGCTTTGACTTACAAGTCGGGGGTATGTAAGGCTCGACTCATAAGTCGAGGACTTGTAAGACTTGGCTTATGAGTTGAGATTGGCATTATGCACGTGGAGTTCAGGCCACTATGGCTGGGCCACCTTGGGGGTGCACCAAGCACCTGACTAGCTCATATGCCAAAAAATTTGAAAGGGAGTGCGACAGGCAGTTGTGCAACTCTATAGTTGGTTATCTGTATAATGTTTAAGCTAGTTTCAGTTATTACTGCTAGTCTGATGTATTACTCTGTGAATATGTTTTCTTGCTGAGTCTTTTGGCTCACGGGTGCTTTGTGGTGCAGGTAAGGGTGAGGAGAAGCTTGGCTAGCCATGAGTTGGAGAGTGATAGCAGTGACGTGTACATATGCAGTCCGCTCGACCGCCACGGCTGAGAAACTCAAGGAAGCTAGGGTTAAACCCAGTTTTGCCGCCTAGGTCGACTTATTTGGTAGTGTTGTAACCAACTTTTAAACTTATATTTTGGGTATCCTGTGTAAAGAACATGGTTTTTGGTTAAATAAAAATGTTTATGACCTGACCATATTTTTAATACCTGAACCTTTAGTAACTTAGTCACATGTTTGGTCCAAATGGCTTGTTTAGCAAGTCCAGCACCAATTTTAAACACAATTGGTAACAGACCCTAATTAGTAGGACGTTACACTATGTGACTATGGTCAGTTGGCTATCGCATTATGTAAGAAGTCCGGCTTAACATCCGTGGCATAAGAGTTCGGTTAAACTCCGGGACACATAAGTAAGTTGATTCTGAGTCCGGCTAGCTACCGTGACAGCTATGAACTCCAGCTAGCCACTGAGGGACTAAGCGAGAAACCACTTCACCACCGATGAGTATGTGACTAAGGTCGGTTGGCCATTGCAATATGTAAGAAGTCTGGCTTAATACCCGTGACATAAGAGACCAGTTAAACTCCATGACACATAAGTAAGTTAATTCTGGAATCAAATCTCTATGACTAAGAAAGTATGCCGAATTCTTCTAGGAGTCTGGGTAACCAGTGTAACTAGTTTACACCCATCAACGCTATGGTAAGATATGTTAAGATGTACTAAGATATGTTAAGCTATGCTAAGATATGTTAAGCTATGTTGAACGTTCTTCCGAAGCCCTAAGTAAGTATGTATGTTATGATATGACTGAGTAAGTAAGTATGTATGTTACCAGTTAAGACTGTATATATGCTCTAGGATTTTCTGTGTGCAGGTGTACTTTTAGGGTATAAATTTTGGTTATGAGGCATGACAATAGTTTGCCTGGACGTTCGCACGTTCTTAAATTGTATGTTAGGGTTCGGTTTCATCAGAATCATATTCTTGGTTGATTAGTTCCATAGTTACAGTTAGTTAGGTTCTTGCTCTATTATGTGGTTATATTTGTTAAGTTGTTCTTAGTAAGCGTTTCATTTACCTAGTTTCTTCGTGTTGTAGGTAAGCTCAAAGGCAAAGTTGATCAATGAGTGCTGGAGTTTATCTGCGAGGATGACACATGTGGACTGACCTTTTGGGAATTTATGTTTTGGGGACTGGAACGAATATGATAACTAAGAAATTATTTTGGGCTTGTTAAATGTTTTAAAATTATGATTTTCTTCTAAATATGCGCATACTTCCGAACTCTTGCATGTTTTGAAAAAAAAAATTATATAGATTTTCGGTTACCTTATTTTAGAAGATGGTTACGTTTTTCCGCAAATTATGTTAAGATATTTTATGGGATGTTACATTATGAAAATCCCATCCTTTCCATCTTTTGGAGTATAAAAGTCATGGATTAATATGTTCCCACCCTATTTTTGTGATATGCATATGTTAGAATCACTAATCTATGTATTTTGAACACTTTTGTTTGTTATTTTTTTTTCATTTTTCTGTTGTTGTTCGAATCTGAATATGGAACGAATTTCAATACACAATGATGCTAAATCGATGTAGAATCAATGATATGTTCATTTATGTATTTTTTAGTCTACAAACGATGCCAAATTGATGTAAATTGGTTGCCACCGACGCAAGCCCCACATAAACCATCAATTTAAGAAAGACATCAAATTCCCATCAATTTGGCATTGTTATGATATCGATGGAAGTCTTAAAACTAACAATGAAAGACCCATCGAATTACCATCATTTTGTATTGATCCTTCATCGATTTTGACTCTAGTGGTCATTTTTTATTGGCAAAACGATGGTCATCAATGATTTCCAAAATTTTGACATTTAAGTGTATTCCAAAATTTTGATATTACTCACAACTGTTGGACAAGTTGTACGCAAAATTTTAGGTGATAAAATTATTGTTTGATTTGAAGTTGGAAGTTGTAGGATCTTAATATTTTTTGTCTAAATGCATGCTTTCTATTTTCATATACAAAACATAAAATAAAAAAAATACTAAAACATGCTAACATATTAATTATCATGTAAATACTCAAACAAGACATAGAATACCTACAAAGTGCATAGCGGAACAATGTCTCATTTCTTTAAATTCTCTATCCCTTGATCATTTATGAATGCAAGGAATTGTCAAGAATCTAAACCGTTTAGACTATATCAAAGTCTTCTAAGCCTATCTCTAAATCAAGTCTAACAAATGGTAGGCTAGCTCTCAACACATGAGACAGATTTGTAGAGGGAAGAGAGAAGAGAGTGGCGGCCAAGAAGGAGTTTTGATTGTCTAGGTTTTCACTTACCCAAAATGAAACAACATAGTTTCAGTCTTTCATAACCCTAGACATCGCATTCCCTATATAGGCAACTTAAGGTGTTGGATTAAAATCCTATTGTGGGCACATATGTATTAATGTATGATGCTATTATAAAGTTTGATACAAAATAAAGTGTCCAATTATGTTATAAGTATCATAGGGTATTAAATTTCATTGAAATAATGTGAAGATGCCATAAGTTGTATTTTTAATTTGATGAGGGGCCAAATTATAAATACCAAAAATTGATTTAATAATCAGTTTTTTAATAAATAGGTAATGGTCCCCAAGAAACACAATTATTCGTATTCTCTTCTTCCCCATCACAGAGAAATACATACAAAGAAAAGTGTATTCTTGGAAGATCAATAACCTTCTGTACAATCTCCATCAATGGCTTCAGGTTAGTATTTCTGCTCTTATGTTCATCTTCTTCTTTGATTTAGCAAAGGTTTTATAGAAGCATGTTTTAGGGTTTATCATTTATGAACTTTTAGTAACATGATTAAGATATGAAATATTATGTTGAATACTAATGTTTATGTGTGTTGCTTAAGTGTGCTTTTATAATCCTAACAGGTGGTACCAGAGCCACATTTGCTAGATTAATTGAATATTGTTTGATTTTGTTCTAAAATTGGGGTTTTGATCTTTCATTATGTATGATTGTTGCTTTCTGATAACGAAGAAATTTAACATATGCGATATTATCAATGACGTTTTATTTTATTATGATATGATATGCGATATTTTTTTTTTTTACGTAAGCATTCAGTCGGATAGTATACTTTGTTCTATTTCCAACGAAAATCATCATTATGTATAAAGGATTCATTCAATTTTTCGTTTTGTTTTAAGCATATATGATATGTAGTCAGGTTTAAAATAAAATTGTTTTGTTTTATGTATGGATATTATTAAATCTATGCATATATGATATATAATCAGGTTTTGGTTTGTTTTACGATTATGGCTTCAGCCTTCAGATATGTATATTCATTTTTTTATTATTATTATTTAATTTTTATTAAATATATATTAGTTTCAGTTAAAATAATAGTAATAATAATCATAATACAGTAACAACTAAATTAAAATTTTTGTTTTGGATTTTATTAAGAATATCTAATTTTTTTTTAAATAAGTTAGTTGAAACAATATGTCACCAAAGTGACATCTTTTGTGTAAATTAATTTAGTTAAAATATCAAGATGTTTGTGTGTTTGTAATTCATGCATTTATTAACTGACCCAAAGGTAAGTTAATATTTGGCCAAATTTCATGCATACATGTGGTGATAAATGCGTGACAATTGTAAGATGTTCCATGTGAGTAATATGTTTATCCAAATATTGACATATTGTTTGACATGATTTATTATCAATATTTGATTGCTAGAATAAGAGTACCATTTACAGTAAATATTACGGTCGAAAGACTTGATATTAATGTTGTGTTTGGTATCTTGAGATGAGATAAACCATTATTTGAATTTATTGTTTTATATGGACTTTTATGTGAGCTTGTTTTGTTATTTTGTTCTATATTCAGTTAATTCATCTACTCCAGCCACAATAACTGCCAACATTAACTCTATTCCTATGCTTAATGGGAAAAATTTCAAGGATTGGAAAGGAAAATTACTTGTAAACCTTGGTTGCATGGAATTAGACTATGCATTAAGGCAAGAACAACCTTCACCTCTTACTACAAAAAGCACTCCTAATGAAAAGACGGAGTTTAAGAGAAGGGACCGTTCTGATCGCATGAGTCTAATAATCATGCAACAATGCATTTCAGAAGCCTTCATAGACACAGAATCTGAAGAGATCACTAAGGCCAAGGATCTCCTCGATGCAATTGAGAAACATTTCGCTAGAAACGATAAGGCTAAAATGACTTCCCTTCTGGCTTCCTTGATGGCCATGAAGTATAAGGGTCAAGGAAATGTTAGGGAGTATATTATGGAAATGTACCAAATTGCTTCAAAACATAAGGCACTGAAGATCGAGCTTTTTGAGGATTTTCTTGATCTTATGGTTTTGGTATCGCTTCCTACACACTTTAATCAATTCAAAATTAGTTATAACTGTCAAGAGGAGAAATGGACTCTAAATGAGCTCATTTCTCACTATGTGCAAGCGGAAGAAAGGTGGAAGCAAAATAAGACTGAAAGTGCTCACTTGGACAGTGCCTGTAAAGATAAGGGCAAGAAAAGGAAATTGAAGAATGAAGTTGCTAAGGGTCAAGCCCAATAGAAACAATAGAAGGATTCAGATGGATGTTTCTTTTGCAACAGGCTTGGACATCTGAAGAAAGATTGTACCATGTATCATGCATGGCGTGTAAAGAAAGGTATGACTATTACTATGGTCTGTTCTGAGATTAATTTAGCTTTTGTACCTAGAAACACATGGTAGATAGATTTTGGTGCTACTACTCACATAAGTGTTTCTATGCATGGTTGCCTGAGCTACCGAAAGCTAGGTGATGGTGAAAGAAACATCTTTGTGGGCAATAGGAAATTGGTGGAAGTGTAAGCAATTGGGCATTTTAGGTTGTTGTTAGGAACTGGTTTTTATTTCGATTGGAAAGACAATTTTTGTAACGCCCTGGCTACCCCAGAACAGTTACGGTGAACGGTGGACCGGAAATTTGACTCACTACCTGAGTCCTTTGGTCAAAAACGTGCTCTAAGTGTAATTGACAGGTTAAGGCATAAAACCAATAAAAAGGAAATGGAGATTTTTATTATAAACTGCTCTGCAGAGCTAAACAAAACATTTACAAGTGGTTCTCAGTACAAAATGGTCATTACTGTTTTAGATTTACAATCCCGCCGACCTAAGCGGCAAAAATAGGGTAAACCCCCTAGTTCCTCTGAGAACTCCTTGGCCATGGTGGTCAAGCGGCCGCATATGTACACATCACCACATCAGCTCTCCACTCAAGGCTAGGTGAGCTTTTCTTTCCCTTTACCTGCACCACATAGCACCCATGAGCCAAAACCCAGCAAGAAAACATAATACTTTTCATAAACATTATCAAATGATTATCATTATAATCACATTGAACGTTAAGCTTTCAAACCAATAAGTGAATGTCACATGATTTTAGCGGGGGAGAGTGGCTGCTAGGTAAACCACTAGCCTCCAAGCGCTTATTTCATTCTTCGACCCTCAGGGTCGGTCTGGCATTAATGCTCTTTGAGCCATTCAATGCTAATAGTCGATTAGATCTAATCTCTGTTGGCTTGCGTGATCCACGCTATGGCCGTTCTAACTAATAAGTCAGCGCTATGTGACCAGTGTCCAGTATCACTGCCGAACTTGACTAATAAGTCACAGCTTCACAGCTGATACTAACACCTTTGCCAATTCTGACTGATGAGTCAGTGCAACGTGACCAGTGCCCAGTACCACTGCCGAACCTGACTAGTGAGTCACAACTTCACAGCTGATACTAGCACCTTTGCCAAACCTGACTAATAAGTCAGTGCTATGCACAAGTGAACAAAATATGCTAAGCATTCCATGTTCAATCCATGTCCATATTACACAATCAACATGCCTTACAAACATCCATGCATGTCTCACTTGGGGTGCAGTTTTCTTACCTCCGGGTTCCGAGCTAGAACAAATAAAAGAGTGACCCTGAGAACGATCGACCTTTTGGTCCTTTAGCGGTTACCTGGTCATAACCAAATTATGGGATTCCATCAATAAAATGAATAATAAAATGTTCCCAAACCAAAACCTAACCTCCGGGACCTCAAACACTACTCAATCGGGTAGTAGGTTCCATCCCGAGGCCTTAGGTTTGAATCCCCATGCTAAAAACACCTTTTTGGCAAAATTGACCTTAAGGGCCGCGGACCTCCCCTGCCAGACGCCAAGGGCCGCGGCGCACTACAACTGCGCTGCGGCGCCCAGCCCAGAATGGCCAAAATGACAGCACGCGAACTAAAACTTTCCCCTGTATTTTCCTCCCAAACCAGTCCTTCAAATCAGCTCAAAACCTCCTCCAAACACACATTTAAACCCCTAAACAACACTCATAACTCTCCCTCATCATAACCCAAGACAAACCCCAACTAAAACCTCCATCAATTCCAACAATCCTCCATAAAACACAAGCTGAAAACTATCTTTAAAACAGGGCAAAACCAGAAAAAATAATGGTCAAAGCTTACCTCAAACTTGGTATTGAACCCTCTCCAATGGCTGAACTAAATCCACAACCTTAGCCCCTTGATTTCCTAGCTTAGTTCCACACTTTGAACTCAACGCTCGTAAGAAGAAAGTGAGAGAGATGAACGTACGGGAAGGAAAGACTCTAACTCTGTTTTTGTTCTGTTTTACTCTACAACCTTCCAAGCTCATATATATCCAAGCCAAAAGACCTTTATACCCCTAGGTCTTTAAAAGTTTCTAAAACCTCTTCAAGGGTAATTTTGGCACTTTCCATTAATCCCATTAATCATAATTAACGCTTCCCAATTCCCTCTAATCTCAATATTCTCAAACACCAATAATTCACCTCTCGTTACCCTTTAGTGCCCGGTAACACTCTAATCATTAAAACACCCCGAGACTCACCCCGAGCCCCGAGCTTAAGCCCGTTATGACCAAACCGACATTAAGCATTCCTTGATCGTCTCATGCCAAATGGCTCGAACAAACCCACATCATAATGTGGTCTCAAATTATATCACCATCATGCGAACAAATAACCAATTTACCCTCAACGGGCCAAATTACCATCACACCCCTGTAATAAGAAATATGGACTCGCATGCATGCATTTCACATCATATCATAATATAATCAACATATACATGCATTTAATCAATTAATAGCATAATTGAGCAAGTATGGCCCTCCCGGCCTACTGTTCACGCCGTTAAACACAACGGAGAATTCGGGGCATTACAATTTTGTTGTTCCATCTTTTAGACAAAATTTAATTTCTGTTTCTTTGTTGGACAAATTTGGATATTGTTGTTCTTTTGGAAACAATCAGTTTAGTTTTTCTTTAAATTCAAATGATGTTGGAACTGGTTATTTGAATGCTTATGACAACCTTTATTTGCTAGAAACAATTGTATCCTATAATGAAACCTTGCATGTGGAATCACATGGTACTAAACGCAAATTAAATAAAGAAAATTCAACGTCACTATGGCATAAATGCTTAGGTCATATCTCAAAAGGTAGAATTGAGTGTCTTGTGTCTGATGACATTTTAGAGTCTCTTGACTTCATAGACTTTGATGTTTGTGTAGATTGCATCAAGGGAAAACATACCAAAACCAAGAGATTAGGTGCCAATAGAGCTTCAGATGTATTTGAATTGATTCATACAGATATTTGTGTGCTATTCCCTACGACATCTTGGAATGGTCAACAATATTTTGTATTATTGATAGATGATTAATCACGTTATAGGTACCTATATCTCATTCATGAAAAATCTCGATCTGTGGACATGTTCGAAGCTTATAAAGCTGAAGTTGAGAATCAACTCAACAAAAGGATTAAAAACCTCAGATCTAATCATGGTGGTGAGTACTATGGTAGATATGATGGCTCAAGCGAACAACATCCAGGACGGTTTGCTAAATTCCTAGAGGAATGTGGTATTGTCCCACAGTACACCATGCCAGGCTCACCTAGCATGAATGGTGTTGCTAAAAGACGAAATAGGACTCTTAAGGATATGGTCAGTAGCATGATTGCTCATTCTACCTTACCTGAGTCCCTCAGGGGGAGAGGCATTAAGGACAGTAGCTTACATTATGAATAGAGTACCAACTAAAGCAGTTGCAAAAACACCTTATGAGCTTTGGACAGGTCGAAAGCCTAGTCTAAAGGACTTTCACATTTGGGGATGTCAAGCTGAGGAAAGGCCTTATAAGCCACATGAAAAGAAATTGGACTCCAAAACAATGAGCAGCTACTTTATTAGTTATTCTGAGCGATGTAGGGGCTCTATGTTTTATGATCCCACAATTAGAAATATGTTTGAGACGATAACTGCAACATTTTTTGAGGATGTTGAGTTTGGGGGGAGAAATAAGGTAAGAGACATTGCTTTTGAGGAGGAATTGAATTCAAACCCAATTTCTACTATCACTTTTGATAATGTTCAGGTTCCTACACCTATCATTCATCAAGAAGTGAATCCATAACCTCAACAAGACAATGTTGAACAACCCCCTATTCCAAATGAGAAAATTGTTCTAAAAGAACAAACTCAACAACCTCAAGAACCAGTGTCATTAAGGAGGTCCACAAGAGAAAGGGGAAGTGCTATTTCGGTTGATTATATTATACTTCTCCAAGAACATGAGGATGACAATGGAATGATGGAAGATGACCCAATGAACTTTCATTAGGCCATGAAAAGTATGGATGCCATGAAAGAAGAGTAAAAGTTTATGCAAGATAATAAAGTTTGGGAACTTGTCCCATTACTGGAAGGTGCAAAACCAATTGGTTGTAAATGGATACTTAAAACCAAGAGCCATGCAAAGGCTAATGTGGAGAGGTATAAAATGTGTCTTGTAGCTAAAGGCTATTCTCAGAAGGAAGGCATTGATTATAAAGAGACTTTCTCTCCAGTTTCATCGAAAGACTCTTTTAGGACAATAATGGCACTTGTTGATCACCTTGATCTTGAGCTACATCAGTTGGATGTTAAAACAACATTTCTCAATGGAGACATTGACGAGACAATTTATATGGTACAACCAAAAAACTTTGTGTCAGGAGACCCAAAGAATATGGTTTGCAAATTGACAAAATCCATCTATGGACTTAAGCAAGCTTCTCGTCAATGGTATCACAAGTTTCATCAAGTAATCATCTCGTTTGGTTTTGAGATGAATGTTGTTGATGATTGTGTATATCACAAGTTTAGTTGGAGTAAGTATATATTCCTGGTTCTATATGTCGATGACATATTGCTTGCCACAAATGATATAGGTTTATTGCACGAAACCAAGAGATTTCTATCTAAGCATTTTGAGATGAAAGATCTTGGGGATGCCTATTTTGTATTAGGAATTTAGATACATCGAGATCGTTCTCGGGGTATTCTTGGATTATCAAATCTGGGCTATATCGATAAAGTGCTCAAAAGATTTGGCATCCAAGATTGTAGACCAGGAGATACCTCTGTTGCTAAAGTAGATAAATCCACTCTTAGTTAGTGTCCTAAAAGTAACCTTGAAATTCAAGAAATGAAAAAGATTCCCTATGCATCAGTTGTTGGGATTCTAATGTATGCTTAAGTATGTGCACGTCCAGATATTGTGTATATTGTTGGCATGTTAGGCAGATATTTGAGCAACCCTGGTATGGACCATTGGATAACAGCCAAGAAAGTTATGAGATATCTCCAAAGAGCAAAAGATTATACACTCACATATAGGAAATCATATCATTTGGAGGTCGTAGGGTATTCTAATTCCAATTTTGCTGGGTGGCAAGATAGCAAGAAATCTACATCAGGCTATATTTATTTGTTAGCTAGAGGAGCTATATCCTAGAAAAGTGTCAAACAAACACTCGTGGCTTTTTTCCACTATGGCAGCAGAATTTGTAGCATGGTATGAGGCATCAAATCATGGAATATGGCTGCGTAACTTTGTCACTGGGCTACGCATTTTGGAGAATGTAGAAAGACCACTCAAGTTATTTTGTGAGAATAAGTTAGCAGTGCTCTATTCCAACAACAACAGGAGCTCATCCAAGTCAAAGCATATTGACATAAAGTTCCTAGTTGTGAAATAAAGATTATAGAGTGGACAGATATCCATAGATCACATTGGGACAAACTCCATGATAGCGAATCTGATCACAAAGGGATTACCACCCAAGGTCTTTCATGAGCACACTGCTCATATAGGTGTTGTACTGGTTGAGGATATCATGATTTACTGGGAGTTTGTATATTTTTATTTGCTTTATGTTTGTTTCGGACATTTATCTATTGATTTATTATCTGATCAGAAATGAAGTATTCAATTTATTCACTCTGTTTTGTCATGTTTGATTCTGACCTCACTAAAGTTTAAGTAGGACCAGTTGGGAATAAGCATGTTTGGTTCACATTGCATGTAATTTCCATGCTACACATCCATGATTGATCTATGTCATTTGACTGTATTTATATGTGTGACCATTGATGGGTTTAGTCATGATTAATATGATAAAGACCGCTTTGTTCCTATATGGATATGGTTGATGGAAAAGATTGTTAAAAAATACCTTTATGTGATAGCAAATTTTGAGCTCATAAGGTTATACATTCATCAGGAAACATATGTTTCCCATGTGGGAGATTGTTGGATTAAAATCCTATTATGGGCACATATGTATTAATGTATGATGCTATTATAAAGTTTGATACAAAATTTCATGGAAATAATGTGTGGATACCATAAGTTGTATTTATAATTTGATGAGGGGTCATTATAAATACCCAAAATTGATTTAATAATCAGTTTTTTAATATATAGGTAATGGTCCCCAAGAAACACAATTATTCGTATTCTCTCCTTCCCCATCACAGAGAAATACATACAAAGAAAAATGTATTCTTGGAAGATCAATAACCTTCTGTGCAATCTCCATCAATGGCTTAAGGTTAGTGCTTCCGCTCTCATGTTCATCTTCTTCTTTGATTTAGCAAATGTTGTATAGAAGCATGTTTTAGAGTTGATCATTTATGCACTTTTAGTAACATGATTAAGATATGAAATATTATGTTGAATACTAATGTTTATGTGTGTTGCTTAAGTGTATTTTTATAATCCTAAGATAAGGGACTTTATTTTAATTAAATTAATTAAAAAAATAAACAAAAATCCAAGAGCCTTGGGCGCCCCATATGTGTACTTGAGGCCAATCTCTTTGTCTTGACTTTAATCCCAATTGGGCCTAAATTCAAAGAGTTTTATTTATTTATATTTTAATTAATTAATTAATTATATATAAAAATAATTAAATCCTTATTCAAATTAACAAAATATAATTTGAAACTTAATTTGATATTATTTATTTATATTGACACCAATTTGTTAATATTAATAAATTTTCCCAAAAACTCTATTTTATTCTCAAATTCTTAATACATGTCAATATCATTAAATTGACCTAGTTAATTTGATATTTACAATTTATAATTAAATCAATTGTTTGAGACTATTAAACTTGATTTGATAAGAGAAGACATGGGGACCATGGATTCATGAATACAAACTTCAATAAATTCCGGTGAGTTTATTTATTAAATAAATTATCTTACAATTTATTAATTCTCATGACTCCACTATAGATTTGGAATTGAACTCTTGAATTCAAAGAACGATCATACTTGCATAAAGTCACTATTCATTGTGATAATCTATACTGTCAGTCAATCCTCTATCGGTGACTTACAAATGAGCTGGGTGTAAATTTACCGTTTCACCACTCATTAGTATTTTATCTTTAACTCTCACTAAGTCCCTTACAAATGATAAATTTGTTAACTTAATCATAGATATGAGTGCTAAATCATTTAACCATTTGGACTAAGCTATTAAGAAAGTCATCTTTTCACTTCTAATATAGAAGTTATAGATTTCATATCTATAATACATGCTCTCATTTAATTATACTAAAAACCTTAAAGATGTAAGTATAGGCTATGCCATAGGGTAATCTTTTAACGAACAAATCAAACGATTCACTTAAATTTAATTAATAGAAATAAAATCACATAGAATTAAGATCAACTTGACCTATAATCAACGTTGTGACTCTGACTAGATTCGATAATAACGATACTTATTTTATCTATCAATAATCAGTGTCAAACCTAGTCCAATGTAACAAAATATATTCGATCTTATCTACTTAGCTTATGTCATGGATAAGACATCACACCTAGTGTATAAGTAGATCATACAGTAGATTAACAAAACAGTGAAAATCTTGTGCATTGTTTTAATCTTAGAACTAATTCTTTTAAACATATAATAACATTTATAATCCACTGTGATCTAATCACTATAAGTGTAACTTATTTATATGTTCGAGATTTTATATATGTTTGTATTAGGCAAATAATCTTGTAATAAATATAAGCAAACAATGCAATTGATAAACAAAAAAATATATTTCTACTTCTTTATTGATAATCAAAAGTGTTACATGAGAAATGTGATTTTATAAGGGCATAAAACCCAACAAAAGTTCCTTACACGTGCTCTAAATTTTCTTTAGCTCTCGTCCTTGTTAAAAATGTAGTACCTTATTTATGCCTCTTATCTGGCGTAAATGTTATTGTGTTTAATTGAATTAATATCGAAATGAGCATAGAAATAAATATAAATTTAGGAATGAAGGACCTAAGTGAAAAATGTGACATTGCATAAGAATATTTGTTGCACATTTTTAGGGTTTTTGGCATGAATACCCTTGAACTTTTAGCCTATGAGAAAACTTGTCCCTAAAGAAAATAAAGTAGCATTCAAATCCCTGAATTCATATATATGTAGCAAATAGCTTCAATTTTCAAACGTCTGTTACATAATAAACAAAATTTTACACATAGAATCCATATGTGCTAATAAAGAGAGAAATTTAAAGGGGTGGAATGCTTATCTGGATAATAAAGAGAAATTTTCATTAAAAAATCATTATGAAAATGATGAAAAATCTAAACTAATTAAAAATCCTCAAATACTTTGATTAAAATAATTAATTAAAATATATAATAATTATAAAAAAAAACTTATGGTTGCATAATAATAATTTTTCATTCATAATCAAAATTTGATGAACAATATGATATTGTTTGCTTTTTTTAGTGCAATTTGTCATAATTGTTAAATATGTACTGATATCGAAAAAGTATATTGTGCAGTAGATTAGTCATCATCTTGACTATACAAAATATCCCCAAATTAGGCATTGTTCAATATTCGCACAAAAATAGTTGGTATACACCCACACAAAAAAAAAACCTACTCAAAATGTAGACAGTGAGTGACTAAACCCAGTTTTTGCCTTGAAAGGTAATGGAATAGACTTTATATATATTTAATGGTATAGTTTTGATTCTCAGCTAACTTGTTACTTGTAGTCCTGCGAACCTACATAGTTTTCAACAAATAAAATTATGTTCATGTAGTACTTATTATATAACAAATTTTTAATATGCTACTATTTTGAAAGGGCTATTGCTTGCAATTTTTTTACTTTGCTTGCTAAATTAGTGTTCTCTTTTGTTCTCTTAGCAATGAGATCTTTAGACTTCATTGAAGTGACCTTAGTCTTCTAACAACTCTTTTTAGTCTTGCTGCGACTTTTGTGGTCTTTTTACCCATTATAGATGATTGTCTATCGTTACTATTATCGTATCTACTTTGCTAATGTCATGGACAAGACATCACACCTAGTGTATAAGTAAATCATATAGTAGATTAACAAAATAGTGGAAATCGTGTGCACTATTTTAATCATAGGACTAATTGTTTTAAACATATAATTACATTTATAATCCACTGTGACCTAGTCACTATAAGTGTAACTTATTTATATGTTTGAGATTTTATATATGTTTGTATTAAGCAAATAATCATGTAATAAATACAAGCAAACAATGTAATTGATAAACAAAAAAATTATTTCTAATTCTTTATTGATAATCTAAAGTGTTACATAATAAATGTGGTTTTATAAGGGCATAAAACCCAACAAACTCCCACTTGCACTTTTCAAACAAATTAGACATTTCTCTCAAACCCATTCCTTCCAGATGCTTCACAAATGTGCTCTCTGCCAATGTCATTATAAAGGGATCTGCAAAATTATCTTAAGATGTTATCTTCATCACCTTTAAATCACCCCTTGCCACATATTCCCTGATTATTTGGTACTTTCTCTCTATATGCTTTGCTCTTTGTTTTTCCTAAAAACTAGTGATATGGCATGGCAAGGAGTTGGGACACGTTGCAGCTAAACAACAGAACAACTAACAAGGGGTCTAGTCAACTCTGGACCAGCTGACAGAGAATCTCATGAAGATTCATCATACAGTGGGACCAGACTTAGTTAAAATAGCATTCAAAAGTTGGTTGTATATTACTGACAAAGCTGGTCGATTCCCACTTGACTAGAGTTGGTCGATAGTCCCGAGAGAAGTGCTCAAAATACATTATTATAGAGATATTTCTTATTTTGCATATAAATTATATTAATTATTCATTATTTTATTACAGCTTCTTACGCAATTCATTGGAGGCCCACGACCCATTTTTTAAATTCCTAAGCTTATAAATAGAGAGCTTAGTGAATCATTATTTTTTACGTATTAAATATTCTAGAGAGAAGTTGTCAGACTTTTATGCATCGATTCTTGTATTCTTCCAGGCTTACAAAGTTCAGTATCCTAGTTTATCTGATCGTGAGTTTGAGAATTTCTACAGTAATAAAAGTATAAGTGGACGTTGGTTATTACAAATACTCGAGGACGAACCACTATAATTTTTTTGTGTCGTTTTACTATTTTAGTTTAGTTCTTACTTTTAAGTCGCTTATTTGACCCAGTGCCGTTGGTCAAATCTATGGTCAATTTTTGGTACTTTTATTGAGAGTTGAACTCAAGAATACCAAAAAGTTGCTAATCATCAACCATGCCTCCTAAGAAGACTCGAGGCCAACAGATGGGTCAGACATCTAAGAGCCCACAAGACCTACCTCCACCTCCTCCCTCGGGTATTAATGAGGAAGAACCTCAGAGTGGAGCTGGAAGAAGAAAGCAAGGAGATGAGTTAGCCACTTTAAAATCTAACCACGAGAATGTGGCTGAGACAATGATCATGCAACAGATGAAGATTGACATGCAACAACGAGAACTGAATGACAGTCGGGCAGAAATGGATCGCCGATAGAGGGATGCCACCGCTGCACTTGAAGCTGCTATACAGCTAGCTTAGGGATATCGACCTGCTAACAATCCCCAAGGTCCTGAGCAGCCTCTAAATTCTCTACCACCACAAAACTCGTAGCACCCAGAACACCCTCGAGCTGCTCAAAAGGAAAACTAGCCACAAAAATCTGGCAGACAGAATGAGCAGTGTCCACCTAAACGGTCTGGTCGACATAGTGAGCAGCTACCAAGAAAAATAAGGAAGAGCAACATGCCCGAAGCCCAAGATGCCTAGTTATAGATGAACAGGTTCTTCTTGGAAGGGAACAAGAAATATCCCTCAAGGAAATAGAAGGTAGCCTTACATAGGCTCTATGATTGGAGGGCACCCACCGCATAGAAATTCCCCAGGATTCAGCGACCAGCGCAGGCCACAAAGGCCACCGCCTGTTTATCACGACGTCCTTGGTTCTAGAGAAGGGGACAACATTTATAGTTGGTCACAAAAAAATCAGTCTCCATATGAAGATGGACATGACCACAATGAAGGGGATTCTGAATATTATCGGAATTAAAGGAGAGACACTGGTCAACAAGATGAGCAGAGGCGAGGACAATAGGTGCCCCTGCCTATGAACAATCGACCAGAAACTTAAAATGAAGAGGGGAAGCCAAGAAATAAAATGTGTTTGATCGCTTAGGAGGGTTAGAACAAAGGCACAGAGAAAAATATTTGAAGAATGTGCTAAATGATCGAAGAGAATGACACAATGAACACATTCTAATAGCCGCCCCTGCTCCTACAATTCCACCAGTAGTTCAGGTGCAGATAGATACCTTGAATCAATCTATTCAACAACTAGCAAGAAACAAAAATTTTGACATTGAATACGATCGAAGGAATGGCACTCCATTTATCTATAGGATTGATCATGCTAAAGTCCCGAGCAAGATTAAAATGTCAGTCCTGCCCAACTACACTAGAAAAGAAGACCATGTATCTCATGTTAATAAGTTTGAGATATAGATTGATATTTAAAAAGTATATGATGATGCTCAAGAATGGTACTTTAAGTTCCAACCTACTACAATGACTTCTTAAGAAATGTTCGTCAAGGAATTCTACAAGCAGTTTTATGTTGTTGGCATACACCCAGCAGAGGCCAACCAGCTGATAGATATATGACAAAAGGATGACAAAAATTTAAATGAATACATATAGAGGTTCATAAGAGCAGCTATTCATGCCAAATCTGTTGGTGAAAAAGGGAAAATGATTGCCATCACAGGAAGAGTAAAAAGGGAGTCCTCTTTATGGAATAGCCTACGAAAGAATGGAGTCAAAACCACTGAAGAATTCCTTAATCGAGCAGATAAATATATTAAGTTGGAGGATGCCATTGCCAATGAAGGGAAGGCAAAGGGGGTGGCAATAGACAAGAAGGAGGATTAGACCAAAGCTGGTAGTAATACGAGAAAGCCTAACAATGATGGGAAAATAGTATTAAAAATGGGGGAAAATGAGCAAACAATGTCTTCTCTACCTCAGACAACAAATGCCAAAAACCAACCAAGTATGAGCCAAGATTCACGAACTATGTAGCATTGGTCGAGAGTTGGGCAGATGTTTATCAAGCCAGTCATACTAATGTGCCATATAAGCGACCAGCACCAATCCGAGAGGATATATCGAGAAGGGATACAAACAAATTTTGTCATTTTCACAATGATTATAGCCATGATACAAATGAGTGCAACCAGCTAAACGATGAGATTGAGTTCTTGATTCGACAAGGGCATTTGAGACGATATGTCTGATCATGGGTTGATCCCCAATCAGCGGCTTCTGGAGGTAACAAGTAGACATGAGGATGTCAACGCTCGTACCCATTTCAACATGCCCTGGTTGCAGGCACCTTGCTAACAATTTGTGGGCATCCACTCTTGGCCAGTGACAATGGCAAAACAAGAGAAAGATATTTTAGAACACTGCATGATGAATAAGACTATATGATGGTAAAAAGAGTGATGGTCGATACAGGGAGCTCAATTAATATTTTATAGAAATCATCTTTGAAGATAATGAAATTGTTGATGCGAGACTTGGAGCCATGCATCCATGCGATTTATGGCTTTACTGGAGAAGGGAACACACCAACATGGTCAATCAGACTCCCAGTCACTGCTGGAACAACACCAACAAATAGGACATTTTTGGAAAAAATTATTGTTGTTGATTGTCCTTCACCTTATAATGCAATAATTGGAAAACACATACTAGTAGATATCCAAGCATTCACATCCTTATGGCACCTTGTTATGAAATTTCCTACAATTCAGGAGTAGGATATGTGTTTGGGAATGAAAGGGAAGCTTGGGAATGCTATAACTCCTCACATGCCAAGGAAAAGAGAGGATGACAGAGCACCAGTATGATTCATTCGAGCAGCCCTGAGGAAGAAAGATTGCAAGTGTTTTGTAACACCAATAAGATAAATGTCTAATCAAGTGATCAAGTCACCAAAAAAGGTGTTGCCTCAAGCGAGGAAGGAGAGATAGATAATCGCTTTGGGGATTTTTTCGAAGAAGTAGGACAAATGGAGGATCTAGAGGAGATCCAATTGGAGGAAGAAAATTCGACAAGGATAGTTAAGGTTAGTAAAAATTTAGAAAAGAAAGTACAAAAAGAACTGGTGGAGTTCTTAAAGAGATACCCAACTGGTCACATAGGGAAACAATCAGACTTAGCCCAGTCGTGATAAGTCATGTCGTTAACTATAACGTCCCGAACACTCCTAATAAGATTAAGTTCTTGGATTAGTGTGTTGGGAGGACACGTAGGATTAATATGTGAATTATATTAATATATAATTGAGTATCCATGATTATGTGTATTAAATGTGTTTAAACACCCGTTTTTTTAAAAATAGGCATTTTTCGTAATTTTGACCCGTTGATAGTATATTTGTATTTTATGTGCTATATGCTTATAACCACATTGTTATGTGGATATATTTGTGATATTCGACAGAAGTGGATCCTTTTATGTGGATATATTTGTGATATTCAGCAGGAGTGGATCCTTTTGAGCAATTTTAGCAGAAAAGTCACAACATGGATAACTACCCTGCTCGAGGGATGCCAAGGCGTATTTTGGTAATTTAACATAGTTTTGGAATTTTTGTTAAGCAGATAAATGGGTGAAATATTTGTGCTAAGGCATGTTTCCTGTGTGGCGTGGTGGGTAATCTTAAGAAATATTTCCCGCAATTAGAGTAGGAGGAACCGAGAAAAGGCAACCATTTAGTTCCGCCCTGAGTAGTTGCTTTGACACAAACGGAGGCTGAGGCTAGTCCCTCCATGGTGACAGGTCAGATTTCTAGTATTGACTCTTCTTGTACAGTACGAATTTATTTTGGCGCTAGGTATGCAATTGTTATTTAGTAATGTTATTGAGAAACTGAGTAGACCCCATGATATGTATGTGGTGGAAGTTGAGATGTTGCCAACTACTGGAAATTGGTAGCTTCTGGAAGGTGGGATTAGATTATTGCAGGTAGAGGGAGATAGTGGGGAGTGGTCTGCGAACTTGATAGAATTAGTAAGGAAATATTTTGACATGATACAGGATGTGGATTGGTTGGCGAAGACCATAGACTGTAAGAGGAAAATGGTGACTTTTGAGTTTGAAAGAGAGGACCCGTTTGTGTTCATGGGTGCTGTGAACGGGCCTCGCAATTCGATGACTTTGACAATGAAGGTTATAGACCTATCCCAAGGAGGGTGCATGGGATTTCTAGCTAGTGTGGTGGATACCACAAGGGTTGTACCAGTTGAATCAGAGGGTCTACCGGGATTGCTATCACATCAAGAGATTGAGTCTGTTACTAAACTAACACCAGGGGTAGAACTTCTATCCAAGGCACCATATAGAATGCACCAGCAGAGTGGAAATAATTTAAGGTTTAGTTGAAGGAGCCACTTGACTTGGGGTGGATTTGACATAGCTTCTCACCATGGGGTGTGCCAGTATTATTTGTTAAGAAAAATGATGAATTAACGAGGATGTGTACCAAATATCGGGAGATGAAGAAGGTGATTATCGAGATTAAGTATCCACTACCAATTATTGATGACTTGTTTATTATATTACAAGGCAAAATAGTTCTTCTAAGGATTCATCTTCGATCTGGTTATTACCAGCTGAGCATCAAGGAAGAAGATATTTGGAGAACTACCCTCCTTATTAAGCATGGACGTTGTAGATTTCTCAGTGATGTCTTTTGAACTTACCAGTGCTCCAACGACCTGCATGGATCTGGCAAATAAAGAATTCAAGGATTATTTGGACAACTCGTGTTTGAGTTAATCAAGAACATATTGTCCTACTCCTAGTCAAAGATAGAACACAAAGAACATCTCTGTTCGGTATTACTGAGGCTAAGGCAACATAAGTTGCATGCAAGGTTCAAGAAGGATGAGTTCCAACTTCTTTGAGTAATATTTTTGAGCCACATCATGGGAAAGAATGAGATTAGGGTTGATCTAGTTAAGATAAAAGCAGTAAAAGATTGTCCAAGGAACGCTTCAGAGGTTAGAAGCTTCCTGGGTTTGACGAGATACTATTAGCATCTTGTCATGTAATCTTCAAGGATTGCAATGCCCTTGACTAAATTAACACATGAGAACCTCAGGTTTGTTTGGATTGGTAAATGTGAACTGGGCTTCCAAAAGTTGAAATAGAGGTTGATCATTGCACCGTGGTATATATTTGGGAAAGTATGTGGTGGATACAGTATTTATTGTCTGAAAATGAGAAGTTCGTAGTGTTTCGAGGTGTGGCATAACAATAACTAGAATATGTTTGTATGTAGGTTGTGAAGGTGATTGCTTATGCTTCATGGTAATTGAAGGAATAATAACAGAGATATTCTACATGGGACCTTGAGTTAACAGCAATGATGTTTGCGTTTAAAGTATGGCGATAGTACTAATGTGGGGAGAAGTGTGAGACGTACACTAACATAACAGCTTCAAGTTTTTTGATACCCTTAGGGGTTTGAATATGAGATAAAGACGTTGGTGAGAACCGTTGAAGGATTGTTGGCAAAATCATTTATTATCCAGGGAAAATTAACATGGTGGCTGATGCTGTAACGCCCTACTTCCTTATAGTCGTAATAAAATGTAGCTAAACCGTAATAAAATTCATATAATTTGAAAGATGCAGACATTCATTAAAAATTATAAAGCATTTAACATTTGGGATCCCAAAATACTATTTAGAAATATTTGCAACTCAAAAATATGATTAAAGTCGACTAAACAACAAAACTAGGTCTAATACAAACATCTCCCAAAAATACCCCTGGCCGTGGTAGCCAGGCAAGCCAAACATGTACACATCGCTTCACGCTCTCTGTACTCAAAGTTGGTCGACTTTCCCTTTGCCCTTACCTGCACCATAGATCACCCATGAGCCAAAGCCCAGCAAGAAAACTCCACACAAGCAAATAACATATGCATATCTATCATTCAGCACATAACAAAACCGCCAACAGGCTAAACACATAACGGCCATGCCGTCCCAGGCATTTTACCAGGCCCTGGGTTCGTGGTCTACACCATGAGGATATCCCAGGTATCCAATAAGGTCACACCCTGGCAACTTGCACTCCGCGTGCTTAACGCTGCTCCAGGCCCCTTGCCGTACTCGGCCTTGCCATACTCGGCCTTGCCATACTCGGCCTTCGCCATTCCCGGCCCTTGCTGTTCATTCACAAAATATGCACACATAGCATGATTAAACAAACACTTATAAACATAATCAATGAGGCTACGCCTTGCAACACAATCATATAGGGTCATGCCCTGCAACACAATCTATAGGGCCTCGCCCTGCTCTACGGGTACAACAATTTTCTTACCTGTGTCCCGAGCTTTCTGAGCACCGATATCCCGAGCACAGTCCCCTAGTCTGAGTCTCGATGAAAACCTAGTCACAACGTGTCAACAACATCCATCCATCAAGTTTGAAACCATTAAATAGCTTTGGGTTATAATTCTAGTCTCTGAGACCTTGAATTTTATCAATTCGGGAGATAAATTCAATCCCGAGCCTTAACTTTTGGATTCCCGAGCCTAAAACCTCCTTGGGATCCAAAATCTCAGTAAGCGCTGCGGCCCCAAGATCCCATGTCACGGCCTGCCTCAACCAAAGGCTCAGCCACAAAATTCTACCCATGCGTGTCGCGACCCAATCCTTGGTGTGCTGTGGTACGCCCTTCTACCTAGCCTCCCAAGTGTTCTAGAGGGCAGTGGCTCAGCAAGAACAATGTCGCGGCCTGACCCTTCGAACCCAGAAAAATCCTCCATTTTCAGAACTAAAACCAAGCCAATTTACCCCAAAATCAACCCAACAATCCAACTTAATCACCACAGTAGCTCTACTATAGTCTCAGCAACAAAACCTAACAAGAATTAACCCTAAACCTCATCTAGAAACTCAAGAGTGATTCACCACCTAGCTCACATGCATAACCTTGAAACACCAACAAAACTCAGCATAATTCAGATAATTAGGTGCTAGAATCCTTACCTCAACTGATAGCTTTGCCCTGAGCTAATCCTCAATCTCCACCAGCTTCAATTCCCTTGATAGGAAAGCCAAAGTTCTCCAATAGATCAAAATCTTCAAGCTTCCAAAGAGAGAGAAAACTCCATGATAGGGAGAGCGTCAGTTCTCTAAGTTTCTGAATGTTTCTAAGTTTTGTTTACCTACCTTAGGTCTCTAAGGTTACCTCCAAGGCTCGAGGTACCAAAATGGTCCCCGAGGGAAAAATGGTAAATTTCCCTGATAGTCTCTCCTAAACCTTCTAACTTCAAATATATCTCCAAATATTTATTTTCATAACCTGATAACCCAATAAAACATCTAATGCTCGAAATACCCCTCGACTCGCCTCGAGTCGGGTATTTGACCCCGCTGTGAATTTCTAGCTAAACCGCTCCATAGGACTGTCTCGGATCGTGCAACACGAATATATCACCATTATTACATTTATGCCCTCAACAGGGTAAAATTAGAAACATGCCCCTAATAACCAAATGGGACCCACATGCATATTTAATTCACTTAAGCATGCATTTCTAATCACAAACTCAAAAAATTCACATATTAACATAACAAATCACTTATTGCCCTCCAGGCACGCTAATCAAGGCCCTAAACCCTATTAGCAAATTTGGGACGCTACAGATGCCTAAAGTTGGAAAGCTCCGGACCAACTATATGATTCGAAACAGATCAGAGTAGAGTTAGTTGAGGAAATGACTAGAATTGGTATATAGTTCATGATTGATAAAATCGCAGATATAAATCCACAAACGATGAAATATATAAAGAGAATCTTAATAGGAATGTATAAGCACTCTATTGTCTTTATATGGAGAGGTTGATATGAGGATCAGATAGGTGTTCTGATGGATGCTGACACCAAGATGGAGATTCTTGATGAATCTCATACCACTGCATGCTCACTATACCCAGGAACCCCAATTGTGCATCAATATTTGAAATATGTATATTGGTGGCTAAGCGCCTAACCTTTCAGCAAGTGAGGGCTGAATGTCAGAGGTCATGTAACGCCCCGCATTTCGGGCACCTACTAGCAACTAGGAACAGGGTGGTGAGATATATGTGGATATTATTATAAATAATAATATATGGTTCAGAAGAAAATTTTATGTTGCAAATGTTAGCCTAAGTGTTTAATGTGTATTTTTGGTGACAAACCGAGCATTTTGGTCCTGGACCGAATTTAAAAGCCTAACCAAGTAAATTCTTGAATAATTGTTATTTGAGAAGCATAATAATGACAAAATAATGTTAGGAATTAAATTATTGGATTAATTTATATGAATGTAAATTTTGTAAGAAAAATCATTCAAAATGCATTTTTGAAAAAAAAAAATGCACATTAAAGCCAAAAATAAGATTTTAGATAATTAAATTATTTTTAATTAAAAATATTAGAGTATGACCACTTAAATTAAATGGGAAGACCTATTTAATTTAATTGCCTAAATTACGAAATCAAATTGGTGAGAAAAGAAAATTTGGAAGAAAAAGAAAAGTTATTATCTTTTGGATAATTAGTTGGGTGAGTAAGTTAATTAAGTTATTTTAAGTGTAATTAGGAAAATATTTCTTTGGACTAGAATAGCCTTGGGTGACTAGTCATGAGGGGAAGGGTAAAGGAGGCCAATTTCTTTTCATCACATTATTTGCGACAAAACCCCCTATTCTTGTATAAAAATTGCAACAAGCCCCACAATAAAAAAATTTGGTGGCAAAATTTTTTCTATTTTATTATTAATTAAATTTTTTATTTAAAAAGATAATTAATTATTTTTTGACATGTGGCCCTGTAAAGTGTTGTTACGTGTATCTTAGTTGACACTTAACTTGTTTACATGGAATTTAACACCTAAAATGGGTAACTTGTAACAAACCATTAATGGAAGAGAGTATTGCCACCAAATTTTTTGATTGGGGGTATGTTGATGTTGGAAAAATATTCAGAGCACGCAGTGAAATTGGCGTGGTGGGCCCATTGTATATAAGGAACAACAACAATAAAAAAATTCATTAATCATATAAACAGTTTATATGACCAAGAAAACAATCCAGAAAAATTAACATAAAATATTATTAATCATGCAACAAAGATATAAATATACAATATATTTATATATAACATATAAACACAAAAATTCAAGAACATAAACAATTACCTCGTGAAGCCTATCAAGTGTCCTTGACTCTTTTCATATATGTATCGATCTTCCTATGCAAAGCTACAAGCACTCAAACCATGATCTTCTGGAGTTTCCTCTACATCTCAAGGTGTGTGTGGGCACATAGAGAATATGAGTTTGTAATTTTAGGGTATGATTGGTTCGTGATTAGAAAATTGTATTTTTGAAAAGTGAGATCCTGAAATGAAAATCTGAATTTAGTGATTAAAAACATGTTTCTAAAAATGTGATTGGTTCAATGTAAGTAAATTTTTTTTGAGTTTTAAAAAACTGAATCTGTGATTGGTATTAAATTTGAAAATATAACAGAAACTGAATACGTGGGATTTTGGAAAAGAATTTCACAAAACTGAGAAAACGAGCTTTTCTCGTTTTTTATTTTAAAAACAGTTTACCAATCAAAGATTATGATGGGTCCCACCAATTTCAAGTGTTCAAAATCATGAAATTGTATCCTAATTGGATACCAATCAAGCCCTTAGGGATCACAAGTATTACTCAACACATGAGCACTTGGATTATGGTCTGAGAATGGCTAGAATAAAGAAGAAGAAGAAAGAGTTTTTGTCTGACAAAAGCTCTAAGAACTATTCTCAATTCTACTTCTCTTCTTCTTCTATATCATATATATATAGAGATTTATATGACCTTATTATTCCTAATAATAATAGTAATATTATAAAATATCATAATGATGATATGATTTTATATAGGTAAATATCTAACTTACCAAATTTGAAAAAATCATTTTCAAATTATTAAATAAATAAAATAAAAACTACACTGATACAATAACATTATATGTGGCACACGCATGGCACAGTCTCTAGACTATGTCATGCGTGACCCATTCCTTTTTCAGGAATTTTTCATTTTTCTTTTATTTAATTAAAATCAATCTCCCACAAAATAAGGTATTAATCTTTTTAAGGAAAAAGATGTCAACCATATTTCAAAATGTAAATTTTAAATTCAAAATTCAAATTGATGATCATCATTATCATCATCTTTTAAAATTCAATAAATCAAAAACTATCTTTGACTTACCAATTTTATTTTCTCCCACTCAAGTAAAATAATTAATTTTAAAAATTAATTTATTCATGTTTACATATATGAAATTCGAAAATTACATATTTAAATTAATACATATATATTTTTTAAATTAATAATTAATTATTCAACCTTAATTATCATATAATTGCATACTTGACCCGAGAAATAAAAATTTTCTCAAATTCCCAAATTACAATTATACCCTTGTATCAACTCTTACATTGGACCTATGGACCTATAATATCAATCTCCAAAAAATATTACATTATTAATCAAAGCTCATTGGTTAAATAATCATATTTATTAATCTCATGATTACTCCACTATAAATATGAGATTGAACTCTTGATAATTACAAACATATATTTACTGAGTACATTATTAAAGAATAAAATGTCCATTGATATAATCATTACATACAACGCTAATCCTCTATAGGCTCATAATTAAAAGGGAATGAAATTACCATTTTACCCGTTTAGCAATAACTTGCTTCTAGAGTACCATTGACTTTACTAGTGAAGGTTGTGTCACAACAAGTTTGCGACGTGAGCGCTCATAACCTTTTCAGTTCCAAAAGCCAACCCAATAGGAAACTATTATTCAATCTATAAGAAGGTATAGATTCCATATTTGTTAAACTACGTACCCAGCCATAAATATCATTGAGTCCCCAAAACAATTGTTCTTAGCCTGATCATTCTGACAAACCTTAATGCATGAATCAAAGGATCAGATGACATATATAGGAGTTCATAGTTGTTTACCCTAAAAACGGCTAATGATAATGTGGCAAGGACTTCTCCTACGTAGTTGACACGTGGCAGAAGTACTGCTTGACCATCGACCAGAAGCACATCGCTTCACAGGGGTTAATTTTTAGATACGACCAGGCTGGTCGTATAACCTGATTTATTTCCTTCTTATACTGTAATCTTATAATAATTGTATTGAATATTTCTTCATTATTATCTTGATACGCGATTATTAAGGAAAGATAGGGCACATTGGCAAATGTAACCCTCGTTGAGCCTATAAATATACATGAAATAGCTCAAGGAAGGGACTTTTGATCCCTGAATTTTTTTGCTAAGATAGAGAAAAAGAGAGAGCTATAGTGCAATTATCCATCGTTTTGTTGTATTTCTCCTAAGGTTTGTGAAACTCAAGAACCCTAGTTATTTGATCACGGCTTTGAGATGCAATCTTAATAATAGTGCTAAGTGGACGTAGGTCATTACCATCATTACCATCGTTTTATCTTTTGTTGTATATTGGACTCCGTGTCGTTGGCAAAATCGCGGGTCAACATTCTGGTGCTTTCATTGAGAATTGAACTTAAGAAAACTGTGAAAAAATGTAATGGCGAAAACATCCAAGAAGACTAGACAGGCTGCTGGCGCTGCACCATCCAAACCTCCTCCTCCAAATGTGGCTTAAAATGAACCACATTTGGAGTTCGATGAGGAGGAATTAGATTCCGAAACACTGAGGGCAACGCTAGGAGTGTTGCAAGACGAGTTGGCTAATCTGAGGGCCAATCAGGAGAATGCTGCGGAGACGATGGCGATGCAGTAAAGGGAAATAGAACGCCAGCGCCAAGAGCTGAGTGAGTGGCAGGCGGAAATGGATCATCGGCAGAGGGATGCCATGGACACCCTTGAAGCAGCCATTCAACTGGCTAGGAGTTAGGCTGTGCCAGCCTCCCAGCCAGATCAGCCACCAAATGCACAAAGTCCTCCGCTCCAGCCAACAAGCCCTCAAAGAGGTCCCAATCTAAGCCCTCCGCTCCAGCCAACAAGCCCTCAAAGGGCGGAGCAGCCGCCTATGGCTCAGGATGATATCCCACCTAGGGATCCTGAGCAATAGCCTCCATCCCAGGCTGGTCGAGGCAATCCCCAGTGCCTGAGGTAGAATAAGGCAGGGCAGCTGCCCCGCAGCCGTAGACGTCCAGGGTATGAAGAGCCGAATCTACTGAGAAGGGGGCAGCGTCCTTCTGCCAATAGGAGGAACATCAAGTCAGGCTCTGCGGTCAGGGGCCCCCCACGACATAACAATGCACGGGGACCCAACGACTAGTGCAAGCCTCCCCCTGACGCTCGGGAAATGCCAGCCCGAGGAGGAAATAGCGTGAACATCCGGTCACGCCGTAGTCAGCCACAATTTAGAGATGGCCATGCTATAACGAAGCTGATTCCGGCAAAGGAAATGTTGGCCGGAGAAATGAAGAAAGAGGTGGAGGCAGAAGCCCCCACCTAGAGAAAATAGGCCAGCCAACCACAACGCTGGGGGGTAACCCAGGCAGTCGAACGTCTTTAGTTGGCTAGGGGCTAGCAAGCAAAGACGTAGAGACGATGATCTTAGGGACGTACTTAACAACCGCCGTGAGAGGCACGACGAGTACGCTCCCCCGGCACCGGTGGCCCCAGCAGTCCCAGAAGTTGTTCAGGCTCAGATTGATGCCCTAAACCTGGCGGTACAGCAACTGGTCGGGGGACGAACGTCCCATATTGAGTACGATAGGAGGAGGGGCACCTCCTTTGTACAGAGGATTGCTGCGGCGAAAACCCCCAATAAGTTCAAGATGCCTACGTTGCCGAACTTCGACAGGTACGGAGACCCAGTGTAACGCCCTACTTCCTTAGAGCCGTTACTAAGTGAGTTTAAAAATGTGCTCTCAACTCGCTAATCGATGTTTTAGATCAAACAGTGTAATTAAGCCATAAACAGAGGAAAAACTTTAGAAATAACAATTTTCCATAGAAAATCATAAAAGGTTTACACTCGGGATCCCAAAATACAGTTTAGAAATGTTTACAACATATTAATTAAACCAAGTCGACTAGACGACAAAATCAGAGTTTATCTACAAGCATCTCCCAAAATCCCCTGGCCGTGGCAGCCAGGCTGGCCAAACATGTACACGGCGCCCCACGCCTGCTATACTCATGGTTGGTTGCTCTTCTCTTTACGCTTACCTGCACCACAGACCATCTGTGAGCCGAAGCCCAGCAAGAAAACCCATTAACAGATAACATATGCAACACATATATCAAGCATATAAATAGGCCACCAATTGGCTAAACACATATGGCCTAGCCGTCCCAGGCGTTTACCAAGCCCTGGATTCGCGGGCCACGCCGTGAGGATATCCCAGGTATCCTTCTAGGGACTCGCCCTGGCAACTCGCACCCCACGTGCTCAACGTTGCTCCCGGCCCCTTGTCGTTATCGGCCTTGCACTCAACGTGCCTGACGCCATTCCTGGCCCCTCACCGTCCTCGGTCTACACCGTTCCCGGCTCTTGCCGATCACTCACATACTATCATACATGATATAACAACAAGTACAGAATTCTAGCATAAACAGATAAAGAGCTACGCTCAGCAGTTCTAACATATTGGGCTCGGCCCTGCATATCAATCCACTTAAACACATTGGGCTCAGCCTTGCACATAAACTCTTATGGGAACAGGGGTTTTCTTACCTAAGTCCCGAGCTCTCTGAGCACCGATGTCTCGAGCACAGTCCTCTAACTGGAGCCTCGCAGAAATCCCTAGTCACAACACATTACCAATATCCAGTTATCAAGTTCTAATCCAATGAACAACTTCGAGCCACAACCCTAATCTCTGGAACCTTGAATTCTATCAATCCGGGTGATAAAATCCATCCCGAGCCTTAACCATTGAATTCCCAAGCCTAAACACCCTTAAAAATACAAACTGGCACTAAGGGCCGCGGCCCCACCCTCAAGAGCCGCGGCTAGCCTCAAAACAGAGGCTAAGACCACACTGACCACCACACGGGCCGCGGCGCGCCCACCAAGTGCCGCGGCGCGCATGAACCTTCTCGGCCTCCCATGGCCCCATGCGCACACGGGCCGCGGCGCATCCCTCCTAGGGCCGCGGCTCTCACCTCCGAACCGAGATTTTCCACCATTTTTCCACACCTTTCCTCAAGCTAATTCACCCAAAACTCACCTATCAAACCCATATATTTAACAGATACATACCAACTCAATATCAACACTAAAAACCCATCAAAATATGCTCCAAAACCCAACAAAGATACTCAAGAACATGTCAAACTTAACTAGCTTGCATATTCTAGGAAACCAGTAACAATTCTCAACATAATCCCAATAATTAAAGCTTACCTTGCTGAATTCAATCCCTGTAGTTAATCCTCAAGCCTTAAGCTTCAAGCTCCTATAATATCACAGCTGAATTCCCCTAGACCTTCAAGTTGATTCCCTTAGTTTTCCTTGTGTTTATCTTAGAGAGTGAATGAGGAAGGAAGAGATAAAACTGTCCTTACCTGAAAGAAAAGAGAGTAGGTCGGTTTCTATAGCTTCTAAATATTTCCCCTTTTTGTTTTATTTGACTTAAGTCTAAAGGGTTACCTCAAGGCTCGGGGTACCAAAACGTCCTCGAGGGCAAAATGGTAAATTTCCCCAATATTCCCGCCTAGACATTCTATCCTCAAATATATCTCCAAATATTTATTTTCATGTCCCAATAATCCCATAACACACCTAGTACCCAAATTACCCCTCGACTCACCCCGAGTCGGGATTTCAACCTTATTGCGACTCCCTGGCTAACCGCTCCCCAGGACTGTCTCGGATCATGCTGCACAGACATTTCACATATATATATATAACATATATCACATTCATGCCCCTAATATCCAGACGGGGCCCACATGCACATTTAACTCACTAAACATGCGTCACTATCATATATTCACATTAATTCACCCATTAACACATTAAAGCATAATAAATCACTTATTGCCCTCCAGGCACACTAATCAAGGCCCTAAGCCCGATTAGCAAATTCGGGTCGTTACACCCAGTATCTCACGTTAATAAGTTTGAGATGCAAATGGACATACAAAAATTATCGGAAGACGCCGGCTGCCGGATCTTCCCTACGACATTGTCTGACACCGCCCAGGAGTGGTTCTTCAAGTTCCCTCTTGCTAGTATAGTATCTTGGGAAATGTTCGTGAAGGAATTTTACGGATAGTTCTATACGGGTGGCGTACACCCCACAGAGGCCAACCAGCTAGTCGAGATACGCCAGAAAGAGGGAGAGCCCTTGAAAGAATATGTCCAACGCTTCATGCGAGCAGCAGCTGGAGCCAAGACCGTGGGCAATGAGGGTAAGATGATGGCTCTAACTGCTAGAGTTAGGCCCCATTCACCCCTCTGGAGTAGCCTCAGAAAGAATGGGGTAAGAAGTACCCAAGAGCTTTTGGATGGTGCTGATCGGTATATCAAGCTCGAAGACGCGATTGCCAACGAAGGGAAATCGCCAACTAAAGACAAGGGGCCCAAGGAAGTACCTGCCAAAGCCGCTAACGGGTCAGAAAAGCCCAATGGCAACGGTAATGGCAATTGTAGGAGCGGTGGAAAAAGGGCGAACAATGAACCCTCAACTTCTGAGAGTAAACGCCCCAAAGGCAATCGATACGAGCCAAGATTCACCAACTACACGACCCTTGTCGAAAGCCGAGCTGAAGTCTACCAGGCGACCAGCTCAAGCGTGCCTTACAAACGACCCGCAGCTATACGGAAAGATATCTCCAAGAGAGATACGACAAAGTTCTGTCATTTTCACAATGACTACGGGCACGACACCAATGAATGTAACCAGTTGAAAGATGAGATTGAGTTCCTGATCAGATAGGGACATTTAAGAAGATATGTGCGAGTCGCAGTAGGGTCTCTATGAGAGGCTCAAGGTGGCAATGAGCAGGCGCCTGCACACCAATGTTCACCACCTTTACAGCCATCTCTTGTGGCAGGCACTTTCCTCACCATCCGCAGAGGCCCACATCTTGCAGGAAACAGTGGGAAGGCAAGGGAACGATACGCTCAAACCCTACGCCATGACCAGGACATCGAGATGATGAGTGTGGAAGATCGAGCACCAAAAAAGGCTCGAACAGAGGAGGAATTAATAACCTTCTATGATGACAATGCCCAGCATGTGCGGTTCCCACACTCTATCCGCTGGTCGTAGACGTACAAATTGCCAACATGATGGTGAAAAGGGTGTTGGTTGATATAGGGAGTTCGGGAAACATCCTATACAAGTCTTTGCTGGAAAGAATGAAGCTGTCCGTAAAGACCTGAAGCCATGCAACCAAACCATCTATGGTTTTTTCGGTGAAGGGCTCGCCCCAACAGGGTCGATTAGGATTCTAGTTACAGCAGGTACTGCACCTGCTAATAGGACATTACTCACTACTTTCATAGTAGTTGATTGTCCTTCAGCATACAATGCTGTAATTGGGAGACCAATTCTGGTCGACCTACGAGCCGTCACCTCGATATGGCACCTCGCCATGAAATTCCCAACAGACGCAGGGGTAGGATGAGTATTGGGAAATCAGCGAGAAGCAAGGGAGTGCTACAACGCCTCGATCACCAAGGCGAAGAAGGGTGTATCGATAGATGTTCACAGTAAAGAGTTGCAATTGGCAATGGATGCGCAGGCCCACTCAGGTGATAATGTCACCAAATAGGGTGTTGCCCAAAGTGAGGATAGAGATTTGGATCCTCGCTTTGGGGATTTTGAGGAAGAAATTAGGCCCATCAAGGACCTTGAAGAGGTCCAACTCGATGAAGAAAATCCGACCAGGGTTGTGAAAGTCGGTAAAACTTAGTGACAACAAAAAAACAAGCATTGGTGGAGTTTTTAAGGAGGAAGTCATTGACTGGTCGCACAAAGATATGGTCGGGATAGACCATCCAGTCATCAGCCATGTCCTGAATGTAACGCCCTGGCTACCCCAGAACAGTTACGGAGAACGGTGAACCGGAAATTTGACCCGCTACCCGAGTCCTTTGGTTAAAAACGTGATCTAAGTGTTATTATCAGGTTAAGGTGTAAAACCAGTAAAAAGGAAAGGGTACTTTTCATTAAGTAAATAAACTGCTCATGAGCCTTTTAAAATGTTTACAAGTAGTTCAAGTTACAAAAGAGTTGCTACAGTTACAGATATACAAACTCCGCCGGCCTAAGCGGCAAAAAAAATAGGGTAAACCCCTAGTCCCTCTGAGAACTCCTTGACCGTGGCGGTCAAGCGGCCCTGTATGTACATTACATCGCCCAAGCTCTCCTCTCAAGGCTGGCCAAGCTTTTCCTTTCCTTTACCTGCACCACAAAGCACCCATGAGCCGAGGCCCAGCAAGAAAACACAATATAGCATGATATAATATCAACAATAATCATAATTATTCCCTCAGGACTATCAGTCCAACAAGTAGATGACAATAGCCAAAAATCACAATAATGAGCATCGCTCCCTCTAGCCATGTGACGATAGGGTCACCAGGGCTTAACTAATAGGTGATTTCTTTCATAAGCTTGATCAGGACAGGTGCATGGTGATTGGTCACCAACATAACCTTCCTCACGACTCTAGAGTCGAAACTATGGACAACGTCCCTTAGCCTTGTGACAGATAGTCACCGGGGTCATATACCTTGGCTATAATCATCTGGTCGTAGACCAGGCAAGCGCTTATAAGTTTCTCGACCTTAGGGTCGGTCTGGCATTAATGCTATAGAGCCATTCAATGCATAATTCTCGACTTTAGAGTCGGTTCCTGACTAGTCAGTGTCTTAAGCAGATAATCAGCGTTCAATAGCATTTAATATGCAATCCATGTCCACATATATCAACCAACATGCCTCAAGTATCAAACCACGCATGTCATATACCTATACAGGGTGCAACTGTATTCATACACTGTTTTCTTACCTCTGGTTCGAGTGAGTATTATAATATGAACGACCCCTGAGAACGATCAACCTTTAAATTCCTCGACGGTCACCTGGTCATAACCAAAATATAGGATTCATCAATAAAAATGATAACCAAGGGTTCCCAAACCAAATCCCAGCCCCCGAGACATCAAATACTACCCAACCGGGTACTAGGTCCAACCCCGAGGCCTATGGTTTGAATCCCCAAGCTAAAAACCTTATTTTAGCAAAATTGGCTCTAAGGGCCGCGGCCCTCCCTGCTTTTCCGCCGCGGCGCGCCTCCAGACAGAGAGGCTCCCTGTCTGCCAAACGCCAAGGGCCGCGGCGCACCCCTGCTGCGCCGCGGTGCCCAGCCCAGATCAGCAAGTCGGCCACACACGAACCAGAATTTAACCCTGCGTTTTTCCCTTCAAACCAGTCCCTTGAATCATCTTAAAACCTTCTCCAAACATGTAATTGAACCCCCAAACCTTACCTATAACACCTCCTCACCAAAACCCAATCATCTAACACCAAGAACTCCCTTTAATCCTCACTTCCCACATCAAAAACCATGAACTAAAATCCCAAACGAAAACAGAGCATAGCTTGAGTTCAAAGATCAAAGCTTACCTTAGAACCTGTTTTGAACCTCCCACACAAGCAGAACTTAGTCTACTAACTCAGCCTTGAAGTTCCTCTTGGTTGAATCCACAACTAGAGCTCAAACACCAAAGAAGACAATGAAAGAGGTTGTACGGGAAGGGAGAAGATAATGCCTCTATTTTTGCCCTGCTTACTCTACAGCCTTCCAAGCCACTTAACATTATATATATCCTCCCCTAAAAAGACCAAAATGCCCTTGTGACATCTAAAGCCTTTCAAACTACTCTAGGGGTAAAATTGGTACTTCTAGCTTAACCCGTTAATTATAATTAACGCTTCCCAATTCCCGCTAATCTCAAAATCCTCAAACACCAATATTTCATAACCCGTTACCCTAAAATCCCTGGTAACGCTATAACCTTTAATATCACCCCGAGACTCACCCCGAGCCCCGAGCTCAAACCTGTTATGACCAAACCGATAATCACGTTTAACGATCGTCTCATGTCGGAATACTCGAACCAATCCACATTATAATGTGGTCTCACAATATATCATTATCGCACATACAAATATACAATTATACCCTCAACGGGCCAAATTACCATAATACCCCTGTAAACAAATGTGGACTCACAAACATGCGTTTAACATCATATGATAATATAATTCTCATAAACATGCATAAACACATTTAATGGCATAATTAAACAGTTATGGCCCTCCCGGCCTACTAATCCAGTCATTAACCATAATAGGGAATCCGGGGCATTACAACTATCCCCTCCTTACAGAAATTTCGTCCTCGAAATTTACCTGAACAGCTCGGGAAACTGACTCCGCATATCAGACTCCAGCTCCCAGGTCGCCTCCTCGACCTTGCTGTTCCTCCACAACACCTTAACCAAAGGTATCGTCTTATTCCTGAGGACTTTATCCTTCTGATCAAGTATCTGAACAGGCTGCTCCTCAAAGGAGAGATCTGGTTCAAGCTCCAGATCCTCATAACTCAAAACATGACTCTCATCAGATACATACCTCCGAAGAGCGGATACATGAAACACATTATGCACGGCTGACAACGCCGGAGGCAAAGCTAGCCTGTAAGCCACTTGACCAATCCTCTCCAGGATCTCAAATGGACCTACAAACCTGGGACTCAGCTTGCCTTTCTTCCCAAACTTTCTCACCCCTTTCCACGGTGAGACTCTAAGGAAGACATAGTCTCCTACCTGGAACTCCACGTTCCTGCGTTTGGGATCTGCATAGCTCTTCTGTCTACTTTGAGAAGTAAGCATCCGAGCTCTAATCTTATCAATAGCCTCACTGGTCCTCTGAACCGCCTCAGGACCTAAGTATCACCTTTCACCTGTCTCACCCCAATGAATGGGAGATCTACACTTCCTACCATACAACATCTCATAAGGTGCAACACCAATGGTAGACTGGTAACTGTTATTATAGGAGAACTCTATCAAAGGCAGATACTTACTCCACGAACCACCAAAGTCCAGCACACATGCCCTCAACATGTCTTCTAATATCTGGATCGTCCTCTCAGATTGCCCATTTGTCTGAGGATGATAAGCTGTACTGAACTTCAGTCGTGTACCCATGGCTGTCTGTAAACTCTTCCAAAACTTGGAAGTGAACGTAGGGTCCCGATCTGACACGATCGACCTAGGAGCTCCATGGAGGCGCACGATCTCTCTCACATAAAGATCTGCATACTGGTCAACAGTATAGGTGGTCCTCACCGGTAGAAAGTGAGCTGACTTGGTATAACGATCTACTATCACCCAAATGGAATCATGCTGACCAACTGTCCTGGGCAAGCCCACCACAAAGTCCATTGTGATGTCTTCCCACTTCCACTCTGGGATATCCAGAGGCTGCAATAACCCTGCCGGCCTCTGATGCTCAGCCTTGACCTGCTGACATGTCAAGCACTTAGCCACATACTCTACTACATCTCTCTTCATCCCTGGCCACCAGTACAATGATCTTACATCCTGGTACATCTTCGTGGTGCCCGGATGCAAAGAGTATGGTGTAGTATGAGATTCATCCAGAATCTCCCGCCTCAACGCAGTGTCTAACGGAACACATATCCGTCCCTTGTATCTCAATAACCCCAAATCAGACACTGTATAATCCCTGGATGCTCCAGCCAGAACATCCTCTCTAATCTTGATCAGCTGTGGATCACTCAACTGACCCTCTTTAATCCTCTCTAGCAGCGTAGACTGTAGCGTAACATTGGCCAACTGGCCCACCAGCAACTCTATACCAGCTCTGGTCATATCATCAGCTAATTCCCTGGCTATCAGTCTGATACCATGAATCTGTCCCAGACCCTTCCGGCTTAAAGCATCTGCTACCACGTTGGCTTTCCCTGGGTGATACAAGATCTCACAATCATAATCTTTCACTAATTCCAGCCAACGCCTTTGCCTCATGTTCAAATCCTTCTGAGTGAAGAAGTACTTACCAGCGTCTAGTCAACCACATGTTTAAGGAACTGATCGGCACAAACATGGGGGTCTACGTCGATGACATGCTGCTCAAGTCAAAAAAGGAAGAAGGGCATGTAAAGGATTTGCAGGAATGCTCAACGTCTTGAAAAAATATCAGATGAAGCTGAATCCCCTAAAATGCTCCTTCGGAGTAGGATTAGAGAAGTTCTTGGGATTTATAGTTAACTCGAGAGGAATCGAAGCCAATCCTGAGAAAATTAAAGCCCTGGTCGATATGAAATCGCCAGTGAAGATGTTCAAAGTTTAACCAGAAGAATTACCGCTCTCAGTAGATTCATTTCGAAGTCAACAGATAAGTGCGTTCCATTTTTTAATCTACTTAGAGGCAACAAAAAGTTTGAGTGGACGAAGGTGTGCGAGCAGGCTTTTCAAGCATTAAAAACTCATATGACGCAACCACCCATCCTGTCAAAGTTGGTCGATAAAGAAACTTTGTTCATGTACCTGGCGATCACAGAATATGCTGCTAGGGCCGTTTTAGTAAGGGACGAAGAAGGCGTGCAGAAGGTTGTTTACTATGTAAGCAAAAAGGATAATTGGGGCAGAACAGCGGTACCCACCCATTGAGAAGCTAGTCGATTGCCTAATTTTGGCCTCCAAGAAGCTGCGACCGTACTTTCAAGCTCACCCAATCATGGTTTTGACCGACCAGTCTCTACGACAAGTCCTGTAAAAACTAGAGGCTCCAGGTAGATTGTTAAAATGGGCGGTCAAACTTGGGCAGTTCGATATATCTTACTTGCCGCGAGTAGCGATAAAAGGGCTAGCCCTGGCTGACTTCATTATAGAGTTCACTAAACTTACAGATAGCGAGCGGATTGAAGAGCCTAATGAGCCTGAGTGTCAAGACTAAGCTCCCTCGTTGAAATTATTTACAGACGGTTCTTCTAATGAGTGCCACGTCGAAGCAGGAGTGATATTGATAACGCCGGAAGGGCATCGATTTCACTGCACAACCAAGTTTTACTTCACTACTTCTAACAACGACGCCGAGTTTGAAGCATTACTCGTTGGGTTGCGTTTAGCCAGGGACATGAATATAAAGGTGCTCGACATCTACAGTGATTCTCAGCTGGTGGTGAATCAAGTCATATGAGAATACCAGGCATGAGGTTTAAAGACGGTTGCTTATTTAAACAAAACAAAATATTTATTGGCTCAGTTCGACAAATACACCCTCCAGCAAGTACCTCGCGACCAGAATTCCAATGCTGATGCTATGGCCAAATGAGCAAGTGCAAAGGATGCTGATACTTTAAATATAGTGCCGGTTGATTGGCTATCTATGCCAAGCATCCAAGCACAGGAGACCACTATGATGATCCAAATGGAGGATGCATGGATGGCACCATCTATAGAGTATTTGATGCAAGGCATGTTACCAACGGACAGAAACAAAGCCAGGACCCTTCAGCGACAAGCTGCTAGGTATATCCTGGTCGATGGAATCTTGTACCAAAGAGGATACTCAATGCCACTCCTCAGATGTATTTCAAAAGAAAAAGCCAAAGAATTAATGAAGGAGGTACATGAAGGTTTTTGTGGAGACCACGGTGGGGGGAAAATCATGTCAAAAAAGATCCTGAGGCAATGATACTTCTGGCCCACGATGAATGAAGACTCGATGGAGTTTGTGTGAAGGTGCGACAAGTGCCAGAGGTTCTCCAAAATCCCACGAGCAGCCCCTAATGAGCTTAAACAGATGCAAAGTCCGTGGTCGTTTACAGTTTGGGGCATAGATCTAATTGGATCTTTGCCCACAGGGAAGGGCGGCGTCAAGTATGATGTGGTTTCCATCGACTACTTCACTAAATGGGCCGATGCTGAGCCGCTCGCAACCATAATGACCAAGAAGGTGCTGGATTTTGTGATCAAAATCATCGTTTTCCGCTATGGATTGCCAAGGAAAATCGTCTCGGACAACGACACTCAGTTCGATAGCTATTTATTCACGGATTTTTGCAGACGGCATGGCATTATCAAGATCTTTTCTTCAGTCGCTCATCCCCAAGAAAATGGACAAGTCGAAGCAGTGAACAAAATGCTAAAGGATACACTAAAGAAAAGACTAGAAGAAGGTAAGGGGGCGTGGCCAGAACAATTGCCTGAAGTCCTTTGGTCGTACAGAACTTCCCACCGAACAGCAACAGGCCATACTCCATTCTCTTTAGCTTATGGATATGAGGCTATGTTGTCTATTGAGTTAGATCTGCCTTTGCATCATAGAATAATGTACGATCAGGGCTCGAACAGCCAACTACTGATGGAATCCCTAGACTCGGTCGATGAGAAGTGTGAGCAAGCCCAACTCCGAGTAGCTGCGTACCAGCAAAAGTCGCTCGGTATTTCAATTCTAAAGTTTGATAAAGGAAATTTAGTGTCGGAGATCTGGTACTTCGAAGAGTTTTCCTGAGCACCCGCGACCAAACTACTGGAGTGCTCGGACCTAATTGGTAAGGGCCATACCAGATTGAAGAAGTCCTTCACCCAGGCACCTACAAACTTGCTCGCCTAAACGGAGATCTCTCTCCTCGCTATTGGAATGGAGAACACCTGCGCAAGTACTATCAATAAACAATCATTCTTAAAGGATTGGCTTGTATTAATTTTACTTTTTACAAGTTGTGAAAAAGGGTTGGTCATTTTATGTGACTAATCGCTTATAAGTGTAAGATCTTTTTTATCAGTCGTACAGACACGTTTTGTCCATCTATTACGAGAAATATAAGGGACTGTGCGCAGCTAGTCATTCTTGCCAATTATTGTATTTTATACAAGTATTTGCTCATTACGTGTGTTGTTTTGCTGTATTACAATTTTAATTATTTTGCTACGAGCAGTATTGTTCAAACAGGTTTTTGTCAAGGCAAGTGACCAAGGACCCAAAGCTCCTCGATCACTTGGGGGGCATATAAGGTATCTAGTAAGCAAAGCATATCGAAAGGTATGTAAACACATGAGCAAAATAAGTGAAAGCATGCTAGGGTACTTAGAGTATTTTTCAAAATTTTGTATTTTGTTAAAGCAAACCAAAGCACTATGCTAAGTTCGGTCATGCGAACAGATGTTATAATAAGATGCAAATATATTATAACATGAAAATGGATACTTTTACACCGCGAGCTGTTGCTGGTCAAATGTAATTGTTCAATTAAAAGTAAAAGCTGCCTATGCAGCAATTAATAATCAATTGGAAAATAAGCGTCTTTACATCACGACCTGTAGGCCGTGTACTTGAAAAATGAAAAGAAAAAAAAATTGCAAACTACGAGGCTGGAGGATCTTGAGGGATGCCCTGGTCGACGACATCTATAGCTTCATTGTCCACCCCATCCAAGCTAGTTGCCAAGGAAATTTCGGGTGAGGTAGGTACCCTCGCTCTCTCTTCTTCTGCCAATCAAGCAACGTAGCGGGCTATCTCAGCATGCCTAGCGTGCTCGAGAAGGTAGTTGAAGTCAGCCCCTTGGTTGTGTTTCCCGAAGTCACAGAAACACTTAATCGTGGCATTCTTATACCTTTCCAAATTGCTGGCGTTGGCTTGTTCAAGCTTCTCGATCGGGCCCTCCAAGGTTGTAGTCTCTTTTCTACTCGCAGCCAATTCCTGCTTGAGCTTTTTAGCCTCACAATAGTTGATATGGTTAGACTCCTTGAAGTTGTCTTTTTGCTCGATGGCCATATCAAGAGCAGTCTGCTTCTCCCTTAGCTCCTCAGCCAGTTTGTTCTTCTCCTTGAGCACCGCCTCAAGATATTCAACGTATTTTTCTTCGGCAACTTTGAGTTCGTCATCATGTCGTTGCTCCAAAGACTTGGACTGCTTGGTAGCAGCGCCTGAGCAGAGCCGGCCGGCAGTAAGGGTCAGCATTGCCTGCGATCAGAGCAAAGGTTAGACTAATTATAGAATATAAAAGGGCTGTCTCCACAGAAAAAGATAACTTACACTGGAGAAATCATTCAATGCGTGGGTTAGGATCTGGTCGACGTCCATTGTCTTCGTCGAAGCCATCGCCTCTAGGCAACGTTCGTGCTTCAAAATTTTGGCGACCCTGTGTTTGACCGATCTTAAGGCGCAACTCGATATGTGGCCCCCTGTGGAAGCAGGATCAGCCTGCTGAGTCTGGTCGGTTGGGGCTGGTGAAGACTGTGTCGACCTAGTAGGAGCAGGGGGTGTTTGCTGCTTGTGAGGAGAAGGAGGTGATGTTACATTTGCTGAGGATCCGTCTGTCGGAGGGCCTGCAGTACGGGCTTTCTTGGCTTGAGGCATTTCACTGCTTTCCCCGAGATGCCTCTTGCTTGTTTTCTTCTTGCTCGAGGGAGTTTCGGGAGCCTCGAGGGCACTGTATATTTCGAACACATTCTCGGAGTCCATGTCTGTAAGAGAAGCAAATAAACGAATAGTGAGATAGTATAAAAAATTGAGTATGTTATGTCACGAAAAGAAACAAAGAAAATTGTAAGTGAAATACCCGAGCTATCATTACTGGTCGCTACATTATATACTCTACTAGTGTTACACTCACTCTCTGGCATGAAGAAGTCTGAATCTACCCGAGAGGTTCGGTGGCATTCTTTTTTCCCTTTCCCGTTGGGGCGGGGGGAGCAGCAACCTACAGGGTGCTGGAGGGTTCCCTGATTGTTACTCTAGTGGCCCTCCTCGGAGGGGGTTGTGACATGTCTAGGTGCTGCTCGGGAACCTCTCCGCCAGAGGCACTCCCCGCCGTTGACTCCCTCACATCCTGATGAGGAACAAAAAGGCCGACCAGTCTCAGATTGGCCTCCATGACCAGTTGTTTGACACTTTTCTCTATGTCGGTCATGCTGGCCAGGAGGGCTGATCGCATCTCCATGTCTGGAGTAGGGTTTGGTCACAACCATGGGCCTGAAACGCAATAAACTTCTAAGGAAAATGCAGCAAAAATTTGAAAAAAGATTGACGAACAGCGGTACAAAGACTTTACCTCCTTAAGTGAAGGCCAAGTTGTTCGCGACCATGTCAGTCGTCAGGAAATACTCCTGATGGTACTTCCCCACGTTCGAGATATGAGTGGTGTCAGTCAGGAAAGTATGACCTGTCTCCTGGTAACAAAAGTGGAAAAACCCTTGTTTTCTTGGTTGGGGTTAGATTTTAGGTCGAACAGATAGTTGACCTCGTGCAGTGTGGGGATAGACCATTTTTTGTGGCTATAAAGGATATAGAGTGCAGCAAGCATTCTATATCCGTTGGGATTTATTTGAAAAGAGGCGACCCCAAAGTAATTGGCCACCCCCTGGAAAAAAGGATGAAGAGGCAGGGTCGCTCCTGCCTCAATGTGGTACCTCGACCAGGCGCTGAAGGCGCCTCTAAGCAAGTTCACCCGTTGGTCTTGAGTGGGTTGAACTAATGTCACCCCAGGGAGTCCATATTTTTTTATGTAATTAGCGATCATCCTGATCGTTACCCGGCTGGCAGGTGCGATGTACCACTCAACATCTGGTTGAACGACGTTTCGGGGTTGAGCATGAGTTTAAATGTTTGGGTCGAGGATATTTCTTTCCCAACCACTGGTCGAAGGAATTCCAGCCTGAGGAGTGGGCTGGTCTGAAGGTTTGGAAGATTTCTTTTTCTGGGCTGTGGATTTTACTCTACCCATGGCTAGAAGGTTTATTTGAGGGCTATTGGGTGGGGTTCGAGAAAAAGGAATCTCTGGTACCAGCTGGGACGGATGCTCCTCGTCTTCAAGTAATTGGGTAAGCAAGTCGTCGTCGATAGGCTTCTCACCTCCCCAAGGATCTTGCATGAAGATCTACAAACATAGAAAGGGGGAGGTGAGAACGTAAAGCCTAAAAATCTGTGTTGAAAGTTAGAATAAAGTTGCTCGCGTATAAAAGTTAAGCTTTTATACGACCAGCAACATTCTAGCAGAAACACTAAGTTCTATGCGATTAGTTTGAAAAGTAGATTGAAAAGTGGAAGTAAAATGTTTTTCGAGAAAAAGGTTTTTCGACTCCGAAAGGGCGGGAAAAACCCAGTTTCTCAACTAGCCTAAAAGTCGAATTTTTACTTCAATTTTACGCCCTAAGTCTACAATCTCGACTACCAAACTGGCTCTTAACCCCTCGAAGACCTTGTTTCATCACCCTTTCAAGCATCGGTTAACATTCCCAATCTCCCCAAAGCAGTTTCAGTCAAGAACTCAGAAATAAAAAATAGAGATAAACAAGTATTGCATGGCATATTAACAAATGAAAGGTTCGAAGAAACGTACTTGTATGAAAGATGGAGTGAAGTTCTGAGGCACTAAGTTGATTCAACTGGGCAAGAGCTTCGTGATCCGTCTGAGTTTCTGGGTTTCTGGAAGTATAGCTCCTGGTTCTTCAGTTTCTTAAAGATAAAGTTAAAGTGTAAAAAGTAAAAACTGATTCTGAAGGGTCATTTATATTAGCCAAGGAGCGGTTACCAAAGTAATCATAAAGGGTAGCTTTTCAAGGCATGGGGAAGCGTGATGGCCGTTAGAAAAGTTATTGGGAAACCGAAAAGACTTGATTAGATATGATTGGTCACCTTTTTTGAGAAAGCATGGGCAGCTCTGACAGATTTCAAGGGGTATTCGAAGAGTCAGTTTCCTACGTTTACTTATTGTTAGTCGCAATAAATAAACTTGGGGGGCAAATGTTTACCCTAAAAATGGCTATTGATGAAGTGGCAAGGATTTCTCCAACATAGTTGACACGTGGCAAAAGTACTGCTCGACTATCGACCAGAAGCACATCGCTTCACCAGGGGTTAATTTTTAGATACGACTAGGCTGGTCGTATAACCTGATTTATTTCCTTCTTAAACTGTATTCTTATAATAATTGTATTGAATATTTCTTCATTATTATCTTGATACGCGATTATTAAGGAAAGATAGGGCATGCTGGCACATGTAACCCTCCTTGAGCCTATAAATATACATGAAATAGCTCAAGGAAGGGACTTTTGATCCCTGAATCTTTTTGCTAAGATAGAGAAAAAGAGAGAGCTATAGTGCAATTATCTATCGTTTTGTTGTATTTCTCCTAAGGTTTGTGAAACTCAAGAACCCTAGTTCTTTGATCACGACTTTGAGATTCAATCTTAATAATAGTACTAAGAGGACGTAGGTCACTATCATCGTTTGGGGCTGAACCACTATAAATCCTTGGTGTTTTCTTCTCTTCCATTAGATTATCATCCTTACTTGTCATTTTATCTTTTGTCGTATATTTGACTCCGTGTCGTTGGCCAAATCATGGGTCAACAATAGCAACCTCGGGATTAACATCATCGTGTATTTGATCATCATTTGATGTGTTTGATTAATACTATGAAACGGTGTTAAACAAGTATTAACAAATCACATTTGGTCAAGTTCTACATATTCAACATGCAAAGTACCTCCACTAAAGTGTCCTACTACACTAGTAACCCGGATCAAGGTCACATATATTCATAATACTATTGGACTGTACTAGAAGTAATTAATCTAAAGATTCCATATCTTAATCTCGATCCTCTCATACCAATATGAGATTAAGACCACATAGATAAACTTTGGAATTTTATGATATTTACTTAATATTATCAATTTAATATCAAACATTGTCTATATATATGAAATTCAATTAAATTATTTATTTCACCTAAAAATTTTGTCAACTAAATTGCTTTAAGGGCACTATTCCCAACAATCTCCCACTCACCCTAAAGCAAATTAAAGCATCACTTTCAATATGTAAATTACATTCTCCTGACCGAATTTGTCTAAAAAAGTCTTTGTAATAGTTTTGTAAGAAACTGTTTTGAAGTTATCTTCAAGATTATTACATCAATTATGTAAAATTGTCTTGTATTAAATGATATTTCATATCATGTGCTTTACCCTCTCATGATTTCTCTTTCTTCTAGAATACTTGCATCTCTATTGCTTTCGTAATGAGATATTAGTTGTTTATTCTAGTCTTAAACTCTTTCTAGAATGACTCAATACTCAACTAAATCAAATAGAATATTTAATTGCTCGTAGTTGTCACCTTTCGGCTTTTGTGGTGAAACATACAAATCTGAAATGTCTAACACATTTCTAGATTAATGTGTCCATTCCACTGGTATGGAAGCTGATCAATCTTTGAAGATTTAAAATCAGTTCATCCTTTGGGATTTAGGTCTCAGCCTAAATGCACATACATATAATCTCTATTATATTCAAGATACTAAAAGCTAAGTCTTTATAATTATTCAATGACTCAATCCATGATGGATTGATAACTGCTAACTATTTCCACTATTTCACAAATGTCAAAACATAACATTTGATACATTAAACAGTCTATCACTGAGTTGTAGGAATATCTATCTTATGTCCTCTTTTCTAGTTAAAGAATAAATGGACATTTATTATTTAGATAATACATTCTCCATACCGGGAAGGAAAAAAAATATTTCTTGGATTTTATAAACTAAAGCATTTAAGCTTCTTCTCTATATAAGTCGCTTAAGATAGTGCCTAAGGATTGTTCTTTCAATCTCTATAGAATTGAATGTACAGAACATTCTTGGCTTTTCTAAATCTAATATTTAGAAACGTTCAGCTAACCATGTATTTTTAATTGATGATTTCTCTACAAAATTCTCAATGATTAGAACGTTGTCAATATTAAGAATAAGAATCACAACAGAATCTTTCTGGTTGAGATTTTCAAATAATTTTGTCATGCCAACCATTCAGTAAAGACTACTTAGACATCCATTTAAATTAATATCATAATCCATGCATAAAGCAGGGGATAACAGTATGTAAATAAATTTATGTTTGGTTACAGCAGAAGATATTTATTCAAGGAATAAATTCTTCTTTCTGTTCATAGCCTTAGGCCATTAACCTAACTTTGAAAAGTTTGTAGTTTCCTCTATTGTCCTCTTCATCTTTAATATCCTGTTTCAAACTGAAGTTCAATGAACTTTAGTTGGATTTCAAGAATCCAGATGACATAGAATTCCAAATTCCATTTCTAGATTCATGGTGTTTCAACCATTGTTTTTCGTAAAAACTTTTCATTTCATATACTAGTATGTGAATGAAGTATAGTTAGAATGTGTTGCACACAATTTAACTATCTTTACATTTGCAATTGAGCGGTTACTAACTAACGCTCCCACTACAATAATGCTTTACAAAATTTGTGATATTCTTTGGTTTTGTCATTGTTAATTATCAATAACTTGCTTACTTGACTTGTAGTCATTATTTCTAATACAACTTAACTAGAAAAAATAGTGATTATAATAATCATGCTTCATTAAAGTAGCACTTAAAGAGATACAAGCTCTTTTTTATTCTTTTATGATTATTAAACTGTTTCACTAAATGACTTCATGGAAAATATTCAATTTATTCACATAACAACTTGTGAATCCCAACTTCTAAGTCTTCGATCTTGTACAATCAAATATGTACAGAGTATAAAAAGTGTTAAAATTATAGAAATAATAAAGACGATAATGATTATTCATAGTGAATATAATCTTATCTATTATGATTATATTCCCTTTCCAAAATACTAATTTTGCTATAGCGTTCCAGTTGTATGTGAGTTGGGTTTGAATTCCATGTTCACATGCAAATTACTTGAATTCCAAATTTGAGTTTAGACTTCTTTTTTATCAGATCAAACAAGTCTCTAAGTGACTTTACTTTGAATGTGGCATGAAAATTTCTAGAAATTTTCTTTACATTCAATCAAAGTTAAACATATCTAAAATAAATGTAAATCAATATCGACTTACTATTTATTATTTCTTTTAGCTTTGAACATTACAAGGTTCAACATAAATCTCTATGTATTAGCTAAACTATTATGTGATATTTGAGCCTTTATTAGAGAAAAGTCTTTTGGTTAACTTTAATTAACAAACTATATAAACAGGGAGAGAATCATTGAATGGTTGCAATAAAAGACTATCTTTGATTTGTTTTATGTGTCTAATTAATTATAAATCAATCTAAAAAATAATTCACATATATGTTTCACTTAATTGTGGTTGGAATAAGATGTCTTATTAAATCTATGATTTGCACAATAATTCATAATTATTATTTATACTCATTGAGGAAATAGGTGGAATAAGAATATTTAAAAAAATAACAACTAAATTTATTATTCTAAAGAAATACTAAACTTGTTTATTCATCAAATAAAGGAATCTAAAAACATAGTTTCTAGAAAGAATTCTATAACTACTTTAAAGAAAAAGAACTTATTAATTTATTTTATAATGAAATCAACTATTTCAAAATGACAAAAATTTAAATTGTTTTAAACTAAACAAAATAAATTTCTAAACTAATCTTTTCATTATTCAATTTTCTTCATCATTTCCTTTTCGCTTTGGTTTCAATGCAACTACTCTTTTTCTCAAAAGATTTCTGCATCCCTGAAAACAAGAACATATGAAAAATATTATTAGTGGAATAATTTTGAATCAAGGATTCAAAAATATTAAAGAAGAGTTTTGAGTAAATCGAATTTACCCCGTATTTCAAAAATTGACCATGTGCTATAGCATCATCCTTTATCATGACCCACATCTCGTACGCAGTTTTAATAACAATATATCTTTCTTTAATGTCTCCATGCATGGTCGATAACATGCATTGACGTGCCGGTGATTCGATATTATCCATTCACCATAGTTTTCATGTTCATTAAAGCTAGATGAAAAACTTGGTTCCTCTGGTGGTAGATCATTAATGGCTCCATACAAGTTTTGTGTTTCGAATACAATGTGAATCCCATCGTACCATCTTCTCAAGTGGTTAAGATTAAATGGAATCTTTTCCAAGAGTTTGTCAATGAGGTAGGTTTGATTTCCCAAAATTTCAAGTACATGATCATAATTAAGAGAATTAACCATTGTTGCTGGAAATAAATAAATAAAATATAATGAATTAAAACACATAATAAATATCAGATTTTATTTGGAAAAGTAAATATGATGCATGAATGTAACATATAAAAACACATAAAAATATATACTAATCCACGATAAATTAATTTGAAAAGTTAATGGACCGCCTTGGGGTAGGTCAGACTAACTCCAAATTAATTTTGAGACAAATCTCAATTTCATAAGTGAAAACTTAAAAACGTCTTTTTCTCTTTTGACTTATGAACTACCGCTAGTTTGGTCAAGATGCACTAGTCGTGCTCAAAAGCCTAAATACACCTTTGGAGTGTTACCCACTATTATCAATCAATGACTTAACTCAAGAGTGTGCCTTAGGGCAGTAAAACTTGAAATACATCACGAATTATATTCTCATAAGAGAAGTCAACCTTGATATAAAATAAACATATTCGGAAGCCTTCCCTTAGGGAGGCCACAAACAGAGGCGACGCGAGGCCCTTCCTATGCCTCTCGCCGTTCAACAAATAATGGAGACCACGAGACTTATTGTTATAACTCCCTCTCCCACTCACTATTTTGAAAATGTGTGTTTTTCACAAGATCAATATTTTTCAATTTAGTTTGTAAAAATAAATTTAATTATTTTTACCAAATGATATTCTAATAATTACTAATACAATTAAGCAAAACAAAAACAATATTGTGCCCTTAATTTTAATTTTAATTCTGCTTTAACTAAGAGAATATCATTTTTATTTTAATAAAACATTTTTCATTAAAACAACAAATTAAACAACTTTAATTTTTATTTACCATCTTAACTTATTAAGACTAAATTTATTATTATATGAACTATCAAATATAAACATATAACAAAAATATAGGACGTTCCTAATAGCATGTTTCTACACGAATGTAATGCATGCTAATTACATACTGTGTGGGTATATGAATGGCTTGTTATAATGCATGACAAAATATTAAACATTTTGATCACATCCAAACATTTATAATGACCCTTTGAATAATCAGCTGCATTTTGAGGAGAAATTAGCTCAATGGGAGTTCAGTAGACAAGCAAAAATTTATGAGAGCTTTCTTCGCAAAAAAAGTAAAATTACTTGGCTCCGCTTTGGTGATGAAAATATCTAATTTTTTAATGCGAGTTTGAAGAAAAGAAGAGTTGATAACCATATAACGTCTTATATATATTTGGATGGTAAAGTTATGGATGATTATGAGGTGGTTTTGTTAATCATTTTGTCATGCATTTCAAGAGCTTTATGGGTTGTTCTAGTTCTGCAACTGTTAGAATTGACTCTTGCTGTATTGGTTTTGGTCCGGTCTTGGAGTTTGGAGATCAGCTGGATTTTATTAAGCCTTTCACTCCCCAAGATGTTAAAATAACCATGTTTAGCATTCATTCGATTAAGAGCCCGAGACCTGACGGTTTTGGAGCTGGTTTTTTCAAAGCCATGCGGAAGGATATTGGTAAGGAAGTATCTTTGGCAGTGTTTGACTTCTTTGAGACAGGTTCCTTGCTGAATAATACTCTCATTTCTCTTATTCCTAAAGTGGAGACTCCAACTAATGCATCTGATTTCCGTCTTATTGCTTGTTGCAATACACTCTATAAATGCATCTCAAAAATTATTTGTGCCTGGTTAGCTAAAGTTCTTCCTTCACTGATTAACCATAATCAAGGTGCTTTTATACAAAATAGATCTATTTCTCATAATGTTCTTATATTTCAAGACATGATTAAGGGTTATAATAGGAAGAATAGTTCTCATCGATGTGCTATGAAGATAGATCTTAGTAAAGAATACGATACTATTGATTGGGATTTCTTGGAGGATTTATTAAATTCTTTATGCCTTCCTAGTAGATTCATTAAGTGGGTTATGGTGTGTTTGCAGGGTACCTCTTATTCTTTAATGATGAATGGTAGAATTCAAGGGAATTTTAAGGGAGAAAAAAGGCTTAGACAAGGAGATCCAATTTCTTCTTTGCTTTTTGTTATTGTGATGGACTATCTTACTCATCTGTTGCTGAAAACCTCCACTGACAAATTTTTTAGGTTCCATCCAATGTGTAAATCTCTTCTTCTTAGCCTTTGCTTTGCATATGAATTAATTTTGTTTTGTAAAGGCAATTTTTGTTCTGTGAAAGTTATGCAAGGAGCTTTTACAGAATTATGCGCTGCTTCGGGCCTGACAAGTAACAAAAATAAGTCTCATATCTATTTTGGAGGGATTACAACTGCTGAAAAGAATAGAACTCTGGTGTGTTCCAAGATTGATGAGGGGTCGTTTCCGTTAGAGTATCTTGGTCTCGTCGTCATCTCTCTTTTGTTGGTCGGGTTCAGCTGGTCCATTCTGTGTTGTTGGGGCTTCGTAACTATTGGATGAGTATTTTCTGTCTACCTCAGAGTGTTGCTATGGACATCAATTGCCTCTGTAGGATCTTTCTTTGGGGAGAGAGAGGGTCGTGAAGTAAGTTCCATTTTACTTGTTGGGAACAAGTTTGTCGTCCTAAATCTTTTGGAGGGCTGGAATTTAGAGAAGGTCTGACTTGGAATAGGATCATGCTAGCGAAGTATGTTTGGGCTATTTCTTCTAAGCAAGACCAGTTGTGGGTTAAATGGGTAAACAACATTTACTTAAAAGGGGAGAGAATTTGGGGCCATTCCTTAACGTTGTGAATTGTGCCTTGAAAGCATATGAAGTAGACATTGTTTTAAGAAATAAATTAATTAATTAAATTTATTATGCATATATTTTATGGACTATATTATTCTGTGATAATATTAAGTAAATATTAGAAAAATTCCTAAGTTCATATATGTGATCTCAACCACGTATTGGTATGAGAGGATTGTGCTTGAGATAAATGAACTTGAATAGTTCGCAGTAGAATAAAGTTATGGAATCTTTAGATTAATTACTCCAAGTACGGTCCACTAGTATTATAAATACATGTGATCTAGATTCAGAATACTAGTGTAGTAGGAAACTGTAGTGGAGGCACTTTATATATTAGAGAATATATAGAACTTGACTAGACATGTTTATTAATTCTTAGTTAAATACCGTTTCGAAGTATTAATTAAATATATCAACTGATGACTATATACAAATAGATCTTAATTCTGAAGTTACTATGAACTCCTGTTTATTTTATATGAGTTCTTTGATTCACTCGTTAGGGTTTGTCAGAATGATCAAGCTAGAAGCTTTGTTTTGGGAACTCATTAATGTAAATGACTGGGGAAATGGTATACACATATGGATTCTATACCTTCTCATAAGAGATTGAATAATGGTTCTCTTAAGGGTTGACTTTTGGGATTGAAAGGTTATTGAGCTCAAATTCATAATTTAGTTATGAATTAACCTTCACTAGTAAACTCAATGTTACTTAAGGAAACAAGATATAATTAAAAGGGTAAAACGGTAACTTTATTCCCAGTTAATTATGAACCATTATTAGAGGGTTAATTTGTATGTAATAATTATATCAATGAACACTTTATTGTTATAAAGTACTCAGTAAATGAAATGTCTATAATTACAAAGTGTAGTCTCATATTTATAGTGAAGTCATCATGAGATTAATAAATTAAGGTTATTTAATTAATAATCACAAATTTATTGGAGCTTGGAATTATAGGTCCATAGGTCCCCACAGCGGTTCTAACAATACTATTCAAGGCAAGAGTTGATATAAATGGTAAAATGGTAAAAAGACATATTTAAGAAGAAATTTGTTCTTCGGGCCAAATATACAATTATGTGATAATAGTGATTAATTAATTAATTACAAATTAGTTGTAATTATCAAAATTAATTAATAATTAATTATTATATAAATTTCAAAATTATATAAATAATTAATTTATTATAATTTTCAAAATTATAATATAATAAATATTTAATTTTCGAAATTAGTATTTAATTAAAAGTAGTTTTAATTAATTAATAGAATTAATTAAATATCTTTATTTGAGTGGGAGGTAATAATCTGATAAGTTCAAATTGGATTCGAATTTAAAAGATTGATATTTATTCAAATAATTAATTATATGTGATAATTAGTTAAAAAGATAATATATTAAAATTTGAATTAATTATCAGGTTGTTAGATTTTATCTGATAAGTTAGTTTGAATAAATAATTGTGGAAAAATAAAATATCCCTAATTTATAGGGTGCTCCATGACATACACAGTCCCTGGACTGTGTGTGGCGTGCAACTATATAAAAATCAGGGATAGATTTTTCACTTTTATTAATTTAATTAATTAATTAATTGAAAATTCAAAAGTTAGTTTTTGATATTTACATTAATAAGATAATTAATTAATTAAAAGATAAATTGTAAATTGGTTACATATTTATTATTTAAAATTGAAATATTTTCCATGTAAGTTAGACTTATTAGAAAATAAATAAGATACTGAATTTATTTGCTCTAAAAAAAAAAAGAGCGATACTTTTCTTTCTCTCCCTAAAAAAGATACAGAACCAATCTCAGGCCTATTTTCTTGATCTCATTTGTTGAGTACATCAAGGTGAATCATAAATATTTTTATCTTTTATTCTCTAAGTGCCCACACACTTCTTGAGGTGTAGAGAACATTGTGGAAGATCTTGGTGTGAGTACCTAGGAGCAGCTTGGATAGGAAGATCGTTTATTTTATGAAAAGACAGCAATGACACTTGATAGGCATCAAGAAGTATGTTCTTTATTCGTTTCTTGTTTATGATTAATGGATCTGCATATTTAAAGATAATTTAAATATGTTACAAAAAATTTTGTTGTATATTGGGCCAACCAATCACTATTCCGCTGCATATTAGGAAACTTGTTCCTAACAATTGGTACCAAAGTGGTCATTAAGCTCTGCATACATTAATTACTGTGTGGGCATAATATGCATTCTTATGTTATCGTAATATGTGTGAATGGATGTATGTATGTTTAAAGTTTATTCTTAAGGGTCGTTAATTTCATGGTGTTTTGGGTTTAGGAATTGTTCTTAAATTTCTAGATGAAAAATATAAGTCATTTTGGGGCATAGGAATTTTTTGTAATTTAATTTCTTGCATTAAATTATTTGAAAAAATTATATAACGCCCGAGCCCCTACGCACTACAACAAATTCTACTTTCAATGACTCCCTACAATGTCTTACACCATTGGTGTAAGACATTAAAAATTAGAAGGGATTTTAAATGGCTAATGGTGTAAGACATTGAAAGTGCATATTAATGGTTACAATTGGAAGACATTAAAAATAGTGGAAGACGTTGGAAATAGGCTGGTAGTGATTTATGGGTACATCCAACGTCTCCCGTTGGGAGACGTGGGACACGTGGCACGTCTCCCAGTGGGAGACGTTGGATGTGCTCCCATATATATGACCAAAAGCCTTAGTCTTCCTCACATATCATCACCAACCCGAGAGATGCAAACCAGATGAGGAATTGGGGGCTGCGTTTTTTTAGGGTTCTAAAGGTATGTTTTATTTTATTTTATAGATTTTTAGTTAATTATTTTGCACATAAATCATAGGTTTTGCATTAGGATGAGTAATATACATGATTTTGTGTTAGTTTTACATTTTTATGTATTTTTTTATATACATTGTATGTTTTTGTGATTTTTCAATGGAAGTTTTTAGGGATTTATGATTTTTTAGTTTTTTTTTTAATTTAACCTATCACATTGTATATATTTCATTAGAGTATATATGTTCATGATTTTTTTAAATTTTTATCAATTTTTATTTCGAAATTTGGATATATTTTTGTATATTTGAATTTTTTTTTAAATTGTAACTATTTTGTTATATATATAGTTATGTTAAAATAAATTTATTAAATAATTTATAAAATAGAAATATATTAAAATTTTTATGTTTTTGTTTATTATTAAGTTTTTAGGTTATGAAATTTTATATTGATTTTTTGTTGAGGTTATAATTAGCGGCACATTGGGATTTTTTTTATTTGTTTACCAATATCATTTACTATTATTAGATATTTAGTGATATTTGTTTAGTAATGTTTAACATATTAATTAATTTAATTTCATAGGTTGTGATTTTTGTGGTGAGATTTTAGAGAGTATTTTGCATCAAAATTCCAATATCAATCACACATTTGAGGTAATTAAGTTTCTAAAATTACAATAATACGTTATATATTGCTAGATATTTAGTGATGTTTTATTTATTATTTATTAATTTAATTTTATTGGTTTGTGGATTTAATAGCGAATTTGATTACTAAGTGAAGTAACTTTGCTAGCTTTTGGATTAAAGATTGCAAGAGGTACATATATATTCTCTTACTTCTACTTTTAATATTATTAAACAAATGTTAGAGGAGTTTGAATATCTTAAATATTCATCCATAGTGAAGTAGGTTCTGAGATTAAAATTGTGTGCTGCGGTGATAACGGAAGGTTGAGAACTTCTGTGTATTAGTGAAGTAGGTTCTGATAAATTTTACTGTGTGCTGCGGAGCTATAAGGAATAAACTTATTGTGTGTTGTTTGAATTGTTTGTTTTGCTATTCACATGCAGATGGTTAGGTCACTATTATAGGGGAAATGCTGCCCGATTTTATCTAGGATAATAAACAATTAGTTTTATATAGACATTCTATAAGGAAGAAACTTATTGTATGTTGTTTGAATTGTTTGTTTTGATATTCACATGCAGATGGTTAGGTCACTATTATAGGGGAAATGCTGCCCGATTTTATCTAGGATAATAAAAAATTAGTTTTATATAGACAGACAACTTTATCACGTGCTTATTTAGTGTTGTTTCTTTTCTTTTCCATAGACATAGGAGAATATATGGATAAACAGTGGATGTCAGCGAATAGGTTATCTGCGGAATTTAGGAACGGGGTCGATTTGTTCTTAAGGTTTTGTTCGGAAAATGTGAAAGACCCAAATTTTACTTATTGTCCATGTCTTAAGTGTGGAAATGTTAAAAAGATGGATCTTAAAAAGATTAAAGAACACTTATATTTCAATGGGATCGACAAGAGTTACACAATTTGGTATTACCATGGGGAGATAGCTCCGATTGCTCCAACTCTGCCAAGTAGACCAAAAGGAGTGAGGAGGAATATAGTGGAGGAGAACTGGGATCCATTAGATGAAATGATTGACGACGCACATTATGGATCAGGAGTAGACCCAAATAAGTTTGAGACACTCCTTAATGATGCCGAGAAACCAATTTACCCTGGTTGTACAAGATTTACAAAATTATCTGCGCTTCTTAGGTTGTACAATCTAAAAGCTAAACATGGCTGGAGTGATAAAAGCATTACTGAGTTATTTGGTTTCTTGAAGGAGTTATTGCCTGAAGTTAATGAAATTCCAATTTCATTTTATGAGGCAAAGAAGACATTATGCTCATTAGGCATGCAGTACGAAAAAATTCATGCGTGTCCTAATGATTGCATATTGTATCGAAATAGTTTTGCAGACGCAAAATCGTGTCCTACTCGTGGTGAGTCACGATGGCAAATGAAAAGAAATGGTGACGATGTCAAGGAAGGAGTACCTGCCAAAGTTTTGTGGTACCTTCCGCCAATTCCTCGTTTCATCCGATTGTTTAGAAATGCCGAACATGCTAAAAGTTTGTCGTGGCATGCTAATGAAAGAATAAAGGATGGTAAATTAAGACATCCAGCTGACACCCTTGCTTGGAAGAGAGTTGATTTGAAGTGGCCTTCTTTTGGAAATGAATCTCGTAATATTCGTCTAGGTCTTTCGACTGATGGGTTTAATCCACACGCATCCCTTAGCAGTAAGTATAGTTGTTGGCCTGTTATGCTTGTTATTTACAATCTACCCCCATGGTTGTGTATGAAGAGAAAGTTTACGATTTTGACCTTGTTGATATCAGGACCTAAACAACCTGGTAATGATATTGACGTCTATCTAGCTCCTCTTATAGATGACTTGAAAACTTTGTGGGATGAAGGGGTTAAGGTTTATGATGCATATAGGCAGGAAGAATCTAATCTTAGAGTGGTCTTATTGTGGACAATTAATGACTTTCCTACTTATGGAAATTTATCTGGGTTTAGTGTGAAAGGATATAAAGCTTGCCCCGTTTGTCAAGAAAAAACATGTTCTGAATACTTGAAACACTCTCGGAAAATATGTTGAAGGATTTGATTGAGCATGCGAGTCCTGGGCATTACTTGAGAACGGTATTATTAATTAAAATTTACAAATTATTTTTGAAACTATAAATGTAATCAAATAATTAATTAATATATTTTACTTTATATTTCTTGCAGCTAACAAGCACATCATATACAGAGGCACAAATTGATGAGTTGCGACAAGAATGGGCGACATATATGTTGCCGATAATCCAAAGTTACCGACCTCGTTGATAGGTTTTTTTTTTTAATTTTTTAACTCTTTCTTCATACACAATGCAATATTTGTTCATTTTGAATATTTCTAACAAATATTGTATTTCTTGTATATATCTAACAAATATATTTTTTTCTTCCAATTTAATTGATTATTAAATTAATTTAAATTTAGATTAAAATAATTTAAATTTAAATTAATATTATTTCAATTTAATTAATTATTAAATTAATTTAATAATATTAATTAATAATTAATATTAATTTAATAATTAATTAATTATTAAATTAATTTAATAATATTAAATTAATTAATATTAATTATTCAATTTAAATTAATAATATTAATTATAAATTTATTTAATTTATTTTTTTTAAATGTGGGAGACTTTCAATGTCTCCCATTAGGAGAGGTGGGAGACTTTCAATGTCTCCCAATGGGAGAGGTGGGAGACTTCCCACGTCTCCCAATGGGAGAGGTGGAAAGTCAACATTTGACTTTCCACCTCTCCCATTGGGAGACGTGGGAAATCACTCACCTCTCACAATGGAAGACGTGGGATGTCTCCTAGGGACTTCCCACGTCTCCCATTGGGAGAGGTGAGTCACTTCCCACGTCTCCCAATGGGAGAGGTGGAAAGTCAACGTTTGACTTTCCACCTCTCCCAGTGGGAGACGTGGGAAGTGAGGCACGTCTCCCAACGGGAGACGTGGGATATATACCTACAATGACCCTAGCAACAACGTCTCACTAAGTGGGAGACATTGTAGACTTCCAATGTCTCCCAATTAAAGTCATAAAACATCTATTTTGTTGTAGTGACGCCTGCATCCTCCGCGCGTGCCCCTGTTGTAGAGTCCCAGAATATTTACTTAGCTAGCTAGATAGTAGTAGTAATAGTAGTTAGTATTAGTAGTAGTATATTAGTTAACGTGGATTTTGGTTCAAGACTGGACTTAGTTGGAAACTCATAGCAATAGTTATGGATTTTATAAGCCTATAGTTTAAGAATATTAATTATAGCATAAGGTTTGATTAATATTGCTGGTCATAGAGATATTATTTATTATAACCTAAGGTTTAGATAGAGCCAATAAGAGCATGACACTTGTCATAATCATGAATATTAAGGAATTAAGTATTTTGATGAATAGTTTTAATAAAAGAAAGATCTAGAAGCTCTAGAACCTTCCAGGAGCTGTTAGGATCATATTATGACTCAATCAAAGTTGTTTATCCAATTCAAAATTTGTTGAAAAAGTGCAATTACGTGTTTAATATATCAACGTATGCCGATATATCGCAGCATAGGGGCCGATATATCGCCTACAAAAGATACAATATGAACGGAGCTCGGGATTAGGGTAGAGCCGATATATCGCCTATAGGTGGGCGATATATCGCCCTTAGTGATGATTTTTGAAAAGTTTGTGATTTTGAATTTAAAAATACCCTTAACCACTTAGACCTGCCTTTGAATGATTTTGACCAAGTTATGGGCGTCAGTTGAACGAAAATTTAAATCTTTTTCATTTTATAATCATTTATTTATTCAAATTAAAATGGGTTAGTTTCACTCCTTGAACTCTATAAATAGGACCTAGTGCTCAACCATTTTCTTCATTCTTCAAGCATTTGATTAGAGCCTCCAAGGTGCTAGTGTTACTATAGAGAGATACACTTGGGTTTTGGGTTAAAGCTTTATCATTTTAAGCTTTTATAAACAATTGGGAAGTGAGAAATAGTGTGATTTTAGTATTGAGGTTTAGACCAATCCATAAGGTCATTCAAGGTATTTCTATTCCTAAGTTCGGTTCTATATAATTCTTTAGTTTTCTTTAGTTTCTTTTATTCAGTTCCTAACTCTTGTTATTGATTCTTGATTAGGTGTTTAAGTTCTTGAAACTTAATGTCCTTCTTGGTAAGTTTCTTTTTGATGGTTTAGTTCTCATTTCATCTTTATTCTTTAGAGATTCTCACCATTTTACTGTTGGTTTATAGGAGTTTCTAAATCCCGTTCTTCTTCCCAAATATCTCGGCTTTTGGTAAGGAAAATATGATAGAATTTATATGCTTATATGTTATGATATGTTTATGTTATGATATGTTTATTTAATGATATGTATATGTATATAATATATTTTATAGTCCTTTTGCATATGACTTGTTTAGATAACAAGCATATGACTTGATTAGATAACAAGCCCCAAGAATATATTTTATAGTCCTTGGGCATATGATTTGTTTAGATAACAAGCCCCATAGATTTATGGGCATATTTGCTTAGCTAGCAAGCCCCAAGAAGTATGATGGCCATTGTAATATATGTTATTATACTCATATGTTTTATAGTGTATGTTTATGATGTAGTTTTATGCTTATGATATATGATGTATGTTGTTAGTAGATTTTCCTTGCTGGGCATTAGGCTCACTCCTTTATTTTTAGTGTGATGCAGAAAAATGATTAATGTAACGCCCTGGATAACCAAGACTGTTACACTGTGTGTTTGAAATAGTGCGAGACTTGCTAACCAAGTCATTTGACTAAAAATGTGAATCTAGCGATACAAACAGGTTAGGTTTAAAAGATTTTGGTTATAAACAAATAATTTTCAATAAAATACATGTTTGGTACATGGGATCCCAAATGAAGGTTTAAATAACGTAATTACAGAATGTCCAAAGCTTATAAATAACCAAGCCACTCTAATGGCAAAATACACGTTTTAGGTTCTCGTTCTTGTAAAATTCCTCGACCGTGGCGGCCGAGCAGCTGACAATGTACACCTCGCCCCCAGAGCTCTCCAACCCATGGTCAACTTGACTTACCCTTGCCCTTACCTGCACCACTTAGCACCCATGAGCCAAGGCCCAGCAAGTAAACATAACATTTAAAACACAATCACGAATAATATCCAATTATTTCACAAGACATAACCAGGTACTCAACAACGAACAACATTCACCCATTCAACGATAATATTCAACAAGCTAACAATCTACCATTAAATTAACCAACATTTCATAATCATCATAATAATTACACTCAAATCTCATGATAGTTAGGGCCGACAACTTAGGTCGCACCCTCTGTTTAACCCACTAACTCCGGCCCGCTTAAACCAAGCTTAGTGCATAATAAGCTGTCCTTGGCTACCAGTGGCCGAGCCGCACCCTGTGCGCAAGTGTAAACTCTGGCGCTCTTAGGCCACACGTTTACTATTTACATGGCGTGATACCATCCATTTACAATTCACATGGCATAATACCATCCTCTTTAAAAAGCATACAAGACAGGGAACTCTTAGTCCCAATATAAATTCCACAACCTGGTGCAGTTTTCTTACCTTTATTTCCAAGTGCTTTAATTAGGATAAACGACCCTCGAGCACGATCCCGCCCCGAGCCCAAGCGTACACCTAGTCACGACCACAATAAAGGATTCCATCAATAATTGCATAAGGGTTTCCGGATAAATTTCTAGCCTCCGGGACATCGAATTCCACCAAACACGGTAGTGGGATCAATCCCGAGCACCAAAGGTTAGGTTCCCACGCTTAAAAACTCCAAAAGGCCACAAATGCCCTTAAGGGTCGTGACCCCTAAGACCTACGCCGCGATCCGCCCCCATAAAACAGAGGCTAGGCCTCTCTGACCACAGACACACGTCGCGGCCCTGCCTCTGTGACGCCGCGGTGCTCTCTCATCTCAGAGCCTTCCTGGCTCTTCCATGCTCTGAAGGGCCGCGACACTCTAGAACAGAGCCGTGGCCCAGCCCCGCGAACCCAGAAAAACGACCATTTTTAATATTCAAACCTTACCCCAAATCCACCCTAGACCATCCTAATAACATTATTCAATTATCACAACTCTCGAACTTGCTTCCAGCAGCAAAACCCAGGAGAAATCTAGTCTTGAAACCCATCAAAACAACATTTCAATCTTTTGAACCCACACACTCAAGAACACTCAAACCAGTCATGCAAACACCAGAATTCAAACATTAAATCATAATTTCGAACTTACCTTCACTGCAGAACAAGTTCTTTATGCTATTTCTGGGCTAACTCCCAAGTTCCTAGCTTCAATCCAATCTTCAGTTTCAAAACCCACAAATCTCTTAGAATTCAACCAAAGTCACAGAATTCTAACCACCATACATAAAACTTACCGCTTACCTTAGATTCTAGTTAGTTTCCCTAGCTTCCACTGAGTTGGTCCTCCAAATCCTTAGCTCAAAACACTGAATTCTAGCCAAATCCCCTTTGTTTTCAGAAGTTTTCCTTAAGAGAAAAGGAGAGAGAGAGAAGGGTCGGTTTAGATTTTGTTCCACTAATTTCAAAAATTTACTTAGTCTATCCTTAGGTACTTAAGTCAATCACAAGGCTCGGGGTACCGAAAACGTCCCCGAGGGAAAAATGGTAAAATTCCCCAGTATTTCCACCTAGACTTCCTAACCTCAAATATGTCTCAAATTATTTATTTCCATAACCCAATAATCCAAATAATCATCTAATACCCGAAATACCCCTTGACTTGCCCCAAGTCAAAGACCGGGTCCCGATGTGACTTTCCCGCTACTTGCTCCCTAGGATCGCCTCGTGCTGAAAGTTGCAAACACATATATCCACATAATAATGTGGTCTTAACAGTTTATCACAAAATCACATTTATGCCCTAATGGGCAAAAATTACAATTATGCCCTTACAACCAAACAGGGCCCGCATGCTTATCAAATACTCATAAACATGCTTTTCACATAATCTTGCATATCACACCATTAATTCACACAACTTCCAATTATGCCCTCCCGACACACTAATCATGGCCCTTAAGCCTTATTAGTAATTTTGGGTTGTTACAATTAAGGAGGCGGAAGGATTCTTGGCAGCTTGGCTTATGTGTTGAGGATGAATGGAATGAATGAACTGTGTGTCGATTGAGGATGACGTTTATTTTAGTCTTTTGAATTATGTTTCTTTTGTAATTCCATATTTAGTTTTTGAACAATTGATTTAAAGTTATGTTTTATGCTTTATTAAACAATGGGTACCCATACCATATTTTACATCTTATTTTGTAATTTGCACAATATTTATTTGGAGTTTTAATAAAGTTATGATTATTTTTCTTATGTATGTTTTCTAAAAAATAGTAGCTATGTCTAGTATTTTTAATGGTCCAAGGTCTTAGAAATAGTTAGGTCATTACAGTTTGTAACAGAGCAACGGTTCATTTGCATGAAGTTCTCCTTGATACACACGCTCAAGCTCTGAATCTAACCGCCAATGTAAGTATTTATGTTATAGTTATTATGTTTATATTATTAGCTAACGTTTTAGCCCTTATGTTTTCAGTTAAGAATGGATGGAGCCTTGACCTGTGAGGATATCTGAGCCATTAAGGCATTGAAAAGAATTAGAGAGCCAAGAAATACAGTAGGAGTGCTAGAAAGAATCACTCAGAGATTACTCTTATTCCAAAGGGAGATAGTTCACCTCCAAACAACTAAGCAAATCATGATGAGAGCTACGGAACAATATGTTTTAGTGATTAGACTTTTTAAAGATTATCCTACTGTAATTGCAGCTTTAAAAGAAAATGGGAGACTATAGATGATGAAGATGAATTACTAGTAGCTATGAGATATTATTTTCTCATACTTAGGTTCACCTCTATGATGGAATTCCAATTCACAAATGAGCAAAAACATAGAATCTTTACAAATCTTCCTAGAGGAAATTTTGAGGCTCAAGATAATGATGATTATGAGGAGATAGATGATGATATGCTAGATGAAGGGTCAGATGTAGAAGATCCAGATTTTGAGGCCACCAAATCCTACATGACCAAGAAAATGAAGAAAGGAGTTTATTTCAAAGAACATGTATTAGACATGATCAATATAATGCATGATGCCATTATCCATGGGGAAACCATTGATGAAAGGAATCAAGTGAGCATTATACTTGAATCACTATCTCCAACTTTTTAAGGTTTCACAACAAACTATGTCATGAGCAAATTAATATATAACATGACACAGCTATTGAATGAGTTGGAAACTTATGGATCTTAACAAAGGTTTTGAGAAAGAAGGAGAGGCAAATGTTGCTGATTCTCGACCATCCTCTTCAAAGGCTAAAACCAAAAAGATGAAAAATTAATATGGAAAGGACAAAGAGACAGACAAAGATAAGAGTTCAAAGAAGCCTAACAAGTCATCCAAAGGCAAAGAGAACAAGAACACCAAGAGCTCCAAAAAGAAGACCCCTAAAGGGACTTCTTTTCACTGTGGAGTAGATGGTCACTGGAAGAGAAACTGTCCAGATTATCTTGTTGACCTGAAAGAGAAAAAGAAAGGTAAATTTGATTTATTTGTGTTAGAAGCTTGTTTAGTGGAAGACAATTCCACATATTGGATAGTAGATTCAAGAGCCAATAATCATGTTTGTTTTTCTCTACAGATTCTTAGTTTGACGAGGAAGCTTGCTGATGGAGAGGTGACTATGAGGGTAGGTAGTGGTCAGATTTTCTCTATAGTAATAGTTGGAACAACCCGTCTGGAATTTGAGAAGAATAAATTTCTTATATTAGAGAACATTTATTATATTCCTAGATTTTCTAGAAACTTTATTTTTATTTCTATGTTGTATGAACAAGGTTTTAAAATTTCTTTTAATAATAATTCGATTGTTATTTCGAGATATTGTTTTAAGACATGTTCTGCAAGATGGGCTTTATAAAATGCAAGATAAAGAGAAATCTGCTTATAATTCTGAATTAGTTAAAACAACTAATCCTAGATCTATTAAACGATAAAACACTGATTCCGATAGTGAAACATATTTGTGGCACTTGAGATTGAGCCATATTGGTCTAGATAGAATTAATAGTCTTGTAAAGGATGGTCCTTTAAGAGAACTATCTATTGGATCTCTCCAAGTTTGTGTTTCCTGCCTAGAAAGAAAGATGACCAAGAGACCTTTCTCTGCTAAAGGTTCAAGAGCTACAGAACCACTTCATGTGGTACATACAGATGTTTGCGGTCCACTTAATGTACAAGCAAGAGGAGGTTATGAATACTTTGTCACTTTCGTTGATGATTATTCAAGATATGGTTACCTATACTTAATGCAAAGAAAATCTGAAACTTTTGGAAAGTTCAAAGAATTTCAAGCAGAGGCTGAAAAGCAATCAAGTAAATCACTGAAAGTTCTTCGATTTGATCGAGGAGGAGAGTACTTGGATTTTGAATTCGAGGACATCTGCGTGAGAATGGTATTCAATCCCAACTCACAACACCTAGAACGCCACAGGAAAATGGTGTTTCAGAAAGACGGAATAGAACGTTACTAGACATGGTTAGATCAATGATGAGCTTCTCATCATTACTACTATCATTCTGGGGCTATGCGATTCAATGTGCTCTATACATATTGAATGTTGTTCCATCTAAGTCTATCCAAAATACACCCATGGAATTATGGAATGGTTGTAAACTTAGTTTACACCATTTTCGCATTTGGGGGTGTCCTGCACATGTGCTTAAAGGAAAGACTGGGAAGTTGGAATCACGCTCTGAAGTGTGCATGTTTGTGGGATATTCCAAAGAGGCTAGAGGTGGAATTTTCTATAGTCCAAAACAAAATAAAACATTCGTATCGACAAATGCAACTTTTCTTGAACATGACTATGTTAAACCTCGCGGTAAGGTTGTACTGGAGGAGATGGTCTCGAATGCAATTGCAAAGTCACCAGCAACAACCAATGAAAATGGCAAGAGGAAACTGCTAGTTCAAGTCAGAATAGTAGTGAGCCTCGTCCTAGTCGAAGGGTTAGTAAGCAACCCACACGCTATGAACACGAAGTTCAAATGCTTGTGTCTGACACAAACAAAGACGATTCCATTGACATTTAAAGATGCAAAGAATGATTCTGACAAGGATAAATGGCAAGAAGCCATGAACCAAGAAATGGAATCAATGTATTCCAATTCTGTCTAGGCTCTTGAATATCCACTTGAGAATATCTAACCCATTGGTTGCAAGTGGATATTCAAGAAGAAAAGAGGAGCGGATGGGAAAGTAGAGACTTTCAAAGCAAGGCTTGTAGCCAAAGGCTAGACACAGAAAGAAGGGGTTGATTATGAAGAAACTTTTTCTCCTATAGCCATGCTAAAATCCATTCGTATACTCTTATCCATTGCTGCGTGCATGGATTATAAGATTTGGCAAATGGTTGTCAAAACAACTTTTCTGAATGGCTACCTTGGCGAAACCATTTACACATCTCAACCAAAAGGGTTCGAAGTAAAAGGTCAAGAGCAAAAATTTTGCAAGCTTCTTAGGTCCATCTATGGACTCAAACAAGCTTCTAGATCTTGGAATCTTAGATTTGATGACACAATTAAAACGTTTGGTTTTGAACAAAATGTTGACAAACCATGTGTCTATAAACAAATCAAAGATGGTGTAGTAGTATTCTTCGTTCTTTACGTTGATGATATATTACTGATTGGCAATGACGTAACATCATTATCAAAGGTAAAGAACTGGTTAGCTAAACAATTCCAAATGAAAGATTTGGGAGAAGCCAAGTATGTAATGGGCATTAAATTATAAGAGAAAGACATAATAAGACTTTGGCACTGTCTCAAGCAACTTATATTGATAAGGTGCTAGAACGCTTTAATATGCGAAACTCCAAAAAGGGTGATATGCCAACCCGTTCTGGAGTAGTCCTTTCCAAGGAGCAGTGTCCCAAAACACCACAGGAAGAGGAAGATATGAGGCAGTATCCCTATGCCTCAGCGGTAAGCTGTCTTATGTATGATATGGTATGTACAAGACCTGACATTTGTTATGCAGTATGGATGACAGCCGTTATCAATCCAATCCTTGATTGAGTCATTGGATTGCAGTGAAGAACATTCTCAAGTATCTTAGAAATACAAGAGATTATATGCTTGTATATTCAGGTGGAGACCTGAACCCCATTGGTTACACTGATTCTGATTTTCAATCAGACAGAGATAGTCAGGAATTGACTTCTGGATCAGTGTTTACTCTTGGAGGAGGAGCAGTGTTCTGGCGAAGTATTAAACAAAACATCATTGTAGACTCCACCATGGAAGCCGAGTATATAGCATCTTGTGAAGTAGCTAAGGAGGCTGTGTGGCTCAAGAAGTTCTATTGTGATCTAGAAGTAGTGCCAGATGTGGATAAGCCACTAGTCCTATACTGTGACAACAATTGGGAAGTAGATAACTCAAAGGAACCACAGAGTCACAAGAGGGGAAAGCACATCAAGAGGAAATATCACTTGATCAGAGAGATAGTTCATCGAGGAGATGTTACAGTTATGAAGATTGCTTCAAAGCATAATCTTGCAGATCCTTTCACAAAGACTTTATCCATGAAATATTTTAAGGAGCATGTAAGAAACATGGGAATGAGAGAGATGCCTCATTTTCTTTAGGGCAAGTGGGAGATTGTTGGGAATTGTGCCCTGAAAGCATATGTAGTAGACATTGTTTTAAGAAATAAATAAATAACTTGAATTTGTTATGCAAATATTGTACGAACTATATTATTCTATGATAATATTAAGTAAATATAAAAAAAATTCCTAAGTTCATATATGTGATCTCAACCACGTTTTGGTACGAGAGGATTGTGTTTGAGATAAATGAACTTGAATAGTTCGCAGTAAAATAAAGTAATGGAATCTTTAGATTAATTATTGCAAGTACGATCCACTAGTATTATGAATACATGTGATCTAGATCCGGATTACTAGTCTAGTAGGACACTTTAGTGGAGGTAATTTATATATTAGAAAATATATAGAACTGGACCAGATAGGTCTATTAATACTTAGTGAAATACAGTTTCGAAGAATTAATTAAATATATCAACTGATGACCATATACAAATAGATCTTAATCCAGAAGTTACTATGAACTCCTGTTGATGTTATAGAGTTCTTTGATTCACTCCTTAGGGTTTGTTAGAATGATCAGGCTAGAAACTTTTGTTTTGGGAACTCATTAATGTAAATGGCTAGGGAAATGGTATACAGATATGGAATCTATACCTTCTCGTAAGAGATTGAATAAGGGTTCTCTTAAGGGTTGACTTTTGGGACTGAAAGGTTATTGAGCTCAAATTCATAATTTAGTTATGAATTAACCTTCAGTAGTAAATTCAATCGTGTGGATGCTCAAAATTCCACGCTTGTGACAGGTCCGAAACAAGAACATTTGGGTCTCTGCCACGGAAAAGGCCTCGCGCAGCTGGGCACACGTCGCCCAGGCCAACACCTCACACACCCATTGTCTCGCGCCCGTCTCCCCTCGGTGCACCCAGCGAGGGCCTCGTGAGACCATTGTCTCGCGCTCGTCTCCCCTAAGCATACCCATCGAGGGCATCGCGAGAACATTTCCTTGCACCCGTCTCCCCTCGGCGCACCCAGCGGGGGCCTCGCGAGACCATTGTCTCGCGCTCGTCTCCCCTCGGCGCACCCAGCGAGGGCCTTGCGAGACCATTGTCTCAGACCCGTCTCCCCTCGGCGCACCCAGTGAGGGCCTCATGTCCCACGCACATCATGCAGCACCCCACGTCTCGCACCCAAGAGGTGCACATCTCGCGTACGAACAGGTGCCTCGCTAGGGGAAGCATCTCGCGCACCAACTGGTGCCTCGGTAGGGGTGGCGTCTCGCACACCAACAGGCACCTCACTAGGGGTTGCGTCTCACACGCCAACAGAGGCCTCGCTAGGAGTGGCGTCTCGCGCGCATGGTAGCGTCTCGCAAGACAAGCCCACTTCACTTGGTCATGCCTACTCAACTACTGTGGTCATGGATTGTCACTTGAGCCTCATGCCACAAGCGAGGTATCATTCTCTTAACATTAAGTTAAGTAAACTTTACCCAACTTGATAGAGCACAATAACTTGTTCAGGACAAGTTCCCCAAGAAGACAAGCATCTCGCGGAGGCAGCCACATCCTTAGGGGTCTCGCAAGACATGACCTCTGCAAGGCGTCTCGCGTACTTAGGGGCCTCACGAGACATGGCTTCCCCTAGGTTTCTTGCGCTGCATATATAGGAAGCCTCACAGTGATTCGATGGGAAGTCAGAAGAGGTACGAAGTGCACTTATAAACCAAAAGGAATTAGAGTACGGAGACAAGGCCCACGCCGGACAAGTAGTGGTCGTACAAGTAAGGTACCTGTTCTGGTCCTCACCAGCCACTCTCTAACACTCGTACTGGGCAAGTAGTGGAGGCACAATCAAGTTCTAAAGTGGAGGTTGTAACGACCCAAATCCGCTATTAAGGCTTAAGGGCCTTGATTAGCGTGCCAGGAGGGCATGATGGGATTTATGTGTGATTTTAATGATTTAAATGCATGGTTATGATTTAAAGCATGTTATATGACCATTTGTTATCTGAGATGCATGACTATGTATGTTAGTATGCATGTAGGCCCGGATCGTGTTAGAAGGGTATAATTGTAATTTTGGCCATGTTGGGCATAACTGCATTGATATGTGATGATTTTTGAGACCACATTGTGATGTGGATGTATCTGTGAATTGTGACTCGAGGCGATCCCAGTGATCAGGCTAGCGGAAAGTGTTGACAGGAATTTATACCCAGCTCGGGGCGAGCCTGGGGGTATGAACAGGAATTCAGAGAAATAGGTTGAGATTTATTTTGATGATGGGGGATAATTATTTGGTGATTTATCAGGTATTGGGAAGCAACGGGAAAATATTAGAGACACTTGAGGATTAGCGGGAATTGGGTGAATGACTAAAATGGCCTTACTTGAAAAAAAGGATTTAGAATTTATAGGGAGGGCGTTTTGGTCATTTGGCTTTTGGAGATAAGTTTTTTTTAAAAGGCTTTATAGAGATAGGGAATGCTAAAAGAAAAAGAAAAGAAAGAAGAAGGAAAGAAAGAAAAGAGAGAAAACAGGGGGGTTTTCTCAAGGAACGGTTTGTGCGTTCTTGCACTGTTCCTCTCCGTTTTTCTTGGGGAAAAGCTCGGTGGAGAGCTAGGATAGGCTGGGCATCAAGAATCTTAAGGTTATACTTGAAGATTTGGCAAGGATTAGCAAGAACACATCAATGTTTGAGGTAAGTTTTAGAGATTTTCGGTTTTAAGGGTTTTGATGGTTTGAGCTGTGTTTTGAGCTGGATTGATGGGAATCTCAGGGGATTTCTGGGCAAGCTTTGAGGGAGAGCAAGCTAAGGAGGCCTAGGGTTGAATCAAGGTCGAAATTTGCAGCAATGGTATGATTTCTAAGACTCTATCTTTGTGGTTTGCTTGAATTTCTGGTTTAGGGTTGTTCATGGTAGATTTTGAGATTTGGGATAAATGATCTTGGGATTTGAGGATTTGGGATGCTTGGGATGAATGGAGAGTGTTCATAAGCTTGATTTTGAGTTTGGTAAAGATTTGGGGAAGTTTGGTTTGAGATTGGGTGAAAGAAATCGCAGAAATGCGATTTTGGGTTTTCTGGGCTGCAATTAGCGCTACAGCGCTAGTCAGTGGGCGCTGTAGCGCTAGTCCCTGTTTCTGGGGGGTGCATTCTGCTTGTAGCGCTACAGCGCCCTCTTTAGAGCGCTGTAGCGCTGCACTGTTCACAGAGGGGAAGTTTTGAGTTTTGATGATGGATTTTGACCTAGGGTTCGGGGTTTGTTTCCGCCACTTTGTTTTGGGGATTTGGGACTTCCCGGGGGCTCGGGATTGGTCCCGAGGCTAGGTATTCGGACTTGGGGTTCGGTGTTGACTTTGACCTATGTTTGTGCCTAGGTGTGCGCTAAGGCTCGGGTGGGATCGTGCTCAAGGAGTCAGGTGATCTAAGCTATTGATTGGAAAGGTAAGAAAACTATAACACCCGTAGGATAGGGCGTGGCCCCACTGTGTGATTGTAGGGCATGGCCCCAGATTGTATTAGGTGCAAATGTTTAACCTTAAATGAATCATGATGTGTGTGAATGATTATTTCGAATGTACTATACGTGTGATTATGATGAAATGAACGGCAAGGGCCGAGTACGGCGTAGGCCGGGGCGGCCGTGGGCCGAAAGTAACACCTAGCACATGGGATGCTATAATCAGGGCGGGGCCCGGTGGATTCATGTGTTATGCTATAATCAGGGCGGGGCCCGGTGGATACATGTGTTTGCTTAGTCTAATGGTTGACTTGTTTATCTGTGGATTATCTGTTATGATAAAACTGTATACATTGCATATGTTATGTTCTGCAAGAGTTTTCTTGCTGGGCTTCGGCTCACGGGTGCTCTGTGTTGCAGGTAAGGGCAATGACTGGGTCAACCAACCATGAGTACGGAGAGCGTGAAGCGACGTGTACATGTTTGGCCTGCCCGACTGCTTTGGTTGGGGGTTTATTTGAAAATGGCTGTAATAATCTATGATTTTGTAACTGATCAACTGTAAACTTATTTCAAGATGTAAATAGTTTTCAAACCTTATTTTGGGATCCTAATTGTCTAATACTAGAAGTTTTTATTGAGTCAACGCATTTTCAAAGATTACAGCCTTAACTTTTAATCAGTCACACTTTTGTTCAAAACCTCGGTTAGCGAGTTCTTTGCACACTGTTTCGTCTTAAAAACTCACTTAGTAACGGCTCTAAGGATGTAGGGCGTTACAACTTGGTATCAGAGCGAGCCAAGGTTTATTGGTTCTGGAGATCGACCGAACATGTACACTCGCTGTCAGTGACAAGCTCGACTTAGGGTTGGTTGGTATGAATGATTAATATGCTTGAATATATGTTTGAATGCCCTGTTTGCCTGCTTATTTATGTGGAGCATGAGGAATGAAATGACATATGCATGAGATGCTGTTGGGCTAGGCCCTTGATTATTGCATGTTGAGATTGATGCATGCTGAATAATACTATTATGCATATGGATGAATATTAGCATAATGGTTCGCATATTGAGTGTATGTGGTTAATTTTCTGGATTAAATTCATATCTTATATCTGTATATTGGCTTGTATGAAGCATGATGAGCATGGATATACTTAGTGATGTTAAATCTGGTAGCTAAATGTATATCATTGTGGATTTGAACTAGTATATGCTTGTGTGTGCATTATACCTGTGGATATTTGGACCTAGTGGTGGTTTGGTTCAGAGTAGGAACCACAGAGTTCAGGAGTTGGTCGGTTTTGACAGATGAACTCGAGTTGTCGGTTCCTAGAAGGGTTTGGGTACCTGATATTGTATTGAAAAGGGGGTTTCTAGATGTAAGTTGGAGTTGAGATCTCCAGTTATCCCTGAGAGCAGCAGCAAAGGGTCACTAGTGTGTGAGTTAGCTGTGGAGTTTGTTAGTTGAGATGGGATAGAAGAACAGCGGATTCTCTGGGGAGATGGTTGAATTAGATGTTTTAACAGTAAGGTTACCGGTGATGGTTTACTGTGAAGTATGGACAGATAAGGGTACTATATGAAAGGTGTTTAGGGTGTTATCCTCTAGTGTTGAGGAAGGTACGAGTTGACAAGGAATTTATCAATAGATGAGCAGAGTTAATTCCACCCTTGGTTAAGAGGACGAGAGATCCTGATTAGGGGGTTATGTTAAATGTTGAGGCAGAGGGATGCCTGGAATTGGTACTCGGGGTGAGGTACTGGCTCAATGGGTTGGAAAGAACCTAGATGATGATTGTTAGAAGGGATTATAAGACATGATTTGGACTGTGGAGACTAGTGGACTTATAAGTTTGGTTTGGACTGTTGGGGGTAACAACAGCGTAGATCAATGGGTTTGGTGAATTGGATAGTTCATTTTGGGAATTTATACTGATGGATGTATCTGGAATTGATGGCGACCCATTTAAGGATTTGAGATATGGAATAGTCTAAGGAGTTTGGGCTGTTCTGATGTAAGGATTTATCGTCTGTATGTGGATGGCAGAGAGAGCCATGGGGTTCGAGGAACTGATGGTTGATGATTAGAGCATGAGTGCTAGAGCCGCAGGGGCAGTGTTTCCTTTGATGGAATTAGTGAAGAGAATTGTGATAATCGAGTCGAAGGGGCCCCGGATAGTGTTGTGGCCTCTGGATTCGCCAAGAAGGGCAGAAAGGTCTGATTGATAAGATGGTACTTTTATTGCTAGAGCGCAGCAAGGTTGGATTCTCGATTGTTGAGGTAGAAAGGACTCCAAACAGTGCTTGGGCACCTAGATTGAGATTGGAAAGAAGCCTGATCGAAAAGGTAGTTATCGAGATGTTAGGATGGATTTCCCATGGTGCGGGAAACGGAGAACTGGAATGCATCGATACATTCGAGGTTCGAGGCTGAGTCCTCAAGGATGAGTATTTAACTGACGAGCTTATGCTTTGGGCATGTAGCGAACTGGAAGAGCTCGGTGTTGAGAATGTTCCGAGGGGGAGATGGACATAGGGAGGTTGCCTCAAAGGTGCCATTTGAGAGGCCGAGGACAGTAATACTTATTGAGAAGGAATTAGAAACTCTGGCAGATGGAGGGTTGAGGATATCATCTGGAGTACGTAAAGGAGACAGAGCTAACCAGTGGGAAAGTTATGTGGGTATGCAAAGAAAGATTTAGGGAATACTTCAAGGTCAGACTACAGATAGGATTGGTATAAGGGATGTTGTAGAAGACGGTTCTGGCCGACAGAAAGTCTATTGGAGCAATTGAAGGAATCTGAGCCTGGTGTAGCTAGTGTGTTATACTGCGAGGATTGCTAGTATCGTCGGGTTAGGACGAAAAGTACAATGTCGGATACAAGATGGGACGATGTCCCTAAGAGTTGATCTACGACCTGGTTATTGCCAGTTGGAAACCAGGGATAGAGACATTTCGTGGATTGTCTAGTTTGCGCCGGCTAGAGTGTGAGGAGTTGGTAACAAAGATTCTGGAATGGTTCAAGCTACAGCGGCACAGGTAAGTTCTTTAGACAGAGAATGCATGAACGGTGTGGGCAAGTCCCCTTCAAGCTCACGAGCAGTGCATGTGGATTACTCCCAGACGGAAATGGTGAGCAACTGTTGATTATGCTGAAGACGTTGTACACAGAAGGCAGAGTCACAGGTAAGGTTCTATGGAGTGTTAGTTTGGGTGTCGTCAAGAGTACTCAGATTAGAGCTACAAGAAGAAAGGACAGGTATGAGAAGATTTGATCTGAAGCCGCAAAGAAGCCAGTGATGAATATTTGAAGAATTGAAGGCATAACAAGACTGGTAAGCGCGTCATCTATTGCACAAGCACCTCCGGGGACAACTACATCAGAGATGAGGAGAATAGTAAAACTCGAGGTTAGACGGACTGAGTGGTGTCACATCAGAAAGAAATTCATAAGACAAGGTAAGATTGTTTAGTATCTGGTAATTCTGGAATTTGTGTGTGTTAAGGTTAAGTAAAGAGTGATTGCATAAAGGACCTGATCTATGGTAAGGACATGGAAGTGGGGGGGAGTGTACCATGATTTGTGCACGCCCAGGCACATTTGGCGCGAGGATGGATCGAACCTTGCGGGAGATGAAAGAATGGATCATGGTTGATATCCTTGGAACGCTAAGTTGACAGTTGCGCGTATCATAAGGTGCTTGAGTATTGGGTATTAGTAAGAAGATAGCGTTGAGACCCAGATGCGGTGAAAAGTAGCAGACGGACGACCAGTGCTTGAAATCCTCGATTGAGCGAGGGGAGATATAATTGGAGGCGGCGCTCCTAGCTGTGAGGCGAGTATCAGTCAGGGAATAACGCCATAGATTGAGATGGAGGATACAAGGCAACGACTGAGATTGGCGTAACGTTAGTAGGTTTGATTAGCTGGTGAGGGTCACTAAGCTATGGAATCCGAAGTGTCGGTTTGGGTCGAAGCAGGGAAGAACCCTGCTAAGGTGGTACAAGTTGGGATACCAGGAATGGACGAAGGATCCAATTAGATTTGGTTTATGAACGAGAATTCTGAATGGATATCATTCCACCTCCTAGGGTACGTTGTACCGGGAGGGTCGAGCGGGTGACGGAATCTAGTGTTTTCCTTTGGACCCTGAGGGGTTAAGTGATGTGGTAGTGTATGATGGGAATAGACCACTTTAGACCTTGAGTAAGGTGTTTGGACATGAAAAGTTTTAACTCAGTTGATGGAATTAATGTGGTTGGGTCAAGTGAACTAGTTTCAGGATGGAGCGTCGATGATATCGAATTGAGACCCTATAGTATTTTAAATTTTGGAATGGATTTAGAGAACGAAAAGAACAGAGTAGGAATCTGGGATTATCAGTTGATTGCAAGTGTAGTGGCAGTCTGAAAGCCTATCGGATATCTTAAGGAATTAAGCGCTGAGTAGGCGAATACTTGAGGTATTAAGGGAAGTGTAATCCCTGTTGAGTTGGCCGTGGTGGCAAAGGCTGGCATCTTGTTAAAGTAACACGACATAGGACATGGTAAGAGGCGAAGGATAGTGAATACTACGATTTGACATTGGTTCAGAGAGAACGTCGAAAAGGTTGTTGGAACTCTTAAGGCAGGAGTGTCTGCCTATTTGAAAGCATAAGAGATGGTAAATTGCTAAATTACGAGGAAACAAAGTTCCGGGAAGAGAGAGTTGCATCTCTGCGTGGTAACAGACGAGGATCTGTAAGGTGTTCAGAGAACGAAGGGAGAGTTCTGACTCTTAATTCATCATAAATTCTGAAGTTGTACTAAGGGTTAGGCCAGCGGGGCCTACAAGCTGATCCCACCTAGTAGAGGTGATGATTTTGAGTATCTCTGGAATTAGAAATAAGACAATGAATTGGTCATTGTAATCGAGGCAGACCCTGAGGCTTCAACAGGGTTGCGGTGTAAACGAGAGGCTATCGAGAGTATGGCTACTAGACAAGATCTTGTGGGGCCTTGGAAGAGTGTAGTTGAAAGTAAAGTAAAGGCGGTGGACCTTGGAAGTTATGGTCAGAGTTGCGGGTTTATTGACTGATGTGTTTGGATAAATTTCGAGGACGAAATTTTTATGAGGAGGGGATAGTTGTAACGACCCAAATCCGCTATTAAGGCTTAAGGGCCTTGATTAGCGTGCCAGGAGGGCATGATGGGATTTATGTGTGATTTTAATGATTTAAATGCATGGTTATGATTTAAAGCATGTTATATGACCATTTGTTATCTGAGATGCATGACTATGTATGTTAGTATGCATGTAGGCCCGGATCGTGTTAGAAGGGTATAATTGTAATTTTGGCCATGTTGGGCATAACTGCATTGATATGTGATGATTGTTGAGACCACATTGTGATGTGGATGTATCTGTGAATTGTGACTCGAGGCGATCCCAGTGAGCAGGCTAGCGGAAAGTGTTGACAGGAATTTATACCCAGCTCGGGGCGAGCCTGGGGGTATGAACAGGAATTCAGAGAAATAGGTTGAGATTTATTTTGATGATGGGGGATAATTATTTGGTGATTTATCAGGTATTGGGAAGCAACGGGAAAATATTAGAGACACTTGAGGATTAGCGGGAATTGGGTGAATGACTAAAATGGCCCTACTTGAACAAAAGGATTTAGAATTTATAGGGAGGGCGTTTTGGTCATTTGGCTTTTGGAGATAAGTTTTTTTTAAAAGGCTTTATAGAGATAGGGAATGCTGAAAGAAAAAGAAAAGAAAGAAGAAGGAAAGAAAGAAAAGAGAGAAAACAGGGGGGGTTTTCTCAAGGAACGGTTTGTGCTTTCTTGCACCGTTCCTCTCCGTTTTTCTTGGGGAAAAGCTCGGTGGAGAGCTAGGATAGGCTGGGCATCAAGAATCTTAAGGTTATACTTGAAGATTTGGCAAGGATTAGCAAGAACACATCAATGTTTGAGGTAAGTTTTAGAGATTTTCGGTTTTAAGGGTTTTGATGGTTTGAGCTGTGTTTTGAGCTGGATTGATGGGAATCTCAGGGGATTTCTGGGCAAGCTTTGAGGGAGAGCAAGCTAAGGAGGCCTAGGGTTGAATCAAGGTTGAAATTTTCAGCAATGGTATGATCTCTAAGACTCTATCTTTGTGGTTTGCTTGAATTTCTGGTTTAGGGTTGTTCATGGTAGATTTTGAGATTTGGGATAAATGATCTTGGGATTTGAGGATTTGGGATGCTTGGGATGAATGGAGAGTGTTCATAATCTTGATTTTGAGTTTGGTAAAGATTTGGGGAAGTTTGGTTTGAGATTGGGTGAAAGAAATCGCAGAAATGCGATTTTGGGTTTTCTGGGCTGCAACTAGCGCTACAGCGCTAGTCAGTGGGCGCTGTAGCGCTAGTCCCTGTTTCTGGGGGGTGCATTCTGCTTGTAGCGCTACAGCGCCCTCTTTAGAGCGCTGTAGCGCTGCACTGTTCACAGAGGGGAATTTTTGAGTTTTGATGATGGATTTTGACCTAGGGTTCGGGGTTTGTTTCTGCCACTTTGTTTTGGGGATTTGGGACTTCCCGGGGGCTCGGGATTGGTCTCGAGGCTAGGTATTCGGACTTGGGGTTCGGTGTTGACTTTGACCTATGTTTGTGCCTAGGTGTGCGCTAAGGCTCGGGTGGGATCGTGCTCAAGGAGTCAGGTGATCTAAGCTATTGATTGGAAAGGTAAGAAAACTATAACACCCGTAGGATAGGGCGTGGCCCCACTGTGTGATTGTAGGGCATGGCCCCAGATTGTATTAGGTGCAAATGTTTAACCTTAAATGAATCATGATGTGTGTGAATGATTATTTCGAATGTACTATACGTGTGATTATGATGAAATGAACGGCAAGGGCCGAGTACGGCGTAGGCCGGGGCGGCCGTGGGCCGAAAGTAACACCTAGCACATGGGATGCTATAATCAGGGCGGGGCCCGGTGGATTCATGTGTTATGCTATAATCAGGGCGGGGCCCGGTGGATACATGTGTTTGCTTAGTCTAATGGTTGACTTGTTTATCTGTGGATTATCTGTTATGATAAAACTGTATACATTGCATATGTTATGTTCTGCATGAGTTTTCTTGCTGGGCTTCGGCTCACGGGTGCTCTGTGTTGCAGGTAAGGGCAATGACTGGGTCAACCAACCATGAGTACGGAGAGCGTGAAGCGACGTGTACATGTTTGGCCTGCCCGACTGCTTTGGTTGGGGGTTTATTTGAAAATGGCTGTAATAATCTATGATTTTGTAACTGATCAACTGTAAACTTATTTCAAGATGTAAATAGTTTCAAACCTTATTTTGGGATCCCAATTGTCTAATACTAGAAGTTTTTATTGAGTCAACGCATTTTCAAAGATTACAGCCTTAACTTTTAATCAGTCACACTTTTGTTCAAAACCTTGGTTAGCGAGTTCTTTGCACACTGTTTCGTCTTAAAAACTCACTTAGTAACGGCTCTAAGGATGTAGGGCGTTACAGAGGTGCTCCCACAGACTCTGACCATGTACTGGAGCCAACACCACTACGCCTGATACCACTCTCCTGAAAATGTACTTGTGTACAATCTGGTCCCCTGGCCCACAATGTATCAGGGGCCATTTGAGCCCACTATAAAGGAAACCCCACTTCAACATTGAAAGGGGTTGGAAAAAACACTGTAGCACCATACCACAAGAAATACAAGTTCTTTTCACCATTTTCGTTATGGAACTATTCTCTAAGTTTCTGTTTAGATTTTTAAAGTTTTTCATCGATAAACTCTATACTTTAATTTTTCTAACTTAACTTCATTGACGAGTTCTCACCGTCAATAGTTTTGCCCCGTCTGTGGGAAGAATAAGTATCAAGCCACTGTTCTTCCATCGATTCTGATAAGAAAAAGATGCCACAACATTCAAAACGTTTGAGAGAGTTGCGAGAGGTAGAGGTCCATCTCGACAGAGATCAGCTAAAAGCCTCTATGAAGGATCCTCCTCCACCCGCAAACGTGAAGTCCCCAAAGGAGCCTGAGGTTCACAGAGATGAAAGGTAAGCCTCATCCCCGGCGTCCCACCTGAGAAGGATCATCCAAGGCCAATGGCTGCCCCAGCAAGGGGTGGCGGTGAGTTCCTACCTCCAAGGCCGTCGCAGGTGCCAAACTCCGATCGGTAGGATCCAGGCCCATCGACGTGCAGGCCTGACAAGCACCCTCGGGTCCACTCCGTGAGCTCGAGTTCTAAGTCTTGATTCTATGAAGATAAGATACGGGAACTTCACCGTAAGAATCAGAGGCGAGAAACCACCCTGGAAAACATGCAAGAGGTGCTAAATGGCCTGTTGCAGGGGAGATCAAACGTAACACTCCCTAAGCGAAAAGAGAGAGGCCAAGAGGCGGTAGAAACCACCGTCCCAGTAGACGATGGAAGGACTCGAATCTCCACAAGTAACACCCCGCAGACGAAGCAGCATGAACATCCCGGACCACCGAAGTAGCCCAAGGGGCCAGAGCTGAAGACCAACGCTGCCCCTCGTAACGATGTCGAGGTCACCTCAAGGAGAACACCCTCAGATTTACGAGAGGTACTCAACAAAAAGAGGGCAGGTAAAAGGACCACGCCTCCTATGGCTCCCCCGGAAGGCAAAGGAAAGGGGGATCCTAACCCATCCACGTTGAGAGATTCCTTGAACAAGAGGAGACAAGACCTGGACACAGAAATGAGGAGCCTACGAAGAAAAATCATCACCGCCTCTGGAAGACAGGCATTTGAGGATGAGTTCTACCATGAGTCACCCTTCATCAAGGAGATCCAAGCCATCTTGCTTCCGACCAACTTCAAGGAGCCCCATATGACCCCATATGAAGGAAACACAGATCCTAAATATTATCTGGATGCATTTAACGACCTGATGAAGTTAAGGGGGATTAGTAGCGGGGCCAGATGCCATTGCTTCTCTATCACATTGAAAGGACCTGCATGCAAATGGTTTAAGAGACTTAGACCAGGGTCCATTAGATCTTGACAATAGTTTTTCGATGAATTTCTCCAGCAACACCACGCCGTGCGGGACTACACGATGACGGGCACCAGCCTCGCCAACGTGAAGCAAGGAGAAAATGAGAGTCTAAAGAGCTACATTCACAGGTTCAATATGGAGGCAGCCAAAGTAGGGAGTTTGACTCGTAGAGAGCTGAAAATGGCCATCACAGCCGGAGTATGCCTGGGAAGCAAGTTATCGGATAACATGCTCAAGAGTGAGGTCACAGACTTGGACGACTTCTACGAGCGAGCGGTGAAGTGTATTCGCATGGAAGATGGTCACGAAAGCCTCAAGGCCAGAAAAGGCCAGTTGCCACCAAAACCCTCAATCTGAGAAAGCCAAAGTGGTACAAAGAAGAAAAGGGTATATGAGGGAATGAGGGATGATCGACCCCGGAAGCATCAGCGCACTGATGAGCGCAGACAGGGCCCCTACACCTTTTATACTGACCTCACCCATGTGAGAGAGCATATTTTCATTACGAATGAAAACCAGGTCCCTTTCAGAAGGCCCCTGCGAATGAAAAAAGACCGGTCCAAAAGAGACCCCAGCAAATATTGCCAGTATCACAAAGATATCAGCTACACCACCGTAGAATGCAACCATTTGAAGGTTGAAATCGAGGAGCTTATCCGCAGGGGACATTTGGTCAGATATGTCTGCAAGGAGAACCAAAGACCGGAAGAAGGAGCATCTTCGCCATGGGCATGAGAAGTGGCTCCAGAAATACAAGGAGAGGTCAGGGCCATCTTTGGAGGGCCAGGATTCGGTGGCGATTCAAGGAAGGGACGAGATAAATATGCCAGAGAGGCCAGACGAAGTCCACCACCGTGCGTCTTAAGTCTAGAGCAATGACCCCTGAAGAGTTTTAAGTGTGAAAATGACTCAATAACCTTCACTGAGGAAGACGCCCAGGGTGTACATTTCCCCCATAATGACCCCCTAGTATTGACTGTCCAGCTTGCTAACATGAGGGTGCATCGGATCTTGGTGGATAACGAAAGCTCTGTGGACATCTTATATCGCCCAGCTCTGGAGAAGATGGGACTAAACATCCAACACCTAAAGCCTTGCAGTACCTCTTTGTATGGATTTACGGGAGATTCAATACAGCCCCTAGGGGTGATCGAGTTAGCCCTCACTAAGGGAGAATAGCCCAGACAAACCACTATAATGGAAAACTTTATTGTTGTAGATTGTGCCTCAGCCTTCAATGCGGTATTAGGGAGACCTTCCTTAAGAGAATTGAAGGCGATAACTCTGTATACCACTTAGCTATGAAATTCCCAACTCCCGGGGGGATACCATGCATGAAAAAAGAGCAGAAGGAAGCGAAGGAATGCTATAACACATCCCTCGGCACGGCCACAAAGTCATCAATGCCTATGGCAATGGTTGTGCATGAAGGCACGAACCCGCACGAAATAGATCCACAAGTCGCAGAAGAACCCAGAGCTGAACCAGTAGAGGAGTTGGAGGAAGTCACGGTCATGAATGAGCCGTTAAGAAAGTTGAAGGTAGGAAAAAACCTTGTGGGTAACGTGAAGGAGAAGTTAGTAGAATTCTTGAAAGCCAACTGATTGGTGGTGAATAATGCATATTTATTGATCTCAAATTTTAAATTAAATTAAATTTTAATTAATATTTTCATGAAATTAATGAAAAATATTTTTACAACTGAAAATATTTAGTTTGAATTTAATTTGGTTTATTTTGCAGGAATTATGTGCATTTTGATACAAATAAAAAGAAAGATTCAATTGTGAAAGAAAGAAATGAAAAAAAATGGCATTCTTGCAAGGGAAGAACCCAATTTAAGAAGAAATAACATCAAGCCCAGCCCAAGTTTCTACCATGCGGATCATATTGTGACTGAAGCTATTCAATATATATGAAATTCCAAGCTGCTCATCAACTCTTATTCCTATGCATGACTTGGTCTCTTCCCTTGTGATCAACATGTGGCAAGGTTGACCATCATTGTGCTTTGATTTGGAAAAGCAATATTCTTCCAGCCAACTTTCTAAATCAAATCCCATATTTTTAGTTTTAAGAATCAAATCCCATTGTTTTAGTGATTAGATTAAAAACTGTAGTTATTTGTATTGACTTTCACACATTTTTCGCTTCAGATTTATTTTCTCTTTATTGTTTTATAATTGTGTCCCCAAAACACTATAAAAAGGGACCTCTTGTACATATTTGGGTGTGTAATTTTTCATTGGCAAAAACTATAGTAAATTTTAGTCTTATTTTGTCTTTCTCTTCTCATATTTTCTCTTTAGATTATTGTGAGAATGACTAGCATTTTTGGCTAGTTTCCTAGATAAGGTAAAGGATGATCCTATATGCAAGGTAAAATTTATTTGTGTTTTGATTCACAAAATTCTTCAAGTTTATACATTTGAGTAATATATTTTTCTTCTATTTTTCTCTATCTCTATATCAATATATTTATCTATTTAGTATTATATAGAAATAGTCATGCTTTTTCTATGTGAATATAATTAGTACAAATATATTGATATTATAATTTTATGATTAGTCTTTTATTGCATTATTGCCAATAAGGTATATTGTCATTCTTAGATTTTTCATAAGATTATTTTCTATGTTCCTAAGGTGAGAATTGTTATTACTCGAATACATTTTATTATATATGTTCTTCATGTTTTATCTTCCGATTAAATTGTTGGGAAGTGAACGATTTAATTGTGTTATATGTGTGAATCAAAATCCAAATAAATGAGCCAAACATATAGGTGATTCTTGAAACCTTATCACTTTTGTTATTGAATTTTTCAACCAATTTTATTTTCGACATTTTCTCAAAAACCACCAACGATTTATTTACTTTTTGCGCTTAAAGTTCTACTAATCACTTTTTGATAAGATATCTCTCTGTGGACACGACCACCCATACTACACTACAACAGCCGCTTTGTGAAGACAAGTTTGGGCGTAATCAAATTTTGGCGCCGTTGCCGGGGAGATAAATATCAAAAGCTTAGTGGAATACATGCACAAGAGGTAAGTCATTTTAGTTTTATTATTTGCTTTCTTTGTAAGTGTATATAATATTAGTGTTACCACATTATTGTTAGCTATTAATTTTGTTTATTTTGAATTTGTATTATATTAATACGTTTTATTTATATATATTTTATATTAGGGATTTTTTTTTCTTCTCTTTCCTTTATGCGTTTTTTTTTTTTTTTTCAATTATAGCTCATTGTCATTAGTTTACATATAACTTGTAGTGTTTATTTTGATTTTGATTTTACACCCTTTTTTTTTTTTAGGAAAAAAAATTCGTTAGGATTAATTAGTGTTGAATATAGGACTAATTTGTTTTTTTTTTCCTTCTTACAGTATTAGTCTCATTATATATAAAAAAAAATTATTTAGTCATTAATTTTCTTTATATGTTATTTTTGTTTTTAGTATTAAATTTTGTTTAATTGATTGCTTCCAAATTATCATTCATTGTTAATATAATAACTATTTGTCATTTAATTATTTTGTTTCTAATTTTACTTTTTAGCTTTAAATTTATAGATTTTAAATTTTTAGATAATAACTTAGGTCTCATTATTTGTGTAACATTAGGTTTTAGATTAGCTTTAATTTAGGTTCTTCCTCTTTAACTCTTGTTTTTTTTAAAAAAAAAATAAATCATAAAATCCAAAAAAAATCATAAAATTTAGCATAAAACTTTTAGTATTGGGAACAATAATGTAATGCTACAAGTGGTAAAAATTGAGAGTATTCTGTCTAGAAAGATTGGCTTTTAAGGTTTGTGATAGAGTACCCTCTACACTTTCCTGGGAACTTGGTTCTGTCTAGGAAAGTGTGGGACGAAGCGGTACCTTGGCAACCTTCCCAATTGGCCTGGGAATATTTCTTGTGTATGCCCTTGTATTATTACATTTTTGAACTTGTTACTATTTAAAAAAAAAAAAAACAAGCTTGTTCTTTCAAAATAAGTAAATGATTTTACTTATTGGTCATTTGGTTGAAAAGGTTTGAATTGTGATTTTTCATACTCATCTAGTAACCTCGGGGAGTTCTGGTGAGGCATGTGAGATCATTTCAAATTGTCCAAATTTACCAAGGAACAAGTTTAACAAAAAACAAAAAAAAACAAAAACAAAAAAAGAAAAAAAAGAAAGAAAGAAAAAGGTCTCGTTTTTTAAAGTGGATGAATCGTCATAGAGATGAACTAGGGAGATTTGTTAGGAGACCCGACACCCCTAGTGACAATTCTTCTGATACATCCAACATTTCCTCTCCCACCTCAACAATTGCTCATAATCCTTTCGCAATGGCTCATCATGAGGAAATTCAGCAGAGAAGTCTGAATGACTATCTCCATCCTACTCGTACTCCTACCCCTTCTTGTATCATCTTTCCACCTAATATGCCCAACTTTGAATTTAAACCTGGCATGATTCAACTCTTGCCAAATTTCCATGGTTTAGAAAATGAAAATCCTTATGTGCATATTAGGGAATTTGAGGAGGTGGTAGCCACTTTCTATAACCAAGCTAATATCACGGATACTGTGCGATTGAAGTTTTTTCCCTTCTCTTTGAAGGATAAGGCTAAAAGCTGGTTATACTCTCTGAGAGCAAGGTCTATTGGAACATGGGATGAAATGACATCGTCGTTCTTCCACAAATACTTCCCTAATCACAAGACCAATGGCTTAAAAAGACAGATTTCTACTTTTTCCCAAAAAGACAATGAAACTCTCTATCAAGTCTGGAAAAGGTTTAAGGAACTGTTAACTCTTTGTCCCCACCATGGCTATGAAAAATGGTGCCTAGTCAGCTATTTCTACGAAGGCCTCACTATTCGTGAACGCCAGTTTGTAGAAATGATGTGCAATGGTGAATTCCTTCAAAAAGATTGTGAAGAAGCTTTGGAATATCTCAATGAGCTTGCAGAAAAATCTCACACTTGGACTGGTCCAAGTGCTACTGAAAGCACTAACCGAAATCGACCAGCAGGAATTTACCAATTGAGGGAGGAGGATAGCCTTAAAGCCCAAGTTGAGTCCTTAACAAAGCAACTTGAGACATTTAAGACAAAAGGTGGGCAAGGACTTCATATGATTGCCCGAGCAGAAACACATGAGCCATGTTTTGTGTGTGGAGGAACGGATCATTTAGCTAAGGACTGCTTAGCTTTTTGTGAAATGAGGGGGGTTTATGAAGAGCAATGCAATGCCTTAGGGGCCTATAATAAGCCATTCTCTCATACGTACAACCTTGGTTGGAGAAACCACCCAAATTTCAGCTGGAGAGATCCTAACCAAGCACAATCTTCTGGAGGGCAATGGAGAAATGAGCACCAGTCTCAACCATCAAAAACTCAACCTACTCCTCAATACAATGCTCCTCCTCAAAGGAGTTCTCTTGAGAACACCCTTCATTCATTCATGGAGGAGCAAGCCAAAATAAATCGTCAAATGATGGAAGAAATCAAGGACATGAAAAGGCAATTTTCAAAACTGACTGGATCCTTGGTTAATTCTGAAAGAGGCAAACTTCCTTCTCAGCCTCAATTCAATACACAAGGGCAACATATGGCTCAAACCTCCAACTCTAATGATCAAAATGTTAAGGAGGCTAATGCCATCACAACTAGAAGTGGTAAAGCTTTGGAAGATCCACCAATACCAAATACTACTTCAAAATTTCCAAATGTTGTCTCTGAAAGTGTGCCATCCAATGCTTCTGCAAAAGTTCCATTTCCCCAGGCTCTAAGACCTGCTGGGAAAATTCCTGAAAATCGAGGAGAAATCCTTGAGCACTTGACACAAGTGAAGATAAATCTTCCTTTGCTTCACATCATCAAACAAGTGCCAGCCTATGCTAAAATCATCAAAGATCTTTGCACTGTAAAAAGGAAGCATCATGTCAAGAAGACTGCTTTCTTGACTGAGCAAGTTAGTGCGGTAATTGAACAAAAGACACCGCCAAAATACAAAGATCCTGGTTGTCCCACCATTTCCTGTCAAATTGGGACTCATGAATTCAGCCAAGCCTTGCTAGACTTAGGAGCGAGTGTCAATCTCATGCCTTATTCTGTCTACTCGCAACTTGGTCTTGGTGAAATCAAGCCTACTTCTGTAGTCTTACAGCTGGCTGATCGTTCTATTAAGAAGCCTCGGGGTATTGTTGAGGATGTTCTTGTTCAAGTTGACAAATTCTATTACCCCGTTGACTTTCTCATTCTGGATACTCAATCTGTGGTTAACATGGAGTCAAAAATCCCTATCATACTTGGAAGACCTTTCCTTGCTACAGCTAATGCCCTTATTAACTGTAGGAATGGTCTCATGAAAATATCTTTTGGGAATATGACTCTCGAGGTCAATATTTTTCATGTTGCAAAGCAACCACATGATGATGATGAGTGTTATCAGACATTTCTGATTGACACGCTCATTCCTGAAGAGATTCAATTGCAAAGAAATTCTGATGATCTTGATGAACTCCTCTCTTTTTCTGAAAGTTCGGGTTTTGATGAGTCGATTAATGAAATTTCTTGTTACAAAGAATCAGAAAACGGAAGAACAAAGTTTTGGCAACCTCGCTTTGAAGAGCTACCTAGTGAAAGGGAAAAGCCAAAACCTTCTGCTGAAGAGGTTCCTATTATTAAGTTAGCCCAACTACCTGAGGGTGTAAAACATGTCTTCTTGGGAGATGGTGATACCTTTCCTGTTATCATTTCGTCCAAACTTGATCCTTCACAAGAAATTAAGCTAATTAAGGTACTCCAAAAGCTTAAATCTGCATTAGGTTGGACGATTGCTGATATTAAAGGCATTAGCCCTTTAATTTGCTCCCATCGGATCAATCTGGAGGATGGGGAAATCCCTCGAAGAGATCCTCAAAGAAGACTGAACCCCACAATGAAAGAAGTTGTGAAAAATGAAGTGCTGAAACTTCTGGATGCTGACATCATTTATCCAGTGGCTGATAGCAAATGGGTTAGTCCAACTCAGGTAGTGCCTAAAAAGTCGGGTGTAACTGTTGTTGAAAATGAGAAAGGGGCCCTTGTCCCCACAAGAACTGTGACGGGTTGGCGCATGTGCATTGACTATCGAAAATTGAATTCTACCACCCGCAAAGATCATTTCCCACTCCCATTCATCGACCAAATCCTTGAACGTGTGGCTGGTCATCCTTTTTATTGCTTTCTTGATGGCTATTCAGGCTATTATCAAATTGAGATTGCAATGGAGGATCAAGATAAGACCACTTTCACATGTCCTTTTGGTACTTATGCTTTTCGACGTATGCCATTTGGACTGTGTAATGCACCAGCCACCTTCCAAAGGTGCATGATGAGCATTTTCAGTGACATGGTTGAAAAATGTATGGAAGTATTCATGGATGATTTAACAGTCTTTGGAAACTCTTTTGACGCATGCCTTCTTAGTTTAGAAGCTGTTTTGACACGATGTATTGAGAAAGGTCTTGTGCTCAATTGGGAAAAATGCCATTTCATGGTATCTTCAGGCATAGTCTTGGGACACATTGTCTCAGAAAGAGGAATTGAGGTTGATCAATCTAAGATTGATCTCATTTCTAATTTGCCCACTCCAAAAACCGTCAAAGATGTGAGATCTTTTCTTGGGCATGCTGGTTTTTATAGGAGGTTTATTCAAAACTTTTCAGCGATTTCTCGTCCGCTATGTAACCTCTTAGCCAAAGATGCTACTTTTGAGTGGACGCCTAAGTGTGAGGATGCCTTTCGAACACTTGTTGCAAAATTGACCTCCGCCCCTATTATGTAGTCACCTGATTGGGATTTACCTTCTGAAATCATGTGTGACGCAAGCAATTTTGCTGTAGGAGCTGTTTTGGGACAACGAAGGGAGGGGAAACCTTTTGTTGTCTACTATGCAAGTCGAACTCTTAATAGTGCTCAAATGAGCTATTCCACTACTGAAAAAGAGTTGCTTGCCGTTGTCTTTGCTCTTGACAAATTCCGAGCATACTTGATTGGCTCACCTATTACAATCTTTACAGATCATTCTGCCCTTAAATATCTCCTTTCCAAAAAGGATGCTAAGGCGCGCTTAATACGGTGGATCCTTTTATTGCAAGAATTTGACATCACCATCAAAGACAAGAAATGTGTTGAAAATGTCGTGGCAGATCACTTATCCCTACTTGAATTCAGTGATTCCGCTGATGGTCCACCTATTCGTGATGATTTCCCCGATGAACAATTGCTTGCTATTACTAAGTTACCATGGTATGCACATATTGTTAACTACTTAGTAACAGGTGAACTTCCTTCTGAATGGAGTTCACAAGACAGATGCAAGTTTCTGGTCGAGGTGCGCAATTTCTATTGGGATGATCCATACTTGTTCAAGTATTGCCCTGACCAGATCATGCCGAGATGCATCCCTGATGATGAGGTGTCTAGTTTTTTGAACTTTTGTCATAATGATGCTTGTGGTGGTCACTTCTCTGTGAAGAAAACTGCTGCAAAAATCTTACAGTGTGGTCTTTATTGGCCCACTTTGTTCAAAGACACCAATGAATTCTATCGTTCATATGTGAGGTGCCAGAAGTTAGGTTCTTTGTCCCGTCGTCATATGATGCCTTTGAACCCAATTCTTGTGATTGAGATATTTGATTATTGGGGGATAGATTTCATGGGACCATTTCCATCTTCTTCTGGTTACATTTACATTCTCCTTGCCGTGGATTATGTTTCCAAATGGGTCGAGGCTGTACCCTGTCGAACCAACGATAATGCAACAGTTACCAAGTTCTTGAAAGAGAATATTTTGTCAAGGTTCGGTATGCCTCGTGCCATCATTAGTGATCAAGGCACTCATTTTTGCAATAAATCTTTTGAGGCTCTCATGCGCAAATATGGTGTACTTCATAAGGTTGCTAATTCCTATCATCCGCAAACCAATGGGCAAGCAGAGTTAGCCAATAGGGAGATAAAACAAATTCTGGAAAAAACGGTAAATCCCGACCGAAAAGATTGGTCTTCTCGTCTTCTTGACGCACTCTGGGCATACCGTACTGCTTTCAAATCCCCTCTTGGGATGTCTCCCAATTGGCTTGTTTATGGGAAAGCCTGTCATTTGCCTGTTGAACTTGAGCATAAGGCATATTGGGCTGTCAAAGCCTTTAATTTTGATCTATGTGCTGCAAGTATTAATCGCAAACTCCAACTGTCTGAAATTGAGGAGTTGAGAAATGAGGCATATGATAATTCCAGGATCTACAAGGCAAAAGTGAAAGTTGCTCATGATAAACAGATCCTGCGAAAGCATTTTGAGGTGAATCAAAAGGTGCATCTTTATGATTCTCGGTTGCATTTCCACCCAGGTAAGTTGAGATCGCGGTGGACTGGCCCATTTGTGGTGAAACAAGTTTTTCCCAATGGTTCTGTTGAAGTTGAGGACCCAACTGATGGGAGAATTTTCAGAGTCAATGGCCAGAGATTGAAGCATTACATCGAGAGTGTGAGTCATGTTGAAGAGGTCCTTCTTGAGGACCCTGTTTATACACTCTGAGTTGTTTATTTCTTTTACATGTTTTATTTTATTTTATTTTTCTGCTTTTCTATTAGTTTTGTGTGTTTTCGTTTTTTTGTTTGTTTTTGGTTTGTTTTGTTGCTATCAGGTTGTTTCAATTATCGCCCCGTGGATATTGTCATCTTCCAGGTGTTCTCTTTCCCTATCTTTTTCATTGCATATTTGTTTTGACATTGAGGACACTGTTTGATTTTCGGTTGGGGGTGGTGAGCTCTGGTGAGCTTTCATTTGGAGAATTACATTGTTGTGTTGAATTTGTAAGTCAAATTTTCTCAAAATTTTCTAAGCATGATTGAAATATTTTGTTTAAGTTGGTTTTTGCTATGTGTTAGCTATTAAGGAGTGATTTCCAGAGTTCTTTAATGCACTTTCCAAACATGTGGTAAGATGGTTGTTAACACAAATAGTTGAGAAAATTTTCAAGCTTAAAGTTTTCCATTTTTTTGGTGAGTTGTGAGAGTTGAGAAAACGACTTTTTGAACTTTTATTGATCATTTGAGTTGGTCAAATCAGATTTCTGGAATTTAAACACATGACATGTACTGGAGGGATAATTTCATGTTTAAAAGAGCCTTTGTTGTAATGTTATTTTCATGTTTCTTTTTGTTCATGTATTTAGGTGTTGCCTCTTGTCAAAAAAATTCAAAAAAAAAAAAAGAAAAAAAAAATTCAAAAAAGAAAAGAAAAGAAAAGAAAAAAATAATAGAACAAGAGCAACATTTTGTTATTGTGTTTTCTTTTTATTTTATTGTCAAAAAAAAAAATTGTTCCATATAAAAAAAAATGAATGAAAGAAACATCACTTCATATGTTTCTTAAAAAAAAAAGTGTTCTTTTCTATATTTATAATTTTCTTTTGGTTGGCTCTTTATTCTTCGAGTTTCTTGTGTAAATCCCAAAGGTTGTTTGTCATTTGAATTCTAATTATTTGATTTGTCTATCTTGTGATCAATATTTGTTCAAATTGTTTGTCCTAAAAAGTTGTCTTCTCTCATTTGAGCGTTAATTGTTACAATTCCAACTCCAAGAGTGTCATCTCTCCCATAAAAAAAAAAATACTTTCAATGCCTGTGACGAATTTGGAGTTGAGTCCTTTATGCTTTCGAGGTTTTTCGATACTATTTGTGTTATGGTTTGTGGTAAGAAATGGATATGATTTGGTGCACACACACACACAACTCTGGGGTTACAACTGAGTAGTTTGCATAGCAATTTCTGATTTCTTGATGATATTTTTTTTTAATGCTTGGCTAGTTTTGATTGGTTTGACTTGATTATTCAGCTTGATAATTTTCTTCTCCGCTTGAATTGCTAGGGACTAGCAATAAGCTGGTTGGGGGTTGTGATTGGTGGTGAATAATGCATATTTATTGATCTCAAATGTTAAATTAAATTAAATTTTAATTAATATTTTCATGAAATTAATGAAAAATATTTTTACAACTGAAAATATTTAGTTTGAATTTAATTTGGTTTATTTTGCAGGAATTATGTGCATTTTGATACAAATAAAAAGAAAGATTCAATTGTGAAAGAAAGAAATGAAAAAAATTGGCATTCTTGCAAGGGAAGAACCCAATTTAAGAAGAAATAACATCAAGCCCAGCCCAAGTTTCTACCATGTGGATCATATTGTGACTGAAGCTATTCAATATATATGAAATTCCAAGCTTCTCATCAACTCTTATTCCTATGCATGACTTGGTCTCTTCCCTTGTGATCAACATGTGGCAAGGTTGACCATCATTGTGCTTTGATTTGGAAAAGCAATATTCTTCCAGCCAACTTTCTAAATCAAATCCCATTTTTTTAGTTTTAAGAATCAAATCCCATTGTTTTAGTGATTAGATTAAAAGCTGTAGTTATTTGTATTGACTTTCACACATTTTTCGCTTCAGATTTATTTTCTCTTTATTGTGTTATAATTGTGTCCCCAAAACACTATAAAAAGGGACCTCTTGTACATATTTGGGTGTGTAATTTTTCATTGGCAAAAACTATAGTAAATTTTAGTCTTATTTTGTCTTTCTCTTCTCATATTTTCTCTTTAGATTATTGTGAGAATGACTAGCATTTTTGGCTAGTTTCCTAGATAAGGTAAAGGATGATCCTATATGCAAGGTAAAATTTATTTGTGTTTTGATTCACAAAATTCTTCAAGTTTATACATTTGAGTAATATATTTTTCTTCTATTTTTCTCTATCTCTATATCAATATATTTATCTATTTAGTATTATATAGAAATAGTCATGTTTTTTCTATGTGAATATAATTAGTACAAATATATTGATATTATAATTTTATGATTAGTCTTTTATTGCATTATTGCCAATAAGGTATATTGTCATTCTTAGATTTTTCATAAGATTATTTTCTATGTTCCTAAGGTGAGAATTGTTATTATTCGAATACATTTTATTATATATGTTCTTCATGTTTTATCTTTCGATTAAATTGTTGGGAAGTGAACGATTTAATTGTGTTATATGTGTGAATCAAAATCCAAATAAATGAGCCAAACATATAGGTGATTCTTGAAACCTTATCACTTTTGTTATTGAATTTTTCAACCAATTTTATTTTCGACATTTTCTCAAAAACCACCAACGATTTATTTACTTTTTGCGCTTAAAGTTCTACTAATCACTTTTTGATAAGATATCTCTCTGTGGACACGACTGCCCATACTACACTACAACAGCCGCTTTGTGAAGACGAGTTCTAGTAGAATTCTTGAAAGCCAACCTCGACATATTCTCCTGGAGTCACGAGGATATGGTAGGAATAGACCCATCGGTCATCTGCCACCACCTGAACATCGACTCAAAAGCAAGGCCTGTGAGGCAGAAAAGGAGAGCGCTGGACCTAAAAAGATACGCGACCCTAAATGAGGAGGTTGACAAGTTGAAGGCAAATGGGTTCATCCGAGAGGCATTTTACCCACTATGGGTATCAAACCCAATGCTAGTCCAGAAGCCCAACAGAAAATGGAGGACTTGTGTGGACTTTACTAGCCTCAATAAGGCCAGCCCTAAGGACAACTTCCCGCTTCCCAGGATAGACCAGTTAGTAGACGCCACAGCGGGACACGAACTACTTAGCTTCATGGATGCATTTTCCAGGTACAACCAAATACCCATGAACCTGGCTGATGAAGAACACACTTCGTTCATAACAGACAAGGGGATGTATTGCTATAAAGTGATGCCCTTTCCGCAGGTGCTACTTATCAAAGGCTGGTAAACAAAATGTTTGCAAATCAGATAGGAAGGAACATGGAAGTATATGTGGACGTAATGTTGGTAAAGTCAAAGAAGGTGGGAGTGCTCACCAACAATCTCATGGAAATGTTCGACAACCTTTGAAAGTTTAGAATGAAGCTGAATCCACTCAAATGCACCTTCGGAGTTTCGTTAGGAAAGTTCCTGGGTTTTATGGTGAATTCCCGAGGTATCGAGGCTAATCCAGAAAAAATCAAGGCCTTGCTGGAAATGAACCCACCACGAAGCAAAAAGGAGGTGCAGTGCTTAACGGGGAGAGTAGCAGCCCTCAATAGGTTCATCTCCAGGTCTACTGACAAATGCCTCCCTTTCTTCAACATCCTAAATGGGAACAAAAAGTTTGCTTGGGATGATGAATGCCAGGATGCCTTCACCAAGATAAAGGAACACCTTGGAAAACCACCGCTTTTGGCCAAACCAGAAAAAGGGGAAAAGTTGTATTTGTATCTAGCTGTGTCAGAGCATGCCATAAGTGCCACCTTGGTCAAGGGGGAAAAGAAGCACTAGCAGCCCGTGTACTATGTGAGCAAATGGTTAATAGATGGAGAAGCTCGGTGCCCAAAAATAGAGAAGTTAGCATATTCCTTGATATTGGCTTCTCGAAAGTTGAGGCCCTATTTTCATGCTCATGCTATTGAGGTGCTCACAAACACCCCCTGTGTTAAGTCTTGCACAAGCCAGAGACTTCGGGAAGGCTTTTAAAATGGTCAATTGAATTGAGTCAGTTCGACATCACTTACACCCCAAGGACCTCAATCAACAGGCAGGTACTTGCAGATTTTATAGTCGAGTTTGCATACCGACCCCATGAGGAGGCAGAAATAGAAGAGAATGAACCGACACATGAAGAGGAAAAGCACCCTGAAGAATGGAGCCTCCATGTAGACGGGGCGTCTAACGAAGGAAGAGTCGGCGCTGGCATAGTGATGACGGCACCTTAAAGGCACAAGATGTATTGTGCCTTGAGATTTGGATTCGAAGCTTCCAATAATGAGGCAGAATATGAGGCACTGTTGGCCGGGCTGCGGCTAGCTAAGGAGTTAAAGGTAATCCACTTGCATGTCTTTAGCTACTCACAACTGGTAGTGTTTCAGGTGAAGGGTGAATACCAAGCTAGAGGTCCAAAAATGGCAGCATATCTAGCCAAGGTGAAGGGGCATTTGGATTAGTTCGAAAAATACACCATAGAACAGATCCTAAGGGAGCAGAACACCAACAACGATGCACTCACGAAACTTGCCTACACACGAGACGAAGACACGCTTGAGTCCATACTGGTCGAATACCTCCCCAAGCCAAGCATAGCAGAAGAAAGAATCAATATGGTCAATAACACTGAGGAGCCATGGTTTGCACCCATCGTAAGGTACTTAAATGATGGGACCTTGCCTTTGGACAAAAGAGATGCCCGTAAACTGACTTACAAAGCTGCTCAGTACACCCTAGTAGATGGAACCTTATATAAGAGAGGCTTCTCTACCTCGCTCCTGCGATGCGTAGACAAGGAAGAGGCTTTAAATTTTTTGCAAGAGATACACGAAGGGGAATGTGGAAATCATGTTGGGGGGCAGTCCACGGCGAAAAAGGCCATCCACCAAGGGTATTATTGGCCAACCATGGAGAAGGATGCGAGCTACTTTGTGAGAAGGTGTGACAAGTTTTAGAGACACACGAATTACCCCCAACAGTCACCAAATGAGCTGGTGAACATGACCAGTCTGTGGCCCTTCGTTGTGTGGACATTTGACTTGATTGGAGCACTGCCAACAGGAAGAGAAGGAGCTAAATATGCAATGGTAGCAGTCGACTATTTCACTAAGGAGGTGGAAGCGGAGCCTTTAGTCAACATAACAGCTAACAAAATCACCACCTTTGTCAACAAGTATATTGTCTGCAGATTTGGAGTACCTTACAAGATTATCTCCGACAATGGAACGCAGTTTGAAGGAGGAATATTTGAGGAATACTGCAAGGAAAAAGGAATCAAGAGGATTTTCTCCGCAGTAGTACACCCACAAGCCAATGGGCAAGTAGAGGCCATCAACAAGATCCTGAAAAGGAACTTGAAAACAAAGTTGGAAAAGTTGAAAGGGGTCTGGGTCGAGGAACTCCCCAATGTACTCTGGGCCTATAGGACCACCCCTCGTTCCACCATTGGGGAGATACCTTTCGCCTTGGCCTACAGCTGTGAGGCTGTCCTTCTAATAGAAATGAATATTAACTCCATCTGCATGCAAGCATATGATGACCAGGCTAATATCACAGGATTGGTCGGGAACTTGGACCTGTTGGAAGCCAAGAGGGAAAGGGCACAACTGAGGTTTGCCACATATCAGCAATGAGCAGCGAGGTACTACAACTCAAGGGTACGAGAGAGAATGTTCAAGGTTATAGACTTGGTACTGAGGAATGTACTCCCAAACATGCGAGACCCGGGGGTGTGGGTACTAGGGGCGAACTAGGAAGGACCCTACCAAGTCGCTCAATGCATACCACCAAATACCTACAAATTGGCTCGCATGGATAACACCTATACCTCGGGCATGGAATGCAGAACACCTCAAGAAATACTACCAGTGAGACTTCTGTACCCAATGCAAGGAAGACCTATGTTTAGTTTGTTCCTTGTTATGTTAACTTAGTGAGTAAGAATCAAAGAGGCTACCTAGGTAACCTCCCAATTAGATGTAGCCCTTTCATGTATGTCATTGTAACCCGCATGCTACGAATGAAACTGTTCGCAACTTCACGTGTTATTCTTCTTCTCTATAGCATCCACCAAAGTGCCTGCTCAAATAAATTTTACCAAGCACTTGGGGGGGTAAGACAAGAGGAAAAATATACAACAAAGAAAAGGACCCCTGATATCAAAAGGATCCTAAAATGACCCCTCATATCAGAGGGAACCTAAAAAGGACCCCCTATCAGGAGGATCCTAAAAGGACCCCTTATATCAGAGGGAACCTAAAAAGGACCCCCTATCAAGAGGATCCTAAAAGGACCCCATATATCAGGACCCTAAACGAGGCCCTTATATATCAGGATCCTAAAAGGACCCCCTATCAGGAGGATCCTAAAAGGACCCCTGATATCAAAAGGATCCTAAAAGGAACCCTCATATCAGAGGGAACCTAAAAAGGACCCCCTATCAAGAGGATCCTAAAAGGACCCCTTATATCAGGACCCTAACGAGGCCCTTATGTATCAGGATCATAAAAGGACCCCCTATCAGGAGGATCCTAAAAGGACCCCTGATATCAAAAGGATCCTAAAATGACCCCTCATATCAGAGGGAACCTAAAAAGGACCCCCTATCAGGAGGATCCTAGAAGGACCCCTTATATCAGACAGAACCTAAAAAGGACCCCATATCAGGGGATCCTAAAAGGACCCCATATATCAGGACCCTAAACGAGGCCCTCATATATATATATATAACAAATGTGATGAAGCGTTATAAACAGGAAGAAGGCCTTGCAAGGCATCACTTGAGTTCACAAGGATTAGCTACCCTTGTGAACATCAAGGAGACCAAAAGGTCCTACAAGAAAAGCCTCCAAATAAAGACAGATGCTCCCACGAGAGGAAAGGCCTCATGAAGAGCACCCACCAATAAGCCTAGAGCGGCCACCAAGTCGTCTAGCTAAAAAGGGTCCTAAAAGAGACCCTTGCAAAAATAGTACTATGAATAATGACGAGAATGACGCTTCTCGCAAGAAATAATAAGCGCGCACAAAAATATATAAAAGGATAACTAGAACCCATAGAGGCACCATAGAGGGACCTATTGAACCCCTTCGCATGGGCTCCAAAGGACCTCAAGCCTGATAAATAAAAAAGAGAACTTATCCAAAAGGACCTTGAACATAGAGGAATAAGGATGAATGATCACATATGTATATATAAAAAAAGAGTTTTGATAACATAACAAGACTCGGAGAAATTACAAGCAAAATAGGGCTCGAACGAGCATACATCCACATTGGACTAACTGGCAAACATCGCAAAATGATAATCTCAAGGCCTCCTGCCATGGGCGTTCCACTCAGCCGCCCGGGCAACGGCGTGCTCGCCAAAGGAGGAGAAATCGAAGTTAGGATTCTGCCTCCATATTTCATAAAGGGCGCGCTCTATGGATCTATACTCAATAGCTGCCTTTTCTGCCTCTTAGGAAGCGACCCTCCCCTACAATGCTGCGATAGTAGCCTTGGGACCCTCAAGTTCGGTCTCTAAGCTAGTGACCCTTTCCTGCAGCATCGTGGACTTCGTAATCGCCCTCTTCTTCTTTTTTGATGAGGATGAGGCCTTCACCAGGTCCTTCTCTAGCTTAATCCTGGCTTCAGCAAGTTCCCTCTCGAGCCCCTGGACCTGGACTGTAAGACGGTCCCTCTCAGCATTCAACGTGGAGAGGTCTTGAGCTGAGTCGGCAAATCGCTGAGCCACTGTATAGGTCTACACAAGAAAAATAACAATAACAAATGATAAGCAAAAACAAAAAAAGAAAGAGAGAGAAAAGGGATAAGGCCGACATAAGATGCATGAACTCACCCAAGCGGCAGAACGCGCAAGAGTCTCCCTAAGCTCCGACATAGAAAAACTCCCAAGACCACTCCAATCAGCCTTAGGAAAGTCTGTAGCGATCTGGACATACCGTCGCCCATAAGAGGCCACCATGCGGCCCACCCAGGGCGCCCCTTCTGAGCCAAGGGCGCTTGGCTGAGTAAGGACAGATGACCTGCTCGCCAAAGGAGGAGGGGGCGCAGGAAGATCAGAAAAATGGGCCCCCGAGGGACCAGGAGGGGGTGCAGGAAGATCGGAAAAATGAGCCCGTGATGGACCAAGTGGGGGCGCAGGAAGATCGAAAAAATGACCCATCGATGGACCAGGGTCAAGGGAAGCCTGAGGAAAAGCATCAAAGTCATCAGAATAAGGATAGACGAAACCCCTCGCCATGACCTGTTGATCCTGGGAGTGGGAGGCCATGTCACGGTTCGTAGGGGCTTAAAGTAGGGCACCCCCTGGGAGACGAAGATGGTTGGTGGGGTTGCCCATGTCCAAGGGAGACCCCCTCTGGCACACACTCAGCCTCATCCCTGTCCGAATGATGTTCAGCTGAAGTAGCCTTCTTCTTCTTTGATCTAGGAATACTCCACAACAACCCGGGATCTGAAACCGGGGATAGCTTGTGAAAGTTGAGTTTTTCCATGGTGAAGAGGTGTGCAACCATTTTCTCAGCAGGGTTAGCCTCGAGAAATTTATCCACTGCATTCACCTCCGACCCGACAACTCCAGGTGTGGCAAAATGTTCTGCACAATCAACACAGTTGCCTACACAAACATAAGTTCTAAAATAGTAAGTTTCAAAAAGAAAAAAAAGGGGCTTGAAGTAATTACTAAGGGCTGAGCGAAACTGGTTCCAAAGAAAAAGTCCTGGTTCCAAGACCCTGTGTTGGATACAAAGCCCTCTATCAAGGAGACCGAAGTATTGGATTTTTGCAGGAAATAAAAGCTCTTGGACTTAGGAGAGGGCATGCGATTTTACATGAAATGCACCTCTTGGGCAGTAGGAGCACGCTCGAAACGATCCATATATGAGATGAAGAGGCAACTCAAGGTCAGCCAACTGTTGGGCGCCAGCAGGAGTGGAGCTAGGTCAAAATGATTGAGAAACGTGATGAAAAACGGGTGTAATGGGATTGTACCACCCACTTTCAAGATATGCTCGCTCATAGCCACGTAACCCGGATTTGGGCAGTTAACCCGGCACTTGTTCGAAGGAACGTATAATGTGTATTCTGGGGGAACACGGTAGTTCTCCATTATTTCCAACAATTTATTTTTGGACACATGGGACAGTAGAGTGGATGCCAACAGGGGGCCAGTGTCCTAATCATCAGCAGTCACCTGTCGTCGCCCTCTCTTCGGCTTATCTGCAAAACCAAAAGAAAAAGGTGAGGTGGAAACAGGGCACTTTACCCTCCATTTTTTCTTCCTAGCAAGGGTCTTCCACCGAGACACCAGGTGTGAAAGCGCTAAGCTAGGGTAGATCGAGAATAAGGGTTGAGGAGAAGACGGGATGGCCCCATGACAGTCATTAGGGTAAAATGGGTTAGGAGGCTCAGGCGAGAGATTTCCCTCCATAAACTCCAACTCCATATACAAATCAAAAAGAGTCACCCTAAGGTTCGCTACATGGTCGTTAAGGTCAAGTGGGAAAGGTACTCTGTCTCCCCTCAACACCGAGTCTATTTCACTCTCTACCACCCAAATCTTATGCCTAAGTTCAGCCATATGCTCAAGATGATGAATGTGGGCCTACCTTAAGGTGTTGTAGTCATGGTGAGGATTGTCCTCAGGGGACTCCGAGTTTGGAGGAGCATCGAATGAACCTTCACATGCCATGAGACCTCATCCCGAAAGCAAAAAAGGGTTCATGTATAAATGAGAGGATTGCTACAAAACACAAAGGATGGGCTCAAAACCTCTAGGCACAAGCGCTTTAAATAACCAACTACGAAGTATGAATGAGGGCATGCAACTGGGTTAGTTCACGACAAGCTCAGGCCAAAGTACCCCATCCCGAGTGGTGCTAATTTGGACCCAATAAACATAAGGGTGAAAGAAAATATACCTCAAGCAGGTAAAATGGGGCGCTGTCGTGGTCAAAAGGAGGTTAAGGGCCGAAAGCACCGTCGCGATCGAAGAGAAGCAAATGGTCGAAAGTACGCGTCTGCGAAAACAAAGGAAAAGGGTGTTTTATTCCTCAAATACATGCATGGATATAGACATACAACAAATGAACTCAAATATATATAAAAAAAAAAGGAAAGAGAAGGGAAAAGATAACAAAAATGAGGTTGTGGGGGATTGAACCCCTCACCACTTGAAAGGAGCAAGGATCCCAAAACCACTAAGCTAAAGAGGTAAGGTGTAAATAATAGGCTAGGCATGAAGGCCTATTTATAAGAATCAAAGAGGAGAGTCTACCAGAGAACCTAATGGTCCTCTCCTAGACTGGGGGGCAAGTGTGGATGCTCAAAATTCCACATTTGTGACAGGTCCAAAACATGCACATTTTGGTCTCTGTCGCGGAAAAGGCTCGCGCAGTTGGGCACACCTCGCCCAGGCCAGCGCCTTGCATGCCCATGGAATCCCAGACGGCCTTGCCTTGCCTCGATCGTGTCACCAGGGCCTTGCGAGGGATGGTTTCACCTCGCCTTGGCCGTCCCACCAGGGCCTCCTGAGGGATGGCCTCGCCTCGCCTCGGTCGTGCAATTATCTTGCACCCACCTCCTCTCAGCGCACCCAGCGAGAGCCTCATGAGACCATTGTCTCGTGCCCGTCTTTCCTCGGTGCACCTAGCAAGGGCCTCGCGAGACCATTGTCTCGCACCCGTCACCCCTCAGTGCACCCAGCGATGGCCTCGTGAGACCATTGAATCGCGCCCGTCTCCGCTCGGCGCACCCAGCAAGGGCCTCGCAAGACCATTGTCTCGCACTTGTGTCCCCTCGGCGCACCCAGCGAGGGCCTCACGAGACCATTGTCTCGCTCCAATCTCCCCTCGGTGCACCCAGCGAGGGCCTCGCGAGGCCATTGTCTCGCACCCGTCTCCCCTCGGCGTACCCAGGGAGGGCCTCACATCTCGCGCACATCATACAGCGCCCATGTCTCGCGCCCAAGAGGTACACGTCTTGCGCGCCAATAGGTGCCTGGCTAGGGGAAGCATCTCACGCACTAACAGGCACCTCGCTAGGGGTGGGTTCTCACGCACTAACAGGCGCCCAGCTAGGGGTGGCATCTCACGCCCCAACAGACGCCTCGCTAGGGGTGGCATCTCGCACGCATGGAAGCGTCTCGCGAGACAAGCCCACTTCACTTGGTCATGCCTACTCCACTACTGTGTTCATGGATTGTCACATGAGCCTCATGCCACAAGCGAGGCATCATTCTCTTAACTTTAAGTTAAGAAAACTTTACCAAACTTGATAAAGCACAATAACTTGTTTAAGACAAGTTCCCCAAGAAGACAAGCATCTCGTGGAGGCAGCCGCATCCTTAGGGGTCTCGCGAGACATGACCTCTGCAAGGCGTCTCGCATCCTTATGGGCCTCACGAGACATGGTCTCCCCGAGGCGTCTTGCGCCACATATATAGCAACCCTCATAGAGATTCGATGCGAAGTCAGAAGAGGTATGAAGCGCACTTACAAACCAAAAGGAATTAAAGTATGGAGGCAAGGCCCACGCCAGACAAGTAGTGGTCGTACAAGTAAGGTACCTATTATGGTCCTCACCAGCCAGTCTCTAACACTCGTACTAGGCAAGTAGTGGAGGCACAATCAAGTACTACGCTCCTGACAATGTACTGGAGTCGACACCACTACGCTTGATACTACTCTCCTGATAATGTACTTGTGTACAATCTGGTCCCCTAGACCACAATGTATCAGGGGCCATTAGAGCCCACTATAAAGGAAACCCCACTTCAACATTGAAAGGGGTTGGAAAAAACACTGTAGCACCATACCACAAGAAATACAAGTTCTTATCACCATTTTCGTTATGCAACTATTCTCTAAGTATCTGTTTAGATTTTGGAAGTTTTTCATCGATAAGCTCAATAATTTATTTTTTCTAACTTAACTTCGTTGATGAGTTCTCACTGTCAACAAATGGTACTTGAGGAAACAAGATATAATAAAAAGGGTAAAACAGTAATTTTATATTGCATCTCGGAATATTACTCAGCTAGATAGTAGTAGTAGTAGCTGTAGAATCTTAGTTTTCGTGGATACTGGTCAAAGCCGAGATTTAGTTAGAAACTCGTAGAAATAGTTATGGATTTTATAAGTTTAACCTATGGTCTAGAAATATTAATTTTATCATAAGGTTTGATTAATATAGCTGGTCCTAGAAATATTATTTATTATATCCTAAGGTTTAGATAGAATAATTAAGAACGTGACACTAGTCATGTGTATGATTGTAAATGATTTAAGCATTTTGGATGAATAAATTAAAAAAAATGATAGATCTAGAAAGTCTAGAACCTTCCCTCATCTGTTAGGATCACGTTTTACTCAGTCAAAGTGGTTTAAACAAATTCAAGTGTGCAAAAACGTGTTTGAAATATTAGTGTATGCCAATATATCGAAGTTATAGAGGCCAATATATCTCCTATGATTGATACAGAAAACACGTCCACTTCGCACGAACGAAACCACAGAGCCTCGGGATTAAGGTGTAAGCGATATATTTCCTATAGGAGGCGATATATTGGCTTCAGTGGCAATTTTTTAATTTTCGTAGAATTCTGAAATAGAAACCACCCTCAACAACTTTGACTCATTCCTGAACGTTTTTTACTGAGTTCTGAGCATCTGTTGAGCAAAAAATGTATTTTTAATCATTTATTTATTCATTGAAATTAGAGTTATTTTCACTCCTGGAACCTTCCCTCAACCATTCTCTTCATCATTCAAGGACATTTCAGAGCCTTCAAGCTACTAAGTTCGTTCTAGAAAGAAACACTAGGGTTTTGGGTTTAAAAGTTTTCAAATATAAGCTTTTCTAAACACTTGGGAAGTAAGCTTTTGTGTGATTTCAGTGTTTGAGGTATAGATCGAAGCTCTACGCTATCTAAGGTACTGTTAATTTTCAGGTTTAGTCCTTTTCCATTTTTCTTATTCTTTCCTTTTATTTCAAAACCTAACTTGTTGTAATGACTTTTGGTTAGGTGTTCACACTTAAGGTCTTTGGTAAGTCTTTATTCCAATTGTTTAGATCTTCTCTTCAACTTTATTTTCTTATAAACTTATGGATTTTATGTTTGATTTAGGAGTTTCCAATCTCGCACTTGTCTCCAATATCCCAGTTTTTGGTAAGGAAAATTAGATAGTTAAGTTTATGATCTAGTTTATGTTTTGTATGACCTACCATTTAAGGTACAATAAAGGGGTAAGTGTGTCTAGACCTAAGGTGTCCAATGATGTATGAAAGACTTATGTCAAGTAGGCTTGGTTGCCAAAATTTTATGATGGACCTAAGTTGATGTCCGGTGTATGACGAACTTTTGTCCGGGGCTTAATTGCCACCCCCTCTATAAGCACTTATATTTTTATTATATTTGACTTGTTATTATGATCTATGACCTATAGTTACGATTATAATTTATGCCTATGATTATGACCTAGATTATGATTTATGATTATGACTTAGGCTATGATATGACCTATGGTTTATTGATGTGAAATGATTAGTATAAATAAGTTTTTTGTTATGACTCTCGTGTAATTTAGGATATGTTGATTAAATGATTATATGACTAACTCTTGTTTGTATTTTCCTTACTGGGCTTAGAAGCTCACCCCTTATGATGTTGTAATTTCAGGCAATTAAAGATAAAAAGGTCGGTGGCGAGTGGGACCTAGAAGCTTCATGATGTACTCGTGGGGACCATATAGTCGAGGAAGATCAAGCGGCCCTATTTCTTTTTAGTAATACATGTTTTTTTTAAAACTTTATTTAATGTTGCTCATTTTTATATAAAGGCGGTTATTTTATTTTTGTAAAACCATGGATCCATATATTTTATTTTAAGTTTTATTCAATAAAAGAGCAATGTTTATGATTATGATTCAACGTTTTGTTCTCGATAATTTATGAGAAATTAAGGCGTTACAGGTGGTATCAGAGCCCACGGCTATATTGGTCTTGAACGTTCCCACGAAATACACACGACAGCTACAATGGACCAACTCGCTACCAAGTAAGTATACACATTGTTTTCGAAATATGTTTGTAATGTCTTTCTTGTGTTTTCTTTGAGAAATTAGCTCAATGGACTCAAGTGTAGTTAGAAAAGTTAAAG